>NC_139555.1:16359095-17038538 GCF_965112155.1 Podarcis liolepis | reverse complement strand
GTGGGTGTGCCCAAGGAGTTCCTCTGGACCCTCATGAGTCTTCTCCAGTATTTACTTTATGCCTTTACTTGGGGTTTTCTTGAGTAAATCCCAAGAATTCCATCATCGCTTTCCATTTCATTTGTGCCCGTCAAAATAACCGTGGAGTAGATTGAAGACTCCTGCAGCTATAAGGCTCATAAAGTGGCCCTATGCAGTGCCATAATATCACACAAGATTTATTTTATGTGTTTATTAAATTTGTATACCATCCTTCATCCATAGATCTCAGGGGCAGTTCACAACATAAAAATACAAGATAAAAACTTTGGTCAATGACTGAGGTTGGGTTTTTTTGCAGGGAACGGGTATTTAGATTACAGCAAGGGCAAAGGCCTCTTTAAACCTCTCCTTCCCCAGTGTCAAAAGCAATCCACTGTCTGGGAGTAAATAGGGACAGCAGATTTTGAGGGTGGGAGTCAGTCTCTATAAAATTTGATGGCTAGGCTACAATTGGTTTATTGGTTTGTGGTTGTTCTTAATTTTATTATTTACTTTGTGGTTTTTATATTGTGATTTTATGTTGTGAACTGCCCTGAAATCTATGGATGAAGGGTGATGTTGTTGTTGTTGTCATAAATTTCTCATAAGGACCTGCACTTTTTAAAATGGCTTGTCCCATTCATTTCCTTGCATTGTGTATCTGTGTAGTGTTGGAAATTGATTATAGGATTAAACCTCCCTATCTCCTGGGAGACATTGAGAATCTCAGGTGGCGGAATGGTCCTGCAGGGCATAGTTGACCTGATTAGAGTTCTGCTAGTGTGGCCTTGGGCAAAATCGCTCTTCCTTTCTCTATGATTGCTTGCTCTGTTGGCTTTATAAGGTTGGAGGTGAGGTTTATCGGTGATGCTATAATTGCAGATGAAACGTGCTTCAACTGACTGGTATTGCATGCTTGCTCTGGATAAACTGCAGAAGTAAATATTTCACTGTCTCATGCTTAGCACTATCAGCCAATTAAAGAAGTTTTGGTTGATTAATCAAATGATGTTTAACTGATTAATCAATTAATAAGGCAAATTTAAACACATGGGCATATTACCAAAACCTCATTATAGATGCCTTTTTTAATATGCCAAAGGAGCTAATGGAAAAGAAGAAGAAGAAAGCTGCCATTCTTTGTTAGACGGGACTGGTCATCTTTCCTTTTTTTTTTTTGTTATCTGTTACAGTAACAAACCAGAGCTAAAATATCCTTAAAGCAAACAGGTAATGCCTTTGCAGCCTTATCGAATAAAATTACTCCCTCTGATGAATCAAGAAAAACTTTAGCCAGCTGATCTGCCAGTTAAAGGCTGCAGCCTTCCTCGTTTTGCAGTTGTGTGTCCTCAGACAGTCCAATATGCAGCACCTCTTCACACAACCATTTGATTATGGGGGTGCTGTATTGCTTCCAGCCTTCCTCAGTGTGGCATCTCCTCACAACAGCCCTGTGAGGTAGGTAAGGCTAGAAGATGGTGACTTGCCCAAGGTCATCCAGTGAGCTTCATGGCTGAGTGGGGATTTCAGCCTGGGTCATCCCAGCAGTCTGCTCGCTACACTACAGTAATAAACTCCTGTTAAGGTGGTGTTAATCTTAGGTGTCTTCAGTGGTGCCGGAGCTGAGAGGGGTAAGGAAGGCAAACTAGACCTCTTAATGATGCTGATGACTGACTCCATGCGGCTATAGCTGCATCGTAATGATTTGGCCCTGTAGGGGATCGTTGGCTTCAAGGAATATGTTGAGTCATCATTCCTTATTCAAGGGGTCCTTGCTAGCCAGTTGTTTTCTGCTGTAAGAATTGTACGTGAAAAAGCATTTTGTGTTTGTATGTGCCTTTCTCTTGTTTGCTGAATATATCTGTATCGTCTCTGTTTGTTTCTACAAGTTAGTCCCTCTGTGTCTGGTGCACGAAGCAACGGGATTATTTCTGCACCTAAAAAAACCCCTCTGCCCATCCAGCAGTTAGACGGCTCCCTTAAGTGCCAAAGCTCGTGTGCTCTGTTGTATTTCAGTCTGCAGTGCTGCAGTGCCGTTGCATCAGTGCACAGCTTCTAGAATTCCACTCCCCTTCCTTCGGAGCGAAAAGCTCTGAATCGTCAGTCCTGAATCACGGTTTCATTCTCCTTCCTGTTTCTCCGGCAAAGGTGTCAAACTACAGAGAAAGGGGGGACGGGACTCTGCTTGTGCATCTCTGTGTGTGTTTGTTCTACATAGGAGCACCAGATGCAGACAAACTCTGTTTTTCTGACTCACACTTATTATTTGGTCTGACAGCACGTCATACCTGGTTGGCGGCCTCTTTGCTGGGGACACTGTGCAGTCCCTGCAGAATGCAAACTTATTTCTCTAGACTCATCCTTCAAACAAATATGTCTTTGTTTGCTTTTCATGATGCCTGCCAAAAAGAAGAAATTTTCTTAGTAGCACCTCTGTTTTTAAAATCTTACGTATTTTCTTACTGGCAATGGAATTTGGTCGGCTTTTGGAGGAGGGGGGAGGAGAAGGTTTGCATTAAATTCAGTTTGATTTTAAAAAACACCTACCGGTAGTTTTGGCTTCATATGCATAGGTCCCTATTGAGATCAGACATAGGGTTGCCAACTGATCAGTAAAAAGCCTGAACTGCTCTTGTCCTTGGAGCAGAAACCTTATCTGCAGAAATCGGCAGCAGATGAAGTTTTTTGCTGCATGAAGATAAGGGTTATCATCTTCTGCTCATGTCTGCAAGATCAGCCTGCTGTTAACCCCAACCTGTGCAGTTAAGGCATAGAAACAAGCATTCTTTTTTAATGGCAACCCTAGAAAAGGTATTCAGCTAGCCACTTCTCTCCCCCCCCCCCCAGTACATACTTGCATGTAATACATAATACAGGAGGTTTCAACAATGCAGGAGGTTGTTGCATTCAGGTTTTGCCTGGTACTGTATGGATGCCGAATAGTGAGAATTATTTGCCATCTATCCATCTTTTTTGGCATGGCCCTTCTTTCCCTGATTTCCAAGGCTTGTAAACTCAGGATCCCTCTTGCACCCAAAGCAAGATGCAGGTCCCTAGACTAGAGCTGGGGAACCTGTGGCCTCTAGATGTTGTTGGACATTCTTGGCCATTGGCCATGCTGGCTGCAGCTGGTGGGAGCTGGAGTCTTTAATGATGTTTGGAGGACCATAGTTTCCCCATGCCTGCCCTAGCCAACAAACTAAACCCATAAAATCTTTTAAAGGTTAAAAATCAAAGCATTACTGGTCCAAATTTTACCTGGGACACATGGTTTCTTTTACCTGTATACTCTGATCTTAACACCAATACTTGTGGCTTCCAATAGCATGAGTAATATGAAGAGATTGTGTGGCTTTTTGTGGCCTTGTGTGAACAGTATTGTACTGTTCAAGGGAGAAGTGAAAAAGAAGGTGCTGAGTTAGGATAATCTGCTAGTTTAAAATGCTAGCTGAATCTGTGGATGGCAGAGATTGATTTCTTGCTTAGCGGCCTATAGGATTTCAGGCAGGCAGCTTGACGGAAAGGGAAGAGGAGAAATATACTAGTGCAAATCAGCCAACATTTGAAGATATTTCATATAGATATGGGTTCCTCCTCAGTCCCCATCTCCATCAAACTCACTAATCCCTGAAATGTATTTTAACATTGGCATTCAGAAAAGCTCCATCACATGCAGATGTTAGCATGTGGTGCATGTGCATTTGTGTCAGGGCCAAAAATTGTATCCTCCTGCCATTACTTCAACATAAAAGTAATAAGAATAATGTTTCATAGAATCATAGAATCATAGAGTTGGAAGAGATCACAAGGGCCATCGAGTCCAACCCCCTGCCAAGCAGGAAACACTATCAGAGCACTCCTGACATATGGTTGTCAAGCCTCTGCTTAAAGACCTCCAAAGAAGGAGACTCCACCACACTCCTTGGCAGCAAATTCCACTGTCGAACAGCTCTTACTGTCAGGAAGTTCTTCCTAATGTTTAGGTGGAATCTTCTTTCTTGTAGTTTGGATCCATTGCTCTGTGTCCGCTTCTCTGGAGCAGCAGAAAACAACCTTTCTCCCTCCTCTATATGACATCCTTTTATATATTTGAACATGGCTATCATATCACCCCTTAACCTCCTCTTCTCCAGGCTAAACATGCCCCGCTCCCTTAGCCGTTTTTCATAAGGCATCATTTTCAGACCTTTGACCATTTTGGTTGCCCTCCTCTGGACACCCAGAGTGGCTGGGGAAACTCAGCCAGATGGGCGGGGTATAAATAATAAATTATTATTATTATTATTATTATTATTATTATTATTATTACACGTTCCAGTTTGTCAGTGTCCTTCTTGAACTGTGGTGCCCAGAACTGGACACAGTACTCCAGGTGAGGTCTGACCAGAGCAGAATACAGTGGCACTATTATTTCCCTTGATCTAGATGCTATACTCCTATTGATGCAGCCCAGAATTGCATTGGCTTTTTTAAACCATTGATTGACATACATTCGTGCCAAAATTATAGTGTTGGGGTTTTATTGTTCTAATGTTGTATTGACCATGTTCAAACATCATGGTAAGCCATAAACCATGGTTTACCGTGTATGAGTTGATCCCACCCTGATTTTTGCTGCCTGCTAGCACTGGAAGGAATCAAACCAAGGTCTTTGACTTAGAGTTACTTTTGAAAGAGGGATTGTGGTTTGTTTCATTTTCAGCAAACCATGATCTGAAGCCAAGGCTTGTTTTGGCTTACTGATTGTGCTTTGTTGGAGTGAAGCAAACCATGGGCATTGGTTTGAACATAACACTAAGCCAGTGATCATGGTTTGTTTCCTCTGTGTACTAGCAGGGAGAAGCGAAACAACCCATGTAGGGGCATTCATAGTGAATCATTAACTGTGGTTTACAGTGATGGGCCACTGGTTTTGTGTGCTGAACTGTTGCATGCCAAGCTGAAGATGCATGCATACTTTAAAAATAGATTGGTTCATGTGTGGAGCTTTGGTTAAATCTGACACAGTGGTGCTCAGTCTTTCTGCTTTCAGGGAAGTATTTCCAAATCGACTTATCTGCCAAGGACCACACAGGCATTTGCCATGGAACTCCTGTGCATTGTGGTGAATTCTGGGGCATGCTTGATTCATGTTGGACTCTGGTTAAGCTTGTTGGACCCATACAATTGGGACTACAACACAGAACATTGCTAATCCTACCCTGTAGCTAGACACTGTCCTGGAAAATCAGGGTAACTTGTCCATCATTAGGCATCTTCTTATTAAGGAATCTGCTCTTGCAAACTTTGCCATGTTTCTCTTCAGGCATTAGCAGTTTTTAGAGAAAACAAAATGAAGCTGCTCAGAAGGAAAACAGTAATAGGAGGACCATAGGATTTAAAAGTTCTGGAGTGGTTGGCCAGTCTTAATATTAAAAAGCTGTCTCCAGAAGAGGTAGAGTTGTCAGGGTAGTACTAAGTATCATAAAATACAGTAAGTAGTAGAGAGTTCATCCATGTTATCTGCCATTTTACATGAGTTCTATAATGGAACAGTGAACTTGACAACCTTAAGTAGTTTAAGACAGGGATAGGGAACCTGTGGCCCTCAAGATGCTCTTGAACTACAGCTCTTATAATCTCTGAGCATTAACCATGATGGCTGGGGCTGATGGGAGTTGGAGTCCCAGGACCGCGCTAGGTCCCGCGCCGGTCCAAGCGGTTGCCTGGCCTTGTGTGACCTTCCTGGGGCCGCTCAGCCTCCCCTCGTGAGCAGGAGGCCAAAGACAGCAATGATAAGAGAGGGGAGGGAGGGGGGAACAGGTGGGCGAGGAAGGAGTTAGCAGCACGGAGGGGGAGGGAGGGAGGTGCAGGATGGTGGCGGAGGTGCCCCAGTGGTGATGGTGGGGTGTCTGGGTTTTTGATCCCTGGAATATGGCAACCCTCAACAACATCCAGTGGGTACCATGTTGGCTAGCTCTGGTTTAAGTGAGATACTTGGGGAATGTGTTGAGCTCATTGTCTCAGGCAGCTTTGTTTAACGCTCCCCTTGAGAGGGTGAATGGTAAAACCAATGCAACAATTGGTGGTATCTCAATGGGGATGTGGCTCAATTCACCCACCAGTATGTTGAGGATTTGATTTGTGACCGTCTGTCCTATTCTCTCCTCTACAGAGCTGACCTATCCCGGGCGCATCATAACTAAATAAGTTTCTGCAGGATGAAAAAATGGCAGGGCGGCTGCTTGCACCACCAGGCCCTGATAGTTTTCGACCTTTCACTCCGGAATCTCTGGCTAACATCGAGAAGCGCATCGCAGAAGATAAGAAGAAGAAGCGCCCCAAGCAAGACAGCAGTCACAGAGATGACGACGAAGAGAGCAGACCAAGACCAAACAGTGACCTGGAGGCAGGGAAGAATTTGCCTTTCATCTATGGGGATATCCCAAAAGGCCTGGTTGCTGTGCCACTGGAGGACTTTGACCCTTTCTATTTGACGCAGAAAGTGAGTCACCAAGACCCAGCCTATTAAAAACTCAAGTCTTTTTTGTCCCCAGGAGGAATTACAGGTTTGGGGTGGCAAGAGTCTCTTGCTGCATATGAAAGGGGATTTTTTTCTGTGGGCTTTTCAAATATGAATCTTCTCTTCATTTTTTTCAGGGTTGGGGAAGAAATGTATCTGATCGTTTGTTGGGGTAGCTGATAGCTCTGCAAAATCTGCACACAGCTCGATGCGTAGCTTAAGCAATTCTGGAAGCCAGCACATCTAGTAGGGAGGAGGCAGTTAAATATGAGGGGGAAGTGGCAACAGACACTAAGAAAAGGAGTGGCAGTCAGTCCATCACAGTCAAGAAAGAGAAACACCATGGCGTTTTAGGTCCAGTGTCTCCCAGGCCAATTCGCAGCATTTGAAGACTTGTCTTCTATCCATGGTGACTTTCTAAAATTCATCTTGGACAGAGATGAAATGTATCTAGACCTGACAAAGAGATAGGTGTGGTGTGCCACCATATAATCCAGAACCTGACTTACTTAATTGCGTCAAATGCTCCCGAAAGGTTATTGGATCTGGGTTTGGGGTAGTGATGGAACATTTTCTCCATCCTTTCACTGTCTCAGTGTACCATTTAGACTAATAAAAGACCATCACCACCATCACATATTGAGCATAAGCCTCAAAGTGGTTGTGGGACTTGGCAGCCCGATTCCCTCTAAAGTGGGAGGGGTGGGTCTGAAAACTTTGCCATAATGCTTTGCGTGGAAAATTAATGATGCACATTGAAAGCCCTTCCATTTTACTTTACCTAATATACTCTTAACAGTGTTGTTATGCTCTCAGTCAAGGAAGCTAAAGAGCCCGTTTCACAACCAGCTCCTATGTTGTGCTTCCTTTAACTATACGTGCAACTGGTACCATAAATGGGGGTGGTTGTGTGATACCCAATAGCCTACACAAAAACATGAGCCTTTTGCATTTTATGAAGCCCCTGCCAATGAGCATAAGAAGAACTCTGCTAGATCAGGCCTAGAGTCCATCTAGTCCCTCTTGACCTCTCATGGAGGGGGCACATGAAGAAGGGCCTCAGATGATTATTGCAAGCCAGGGAGCCAAGTGGGCTCCACGAAGCAGGAGAGGACATTCAGATGATCACGTCAGTGGCCCAAGCCATCCAGATGTTCCACAAGTTGGCCAGGGCTTCAACAGGAGCACTAGTCATATCATCAGGGAAATCCCTCAAGTTGTCTGAAAACCAATTGGAGCCATCAGCTTCTGAGGGTAGACCATCCTCATAGGTCTCCCGCTTCTGCAAAGGGAGAAGGGTGCTGAGAGCCTAAATCTCAACAGGAAGTGATCTGACCATGACAAGGGACTGATGTCAATAACCCCCACTTTCAGTTCACCCTCTTCCTGCCCAGCTGAGAAAACAAGGTCCACATATGTTGGGCCAATGACATGTTGGGTCATCATGGCAGCCGTGAAGTCTTTAGCCATGCCAGAACTAATGGCTTCGGCATGGATGTTGAAGTCCCCCAACACCAGCAATCTGGGAGTCCTCAACACTCCCTCCAAGACCAGCTCTGTCAGCTCAGGCAGGGAGACTTCTGGGCAGTCAAGTGGGTGGTAAACCAGCAGAATCCCTAATATGTCCCAATTACCCAACAGCAGGAGCAAACACTCTGGCTCCCCACCCAACTGGCCAGAAAGCCTGGAGACAGAGATGGAATCATAGCAACTCCCCGTCCCCAACCCTCAAGTCTGCCCTGGAGCTGTACCAAGGAGCCAGCACCAACTCCACCCTGCTCACCCACCCAGGTCTCAGTAATACAGACCAGATCAGCCTCCTTATCCACAATCACATCATGGGTGAGGCAGGACCAACCTAACATTGAACAGCCACAGACCCCAGGGCTGGCTGATAGGACAGCCACAATTCCTCAGGTTGAAGGGAGGTCTGGCACATGGCACAGTCACCAACTCCCTGTGCCACATGTCCCTGACCAGACATGTCCCACCCACTTGCCCAGAACCACTGCAATTGGGGTGCCAGCTGCTTTCCCCAGTTGCTCTCTTCCCAGGCACATTTACTCCCTTATTTTGAAAAGTCAAAATTTAAAGTGTACAAGTTTAAAAGCACTTAAAACAATTTAGGGCAAGGCAATCTCCATAGAAGATGATGTTCTGGGAGTGGCCCTTGTCCTTGCTTTCCCCCCCCAAAAAAGCTGCTCCCCCAAAAGGGGGTGACCCTCTGCTGGCCAAAGGTTCAAAAAGGGCAATTCCAGCAGCTGTGAAGGGGAGCCAGGTGAACAGCTCACCTCCTCCACTGACGGTCTCTAGCTGCTGCTGCCTCTGAGGTAGTGCAGGAGGTGTTGTGCAGACTTTAATTAGGTTAGATTAGGCTGTGTGCAAAATAGATTTCATCGTGCACCAAGGGATTCTGGGACTCAGGAACGTCGTGGCTGTTCTCCCTTTGAAAATATGATTTATTTGGATCTGCCTTCGGCGGTAAGCAGAATGCCCGGGCCGCTGGCAAGGAAGAGAGCTTTTAAGATGAAGAGGCACCTTGTGTGGTAGCTAGCTGAGGACTGAGGTGAATTTTCAGGGTCCAGTCAGTGTGAAGGGGAAGGAAGGAGATTTCCTCTGGGGGCGATGTCCCTTTCAGCCAGCAGGAGGAAAACAGCAGGCAGGCAGAAGGTGAGGCTGCCTGAGTCTGCAGTTGTACGGCTGTTCAGGGACAACACAAGCTTGCGCTTTCAGGTTTAGAATGGTTGGGCTGCGAGTGGCAAGGGGAGGCAGGAGGCGTGGCTGCTGTGAGGATCTTTTGAGCACCGATTTCTGTATTTAGTAGGCTGTTGTGAGAACAGGGTGCAGGCAGCTAGAGATGGGTTGTGGGTCTGTTGCAACGGGCGTCTTCTGATGCTTGTATGAGCTGGGTAAACAGTTTTTAGCCAGCCTTCTCTATCCACCCAGGATCTACCCAGACCCTCCAAGTACCCCTGTTTTCCAGGGACAGTCCTGGATTTACAGAAGCCATCCCAGTTTCTGATTTGATCCCAGAATGTCCCACTTTTCCTTAGGACGTCCCTATTTTCATTGGAGAAATGTTGGAGGGGATGGAGTTATCCAACCCCCAAGCCATCTGAAGGCAGCCCTGTATGGAGAAGTTTTTTTAAAATGTTTTATTGTGTTTTCTTATATGTGGGGAGCTTCCCAGAGTGGCTGGGGCAACCCAGTCAGATTCACGGGTTATAAACAGTAAAATAAGAATAAGAGTAATAAAGAATAGGACGTTCCTATGTTCATCGGAGAAATGTTGGAGGGCATGCATTTCTCTTTTGCCCGCATGACAGTTTTACTGCACACAGCACAGCCACAACTTAGTACCACACCCTCTTGATGGTGGCTTTGATAGAAGCCTTGGAGGCTGTTTCGGCAGGTGTGCGGGGGTCAGCTGAGCTAAGAGGTGCTGTTTGCAAAGCCAAACGCATACCAGGAAATGCAGGATTTCTTTTGTGTACAGCACTGGGCACCTTTAGGTGCCCCCACCACCCATCCAGTGGTGCAAGCCCGAGTGTGTGAAAGGCTGTACTGAAGAAAGCCCTTTATGTTCCCTAGAGCAGTGTTTCCCAACCGGTGTTCCGCGGCACACTAGTGTGCCGTGAGACGTTGCCTAGTGTGCCGTGGGAGGGAGGCGGGCGAGTCGGGCGGCGAGAGGCGGGGCGCCGGCGGCGAGCACACGCCGGGTGGCGAGCGAGCTCCCTCCCACATCCCATCGCCGCGAATGCAGGCTTTCGCTGAAGCCTGGAGAGCGAGAGGGGTCGGTGCGCACCGACCCCTCTTGCTCTCCAGGCTTAAGGAAGCTATCCCCCCAGCCGCGCAAGCTCCCAGAGCGATGCCAAAGCTGCGCGCACCTTTGCCATCGCTCTCCAACCCGTTCGGGGGGCTGGGGTCGGGGGAAGCTCCAGCTTCCCCCGCCTGCAGCCTCCCAAGCCCCGAGAGCGATGGCGAACGTGCGCACACCATCGCCATCGCTCTCTGACCTGTTGGGGGGCTGGGGAGGGGGGAAGCTCCGGCTTCCCCCGCCCCCAGCCCGCGCAAGGTCCCAGAGCGATGGCGAAGGTGCGCACACCTTCGCCATCGCTCTCCGACCTGCTCTGCGGGCTGGGGACGGGAGAAGCTCCGGCTTCCCCCGCCCCCAGCCCGCGCAAGGTCCCAGAGCGATGGCGAAGGTGCGCACACCTTCGCCATCGCTCTCTGACCTGCTCTGCGGGCTGGGGACGGGAGAAGCTCCGGCTTCCCCCGCCCCCAGCTCCTGCAAGCTCCGGGAGCAATGGCAAAGGTGCGCTCACCTTCGCCATCGCTCTCGGACCCTTTCTGGGGGCTGGGGGCGGGGGAAGCTCTGGCTTCCACCACCCCCAGCTCCTGCAAGCTCCGGGAGCAATGGCAAAGGTGCGCTCACCTTCGCCATCGCTCTCGGACCCTTTCTGGGGGCTGGGGGTGAGGGAAGCTCTGGCTTCCCCCACCTCCAGCCCCGCAAGCTCTGGGAGCCACTCTGGCTCCCATTCTGGGGGCTGGGGTCGGGGGAAGCTCGGGCTTCTCCCGCCCCAGCCCCGCGTCTGGGGGGGGGGAATAATTTTTTCCCCTTTATTTCCCCCCCAAAATCTAGGTACGTCCTATGGGCCGGTGCGTCCTATAGGGCGAAAAATAGGGTAGTCAATATAGGCACAGAGTTAATTTTTTAAACATTTTCTAATGGTGGTGTGCCTTGAGATTTTTTTCATGAAACAAGTGTGCCTTTGCCCAAAAAAGGTTGGGAAACACTGCCCTAGAGAAGGCTTCCCATTTAGAAATATGTGGGAGGCCTCTGGCAGCGCATCTTGTGTGCTGTGCAGAGAACAACATGACTGCATAGAAGGTTGGGTTTTTTTCTTTTTAGAAATAGTGAGCTACAGACATCACTGGAAATGTTTTGATGAACAGTTTCTCCCCCAGCTTCCTGTTCTGTATAGTGAGGCCTTGTGCATCTTCGCACAAACCCTGGAATGGCACGTTTCCTGATTCCATTGTGTTTTACCAGAAAGGATGTGCATTACTTCTCCAAATAACCAGTGGTTCAAGATCATCCCACAAATCCATTTAAAACACACACACACAAACGCCTCTCTGAATCATCAAAAGCAGCAGTTCTGCTTGAACAACTGGAATGTTGCCATGTTTTTTTTTAATGCCAGCTTCTAGCATATGAAAAGCAGTCCTGGCTCTTTCTTTTTAATGCCAGCCAGAGAGCTAAGTGCAGAGGCGTGGCCTGACTGGCACCAGAATTGGAGGATGGCACCTGTCTCTGCCTTATTCCCCAATACTTAGGGAAGATGGCAGTGTTTCTTTATTCCAATGAACCTCATCACAACTATAAGACACAGAGTCATCAAGGCCAAAACCAGGCCAAAGCTTAGTGGTAGAGCTTCTTTATGAAAGTCCCAGGTTCAATCTCCAGCATTTCTAGATTAGTATTATTTATTATTTATTGAATTAATATACCACCCTGTACTGGGAGGTCTCAGGGCGGTTCACGGAAAATAATAATAATAATAATAATAATAATAATAATAATAATAATAATAATAATAATAATTTATTTATATCCCACCCTCCCCAGCCGAAGCCGGGCTCAGGGCAGCTAACAACAATAAAATAGTACAACATTCTAAAATCATTTTTAATTATAAAATTAATTCAACTCAAATTGATGTCAACCATTAGGCTAAAGTTCTGTGAAGATTGCCAAAGGAGGGAGTCAGGCTGCGCCCTGACCAAAGGCCTGGTGGAACAGCTCTGTCTTGCAGGCCCTGCGGAAAGATGTCAAGTCCTGCAGGGCCCTAGTCTCTTGTGACAGGGCGTTCCACCAGATTGGAGCCACAGCCGAAAAAGCCCTGGCTCTAGTTGAGGCCAGCCTAATCTCTCTGTGGCCTGGGACCTTCAGAATGTTTTTGTTTGAGGACCGTAAGTTCCTCTGTGGGACATACCAGGAGAGGCGGTCCCGTAGGTACGAGGGTCCTAGGCCTTATAGGGCTTTAAAGGTTAAAACCAGCACCTTAAACCTGATCCTGTACCCCACTGGGAGCCAGTGCAGCTGGTATCGCACCGGGTGAATGTGATCTTGCAGCAAGGACCCCGTAAGGAGTCTCGCCACGGCATTCTGCACCCGCTAGAGTTTCTGGGTCAGTCTCAAGGGCAGCCCCACGTAGAGCGAGTTACAATAATGCAGTCTGGAGGTGACTGTTGCGTGGATCACAGTGGCTAGGTCAGGGCGAGATAGGTAAGGAGCCAACTGCTTAACTTGGTAGAGATGAAAAAAATGCCGTCTTTGTTATAGCTGCAATCTGCGCCTCCATGGAAAGGGAGGTGTCGAAGATTACACCCAAACTCTTAACGGACGGTGCTGGCACTAATTGTGCCCCCGCAAGAGATGGGAGTTGCCCCCCCAATCCCATATCGTCCCGTCTCAGCCACAGGACCTCTGTCTTCGAAGGATTTAACTTCAACCGGCTCCCACGTAACCATCCAGCCACAGCTTCCAAACATATAAAACCACAAATCAAAATATAAAACCACAAAACATGCAATCAAAATAAAAACAACAACCCAATAACACCCCCCAATAGGCCTAGGAAAGCTCTCTTGCTGAAACCAGCCAGCTATCTTAGCCAGCAGTGTAACCTTTTCATCTAGAATGGACCAATTGTCCTGACTTAGTATAATGCAGATCTCCATGTTGGAATGTTTCCCTGCTGATGCAAAAAAGCCCACAGCTACAACATCCTTGTTAGGTGCTCACCCAGCTTTTGTTTAAAAAGGGGGAGTCCACTACCTTCCAAGGAATCCTGTTCCTTTCACCGCCCCCAGCCTTTTCCCTTTCCCTTTTCCTTTGCTATGACTTCTATTTTACAGATTGGGTAAGTAAGATGAAGTGGCATCTTGGTAAACCCAGGGGTTTTGCTTAGGCTGCTGCTCTATATGTTATTGGCATCCCCATTGGGAGCTCCTCAGCCCCTGGCCAAATACTTAATTAGAACTCACTGCATCCGTTGCTGCCCCTGCCAAGCAAATGCCCCTGATATGGACCACTGGCAGAGAAACTCACTACATGACAGCCCCAGCTCTAGACAGTGATCTGTACTAATTCAATATAACGTGGAACAGAGACACTTGCCATGGAGATGTGAGTCTTAAATATAGACCAGCTCATTGAGACCATTTACCCAGGTGTCCCCTGTCCAAGTTTCAATTTTTCTCTGGGGGGTGATAATTGATTTTCAGATTGTCATTCTTTCCCTTGGTCTTGTTGAGAATGTCTGTGTACTAGTGCTATTCACTGGGTGCTGTGGTCTAAACCACTGAGCCTAGAGCCTGCCAATCGGAAGGTCGGCGGTTTGAATCCCCGTGACAGGGTGAGCTGCCGTTGCTCGATCCCAGCTCCTGCCAACCTAGCAGTTTGAAAGTACGTCAAAGTGAAAGTAGATAAATAGGTACCACTCCGGCAGGAAGGCAAACGGTGTTTCTGTGCGCTGCTCTGGTTTTGCCAGAAGCGGCTTAGTCATGCTGACCATATGACCCAGAAAAACTGTCTGAGGACAAACATCAGCTCCCTCGGCCAGTAAAGCGAGTGCCGCAACCCCAGAGTTGTTCGTGACTGGACTTAACTAACAGGGGTCCTTTACCTTTACCTTTACCATACCAACAGGTAAATGATTGGCACCACTGTATTTTTCTCATGTTTTGAATTTCTTGGAGACCATCCCTCAGCACAGTGCATCTTGACACCCAGTGTCTACAGAATATCCCTAGGGCACAGGAGAATTTTATTGTCCTAGCCAAAGGGAAGCTGTGCTGTACTTGGGAAAAACTGTAATAACATAAGATTAAAAAAATCTGCAGGATCAGGCCAATATTTCACCTAGTCAGCTTCCTTCCTTGTGTGCAGCAACTGGAGCTTGAGCATAACCATCAAGGCTTAGCCAGCTAGGAGCGGACTTAGAAACACCTTGCACCCTATGCCAAGAGTGAATGGAACGGAAGCCAGTAAACTTGCTTTGTTTCAGAAATAAGCAAGCAAGGGGCCTGATCATTTGAACAAAATGGCAGACGTTATTCCGGTGTTCCCTGTCACTATTCTGAATGAGCAGGAACTGTACGGAGTACAGCCTTCCTTGGATTGCACCACTTCACATCCCAAGTAGTGAATTTCATATTTGAATATTACCCCCTTATAGATAGCTTTCTATAGCCACGGAAAGCTAAGAGATGGGTGAGCTCGATTTTGAAACCGGATTGAACTGTTTGCTTTAAACTGGCTTTGTCTCCATACTTTAAAGTCTCTAAAATGTTGTAGAAGAGATTCACAGTGCAATCCTATGCATGTTTATCCAGAAGTTAAGCTGCAATCCTATGCACGAGTACTCTGTTTTGTTTGTTGGTTTTGTGGTCACGCAGGATTCCACGCTGCCCATGCCTGGTTCATTTCAGAAGTGGTAATAATAATAATAATAATAATAATAATAATAATAATAATAATATATTATATATACACCACCCATCTGGCTGGGTTTCCCCAGCCACTCTGGGCGGCTCCCAACAGAATATTAAAAACACAATAAAAAATCAAACATTATAAAGTTCCCTAAATAGGGCTGCCTTCAGTCATCTAAAAGTCAGATAGTTGTTTATTTCCTTGACATCTGACAGGAGGGGGTTCCACAGGGCGGGCGCCACTACTGAGAAGGCCTTCTTCCTGGTTCCCTGTAACCTCGCTTCTCGCAGTGAGGGAACCACCAGGAGCCCCTCAGAGCTGGACCTCGGTGTCTGGGCTGAACGATGGGGGTGGAGATGCTCCTTTAGGTATACTGGGCCTCGGCATCAACACTTTGGTTAACCTGTGGGCCCATCTAAGGAGCCTCTCTTCCGAGCACAGTAGTCTCCTCACTGGGATGGTGAGGGCCCTTTGAGGGTTGCTGCCATTTTCTGGAATTCTCTCCATAGGGAAACCTTTTAGGCCCACTATCTGTTAGCTCTTAGGAGCCCATTGAAGACTTTTGCTCTTTCAATAGATGTTTTTAATAGCCAGCAGGGGTGCTTGCTACGCGCCATGTCTTTTCTTGGGTTTAGCTGTTTGATTTTATTGTGGGAGGTTTTTTTTTTAATGTTCAGGACTTTCAGGTGATCGTTTTAAAAAAGTACAGATATCCGACAACAGGTCAAAATTAAAAATGAACCAACAAATGGGGCGGGGTGTGTGTGGAAACGCTGCAGCACCAGTCAACAACCCACATAGAAACTCCAAGTCTGGTTTCTTCCACCGCATTCCTACCTTCCTTATTTTACTGTAGAAGTTCAGGAAATGGGCAAAGGGTTGGTGCCCGACCTGTTTTCCTTCCGAGGTTTCTTCTAAACAGGCATTTGATGTTATTATAGTAATTGTTAATACGGACTATAGTTGTTTTACAGTTACCTGTTTTGAAATTGCTGAAATGAGTTGCCTTGATTTTATGTCCATTTTGACGCTGTTACGTACCGTATTTTTCATCCCATAGGACGCTCCGTCCCATAGGACGCACCTAGTTTTTTGGGGGGGAAATAAAGGAAAAAAAATTCCCTTTATTTCCCCCCCAAAACCAGGTCGGGGAAACCGAAACAGGTTGAGGAACAGCGGGATGGCGGCGCTGCGCCTCCCTGCTGTCCCCCAAGCTTGTGGGACTGGCTGATGTCTGCCCGGCGCGTGGGGCGCTCTGCTTCAGGGTGCCCCTCGCGCCGGGCGGCAGGCTGCTATCCGCAGCCTAGACAGCCCTGCAGGACCTCCCGCAGGGCTGCCTAGGCTGCAGATGTCTTCCTGAAGCCTGGAGAGCAAGAGGGGTCGGTGCGCACAGACCCCTCTCGCTCTCCAAGCTTCAACGAAAGCCTGCATTCGCCCCATAGGACGCACCCAGATTTCCCCTTTATTTTTGGAGGGGAAAAAGTGCGTCCTATAGGGCGAAAAATACCGTACTTGGCCGTAGTTGGCATCCATCTGTCTTGGGAGACAATGGAGGAGTACACCTTTGGGGGTGAAGTCAATCTCAAACCAGGCAAGATAAAAAGAGAGGTTGCAGGGAGGAGAAAGTTAGAGGAAAGGGAGAGGAGATAGACAGAGTTGCTTTGGGTGTATAGCAGGAGGAACTTGAGGTCTAGATCCCTGAAAGATGAAAGAAGGCTGGAAAAACCAAGGGAAGGCAGAAAATGAGTGTACTGGTCTTCATTTGTCCATAAGGACAAGTATGTTTCATATGGACAAAAGAATAGAAAGTGGGGTGAGATGGTTAATTAAGTTGTATGGGATGATACCCTACATTATCTTACACTTGCTTCAAACACTCACAAAATGTATAGAGGTATTTTTGTATCTCATTTATTAGACTTCTGCATTGGGTTCGCATGCAGTTGGTCCTTTGAGTTTCCTTTGGGAAAGAAAGGTAGTGGTCTGTATAGAAAAAGTAATGGACAGGGAAGGAGCCTGGAGTCACTGGTAGAACATGTTGTTTCATGCAGAAGGTCCCAGGTGCAAATTACATCATTTCCAGATAGGGCTGGGGAAAGGCTCCTGTCTAAACTCATGGAGAATCACTTTCTTGTCAGTGTAAACTGATGGTCTGATGTGGTATAAGACGGCTTCCTAGGTTTGTGTGCTACATTTCATTGAGACTTAAGCAAAAAGGCCTTTGCCAGATGGTGCTTGTGGCCTCTAACATATGTCCCTCTTACAGAGGTAGCATCCTATGCATATTTTAAAATGGGGCTTTATCTGTTGAACATGTTACATGTTGTTGTTGTTTCACACATTTTTCATGAAAGTCAACTAGCACCGCTTTGGACAACTTCTTAACGAAGACTTGGGTTTTCATTCTTTCTTTTGTGACTTTGTGAAAAGTCAAAACAGCATGAAAACACAACCCTTTATTAAGTTTTCTCTTTGTTGATTTGATAAATATTTGGCTTTTATGTTAGATGTGTGTGTGGTCTTTCAATACTAGAAACAATAAATGACTAGGTAATGTACAAAACGTTTTAAATAGTTATTTGGGCTGTGTACAGTTTTGTCTACAAACCATAAAATATAAAATTAAGACATGGATATAAAACCAAAACCAGTACAATTCTCTGCACATCTACTCAGAAGTAAGTCCCACTGAAATCAATGAGCCTGACTTTCAGGTAAGTGTGTACAGTGATTGCAAAGTTCATTTATGTATTTGTTCTAAAAGTACTACTAACTTTCTGTATTTATTTATCTGCCACATTTCAGCTCTAAAAGTTCCCACAAAGCTGCTTATGACAAACAATGAAACACAACAATATGAACATCAGACATATGAATGTGGTTTTAAAGCTAACCCAAAATACTGGTTCCAAGTTATGGTTAGATTGTATATGTGTGTGTGTTTTCCGCTGAGAGGTATATGTGCATAACTTTTTCTTTCTCTCTCTCTCTTTCTCTGCAGACCTTTGTAGTACTAAACAGAGGCAAAACACTCTTCCGATTTAGTGCCACGCCTGCCTTGTACATTTTAAGTCCTTTTAATCTGTTTAGGAGAATAGCTATTAAAATTTTGATACATTCATATCCTTTTTTATGGTAATATTGGTTGCCCATTCTGTAGTCACATTTCCTGGTATGTAGGGTTGCTGTGCTGACTAAAAATATATGGATTGGGTTTATGGCCCATGAGGCATCAATGTTTTTGTTTTTTGTTTTTGTTTTACCCAAACAGTCAGGGGACACCCAAAAAATGTCTGGATACCTGGACGATCAACTAAAGAAGGACACTTTATTTGGAATTACATTGTTACAGAATTAAATGGGGTGGGTGTATGTATATGCATTTGTGACACAAAAAGTTTGGATTGCTAAGGGTTGTTCATTGTGTGCCAGGAGTTATGTGCCTACAGAGGCATTTGCTGGCACCCAGCGGATTCCTGCCCTGTACTCCTGCATTGAAATTAGCACAATTAGGTGATTCCCCACCCCTATTGGGGACACAGGTGGCGCTGTGGGTTAAACCACAGAGCCTAGGACTTGCTGATCAGAAGGTTGGTGGTTCGAATCCTCGTGACGGGGTGAGCTCCTGTTGCTCAGTCCTTGCGCCTGCCAACCTAGCAGTTTGAAAGCATGTCAGAGTACAAGTAGATAAATAGGTACCGCTCTGGCGGGAAGGTAAACGGCGTTTCTGTGTGCTGCTGTGGTTCGCCAGAAGCAGCTTAGTCATTCTGGCCACATGACCCGGAAGCTGTACGCCGGCTCCCTCGGCCAATAAAGCGAGATGAGTGCCGCAACCCCACAGTCGGTCACGACTGGACCTAATAGTCAGGGGTCCCTTTACCTTTACCTTACCACCCCTATTTCAGCAAACCAATGCACTTTTTAATGCCCCTGCCTTCACTTCCTTGGGATATTAGACTGAAAGGTTGATTATAAATATTAGGAAATACAAACCTAAAGGTAAAGGTAAAGGAACCCCTGACCATTAAGTCCAGTCGCAGATGATTCTGGGGTTGCGCTGCTCATCCCGCTTTACTGGCCAAGGGAGCTGGCATTTGTCCTCAGACAGCTTTCGGGTCATGTGGCCAGCATGACTAAGCCGCTTCTGGCAAAACCAGAGCAGCGCACGGAAATGCCGTTTACCTTCCCTCCGGAGTGGTACCTATTTATCTACTTGCACTTTGACGTGCTTTCGAACTGCTAGGTTGGCAGGAGCTGGACCAAGCAATGGGAGCTCACCCCGTCGTGGGGATTCGAACCGCTGACCTTCTGAACGGCAAGCCCTAGGCTCGGTGGTTTAGACCACAGCACCACCTGCGTTGAGAACCTAGAGGGCTCTTATTTATGCATCAGCTTTTCTCTGCTTGCATTACAGTTTTACAGCCTTGACATTAGGTGCTAAGTAGTGATGTGTGTCTAATGTTCAAAGGTGAAAGGGGATGTTTTTGTTTTAATGCTTTAATAGTAGATTCAGGCTGTATTCTCACATGAAATTTAAATCAGCTTGGAATGCGAATGTGAAACCAAAATGGGCCAGAATAAACATCAAGTTTGAAATCCCTCACATCTACGTTCAATCATGCATTCACATTCAGTAGAGACTCAAGATGATTTATTATTCCTCATGTATGCAAGCATTTTAAACATATACATATGTTTTACAATAAGCACACAGAGACTTGAATTAGATTCTTTCAGATCTTCTTTACTGCAATCACTATTAATTAATATCAATTTCCTGTATCCACTGTGAGACTTTATGATTCAACACTTGAGAGTCCATAATCTGCACCCAGTATTTGGAACGGTGTGGCTCTTGACTAGAGTTAGACCCAGTGCAGGGGCAACATCCGAGAAGAACGAGCTATATGCCAACTTTCTCTTTCCTCCCCTCTCTGCTTTCCTCTTCACCTCACATGCACAGCTTCAGCAAATCTCTTGTTTTCTTAAACCACAGTTTCCCATTACGTCCTAATTGAGAAACTGTGGTTTAAGAACTTCCTCCAAATCAGGATATTAAACCAGGTATATATACCACTCATATTTAGATGAATAGTAGGACAGTCCACTGCAGCCGCAAACACCTGCTGAAAAACTGTTGCAGTGGTAATTGCTGATGATATTGTTTTCCGATTTAATTCAGTAAGGTTCAGCGGGAGTTTAATGGGATGAAATGAATATGTGATTTCTTACATTTCATGCTTCCTTGACTTTATTCTACAGTATTTAGCATGATCATTATGTGCACTATTTTGACGAACTGTGTGTTCATGACTTTTAGTAACCCACCAGAGTGGTCGAAACAGGTGGAGTAAGTAGCAATTCATTTGTTTGTTTTGTGGGTGGTGGTGTAAATCTTGCTTAATTCTTTAAAGTGATGGTGGCCTCTCTCTTTTTTGGAAAGTATGCTAGGCAGCAAGTTCACGGTATGCTATAATTTGCTGCAAGTTGGCACTTCAGGTTTTTCCTTAAAAATTGAACTTGGATCAATCAGACTTTGAAATGTCTGTCAAAACCTGTGAAAATATGTATTAGAATGTTTAATAATCTAATAGTCTATTCCAAAACCTATCTGTAGTCTAGAAACCAACTACCGTATTTTTTGCCCCATAGGACGCACCGGCCCATAGGACGCATCAAGTTTTTTTTTGGGGGGGGGGGAAATAAAGAAAAAAAATTATTTCCCCCGCAGGCGCTTGTAGGGCAGGCAGCAGGGAGAAGTGCTCTTCTCCCCGCCGCCCGCCTTGAGATCAGGTCCGGGGACAGCCTGGAGACGCGCTGCGTCTCCCTGCTGTCCCCGGAGTGGTGGGGCAGGCAGCGGGGAGAAGCGCTCTTCTCCCCGCCGCCCGCCTTGAGATCAGGTCCGGGGACAGCCTGGAGACGCGCTGTGTCTCCCTGCTGTCTCCGGAGTGGTGGGGCAGGCAGCGGGGAGAAGCGCTCTTCTCCCCGCCGTCAACCTCCAAACCACTTCGGGAGACAACGGGATGGCGGCGTTCCGCCTCCCTCTGTCCCCCGACCTTGTGGGGCTGGCGCTGGGGCTTTCCTGAAGCCTGGAGAGCGAGAGGGGTCGGTGCGCACCAACCCCTCTCGCTCTCCAGGCTTCAGTGAAAGCCTGCATTCGCCCCATAGGACGCACCCACATTTCCCCTTCATTTTTGGAGGGGGAAAAGTGCGTCCTATAGGGCGAAAAATACGGTATGTTCTTGGTATGAGCTTTCATGTGCATGCACACTTCTTCAGATACCATGTGCATGCACATAAAAGCTCATACCAAGAACAAACTTAGTTGGTCTCTAAGGTGCTACTGGACAATTATTATTTTTAAAAAAATATATTTCTACTGTGTCAGACCAACACGGCTACCAACCTGAATCTATCTGCAGTCTGTGATTGGCCAGAATATCTGTGACTGCATTCCCATATCATGGTAACTGTAGTTTTAATGTTTTACTGTGGACATGCTGCATGTAGATAGCTCCTGCTCTGCTCTGCTCCTAGCACGTGTGGGTGCAACAAACTACAATCCCTGGCTAAGCATTATATCCAAACCAGGTGTTTTTGTTTCACTCCAAGCAAGCCATGATGTGAGGCCAGCTATTAATTATGCATCACAGTCAATTGTGCACTGAGCCACTGTGAGCAGAAATCCCACCAACTCTTAAATAAATCCGAATCTAATATTTTAATAAAAAAATTCCTTCCAGTAGCACCTTAAAGACCAACTAAGTTAGTTCTTGGTATGAGCTTTCGTGTGCATGCACACTTCTTCAGATACCAGGTATCTTCAGGTATCAGATACCACTTCTTCAGATACCAGGTATCTTCAGGTATCTGAAGAAGTGTGCATGCACACGAAAGCTCATACCAAGAACTAACTTAGTTGGTCTTTAAGGTGCTACTGGAAGGAATTTTTTTATTTTGACTATGGCAGACCAACACGGCTACCTATCTGTAACTAATATTTTAATGTGCAACATTGGCCATTTCTCTTAATGAAGACATTGCTGCATATTCTAAACTGTATTCTGTTTTCCTCCACTGCTTTTCCTTGTTCTGATAGGTACACATTCACTGGTATATATACATTTGAATCACTTGTGAAAATTATTGCAAGAGGCTTCTGCATAGACGGCTTCACTTTTCTCCGTGACCCATGGAACTGGCTAGACTTCAGTGTCATCATGATGGCGTAAGTTACGTATTGTGCTCCTTTCCGTGTCTAGATAACTGTATACGTTAGTGGAAGGAGAAGGAGAAGCAGGCTGCAAAGGAAGTCCAGGAAGGTGACAAAGCAACTGGGCCCTTTGATCATTCCTGACTAATCACTGGTAAACTCGTACATTGGATATGAAATTCTTCAGGAACGAAAACCTTTCCTGTAAAACAGCTAAACGTTTTTGGACTGCTCTCCATTGATAATCATTTTTGTAATTGTTCTAAATTAGTCTTGAGCTGAAGGTTCGGCACAAAATGGAAAGCTAGGAATATCCTTAGGAACTTGAATCCTGGCTCTGCTTCAGGGCACTGTTTTCCAACTGATCAGCCAGGAGGAATGAATGAGCAGGCTTGTCTACACAAGGCAGTTTGTTGGCTCGCTCTTGTTCAGCCTATATTTACATCTTTCGACTGGGACAGTTTGCCTTTTCAGATCTGATAAACTATGAACAGCCCAGCTAGAGAGAGAATTCAGATATGCCTTTTCAAGTGTATATCACATTTGGCTGGTGTATCTATTGTTTTTTTCAAATGTTTTACTTAACTCAGTAGAAGCATCCCCCCCCCCAAAAAAATCCTGGGCATGGTGCAGTTATTATATTTACATCCATGATATTGGCTCAAAAAACTGAAAAGGAACTGGGGAGACAATTTTTGCAATGTGTCCAGAGTGCCTAATTTCAGGAATGATGGTCTACCCTTCTAAAACTCTGGCTGAATTCTTGGACATTGGGCAAGTGTTTCAGACAATGTGTTTGCCTATAGTATGAATCATGATAAGCAGAAAGGAAAGGTTCACAAGTAGATTGACTATGTGCACTTGTACAGGCAAACGGAGCAACAAACTGGGTTGTTCTGCAAATGATCTTTTGGTATACAAATATCATTTTTATGCTAAATCTGTTGGAGCCCTGAGAATTCCAGTCATTTTCAGTCCTTGCACAGCCTGGGGATAAATTAACCAAGATGGCAAATGTCAACCTTGAAATTATGGCCAGGTCCTTTTTAACAATTTCAGCATTAAAACACTGTGAACTAACTTCTTATGTATCCTTTTCTGTGGAGCTGACTCTAGTGGGGAAGTGAAGGAGGAAACAAGAAAGTAGAGGTTTGAGTTAGGCAACCTGTTTGGGGCTGAGGGCCACAGTGTTTTGTAGGGGAAGTGGGGAGCACATGTCAGTGGTGGCTGATAGAGCCAAAGTTCTGTATAGGAAAATGGAGGGGGTTGCATGGGCACAGGGGGCTGCATGCAGCCCACAGACCGCAGGTTGCTCACCTGTGTTCAAGGTAAATCACAGAGCTTAGCAGTACTTTTCCAGCAGACAGAGATGGCCTTCTTCTATGGCGATCACTCGTAGCTGAGTAAGATTGTCTTCCATGAACACGTCTTAATAGTGAGTCCGTAAGTGACTGTGGAGGCCAATTCTGGATCCACGCGTCTTTCACAGTGGGGACATAGGTTTGAGGACGGGAGTTGATCATGATGAGGGTTTGCCAAACGTGCCTTCCTCTCAGTATGTTTCTCCCTTTCGTCCTGAGTTTGAGCATCTTCAAAGTCCATGACACCTTTGGTAAAGGCTGTTCCCCAATTGGAGCGCTCGCAAGCCAGTGTTTGGCCAAGGGCATGTTGGTACCATTGAAGCAGAAAATCCAAGTGCCATCTCCCCACAGTTGACAATTTCCTGCCCTTCAATGGAACTCTAAAATGTGCCTCTCTCAGGATATCTCTTCCTCCCTACTCTTGTTTTGCCACAAGAGAAATAAAAAATGGAAAGCATAACTGAAGAAGAAGCCCTGTGATAATGGAGACGTCTAAAACTATTTCATTTGCAACCTTAGATTTGTTTCTTTTCTTCTTTTTTCATGCCGCTTCCAAAGCAGTTTACATTGTGAATGCTGTTCCCCGCCCCCAACTGAACGTTACACTTTTATTTTATTTTTATTTTTGAAAGCTAGGTAACCCCAATCGGTGCCATTAACTCTGGTTTAATTCTGCAGGTATATAACAGAGTTTGTAAACCTAGGCAATGTTTCAGCTCTGCGCACCTTCAGGGTACTGAGAGCTTTGAAAACTATTTCTGTAATTCCAGGTAAGGCTGTTGGTGTTAGGTGTTGGGTCGCAGCTCCCTGTGAGTGATGTATTGCTGTCTGTAGTTGTTGTTTTATTTCCCCCATTCCCGTTTTTCGTGTGTGTTATTGTCATTGTGTCTCTTTGTGTGTGACCTCCCTCGTTGCAGATATGTCACAGAGTTTGTGGACCTTGGGAATGTGTCAGCCTTGAGAACTTTCAGAGTTCTCCGAGCTTTGAAAACTATCTCTGTCATTCCAGGTGAGAAATGCTTCTACATACACGTCTTGCATTTCCCCTCCCTTGCCTTCCTGGTCACTTGCCTTTTCAAAAATGGCCCTGGCACATTTTTGATAGGCCTTGCATTCTGCATGAAGTGTAGTGTTTACAACAGTGTAAACAGACGGACCAAAAATACAGCAATAATGCACTTCAGTCAATTCCCCTAAGTACTATAACTGGTGCGAAACAAAGAACTTAAATTTCCCTTTCAGAACTCCTACACATTCTCGTTTCGACTTTTGGGAACTTGGACATGGCCAATGAAATCTCAAACCCAGACCAGTTGAGGACTCTGCAACAATATTTCCCAACATCACCCACGCTGTGCAAATTGCATGATTATACTTATTCTTTAGAAAGAAGAAAAAAGGGAAGTTTGTCTGTATACAACGAAAGTATCAGTTGTTGCCAGTTATGGCACTAGGTGACATTGCGAAACTGCTTGTGTTTTTAAATATGTAAATTTTGAAGTGTGGGAGCTTAGCATGACAGCTCCCATAAGACAGTCCCGAGAAGAATTAAAAATAAAATAAAATGTTGATCCATTTTACAATTGCACACACACATAGCAGCAGTACACAGCATAACCCCCAGTTTATTAGGATCAGCATGACTATGCTTAGTTTCCTGGAAGTGAGCTCCACTGAGCTCGGTGGTGCTGTACCACTGACCGCATAGCTTCAACTTCTTAAAACACATGCTTTTTTGTGTTTCTGTTTTCAAAACAAAAGAGCTTCAGTCAGCTGAAGGGCACCTTTTTAATTGCGAGTGCAAACAATTGCACGTGCAACTCATTTAAACTGTTAGCATGAAGTTGGAACCCGTTAAAAAATTGAAATAGCCTGCATCTTGGGCATTCTCTGACTTCCGCTAATCCAGAGGTCAGCAAACTTTTTCAGCAGGGGGCCGGTCCATGGTCCCTCAGACCTTGTGGAGGGCTGGACTATTTTTTTGGGGGGGGGGGGATGAACGAATTCCTATGCCCCACAAATAACCCAGAGATGCATTTTAAATAAAAGCACACATTCTACTCATATAGAAACACCAGGCAGGCCCCACAAATTACCCAGAGGTGCATTTTAAATAAAAGCACACATTCTACTCATGTAAAAACACGCTGATTCCCGGACCATCTGCGAGCCGGATTGAGAAGGCGATTGGGCCAAATCCGGCCCCCAGGCCTTAGTTTGCTACCTATGCTAACAAACAAACTTGAAAGGCTCATTATCACTTTATTCACTTGTCAAGTGATGGCATCATCACTGCTGCTCTGAAAAACATCCCTGGTCTTTCCCTCCCCTGTACAGTTGTGCCTACATCTAGGGAGTAACCCACATGTGCCATAATTTGTGGAATTCAGGCATGAGTGTTTAATAATAATAATAATAATAATAATAATAATAATATTTATTTATACCCCGCCCTCCCCAGCCAAGGCCGGGCTCAGGGCGGCTAACAAGCAATAATAAAAACAAGTTGAATGAATACAACTTAAAAACAAAATTAAAATACAACATTAAAATATTGAAACGTTAAAATATTAAAATGTAGCCTCATCGCAGGAGGAGAAAGGAAAAGAAAAAAGAAAGAGGGGGAGGGAATCAAATTGGCTCCAAGCCAAAGGCCAGGCGGAACAACTCTGTCTTGCAGGCCCTGTGGAAGCAGATCCCGCAGGGCCCTGGTCTCATGAGACAGAGTGTTCCACCAGGCCGGAGCCAGAGCTGAAAAGGCCCTGGCTCTGGTTGAAGCCAATCTAACTTCCTTAGGGCCTGGGACCACTAGGGTGCTGCTATTTATGGACCTTGAGGCTCTCCATGGGGCATACCGGGAGAGGCGGTCCCGTAGGTAGACCTAGAGTACCTGATTTGGCATCCAGATTGGTCTTCTTATGATATAATGAAAGCTAGTCATATCACACTTCCAGACAGTAAACATATGTCTTCCTTCATTGCATTTATCTCTTCTGTGGGAAGCAACCTTTCATGAAGATGATTGCCACAATGACTAGGATGTCTGCTTGGGATTGTTCCTTTCAGATGGCTGCTTTGCCCCAGATATTTTATGTGATTTTGGACTGTGTCACATGTTACATTGTGCCCTCCCAAAAAAAATTAGGCTCCTGCAACTCATCTATTCATGGGAACTCTGCGGATAACCCACTGAGCAGGCTAAAACCCTAGTAACCCCTTCTTTGCAGCAGCGACTTCTGTGGTCCAAAGCGCATTTTCGTGGATTAATGGAAATGGAAAGGCAGCCCAATGTAACATATGAAGCAGCTCTTTCCCTTTGTTTAAAAATAATGAGCTTAATCCCTCCGCCTCATGTGTTAACATAGTTTTGGGTGGGTAGGTGTACGCAGAAATATGTTAAATGCACTGTAAGTTAATGTCTTGCTGAAATGGGTTAACCAAGGTCTAGAGCATGCAAACAAGCCGGCAAAAGTGGGCCTTTCTGGTTATGTAATCACGATGTTCGCTTGAGGAAATGTTTGAAAACATTTGGGATCGAAGCATATGTGCTTTGCTTAGCCTTGGAATATGAATCCTGTGCATGATGTAACATTTCCAGCCTTTGCTTGGACCTGGCTCACATAATCCAGCTTCCTTCATGCTGTCTAATGCCTGCTGAATACTTGTAAGATCAACCTTTCCCATTTCCCAGAAGTGAGCGTTTCAGTCACAATGAATAGTTCTATGATCACTTCACTGGAAAAGGCTTTTAGAAAGGTTATGTTCGCCTCTGTTCCATTGACGGTATTTATATTAGTCATATACTGCTGCTGTAGTCCAAGGTAATTGTCCTCTAGGTTGTAGACTGTATTCAAAGGCAGTCCACATCGATTGACCTCTCCTAAAGGGGCACAGTATAGATTTGGTTCTTTCAAAATGCCAGTGTAGAGTTTTGTGTGTCCTAAAATCCATAGTGATAACGTGCAACATGTTCCCTGAAACCTAGGAATGGATAAGACAATGCTTTCTTTAGCTGCGCTGCACACAAGCCGAAAGGTTGCCATCGGGTGTGTTTTTTCAGAACCAGGGTATATCCCCTGGAATGATTCTTCTGGCCAGACATTACACTCTGGGATTGTCAAACTCTTGGAGAGCCAGTGTGGTGTAGTGGTTAAGCGCGGTAGTCTCGCAATCTGGGGAACCGGGTTCGCGTCTCCTCTCCTCCACATGCAGCTGCTGGGTGACCTTGGGCCAGTCACACTTCTCTGAAGTCTCTCAGCCCCACTCACCTCACAGAGTGTTTGTTGTGGGGGAGGAAGGGAATGGAGAATGTTAGCCGCTTTGAGGCTCCTTAGCGTAGTGATAAAACGGGATATCAAATCCAAACTCTTCATCTTCTTGGTGTGCTTCTAGCCCTTGTGGCAAAAGACTTCTCCATGACATCTTCACAAATTCTTTCCCCCATTTCTCTATGTATTCCTAATGATATTCTCCCCCATACCACCAATGGTAGCAACTGGAGGGGCAGCCGTCTCAATTGGGATGCCTTGCTTATGGAATACTTTCCCCCAAGGAGGCTTGCCTGGCAACAACATTGATGTATTGGATGCCAGACAAAGATAGGTTTCAAACTGGTTTAGTTTAGTTTAATTGTTGCTTTTCATCCAGCTGCTTACATCTCCTCGTTGTATATCAGCCTACCCCTAACCTGCTGCCCTCCAAGTGCTGGTGCACTCCAAATACCACCAGTCTCAGCTAGTGTGGTCAGAGAGTGAATGGTCTGAGAGGCACCGATATTGTGGCATTGCTGCCGCTAAGGGATTTTGGACCTGATCAATACCTAGGTTGTGGCTTACAAGGAACTTTTTGCAAGCTGCTCTGAGCCGTCCAAAAAAAGAGCTGCCCATGTGCAGATTGCAATAAAATAAAGTATGGTGATCTTTGGGAATGATGGCAGCTGGAGGGCCAAGTTAGATACCTCATGTATATTACAAGTGACAGGAATAGTGCATCGAGCGCTTGACATAAATGTGCATCCATCACAGAACTGGAGTATCAAAACAGCGTGCTTGCAAAATGCACTGCAACAAAAGCTATTCATTTGTATACCTTAATCCCACTGGATAGATCAGAAGGTGCTCTTTATTGTCACTTTTGGGAATGCCTTTAGTGAGGAGGGGGTGAGTCATGAGCTTGGAACAAAATGAACGAATGAGCACCCCTTCCAAAGCTTTATAAACTGGAGCCCTTTGGGAACGCTTGAAAGCAGTGACGAGGGGGATGTTAATATCAATTACAGCTGCATGAAAGCACCAAGGGGCTGGAGAGGGAAAGAGACTCAGGGCTCTGAGTCAGGAAATGGATGAAATTTCAGAACTGGGAGTAATAAAATTGTCTGGAAATGCTTGGATCAAGTGGTAGATTGAGGGGAGCAAGAAATTAATAAGTCAGAACATTTAATGGCTCATTAGATGCCACTAATGGGCATAAATTAAAGGAAAGGAGAGTGAGTTAAATGGGTTGGTGTATTAGCTGGGGAGAAAACAGTGCAGCTGGTGACTTTGATTAGAAGGTTGCTGGCTGTACCACATCTTAGGGTTACTTTAAAAATCAGTGTTGTACAACTGTTGAGTTAAGATTGGGAGGGTGTTCACTGATGATCTTGACTAGGAGAAATGGATTTATTTAAAACAGATAGAAGCATTTGAAACAAAATAAACCGAGAAGTCTGAGGGAGCTCAAGAATGCATTTGGACAAAAAAAACCCCCAAAAATTCCTATGCTAACTTTTGATCCTACAGACACACTTATGGCTTGATGTAGGAAAGGTACTTTCAGAACATATTTACTGTAGGTATTTGGCCCAGGAATGCAGTTTAGGATTGTGCCCAGTTTATTCCTCCTGCAAGATGGTGGCAAGACTTTTGCACAACACACTCTCAGATTCCTCTTGCTTCTCGCCCATTCATGTTCCTTTATCTTCTGCAGCATCTGAAATAAACTGCTCTGTGTTTGGAAATACATCAGATCAAGAAATAAACCTGCGTGAAAGGGCAAAGCATGCCTGTGGAACCTTTGGTTCTCCAGATGTTGCTGATGTTCATTTTGCTGGTTTCCATCCCCCCCCAATTCAGCTTTTTTTTTCCTGGGGAGGGGAGGGGGGAAATTGCTTTCCCTTCCCCCCATGGTTTCAGAATTTCCAGAAATTTTACATCTCTTTCAGGAACCACTGCTGATGGAATCCACCATGCATTAGATTAATGCATGGAAATTTGTGTAAGCCTGGCCACAACAAAAAAAAATGTGCATTCTTTATCTGACTTCATCCTTCTAGCACTATTACCAAATCACTCAGAAAGGTTATAGCAGGCGCGTTGTTCCATGTGCTCTTCAGTGCTGTTTCTGGTCTAGTTCATCTATTGGTAATTTATGGGGACTCCAAGCATACAGGCACATGCTGGTGTCACCAGCACTTGTAATACGCAACACTAAGTAGTTGTCCCATCACCACAATGATTTTCACTTGAGCAACTGGACTCCCCCTTCTCTCTTCTCTCTTCGCACCCCCTAAATCTGTTCCGAGGGGTTCCCCCAAAGCTCTGGATACTGTTGGGAAATAATGGAACAAAGCCTCATAATCTGAATTTCTGCGCATTCAAGCCAAGAAGGCTTTATTAACGGGATAAGTTAAGAAACTATTACCACATAGTTTAGGAGAATGGCTGATTTTCCCCCCCCCCCAAGTACCTGAGATTGTGGAGTCATGTTATATGTTGTTCTTTGAAACTTCCTCCTCATACTTCCAGTGCTTGCTTGCTGCTATGGTATCTTTTGTGATACTTTCATCATTTAACCCTATTGGTATCCCCACATTGAAAACATCAAAGTACCAAACCTATTTGGGTAAATTCATGAACAAGACAAAGCTTGCTTTCATCCCTACTTGTGACCCACAATAAAAGACGCTCTACTTTTGAGTTATAATCTAAGCTCTCATAGTAGATGATACATTTGATGTGCTTTGCTGTATCTTGCAAAGATGTCGCTTGAAGCTTCACATAGAAGAGGCAGAGCACGGAGTGTATTTCAAAGATTTTCCTTGTTCGTTATCATAAACTGATTTTATCTTTATGGAAGATTATGCCTTCCCCCCCTTAATGGTTCAGAGCAATGTTTGCTGGAAATAGAGCAGTGACAATGAATAAGTGAGAACTAGTTTGGTATAGTGGTTAGAATGTTGGACTGGGACCTAAGAGATCAGGCTTCAAATCCCTGCTCAGCCATGAAGCTCACTGGGTGAATCCAATTTATCCTCTCCACAGCAACGTGTGATAGCTTACCCTGAGAGGCAGTGATTATCCCAAAGTCCTCCAGTGAACTTTGGTGGCCAAGTAAGGATTTGAATCAGGAGTCCAGGGTTAGGACTGGGAACAGCTGGTTTTTATTTTTTACCAAGATCTACCTTCCCCGTTTTTTTAAGACACACAAAAAAAAACCAAAATGCCCTACCAGAGAATAGTTTAAAAGTTTCCACAACTGCGAAAAGGATATGGTTTGTGTTGTTTTTAATTTCTCCACAGTGGGGGGGGGGGAAAGATTTTGAATCAGCTGTTCTTATCAGTATTAGGGAAATTCTCCAATAATGGGGGCACAGCAATGCAGGCTGAGTCTCCCCAGCTCTACATTTTCTTAAAACTTATTTTCCCTTTCATGTGAGGGTACCATATGAAATCAGCGAGTTGCACAAACTCTAGCTGCCTTCACTAGATGTTTGTGTTCAGGGACAGTGAATTAACTGTGTGCTATCCCCTTAACATAACCCAACCTTCAGCCTCACCTTAACCTAGGAAAAAATTCCCCTCAGATCAAGGAACTGCACATGTCCCTGTTTAATGAACCACTTACGTTCCTGATACCTGTATAGTGAGGAGTATGAATCTGGTAAATAAGGTTCAGAAGGCAATACACTGGACCTATTGTGGAATGGGTGGGCAGAGGACCATAGCAAAATACTCCTTGACTTCCCTGTTGTCAAGAAAATGTAGTATGTAGCCCATAGGTAGCTGTTTTTCCTAAGATTCCACAGGAATTCCAAGACTGCTTTCCCTTTCCTCAGGCCTGAAGACTATCGTGGGAGCCCTGATCCAGTCTGTGAAGAAGCTGTCAGATGTGATGATTTTGACAGTGTTTTGCCTCAGCGTATTTGCTTTAATTGGGCTTCAGCTGTTCATGGGGAATCTAAGGAACAAGTGTGTCATCTGGCCCATTGATCTCAATGAGACCTACCTGGAAAATGGCACCAAGGGCTTTGACTGGGAAGAATACACCAACAATGTTTGTAAGTGTGTGCGGCTGTTTTTTCCTGGCACAATTCTATCTAAATAATTATGGCTGTGAGATTTGCTGGGTTAAACGTCATGACTTAAAATGTTACTAAAGCCAGAAATGGTTCTTCTCTGGGGGAAAGGTGTTTATTTTGATCAGTATTTCTCTTTTGCACTGTATGCTTCCCTCTTTTCCTTTCATAGAAAAACCCCTGTGCTTTTGCCACGGTCCTTAAAATCTGGTTCTGTGTAGAGTCCTTTTTTATAAACTGTTCAAAAAACCTGCCCTGCAGACTGCTCCCTGTTTATTATGAATTGGGCCTCATATTTATAATCTTTTGTTCAGTTTTGCAAAGGGTGTTTGTTTGTTTGTTTGTTTGTTTGTTTGTTTGTTTAAAAAATTAAAGTCTCAATAATGACTTTACAAAGTATTGGTCTTGGGGGGAAATACTTAGGAATTCCATATTCCCGTAAGAAAATAAACATGCCTCATGTGGCAATTGACATAAGAGGTTGTCATCGTGCCAGCATACAGAGTGTCATAATTATACTCTGCAAAGTGGGAGGATAATTCAATCATATGACAACTGCCCTCCCTACCCAAACACCTGCGCTGTGAAATAGTAAAGTCCCAAATGACCTTGCACTCATGGTACTGTGGTTGTGAAATGATAATATCCCAGCTTGTGGATCACATTAAGTGACTGTCCTCTTCTTTCTTCTTCTTCTTCTTCTTCTTCTTCTTCTTCTTCTTCTTCTTCTTCTTCTTCCTCTTCCTCTTCCTCTTCCTCTTCCTCTCCTTCTCCTTCTCCTTCTATTTTTCTTCCTCCCCTGTACCTTCTGTAGCCAATTTTTACACATTACCTGGGTTTCTTGATCCTTTGTTGTGCGGTAACAGCTCTGACGCAGGGTAAGTTCTCGATTCAGATTATCTCTGTCTCTATCAATTTGACAAACTACTTTTGAAAGAGAGAAAAAGTCAATAGGCATGGATTACACTCCAAAAGTACTTAAATAAATTCATTTGTAAAGCAATTGGTTTACCTGGTACCTGGTCACCTTAAGTCTTCCTGACTATTTAACTTTCTTTTAATGGAGGTGCCTACTGTATCTTACTTAAAGCATACATTAAGCAGACATGCAGATGTACACAGAGCTTATACATGATACAGGACTGGGACTCTACCTTCTTTTTTCACCCAAAGTCCACTTGAGCCACACATTGGACTTCAGTGTTGGAACAGGGAATAACACGTGTTAGGTTCAATTCCAATTGTTATAACTGCCCCAACTCAGGCAAAGTGGTATAATCATTCCTACATATATTGATTTTTAGCCTATTAAAATGTGAGGGTGTATTACAAGCTTGGGGGAGGGGTGTCTACAATCCTAATTTTCCACCATGTGAGCACATCAGCATTGATAGATCAGTGCTGATAACCTGAAGGGCAGAGCTGCAGCAATAACCAACAGAAAGGAAGAGGTCAAGGCAGAATGCAAGGTCAGGGGTGCACAGATGCACCGGCAGAGCCAATCCTGACTGATGTACGCATTCCTGTGCATCTTAAACTGCAATATTCCATATATGAACCACCCTGGTTGAATGCCTTGTTGTATGGTAGTTTGCTGGAGAATATGCAGGTTAACACTTGCAGAACAATTATGCTGTATTTATGCAGAGGCAAGTGCAATCAAAACTGTTTCTATTGTGAACCCTTGATTTTTGCTGTGGAAGCTGCCAGTTCAATTCAAGTTTGTGTTTTGTTTTACCATTCCAGAAATTCACATTTGTGTGCTACATTTGTGTACTTGCCTATGAATTGCACAGATGGGGCTGTATATGGGTGAATGAATCACTCTTGTAATAAAATTATTCCATGGATGTAAAGAAAATCCATGAAGTCATACAGAAAGTCTACTCTTCCATCTCGCATTTGTTTTACTTAATATGGGATTTCTGACCTACCCTTCACTGTAAGGTTTCCAGTGCAAGTTCCGACAACAATATACATTTAATTCAGGTAAAAGAGTTTAAAATTAGTGCTAATACGCCCAGGAACCTCATCAAAATGCTGGAGAGGGTGCACCTCCACAGACACATACCTCCACATGTGGTGGGAATGCCCAAAAATCCAATCATTCTGGACAACAGCCATACAAGAAATATGTAAAATAACTAAGCAAGTATTAGAAATCACCCCAGAATTGGCCCTACTAAACATCTTCAAAGACGATAATGTCCACTCACATCACAAAGAACTCATAACCCACCTACTCTCAGCAGCCAGAATCATCATATCCAGACACTGGAGAGACCTGTCAGGAGTAAGCAGGGACCAATGGTACCAAATAGTATGGGAAACAGCCTTACTAGAAAAATTAACCAATAAACTGAAACTGACACGGGGACAAATAGAAGAAGATTCCTTCACCCCGGTATCGCTCCCCTTTATCACATACACAGCCCAACAAGACAACAACAAGAATCCACCAACAGTATATCAATCAATATGGCTAACCTGACTCAAAAACACCCACCCACCCCACTCACACATGAAAATAAAGTTCACCACAGCCAATCACAAACAAGCAAACACACCCTAGGCCAACCCCAACTTCTCTCACCACCAAATGAACACAAGCGAATAGCAAAGAAAACCTGCACAAACGATGCTGACACAAAACACCACACATACATTAACTAAAATTAGAAACATCCCCACCCCCACTCACAACTCTCCCCTCCACCTCTCCCCCCTTTTCTTCCTAATGTAACCCTAATGTCTCAACAAATGAAACTGGCCTGCAGAAAACGTAACTTGAAAATAGAGACACTGCACATACTTTTGTAAACCAAAAAATCTTTAATAACAGACCCCCCCCCCCAAATAAAAGATGGAAGGTAAAAGAGTTTAAATGAGAAACTTTTACAATTCAAGTAAGGAACCAACACAATACAGTAGTAATATCAGGCTTGCTGAAAGCAGACTGTTGAATTGGGGGCAGCGAAAGCATTCACCGTGAGTCTTCCTCTTTCTGGTCTAATAGCTCCTACCATGCCAACTAGCTTAAATTTCTTCCATCTTGTCTGCAGCCAATGCCCCGAGGGCTTTACATGCATGAAAGCAGGGAGGAATCCAAACTATGGCTACACCAGCTTTGATACCTTCAGCTGGGCTTTCCTGGCCTTATTTCGCCTCATGACTCAGGATTTCTGGGAAAACTTGTATCAGTTAGTAAGTATGACATCTCCTATCCTTTACTTATGTGTGAAGAGTCTCCTTCGGCCTGCATCAGGGGCCACCTAGCGGTCTGCAAAAAAAACCGAAAGGCGCAGTTGTATGTAATTATGTCTGTGAAAAATGACAGAAGCATTTTCTGGCATCAAATGAATTAGCATCAAAACAGCAGCTGCGATTCGGCTGAGTACAAAGCATTCCTTGCACTGTCTCAGCTTGAATGTGACACTAAGCCAAACTATGGCTTAATACAAATACCCAGGCATATGGCCTCCCAGAGAGGAGACTGCAGCAGCTCGGCTCCTCCAGTCCCGCTGCTGGGAGCTAAACCATGGCTTACATGTCATCCGAATCTGGGTTTGTGGTTTGTCACCTTCGTACAAACCACAAGCTGTAAGCCAAGAACAAACCTTGGTTACAGCTTGTGGGGTGTCTGGAGCAAGGCAAAGCACAAGCCTAGGTTCAGATGACACACTGAGCCAAACCATGGTTTAGCTCACAGCAACAGGGCGGCGGCAGAATGGAAGGAGCAGCAAAGTGGCCGTTTTCTCTTCTCCAGGAGACTGCAAGTCAGTGGTGTAGCGTGGGTTGTCAGCACCCGGGGCAAGGCAAGTAATTTGCGCCCCCTAACCCGTGGATTTGTGCCTCCTAACCCGTGGATTTGCGCCCCCTAACCCTAACCCCCAGATGTTGCGGCCGGTGCGGCCGGCCCCCCCTGCACCCCCCACGCTACGCCACTGCTGCAAGTTTGTGTGTGCCATGACTAAACAAAGAATACCAACACACACAGGGAATGCAGAACCATCTACACCAGCCTAGCCCAATTGTCAGGGTGCTGTCAGTGGCTCCCGGCTAGTTGCCCAGGAAAGTATAAAGAAAAGGAAAATTTCTTACCGTCCTTTTTTATTTCAATCTTTACAGAGAGAGGCTATTGAACCCAGCCTCTTGGAATCTCCACCACTTCCTCCCACTTCCTCATTCATTGCTTCTATGGGTGCTTTGTCTTTGAGGTCTTTGCTCTCCTACTTTTAAGGCTCACCAGGTTCTGGGAGATGGAGGATCTGGGATGCTTTCTAATGACAACGTGTCAGCCAGATGTTGTTCTGGTTCTGCCTCCTCCTCTCCCATTATTTCCCAACTTTTCTCTTCATCTGCCTCTGAGCTGTGACCTCCCTCAAACCCCTTGTTGTAAATCTATACTGTCTTCATCTTCTTCCTCCCTAGAAGGGTCAGGTTGGGAAGGCGGTCTCCACCATTCCTCCTCTGCCCAGTCCCTGACACCAATGCGCTATAGCAGGGGTGTTCAACCAGTAGATCCCCAGCTGATCCTGGTAGATCACGGGATCCTTATCATGTACAAAAAGTTATGGGGGTGGGAAGCTTAAAAACTCTATGCAATCCTCCCCAAAAATGCTCAACAACTCTGGGCAATCCACCTACCCCATGCACGTTCCTCCTCCCTCCAGTGACAATGAGTAGATCACCGCCAGTTTTTTTATACTGGGAGTATATCACAGTCTCTTGGGAGCTGGATCTGCCTGCGCTATAGCTTTGTAGATTCCCTTTGTCCTGTGCTGATGGATAGAAAACATATGCATGGTGTTGCTCACAAAAGTGCAAATGAGTGGAAGGGGAAGGACCATAGGTATGGCAGCAGGGTTTTCAGGGAAGGGATAGAATATTATATGCAGTGTTGAAATATCCGGTCTTAGACATTTTTGCACCCAAAGCGAAAATGGTTAAAATGATACCTTCCTGTTGTAGATTGGAACATGTGGGTTATTTTTTTTTAAAAAAAAAAAAAGATACACAGAGATGGAGAAAGGAGGCAGGAACCTGATACTCCCTCTGTACACAAGGACTGCTTTGTGTTGCTTTGTTGTAAGTTTGGAATCATAAACCACCCACCCCATATTTTGCAGGGCTCCTTTTTTTTTGGTAATTTTTACATTTTCAGAGAGTGGTGGGGCAGGGGGGAAGGCTTACCATTTTGAGAAGATGCGGCAGAGGGTTTCTAGTTATTTCCCTTTAACTGGCCAAAGGGAACAGCTGTCTTCCCCTCCCCCCTTCCTTCAGGCCCATGGGAATAATTCTACGTTGTAAGGTAAAGTGTCAGCGTGGTGTAGTGGTTAGAGCGTTGGACTAGGAGTTGGAACACCAGGGTTCAAATCCCCGCTCAGCCATGAAACTCATTGGGTGAGCTTGGGCTAGTCTCAGTTTCTGAACCCAGCTTACCTCGCAGGATTGTTGTGAAAATAAAATGGGCAGGAAGAGGAACATGTATTCCACCTTGAGGAATGGTGGGGTATAAAGGCAATAAACAAACCAACAAATAGGTAGGAAATTGTTACTATTGTGTCAGAGGACAATTCGTACCAGCCATTATGACTCTTCTCTTAATGGGGAGTCCCTTGCCACCAATTATGAATAGATTTTACCCTCCCACAAAAGTACTTTGTTCTTTTCCTACCCTTTTTGCCTCACCCTACCCCACCAAAGGGCCAAAAATAATAATTAGGGCAGGTATTTCAGTCCAGCAATATGTGAACTCCCATGTTTCTATACATACTGCAGCAGCATCATAAATGCTGCCGTTCTGGTTACCCCGATATTTCCAAAGAATCCAAAGAGAGAGGGGATTCCTATTAGGAAAGGCAAAAAGTGATTGCAGTCTCTTCAGTTTAGGAAAGCAATGACAGGAGAGATGTTATGGTTAACGTATACAAAATCACGAGAGCATTCAGAAAAAAAGACACACTCACATAATAGTGCTGTAGCTGGCCAGCCATGACACTGCATCGGTCATGAGCAGTGGTGTCATACCTTCCCATGCACATAAGAGGACACGGGTGGCACTGTGGTCTAAAGCACTGAGCCCCTTGGACTTGCCGATCGGAAGGTCAGTGGTTTGAATCCCCATGACGGAGTGAGCTCCCGTTGCTCTGTCCCAGCTTCTGCTAACCTAGCAGTTTGAAATCACACCAATGCAAGTAGATAAATAAGTACCACTGTGGCAGGAAGGTAAACTGCATTTTTGTGTGCTCTGGTTTCCGTCACACTGTCCTGTTGCACTAGAAGCAGTATAGTCATGCTGGCCACATGACCCAGAAAGCTGTCTGTGGACAAACACCAGCTCCCTCTGCCTGAAAGCAAGATGAGCTCTGCAACCCCATTGTCACCTTTGACTGGACTTAACCATCCAGGGGTCCTTTACCTTTACCTAGGAGGAAGAGGGTACTTTAATTCAAACCACCCTTTGCTTGGTAATAGGTTCTCTCAACAACACCCTCTGGGTTTCTGCTTGCCTTATGAGGTTCCCACCACCTCAAGTGGTCTTCTAACAACTAGCATGCCACAAGCCAATCTTGGGTTCAGCGACCAAAATAGGAAACCTCACAATGACCTCTTTTTCTTTGCAGACTTTGCGAGCAGCGGGAAAAACCTACATGATCTTTTTTGTCCTGGTTATTTTCGTTGGGTCGTTCTACCTGGTAAACTTGATTTTGGCTGTGGTGGCCATGGCCTATGAAGAACAAAACCAGGCGACACTGGAAGAGGCGGAGCAGAAGGAAGCAGAATTCAAGGCCATGTTGGAACAGCTGAAAAGGCAACAGGAGGAAGCTCAGGTTATTCCCTAACGTGCCCCACCATATTGTGCTTTCTCATTTTATAGAAAGCACAGGCTAATGTAATCCTAATAATAAACACACAATCCAATCTGTGTTCCATTGGAAATTGGAGAGTTTGCTGTTCTCTCCATGGCTAGAGTCTAATTAATCACAGTGTTTAGAGGCTGGAATGAATTCATGCAAGGTGCTACAATTTGGTTATCTTGATTCTTCCTACTCTTCCCCTCTTCCCCCAACTGCAGGCTGCAGCCATGGCCACTTCAGCAGGGACAGTCTCAGAAGATGCTGTGGAAGAGGATGGCGGAGGAAGGATGTCCCAGAGCTCTTCCGAGATCTCCAAGCTCAGCTCTAAGAGTGCCAAGGAGAGGCGGAATAGGAGGAAGAAGCGGAAGCAAAAGGAGCTGTCGGAAGGAGAAGAGAAGGGAGATGTTGAGAAGGTGTTTAAGTCAGAGTCGGAAGATGGCATGAGGAGGAAGGTCTTCCGCTTGCCAGACAACAGGTTGGGGCGGAAACTTTCCATCATGAACCAGGTACAGTTTGCAGGCTCTGCAAGTGAAAACTTTGTGTTGGGTAGAATGTCTCAGAGGAATGGCTGGACTGGAGGCTTTCCCCACCTTCCCTGATAGCACTATTTTCATCCTTTCAGTCTTTCTCGTGCTATATTGCAGCCATGTATATACATCAGCGTTTGGCACAATATGTCCTAGCTGGCTCTGTGCCTTAAAGCTGCCTGCCAGCCTTCATACCCACCCCTTACTGAGGGGGTGATGTTGGAATGTTGTAATTCAAAATGCCAGGAAGACAGATTTTTCTATAAAGTGGAATGGAAGTAATGCCATATTCCACTTCATTTGTACTGCCTCTGCTTAAACCGAGCACTCTGCTTAAATCAGTCTCTCCAAAATACAGAAATCACTGGGTTATATCCAACTTTAGTCATACTCAGAGTAGGCCCACTGAAATTAAGACATGGCTAATGTTGTTTGCATCCATCTGTCTCAGGAGACAATGGAGGAGTGCACCTTTAGGCATAAGGTCAAACTTTGCTCTGCTTATTCTAATGGGTTTACTCTGAGCAAAACTTAGTTGGCTATTGCCCATTACCTTCCATTGAAAAGACTTTGATTGCAAACTATCAAATGCATTCCAGATCAATTTTGGTACAATCAGTTGCCTGACTGACCACGTCATTGCATCTCTTGGTGGACATTCTCTTTGTTTTCATGCCGTTGCTAAAAAGCAAAGGTGTTCAGTTACTTTGTCTTGAGAAAGTAGTAAGTGCTCTAGAGAAGTCCCTATTGCTCTTTAAACAATCCATGAATACCCCAAAGGGGACATGTTCAGAGCAGTTAGTTCCCATGGTGAGGCTGAAAACTTGTTGAAAAGAGTTGGTTTAATGGAGGAGAGACATGTATTGGTCAAATCAAAACTGTAGACATTTTCTACCAAAGACTTTTATCTATCTAAATATGTAGAGATACATACAGTGGTACCTTGGTTTGCAACCGTTTGGGATTACAACCATTTTGAATTACAACCACGTCAAACCTGGAAGTGTGTGTCCCTTTTTTTGGATTACAACCCATTTTTTTTGGATTACAACCCTTTTTTTTTCTTTTTTTCTTTTCTTTGAGGCCCCATTGGCGAAAGCACGCCTTGGGTTACAACTTGTTTTGGTTTACAACTGGACCTCCGGAACAGATTATGGTTGTAAACCAAGGTACCACTGTAAATGGCAGTTTGGGTTTCTCTGGGCGATCCAAGGGGTAAATGAGGACCACGAAGCAGTGGAGGGTGACATGTGCTATTAAGTCCATATATTAATTGAAACTAATCAGCTGATTCCTTTGCTACCAACCTCTGGCGTTTTCACGATGGAGAATTCGCCGCCACCACCCTTTTTTTCTTCTTCATCCGATTGCGCGGTAAATTCTATATTTTTGCCTGTTGCTGGTGCTTTATAGCTTCCTGTCCGCATTCCTCTTCCATCTTCCTGCTTCCTCTTTCCTTCCAGTCGCTGCTCAGCATCCCAGGATCTCCCTATCTCTCCCGGCACAACAGCAAAAGCAGCATCTTCAGCTTCAAGAGAGGTTTCCGCGACCCGGGTTCAGAAAACGAATTTGCCGATGACGAGCACAGCACAGTGGAAGAGAGCGAGGGCCGGAGGGATTCCCTCTTCATCCCGATCCGGGGCCACGAGAGGAAAAGCAGCTACAGCGGTTACAGCGGCTACAGCCAGGGGAGCAGATCGTCCCGCATCTTCCCCAGCATCCGCCGGAACATGAAGCGGAACAGCACCGTGGACTGCAACGGCGTGGTCTCCCTGATTGGTGGCCCAACCTCCAACATACCCAGCGGACGGCTTCTGCCTGAGGTGAAAATAGATAAGGCAGCTACTGATGACAGCGTAAGGAAGTCAATGAGTAGATAGTCTAGGCATGGAGGCCCACCCTTCTCTCTGCTTTCCTGTATGCCGCCAAAATGGATCCTTTGACGGAATGAAACTTGGTTTGTCTAGCCAACAGATGTTATAGTCTGAACCCTTATCCCAGGCTCCTCTGCTTCTTAATCTTCTTCACTTTCCCTTCTTTCCCAGATTAACCTACTCACATATTTCCTTCTCTTTTCTCTTCTGGCTTCTAAGAAAAAATGGCTTGGAAAAAAATTATGTATCTTTTTGAGGAATGAGAAGTGATCAAGTACACTGTTTGCTAAATCAAATCCCTCAGAAGTTTCAAAATGTGCAGGAACATCTGGGCGTGAATGGGCCAGGCCAGAAATTTCTTAATCCCACTCATGCAATTAGGATTAATTTTGTATAAATCTTGCTCGGCGTATTAATATCCTATCTGTTTACTTGCTTTTTATTTTGGACATCTCAGTCCGTATTTTAGAAACGAGATGAATAAGGCAAGTTCTAGTGTAAAAAGAAGTTACAAAAAAAACCCACACACAACCCAAATCGTTTAGGAATTTCTAGGGCAGTGAGAAACAAGACTTTCTCCGCGCAGAGTCAGAGGCAGTAAACTTGTGACTGAGCTGCACCATTTCAGAGACTTCAGATCACTGAATACCCCTTAACTACCAAAAAAACAAACCATAGATGTCAAAGAGACTGTAGTTTTCTCCATGGGGGATAGTTGTTTGTGTGGAGTGACAGGCCTTGAGGTGAATTTCCCCATATATGAATAGCTGGAACAGGAGCTGGGACGAGGCTTGGTTTTTCCTACAGGACCAATCAAAATCCCCCTGCACCCCCATCTTGAACCCTCTCCATTTTTAATCTGAACTGATACAGCCCAGGTTCAGATTTACTGGATCAGTTAGGTTAGAACTATACCAGAGAATATAGGCAAACGGAAGATACAGGGTCATCTGTAAGCCAAAACCATTGCCACCAATCCTAAACACACTTGCTCCCATTATGGCCAAAGGAAGTTGCTCCAGAGTGAGTGTTATTTATGAATAGCATCACCGTCTTTGGCCAAAGTGCACATGGGAAGCCTTATTCCTGTGTCCTTAAATTCCAAGCTTTTTTTTCCTTAAAAAAAACAAAACCCCTCTTTGTCTAGGTTCTTGCAAACTAAATGAAACTACTCCTTCCCAGTCCTTTTTTCCCCTCCTTAAGAATGTTTGAAACCCTTCCTAGTTACTTTCAGCTTCAGTTACTACCACTTTCTCTAGTTAGCATGCTAGTCTACTGTGCTCTTTCCAGACTTGGTCCTCTAACAGCATGGAAATGTTACAGACTGTTAACTTTAGCATGACGCATGCATGAAAGGCAACCTAAGATACATATCTGTATTGCGTGATGCCTGTCATCCGATAGTTCTTTGGGACAGTGGCTATAATCTGTTGTTAAACAAGAGAAACACCTAATCTTCATCATCACATCTGAGAGACCACATGAGCCATGCAGCCTTTTCATGGAGTAAATATTTTATTTCAAACCTCTATATGCTCAGACCCAAAGCAGCAAATGCTGAGTTTTGCTTGATTGAAGCAAACAGCATTTGTCGTTCCCTAGGTCTGTCCCTGCTCCCATTTACAAAGAAGCATAGAAGGGAGTAGATTCTCAGTTATTTATGTTTACCAGTCACGATTAAATGGCCAATGGGAAAGTCAGCTTTAGACAAACCATATTAAAGGATTAGCTAGTGCTGTTTTGGGACATTCAAGGTAGGCACAGAAGACATGTTCTTCCAACTTTTTTGTTTAATGTGATTTCCAGGGACTCCAAATTTGGCTGGAATAGCAGCAGAACTTGAAGAATTCAGAGAGCAGATGAACATATCCAATAAAGAGCTCATAAAATATTATACAGGGTGTCTCTATCCTGTGCATTAATGTGAAATCAGCTTTCTGCAGCCTTTCATCTAAGTTCCTTTTACACCAGAATTCCACCCACTGCAATAGTTTTTGAAATGCACTTCAGAATATCCCTGACTTTAAAAAGTTAGGTGTTTAAGTAGAATAGACCTCATTTTTTATAACAGCAAAACCTTTCTTCACCTTAAGGAGGGGAGGCCAGTGAGGTTATTATTATCTGGCAAAACCACCATCTTCCACATATATAAAGATTTGACTCAAAACAAATTCTGCCTTTGCAGCTGAGAGCCCATCACATTTCCCCGCGCAGACATGAAAGAGGCCGTACTAACGGGATGTTAATGGATTTTGCAGGGAACCACTGAAGTGGAGATTAAAAAGAAAGCTACTGGGTCACTCTTGGTATCAATGGACCAGCTGAATGCATCCTATGGAAGGAAGGACCGAACCAACAGTATAATGACAGTAATCACAAATACCCTTGTAGAAGGTATGTGTGTTAGAAAGCTGTGGTCCTGTGCCCACTAGCTCAAGGGATTACTCGCTTCAGAAGTTAGTATTCATCTTTCCTTTTCCCATGCTTTAATTTTAAAAACCATCTTACATTTTTGTTGTTGTTGTTCTTAAGATTGCATAGACCCTACTTTTCAGACTCTGCATGCTGCCCTGAGCTCCTCGAAGGAAGGTCGGGATTAAAATGTAACATATACTTGGTTTAAGATACATAATTTTTTCTTTATTCCACTCCACCCCCAAATATTAATTTTATGGATTCTTAGATGAATTATTCACGCATAGCTTGTTTTCCTGTCTCACTGCAGATGTCCTGATTCCTTTTGTTTGTGAAATGTGACCACCTCTTAAACCTAAAACATAACAGCCTGCAAGGCCCAACAAATTGAGAATGACTTAAACCTTGCATAAAATTTCATTGGGCGTGTCTACATTAATCGGTTAAAGTTGCCCACCTTCTTGTTTTGTTGCAGAACTAGAAGAATCCCAAAGAAAATGCCCTCCCTGCTGGTACAAATTTGCCAACATCTTCCTTATTTGGGAGTGCCACCCATACTGGATGAAGCTGAAAGAAATTGTCAACTTGATTGTCTTCGACCCCTTTGTGGATTTAGCCATTACGATCTGTATTGTTTTGAATACTCTGTTCATGGCAATGGAGCACCATCCCATGACCCCACAGTTTGAGCATGTCTTGGCTGTAGGGAACCTGGTAAGCGTGAAAATGTTCCCAATGCCTATGGGAACTCAGCCTTATGTATGGGAAACAGCCTTATTAGAAAAACTAGCCAATAAACTGAAATGGACACGGGGACAAATAGAAGAAGACATCTTCCCCCCGGTATGGTTCCCTTTTATCACATACACAGCCCAACAAGACAACAACAAGAATCCGCCAACAGCCTATGAATCAATTTGGCTAACCTGATTCAAAAATACACACCCTCGCACACAAAAACAAATCTCACTACAGCCAGCCAAAGACAACCAAGCACACCCTAGGCCACCCTCAGCCTCACTCACCACCAAGGAAATATAATGAGCGAATAGTAAGAGAACCCACACAAGCGACGCGGACACAAAACCCCACACATGCACTAAGTACAGTGGTAGCCCGCAAGACGAACGCCTCGGAAGACGAAAAACTCACTAGACGAAGGAGTTTTCCGTTTTCTTAGCCGCTTCGCAAGATGCATTTCTCTATGGGCTTGCTTCGCAAAACGAAGCTTGCCCCGCAAGCTCCGGGGATAGCGGGGAAGCGCAGCACGTCTTCCCTGCTGTCCCTGGACCTCTTTTGAAGCAAGGGGCGGCAGGGAGAAGATCGCTTCTCCCCGTTGCCAGCCCCGCAATCTCCGGGGACAGAGGGGAAGGCGCGCGCGCCTTCCCCTCTCTCCCCGGACCCCTTTTGAACCAAGGGGCGGCAACGGGGAGAAGCGATCTTCTCCCCTCCGCCCCTTGCTTCAAAAGAGGGGACAGAGGGGAAGGCGCGCGCCTTCCCCTCTGTCCCCGGAGATTCCGGGGCAGGCAATGGGGAGAAGCAATCTTCTCCCCGCCGCCCCTTGCTTTAAACAGGTCCGGGGACAGAGGGGAGGGCGCGCGGCGCTTCCCCTCTGTCCCCGGACGGTCTCCAAAGGAACGCATTGATTGATTTTCAATGCATTCCTATGGGAAACCGTGCTTCGCAAGACGAAAAACTCACAAGAAGAAAAAACTTGCGGAACGAATTAATTTCGTCTTGCGAGGCACCACTGTAGAAGAATAGAAGCATTGCCCCCGATCCAACCCCACTCACCATTTCCACCCCTCTTTTCTTCCTAACCTAACACTGTATGTAACACTAATGTCTCACAACAAATCAAACTGATCTGTAGAAAACACAACTTGAAAAAAAGAGACAATTCACCTTGGCTAACTGATTACTCTAGTCAAACAGTGACTTGAATTATTGCCAGCTACTTTTGAATATCAGGATAGACTTAGAAAGGCCTACATATAAATATTTAAATAAATAAAATAAGGCAACCATTGCTGCCCACAAGTATCTAGAGTTTTGGGGCTCTAGCTGGTGCCACTGCCAGTTTTGGAATTGAGGTACCGTATTTTTCGCTCTATAAGACGCACCTTTTCCCTCCTAAAAAGTAAGGGGAAATGTGTGTGCATCTTATGGAGCGAATGCAGGCTGCGCTGCTATCGCTGAAGCCAGAACAGCAAGAGGGATTCAGAATATTTTTTTCCTTGTTTTCCTCCAAAAACTAGGTGCGTCTTATGGTGTGGTGCGTCTTATAGAGTGAAAAATGTGGGAATTCAGTGAAATGCTAAGAAAAAAGTAGCAGTGGGGCAAAAATTCTGATTATATGGAAAAAAGGGGGGAAAGACTGTCTCTTCATCCAAATTGCTGATATACTGTGGCCTGTTCATTCATTAATTCAATTGAAGGCAAAAAGTATTAAGTCAAGTTCAGTGAGAGCTTTGAACATTCTGATCCTTTTTTCCCTTTTTTAGGTTTTCACTGGAATTTTCACAGCTGAGATGTTCCTAAAGCTCATAGCAATGGACCCCTACTATTATTTCCAAGAAGGGTGGAACATTTTTGATGGATTTATTGTCTCTCTCAGTTTGCTGGAACTGATGCTGGCAGATGTGGAAGGGCTTTCGGTGTTGCGATCTTTCCGATTGGTACTATTTGCTTATTCTACTCCACTTTTCACAGTTTCCTGTCTTTCCTCTCCTTTCACCCGATACAACTTTTAAAATAAGGTTATATATCAGAACCCAGAGTAAAGGTCCACGGGAGGAATAATTGCCAAATCCTTACTGGCCAGTATTACCAATAAAGACTTGTTCCGGGTTCAAGAGTTGGTTTTTATTCTGCCTAAAATTGCCTCTAAATAGCTAGAATCTGAAGGCTAGTTGCTGCAAGCAATGACTCCAGAGCTTACATGCAGACCTTAGCAACAAGTCCATTTCAGGAAGCAGTTAATATCCCAAATGCACTCTCAGCATATGGTTTTCTTTAAAGATGGTAGTGAGGATTAGCAGTAGGATCCTATTGGGTTGGAGCGTGGAAGTGATTGTGGCAGGTGAACTGCCCAATGCAGAGCACAATCAGGCTTGCACCTCTTATGTGGTCACCTCCGAGAACATGCAGGGTTCTTGGCACCATTTCTGCCTTGGTCAAGAGGACATGAAGGGACTGTCTGTTTGAAAAGTGGGTATTGGGTAGTAGAGTAGTAGAGGTTGTGCTCTGCATGCAAAAGATCTCCAGTTCAATGTCCCTGGCTTCTCCCGGCAGGGCTGCAATACATCCCTGCCCCCCTAAACCTTTGGAAAGCTTCTGTCACTATAGATAATATTGTACCAGGTGGACCAATAGCCTGATGCTCTTCAGTTAGTGGCAATCTGCAGATCCTGACTTTCCAGTAAAAATCCATAGATGACTTGATTTGGCTATAATACTTCCTCAGATAATCCCAAAGGGGTTTCCACTCCTCAATAAAAAGTTTGTCGCTTTGATCTCTTAATCGTGTTGTCCATTTTGCCATTTCTGCATATAGCCCATTAGTTTCTTCATGATTTGAACTTCTCCTTCCTTCCATTTCTTCGCATAAAGGATTCTGGCTGCTGCTCTTGCGTACATAAATAGTTTAATCATCCTCTTTGGGATGTCCATCCCTATTATCCCTAGATGGAAACTTCAGGTTTTTGAGGAGTAACCACTTTTAACATTTTCTTCATTTCATTATGCATCATTTCCCAAAACCCCTGAGCTTTTTTGCAGGTCCACCACATATGAAAAATGCCCCTTCAGTATGTTGTGATCAATATCTCTTTTTAAATCTGGATTCCCATTGGCAGGACTGTTGCTTTATTAATCATAAATCTGTTTTATCTCTATTTCTCTTCCTTTTTTTACATCTTCAAGTTGAGGGTCTTCAAGCTGGCAAAATCCTGGCCAACCCTGAACATGTTGATTAAAATCATTGGCAACTCGGTGGGTGCCTTAGGAAACCTGACCTTGGTGCTAGCCATCATTGTCTTCATCTTTGCCGTGGTGGGAATGCAGCTTTTCGGCAAGAGCTACAAGGAATGTGTCTGCAAGATCAACCCCGAGTGTGAGCTTCCACGATGGCACATGCACGACTTCTTCCACTCTTTCCTTATCGTCTTCCGTGTGCTGTGTGGGGAGTGGATTGAAACCATGTGGGACTGTATGGAAGTGGCAGGACAGGCCATGTGCCTTATTGTCTTCATGATGGTGATGGTCATTGGAAATCTGGTGGTCAGTAAATATCTATCTGTGGTTGCTTTTGAGTGGGAAGTGGATGGCTGTCTTGTAATGGGCTGGGACAAGAACTCACTGTTTCTATTCCATGGCAGGTTCTGCAGCTAATATTCCCTATTTGCTTAGATGTTTTAAATACCAATGCTAAGGGTTACCGCACATTCAGGAAACTTTCAGGATTAAGACTAATGACTGCAGCACAAATGCATTATTATTATTATTATTATTATTATTATTATTATTATTATTAACCACTCTATACCCAGAGGTCTTGAGGGATGCAGGTGGCGCTGTGGGTTAAACCACAGAGCCTAGGACTTGCCGATCAGAAGTCAGCGGCTCGAATCCCCGCGACGGGGTGAGCTCCCGTTGCTCAGTCCCTGCTCCTGCCAACCTAGCAGTTCGAAAGCATGTCAAAGTGCAAGTAGATAAATAGGTACCACTGTGGTGGGAAGGTAAACGGCGTTTCCGTACGCTGCTCTGGTTCGCCAGAAGTGGCTTAGTCATGCTGGCCACATGACCCGGAAGCTGTATGCCGGCTCCCCCGGCCAATAAAGCGAGGTGAGCACCGCAACCCCAGAGTCGGTCACGACTGGACTTGATGGTCAGGGGTCCCTTTACCTTTACCTTTACCCAGAGGTCTCAGGGCAGTTCACAGAAAAAAATCACAACATATATAATCAGAATAAAAACAACAACCCAATAACACCCCCAGAAAAGAGCCACATTCTAAAAGGGTATAGGATCAACCAATGGCCTGGTGTAAAAGGAACGTTTTTGCCTGGCGACTAAAGGTGTGTAATGAAGGCACCAGGCAAACTTCCTGGGGAGAGCATTCCACAGATGGGAAGCCACTGCAGAGAAGGCTCATTCTCGTGTTGCCAGCCTCCACACGTCTCGTGGAGGAGGCACATGAAGAACGGCCTCAGAAGATGATCTGAAGGACTGGGTAGGTTCATATGGAAAGAGGTGGTCCTTGAGGTATTGCGGTCCTGAGCAATATCATGATCTAGAGCAGAGGTAGTCAACCTGTTGCTCTCCAGAGGTGGACTGCAACACCCATCCTCTCTGGCCATTAGTCACATTGACCAGGGCTATTGGGTGCCATAGTCCACAGCTTCTACAGTACACAATATTTGCTACCCCGATCTAGAAGATAATGTAAGAACAGACACACCCCCACTGGATCAGATCAAAGAACCATTTTATCCAGTCTCCTATTCCCACATGCCAGATGCCTCTGGGAAACGCACAAGCATAGCCCTCTGTAACCCACCCCACAACTGTCCCTGAACCCATGGCATTGTGCTGGTATTACATCACCACTTGTCCCCATTCCTGGCTTTAAAATAAGTGCAAGCAGAATTGATGGGGTAGAATAAGATGTGTCAAAACCTTCTGGTGCTCTTTTGGTGGGCCATGGCAATAGGCAGCAGCAGCTGTTACAATGGGACTGCCGCTGGCACCATAGCAGAATAGACTGTCATCATTTATGCTATGCAGGCTGACAATATTATTTATGAGTTGTTAGGTACTTACAAATAAACAAAATGGCGACAGTGTCCTGAATTAGCACCAGGCAGCTGCGAACCACCGTTTTAACTTCCCACAATGCCCTCTAAGCAGCATAAATCCAGGGCATTCTGGGAAATAAAAAAGAGGGTTCATGGAAGGTGTCAGCGGTAGACCCAGCTGGGATGTTGAAGCCCCAGGAATCTGCCTGAGGATACCATGTTCTGACACCAGCCCTGGATCCACCTCTTACAGGTATTTTAGCCACAAGAGACCTAACAATGTTGGTACAAGCATACATATATGATGCACCTAAGAAAACTTCTATAATGGAATTGCAGCTGACATTACAGCAAAATACATGCATTTTGTATCTCACATAGGATGGCTCTGTAGCTTGGTGGCCCTCATATAACTACAATGCATATTTTTAAGATCATAGCATCAGTGAATGTCGGGGCATGTTTGGAAGAATTACCTCTTTTCAAACTGGCATAAAACTTCCAAAAAGTTAAGAGCATTTTTTTAAAAGGAAAAAAAATCCAAACATAATTTTCCTTTACTGTTGCTCACGTTGCAATTTTTCCCAAGCTTTGCAAAAGTCTCTTCCCCCCCCCCCTCCTGTATTTAAAAGGATGCTGCTGAAATGCTTCAGAAAAACTAATTTTGTCTGGCTAAGTCTTTCAAATATCCTCCCTTTTACCTTGACTTGATATTTGCCAATTTAACGGTTCTGTTCAAAACAAAACACACAAACGATACAATATATTGTGCATAAAAGCAAAGGAAACATGAGAATAAAATGATCTGATTATATGATGTGCCTTAAAATAAGGAGTGAAATTAAGTCTGACCCCCATAAGACTTAAAAATGCAGTGCAATTTCCTTTTATTTTACAGAAAATTGTGTGTATATAATCTGTCTTTTAATGTGCTCAGTGTATATCAACCGTTCATGCATCAATCAGAAAGAAACCAGGGACCCTTTTTGCCTGCTGTATTTAGATATTCATAACATAAGACTGCTTTCCTCAGTCAAAATCCTCAACGTTTGCTTTCTCTCCTTGTTACTTTCTGAGAGTCTTTAACCAGTACCCTTTCCTACCATATTTAGAACAAAAAACTTGCAAGGCTTTGCCCATGTGGTGCGGTCAAATTAATTAAAACATTTCAGATTTCTTCTTTGTAACAAACGTGGGAATTCTACAGTGCTGTCTGTAAGCTCAGGGCTGTCTACGTGTGCTCACGTTTTATTTATTTACTACATGTGTATATCACATTCATGCCAAGGCATTCACAGCGCTTTGCAGTTTAAAATAATGGCATGAAATCTGACAGAGATGACACAAAAAGAAAAGGGAAGATAATAAGCAAATTGTTGTACCGATTATTACATAATGATTGCAATTGTTTATAATGCAAATTGCTTGGAGGTTTTTACAATTAAGTGGTATACACATTCCATAATAAATAGCTAAACAGGTGGCATGAATGGCTGCGGAAGGAAATGGTTCTGGGATGGGAGGAGCCAACTGGGATGGGAGGAGCCAGCAGAGCATGGCCCACTGCCACCAAGTAGAAGGATTCACTTTGCCGGTGGACGATATTGCCAGTTCATTGAGCAAAAAGTGGCTAGAGGGAGTCTTGTCTTACAGACCCTTTTCTGCTTCTGCAGGTATTGAACCTGTTCTTGGCCTTGTTGCTGAGCTCTTTCAGCGCAGACAACCTTGCAGCAACAGATGATGATGGTGAGATGAACAACTTGCAGATCTCTGTCATCCGGATCAAGAAAGGCATTGCCTGGGCCAAGATCAGAATGCACGAGTTTGTGCAGACCCACTTCAAGCAGCAGGAGGCGGATGAAGTGAAGCCACTGGACGAGCTGTATGACAAGAAGATGAACTGCATCGCCAACCACACCGGCGCCGACATCAACCGGGAGATCGATTACCAGAAGAACGGCAATGGCACCACCAGTGGCATTGGCAGCAGCGTGGAAAAGTACATCATTGATGAAGACCACATGTCTTTCATCAACAACCCTAACCTCACCGTCCGTGTCCCCATAGCTGTGGGTGAGTCTGACTTTGAGAACCTCAACACGGAAGATTTCAGCAGTGACACTGACCCCGATGGCAGCAAAGAGGTACGGAGCCATGCTTGCTCATAGGCCGCACCCTCGTGCCTTTGTTTTGGGTGACCCATTGCATTGCAAGAGGGAAGCAAATTTGGCCTTCTAGCCAGAGCGCAAGGCTTTGCAGCCAGCAAATTTCTCAGTGCAAATAAAGCAGGCCCTCTTTACTTTGTTTGGCAAGATGAGAACAAAGGTGGCACAGACCTTTCATGGGTCGTATATATGACTAAGTCATTCATAATAATAAGAAGAAGAAGAATAAATTTTATTTATATCCCGCCCTCCCCAGCCGAAGCCGGGCTCAGAGCGGCTAACATCAAATGTATAACATATTAACATAAAATCAGACAATTAAAATACATCCTCAAATCAGATCAGGATCAGAATAAAATCCAATCAGATGGCAACCCGCAGATTAGGGTTGGGGACCTTAAATGCTCACCAGGCCCAACTGTTTGTACTGAACTTATATGGGCCTGTGAGAAAAATTGGGAGGCCACTTTCATGCAAGTTCTTATGAAAGGGGAGAGGGAGTCAGACTGAACCCCGACCAAAGGCCAGGCGGAACAGCTCCGTCTTGCAGGCCCTGCAGAAAGATGTCAAGTCCCGCAGGGCCCTAGTCTCTTGTGACAGAGCGTTCCACCAGATTGGAGCCACAGCCGAAAAAGCCCTGGCTCTAGTTGAGGCCAGCCTAACCTCTCTGTGGCCCGGGACCTTCAGAATGTTTTTTTTTGAAGACCGTAAGCTCCTCTGTGGGACATACCAGAAGAGGCGGTCCCGTAGGTACGAGGGTCCTAGGCCGTATAGGGCTTTAAAGGTTAAAACCAGCACCTTAAACCTGATCCTGTACCCCACCGGGAGCCAGTGCAGCTGGTATAGCACCAGGTGAATGTGATCTCCCAGCGAGGACCTCGTAAGGAGTCTCGCTGCAGCATTCTGCACCTGCTGGAGTTTCTGGGTCAGTCTCAAGGGCAGCCCCACGTAGAGCAAGTTACAATAATCCAGTCTGGAGGTGACCGTCGCGTGGATCACAGTGGCTAGGTCAGGGCGAGATAGGTAAGGAGCCAACTGCTTAGCTTGGCAGAGATGAAAAAATGCCACCTTTGTTGTAGCTGCAATCTGCGCCTCCATGGAAAGGGAGGTGTCGAAGGTTACACCCAAGCTCTTAACGGACGGTGCTGGCACTAATTGCGCCCCCGCAAGAGATGGGAGTTGCCCCCCAATCCCATATCATCGCTTCCCAGCATACAAAGAACATACAAAGAACCCTGTTGTATCAGCCCAAAGGTCCATCATGTATCATGTAATGGGGAACCAGATTGGATAGGGATAAATCTTTTTCTTTCTAGTCTGTCACTTCCTCATGTGTTCATAGGCTTTCTACATGGAGCAGAATGCTAGGACCTCTGTATTGTGTGCTTGACCACAATTGGTCTGGCTATGTTTCTCCACTTTAAAAAAGGGGGAAATATCTTCCTGGACAGTGCTGGATTTACGTATAAGCTAAACAAGCTGTAGCTTAGGACCCCACTCTCTTGGGCCCCTCCAAAAGAAATTAAAGGGGGAAAACTGGATGTACATTTCCAAAATATAAGATAGAAAACAAATAAAAACAAATAAAAGAAAACCTGCATACAGCAACAGTGTTCTGTGTTGTGTAGGCTCCTGTGATGTACATATTTTGTTATGTACAAATGGCTTTAGATACCTATTAGGTCCATAAATTACCATATAGCATATATTCAACACAAAATACAGTGACAATTTGTTGTTGATAAAGGACAGCTGGACATTTAAAGGGCCCCATTACCTTCAGTAGCTTAGGGCCTCATCAAACCTAAATCCGGCCCTGTTCCTGGGAGATATTTGCTCCTTCCAATTGTTTCCTTCTTTACGTCTATTTCAAAAGGATGTACCGTATTAAGATGGGCTGATATTCAGCAGGGGTTAGACTGGGAAATAGTTTTATTCTTATTTTATTTCTTTCCTGTGCTGCATATTGGCGTGAATGTCAACGTTGTTTAAAAAATGGAGCTCTTCATTTCTCCCGGCTCATAATATATGTGTTTGTGATGTTCTTTCCCATTGTTCAAGAAACTGGATGATACGAGTTCGTCGGAGGGCAGTACCATTGATATAAAGCCTGAGGCAGAAGAGGTTCCAGTGGAAGCACCAGAAGAATACCTGGATCCGGACGCATGTTTCACAGAAGGTGATTTTGAACACAGTGGGGCAAAATGGACCTTTTAACAATATGGCGTCCATTGTTACCTCGGGCATGTTACCTTGGCAGAGTAGCCTTCCTTGGTAGGGCTGACTTCAGGCTTGAGGGGGCCTTCAGCAAAGTGCCCCCTAAGACCCCTGCTGTTTAGGCAGCCACTGTGAGATATGCTCTTAATTTATCACAGTGCCCCCAGTTTGGCATCGCTCTGGGACATTCTGGGAAATATAAATGGCAACTCACAGATCCAGCAGAGTTAAGAAGCTCCTAGGGTTAAGCTTCTGTGCCTATTTACACTTTTTTTTACATTCAAAAACAAGCTAAACATTTCCTGAGGAAGAAGAAGAAGAAGAAGAAGATGATGATGATAATTAATGATAGTTGTTTATTTCCTTGACATCGGATGGGAGGGCGTTCCACACGGCGGGCGCCATCACCGAGAAGGCCCTCTGCCTGGTTCCCTGTAACCTCACTTCTCGCAGGGAGGGAACCACCAGAAGGCCTTCGGAGCTGGACCTCAGTCTCTTAAGGAATATAATAAAAATAAACCATTATTAGATTTTTCAGCCAATCTCTTAAAGTCTTATTAAGAAATTTGAAGGATTAGACCAGTTTGAAGGGTTGGACCAGTTGATATGGAGCTGACGGTGCATGTTCTGACTGCAGCAAATTTCGCTGCAACCTTTTATTAGAGAATTAAGTCTTCTGCCCTGAGCAATACTATTCTACAGGGTCTTAGCTATGGAAAATTTAAGGTATTATGCACAAATAAAAATATTTTGTAGAGCAATGTCCTTGATGATCATGACAGCGCTGGGAGAATAATCTATTTTGACCTTTTATTTTTTTGTAACGAAGCCGAATTAATTAATTATTTTTTTAATAAAAGAAATCAGGAAATGTTACGGCTCTCGGAAAACCTGTGCTAATTTTCCATTTGCAGGCTGCGTTCAGCGGTTCAAGTGCTGCGAAGTCAGCATTGAAGAAGGGTGGGGCAAGTCTTGGTGGAACTTACGAAAGACATGCTTTCTTATTGTGGAGCATAACTGGTTTGAGACGTTCATTATCTTCATGATCTTGCTAAGCAGTGGAGCCCTGGTGAGCAGAGTTATATTATATTGAGTCTTCTCTACGTAATGCTCTTAGCGTCACTTTGGGGGTCAAACCAGACAATACACGAAATGTGTAAAAAGGCATTTCAAACAGCTGAGTGTGTGTTTGTTTTCAAAGTTAAAGAGCTGCTGTCAGGAGTGGGAAAGGATTGGGACCCTTGAGGTTATCCCTTTGTCTGCATGCTGGGGAAGATTACCTATCCCCAAAGCTGCTGGTCACCCAAGGATGGAAGTTTCCATTGGTGCATTTGCTCAATTTACAAACTCCGGAAATTCAGTTGTTGCTCTTACAATCACTTGGGCAGCACAGTAGTTGAGATTGTCTACCATCCAGTAGGGATGCGGGTGGCACTGTGGTCTAAACCACTGAGCCTCTTGGGCTTGCCAATCAGAAGGTTGGCGGTTCGAATCCCCGCAATGGAGTGAGCTCTCATTGCTCTTTCCCAGCTCCTGCCAACCTAGCAGTTTGAAAGCACGCCAGTGCAAGTAGATAAATAAGTACCACTGTGGCAGGAAGGTAAACGGTGTTTCCGTGCACTCTGGTTTCTGTCACGGTGTTCTGTTGCACCAGAAGCAGTTTAGTCATACTGGCCACATGACCCGGAAAGCTGTCTGTGGACAAACGCTGGCTCCCTCAGCCTGAAAGCGAGATGAGCGCCGCAACCCCATAGTCGCCTTTGACTGGACCTAACCATTCGGGGTCCTTTACCTTAACCTTTTACCTTACCATCCAATGCTCCCCCCCCTTCTTCTATGGGGGGCCCTTGGTGTTCATGAAGGGACCTATGGACTTTTGTGGTACCAGTGACAACCATGTTTTTGTAGCGGTCGTGGTGTTGTTTTTTTCCACCACAATGTTCTCGAAGTAAACACAGCTACTGGAACATTTGTTAAAAACTTAAAATGGAGCTGCTATGGGTGTTTGCTTTTAACAGGGTGAAAAGCAAGCGCAAGTATTGGGTATTGGGTCTCCCCAAGGCTGCCTGAGAATGCTTTGTGCTGACGCCAGCTCTGGAGTCACTTACTATATTACTTGTGAAAACACCCTAGGTGTCTTTGACAAGCACGGTGAGCAAGTGACTCCAGCAGATCTTTCGTTTATTTGGCATTGCCTCGGATACAATACTTAAAAAAGAAAAAGAAAATACTAACAACAACCAGTTTCTACACAACCAGAAAAGCATTGGAACCACTTTTGCATGGCCACACCATACAGGGTAATATCTACTCGAAGGACCAATGAAGTCCAAGCAAATTACCTGCATCTTTCCAATGCCGATATTGCTCCTCCCCAAGGATTGGGCAACACTTGCATGGGAAGGGAAAAAACCCCATATAATCCAGCTAATGTCCTTCCAAGAGATAGACAGAGATAGACTGGAAATGGCATTCCACCCACATGGAAGCAGCTTCTGTGCCTCTCCAACAATACTTCAAGCGTTGGGAGATGTGTGAACTGTACGTTCCATGAGAAGTCTGTGTGTCTCCCACAAGTTTTTGGACCCAGGTTTTTTATTTCTAGCTCGCTCTAGCTGCCAGGAAAAGAGTGTGATGATCCTTGTTGCCTTGTTACTCCTTAGGCCTTTGAAGATATTTACATAGAACAGAGAAGGACCATACGGACTGTCTTGGAGTATGCCGACAAAGTCTTCACTTACATCTTTATCCTCGAAATGTTGTTGAAGTGGTGTGCCTATGGATTCGTGAAGTTCTTCACTAATGCCTGGTGCTGGCTAGATTTCCTCATTGTAGCAGTAGGTATCATTTTGCTTCTTCCAATCCATGCATTGGTTGTTGTTGTTGTTTTAGCAGGACTGTGGCATTTCTTTGCACAGATAAATGAGGCCCGGCAATACCGTTCCTGTAGCTTTCTAAATCTAGGCTCCAATAACGACAGGGGTGGAGAACCTATGCCCCCACCCACCCATTGTTGTTGGACTCCAGTTACCATCAGCCCCTGCCAGTTCGGCCCATGGTCAGGGATGATGGCAGTTGTAATCCAGCAAAATCTTGAGGGCCACAGTTTCTCCACTCCTGAACCAAGTGTTGAGAGTTCACCTATATGTGTATACATGTGTGAACAGGACCAATCCATCAAAATAGAATTGTTCTATGCTCTCTGCTCCAGCGATTCAAATTGCACGGTTCCATACTTTCACTTTCAGGCCTGCTTTTTCAGTGGAATCGGAATGTTGACTGGAATTGAGAAAAGGGCACAGAAACAGCAGACAAAGAAAAATAGTTTTGCAAGAAAATCTGCCTGCTGCTGCTACTGGCTGTCCAAGAGATAAATTGAATAAGCTGCCAGAGAGATCCAATAATCAAAGTATTGGTGAATGGTGCAGTTGACAATATCTTTTGGAATCGTCAGCACCCAATAATGCTGCATTATTCAGGGGGGAAATGAGGGAATAAAATGGAGAAAATTGAAATCTAAACGATCTGATCAGTTTAACAAACCAAAGACCCGGAACAAGGAAGAAGAAGAAGAAGAAGAAGAAGAAGAAGAAGAAGAAGAAGAAGAAGAATTTATTTGTACCCCGCCCTCCCCAGCCAAGACTGGGCTCAAGGCGGCTAACAACCAGTAATAAAAACAAGTTGATTAAAATACAATTAAAAAAAACACAAGATTAAAATACAACGTTAAAACATTAAGATGCAGCCTCTCTTCACAGGAGGAGAAAGGAAAAAGAAAGAGGGGGAGGGAATCAAACTGATTCCAATCCAAAGGCCAGGCGGAACAGCTCTGTCTTACAGGACCTGTGGAAAGAAATCAGATCCCGCAGGGCCCGGTCTCATGAGACAGAGCGTTCCACCAGGCCGGAGCCAGTGTTGAAAAGGCCCTGGCTCTGGTTGAGGCTAATCTAACTTCCTTAGGGCCCAGGACCTCTAGGGTGTTGCTGTTTATGGACCTTAAGGTCCTCCGTGGGGCATACCGGGAGAGGCGGTCCTGTAGGTACAAGGGTCCTAGGCAGTGAAGGGCTTTAAAGGTCAAAACCAGCACCTTAAATCTGACCCTGTACTCCACCGGGAGCTAGTGCAGCTGGAAAAGCACTGGGTGAATATTGTTGTGCTTCACCCCAGAATGCCCAATTTGAGCTTGGAGTTCCAGTACTGATCAAGAATGAACCACATAATTGCACTTCTTCCATATTACACCTTCCTCAAAAGCAAGGATTCTCTTTCAGTGTTGCCGGAGGAGGTGCAAGTACATGATAGATAAACTCCCCCTGCGCCAAAGCTTCTCCATCTCTCCACCCATCTGCCTCAAGTATTGTAAGATGCTCAACTATGTGCCTCCCTCCATGTTTTAATTATACTGTGGGGGCAGGGAGGCAGTGGAGGAATGGTATCCTTTCTGCACGGAATATTTCTTTCCCTCCCTTGTAAGAAGTGTCAAGCAACCCAAGTTCGCTTGGCCTGCCCAGCCCACATTGAATGAGCCTGAGGGACAGAGCTTTCATTAGGCTTACTTGGGGGGACAGCACTAAAAACTGGCAACTCCCGTATTTTTCGCTCTATAAGACGCCCCTTTTCCCTCCTAAAAAGTAAGGGGAAATGTGTGTGCGTCTTATGGAGCGAATGCAGGCTGCGCAGCTATCCCAGAAGCCAGAACAGCAAGAGGGAACGCTGCGCAGCGCTCCCTCTCGCTGTTCTAGCTTCTGGCTTAGCCAGGCGCAGCCTCTTCAGGGCAGTGGGGAGCCTTCATCCCGCTGCCCTGAAGAGGCTGCGCAGCTATCCCAGAAGCCAGAATAGCAAGAGGGATCGCTGCGCTCCATCTCGCTGTTCTAGCTTCTGGCTTACCTGCACTCTTTCCCTTCCCCCACCTCCCGGAAAAGCCCCCAAGAGCTGCGCTCTCTTTAAAGAGCCGTGTGGAGTGTGTGTGCGACTCTTGGGGGCTTTTCCCTGAGGAGGGAGAAGGGTGACGGGCTCGTGAAAGGAAGCGCTGAGCAGAGCCTGGGATGCATACAGGTTCTGCTCAGCGCTTCCTTTAAAGAATATTTTTTTTCTTGCAATCCCCCTCTAAAAACTAGGTGCGCCTTATGGTCAGGTGCATCTTATGGAGCGAAAAATACAGTGGTGCCCCGCAAGACGAATGCCTCACAAGACGGAAAACTCGCTAGACGAAAGAGTTTTCCGTTTTGGAGGTGCTTCGCAAAACGAATCACCTATGGGCTTGCTTCGCAAGACGACAATGCCTTGCGAGTTCCTGCGGGGGTTTTTTCCTCCCCCCCCCCTTTTTCTAAGCCGCTAAGCCGCTTATCAGCTGATCCGATCAGCAGATAAGCCGCTAATAGAGCTAATCCGCTAATCCGTCAATGGGCTTGCTTCGCAAGATGAAAAAACCGCTAGACGAAGAGAATCACAGAACGGATTCTTTTCGTCTTGCGAGGCACCACTGTACGTGTCCCATAATGTTTGCAACTACCCCCTGTGTAATAGGGTCCAATTGTGAATCCTTGCAAAGATTACAGACAGAGGTAGCTCACAATGGAGATGGGTTGGGTGGAGAGTGTACCAGTCTTCAATTGCTCTGGGCCATGTCCTTGTCGTCTTTCCTCTGTCGCAGTGTAAGCTTAGTATCAAACGACAAGTTTAAATTAAATGTGCACCTGCATTAGCATGTCTGTGTCACATCACAATGCCTGATTTGGGTGGCAGCCGTGAAGTGGGGGCAGGGGTCCAGATTGGGACCAAGGCATCGGTGGAAGGCTTTTAAGCCCTTTCTCCCTTTCCCACTGTTAAGTTGTGGGTGAACATATCAGACGACACAGCAATTCTTCAAACAGCTCTTGTTTATTCACAGGCCAGAACAGAACTGAACTGAAGGGTTCAGTCAGCCTGCTTATATAGAGCTCCAGTACAACGTAACTGTAACAATTTTCTAAAACTATCCAATCACTGAACATCACTTTCGATCCTTTATTTGCATAACTATCTACAGTCTCCCCCTGCTGGCCCAGGGTGAGAACTTCAGTACATAACACCCACAACCCCCCTCCTTCTCACTGCTATTTCCCTGGAAGGGTAGCTGTGATTGGCGTCGATTGCAACTTCCCTCCTAGGAAAACAGCAGCTACCAGGGATGATTTTCCTCTCAGGGCTGCAGTGCAAGGAAAACTTTAAATCTGCAGCACAGCACCATTCAACAACACAAAGACAAAAGCAACCGCCCACATGTATTTAATATAACAATTAGTTTGGCTAGTTGCTTGTAATGGATGGCAGGGGTCTCTGTGACCCTACCCTGCAACCTCCATGGGCCAAGACTGCAAAATGTTCTTGTGAACTCATTCCCTCTCTTCGTGGAAAAGAAGAACTGAAAGTGAGGTGGTTTGTTTTTTTAACAGCATATACCTTTTTCATGGACACTACTGCTATGTGATTAGAAAGAAAGAAAATGAAACTTTCAGAGACATCTACTAAAATATTTTGATATTTGGCTAAAATGAAGTGAAACAAAAATCTGCAAAGAGCATCCTGTCTTTGAAATTTTTGGTCCTCCAGATGTTGCAGAACTACAACTCCCATCATCCCTGGCCATTGGCAATGCTTTCAGAGACTGAAGGGAGTTCTAGTTCAGAACAATCTGGTGAGCCAAAAGTTTCCCCACTTTTGCTAATAGTATTATATTAGGATCTCTAAAATGGCTGCATTCTTTCAAACCATGTGCAAGTGGTATTTCTGAGGTTTGGAAAAAAGTTATTCCATGTAGTTCTTTTCTGATTCCTGAAGTTGTGGGATATATTTGTGCATCTCTTTTTCTGAGCAATGAAACATTCTGTTCCTACTGTTCTGTTTTGATTCGTTTGGGAAAATGTGATTACTTTTCAGTTCCATATCAGAAACCCAACCATTATGCATTTTTTTCCTGAAATTATTATTCTGAAAATTAACATTATAGGCCAATGTAAATGATCTGTTTGTTTCTTGTTAGTTTACTGCTAGCATTCAAAATTTAAAAGGAACTGTCTTGGATATATTTAGTGCTATTTGTCTTTTCTTCCCCCAAAGTGTTTTTTTTCTTTCAGTAATAAATGTTGACTGTCTGTTTTTATGTTGGGGAAAGTTCATATCTCTAGCACGACTGCACTTCCCCTTGCTATTGTCTCAAAAGACAAGTGGAAAACTAAAATTCCTGTTAAAAGTCAAGCAGAGATTCTTTCCTTTAAACTAATTTCTCATTTTTAAAGAGTGTAAGTGTCAAGTACATAGGGACAATTACTGTAAATCACTTGAGATGCCTCATAGGAAGCAATTCATCAATGAAATTATTATTAATAATAATAGCAATAATAATTTAATAAATGAAATCTGTATATGCTAGTGTTGGAGGGGTTCTGGTTTTCTACCAGTATCTATTCAGGACTGCCTAAAACACAATTTTTTCACAAATTACAAAAATGATCCATTTATTAAGCACTTTTACTTCTCATTTGTTTCAGCTAGCGAGAGTTAAATGTATGTTTTCTTCACTCACTGAACTCCATGGAACTTAAAAGAGCTTAATTTTGGCTTGACCGTGCCCTATGTGAACACACCTTTTGGGGGGGGGGATTTTTAATGTGGCCGACTATTAATATATTGTGCTTCAATTATGTTTTTCAAAGACATTGCAAAAACATTGCTGAAGTATAATTCTGGGAAGCTTACTATTTTAACTGTAGAGCTTCTTTTATAATTTCATGGGAAATTTTTAAAGCAGGAGTGGCTAACCCTGGCCCTCCATATTTTGTTTTTGTTTTGTTTTGTTTTTTTGCTTGACTACAAGTCCCATCATCCTTGACCATTGATCATGGTTTCTGGGGCTGCTGGGAGTTGGAGTCCAACAACATTTAGAGGGACACAGGTCAGCCAACCCCTGGCTTACAATACTATTTTTGTCTGTATCACATATACATGTTGAACTGCTTGCTCCTAATTTAATTTGCATTAAACTCGTGCTTATGCAAGCTTAAAACCCACCGGCTTGTATTGATTTAGATATGTAACACACTTTTCAACCATTAGGTCCTCAAAACAGCTTTAATTTCTACTAAATCCTTCCTTTATTCCCGTACTTTAGCCTTCACTATACGGTACAGTTCTACAGTAACTCATCCCCCCTCAAAACACTGCATTCCTCCTTTCCTTAATTGGCTAAATAAAACCCATATTATTCTTATTCTTTCAGTTGCAAAGCACTCTTACCCAAACTTAGTTACCGTATTTTTCGCCCCATAGGACGCACTGGCCCATAGGACGCACCTAGTTTTTTTGGGGGGGGGAATAAAGGGGGGAAATTATTTTTTCCCCCAGGTGCAGGGCTGGGGGGGGGGACAGAAGGAGACCCTTCTGTTCCTCCTCCAGCTTCCAGGCAGGCATGTGGCTGAAGGGTCGCTGTGCAGTTCTCCCTCTCTGTGCAACACCTCTCCTACGAAGGAGAGGCGCTGCGCGGAGAGGGAGAACTGCGCAGCGCCCATCAAGTGAAGCTGGAGGAGGAACTGAAGGAGACGCTTCTGCTCCTTCCCCAGCTTCGCAGGACAGGTGCCTCGCTTCCATAGCCGTGCGTCACCTCTCCAGCCCTGCGCACGCTCCCCCAGCTAGAGAGGTGGCGTGCGGCTAAAGAGGCTGCTGCCATAGCCGCGCGTCACCTCTCCAGAGGCTGTGCGCTGCTATGGCAATACCCCCACCTCCCGCAAAAGCCCACAGGAGCCGCGCACCCTTTAAGGAGCAGGCGGCTCCTGTGAGCTTTTCTACGAGGAGGGAGAAGGGACTGACTGGCCACGTCAGTCCCTTGTCCCTCCTGAGGAAAAGCCCGCAAGAACCGCGCGGAGCTTGTGTGCAGCTTTTGGGAGCTTTTCCTGCCTGCCTCCCCCCTGCATTCGCCCCATAGGACGCACACACATTTCCCCTTCATTTTTGGAGTGGGGAAAAGTGTGTCCTATAGGGCGAAAAATACGGTACATGTCCTCAATAAGCTGGTGCCTTAAGGTATAACCCTTTGGCAGCCGTCTGAAGACTGCTGTCTCCCCAGAGCCCAGGTCTATTTTAATATATCAAGAGACAAAACAGGAAGAAAACCAAGGCCTCCTTCCTTCTTCTACCAGTTAATTCAATATAAATATTAATGAATTGTTAGGTGGGATTTTAAAATATCTCCCTAATAAAGCATACTTTGCCTACTGAATTATCAATCCCCAGACTAGGAGAAAGGTAGGGAGGGCAGTAAGCAAAAATAATATTCCCCTTAGAGATGCTTCATATAAAATTTGTGTCTATATCACCATAGCTGTCAACTTTTCCCTTTTCTTGTGAGGAATCCTATTCAGAATAAGGGGATTTCCCTTTAAAAAAAGGGAAACGTTGACAGCTATGCTATATCACCTGTAGCATTAGTGTGTTTACCACCTGTATAACGTACAGTGGTACCTCGGGTTACATACGCTTCAGGTTACATACGCTTCAGGTTACAGGCTCCACTAACCCAGAAATAGTACCTCGGGTTAAGAACTTTGCCTCAGGATGAGAACAGAAATCGTGCTTCAGCGGCACGGCGGCAGCAGGAGGCCCCATAAGCTAAAGTGAGGCTTCAGGTTAAGAACAGTTTCAGGTTAAGAACGGACCTCCAGAACGAATTAAGTACTTAACCCGAGGTACCACTTTAATAAAATTTTTGTGTAAATGATCTGTACCTTGCAGCATCACCATAACATGTGAAAGGGAAACATGGGAGATCAAGATTGGTCTCAGTTCATACACAGTCCCATTTTATGTTACCTTTAAAAGAGAGCGAGAGAGAGGGAGAGCAAAGATTGTTTCTATCATAGAACAGCATAAAAAACACCTATAACCAGGATTTAGTAAATCAACCTTTCTCCATTCTAAATGCACTTACATTTTAAAAAAAACAACAACCCAAAACACCCTCGTTCTCATATCTGTTGTCAAGGCAGGAGTCAGGATCTGGTCATGAATAACTCACAAGGTGTCGGTGAAGTTAACTCTTTATTCAAAGAAACAAAAGAGCTGAGACCTAGTACACACAGCAACTCTTCCCAGCAAGTCTTGCTCCAGTTGTGAGGACTGAAGGTCCCTGCCTTACCACAACTCCCTGTTTCCTCCTCCCCTGGGTCTGTCCCAAGCAACCTGAGACTTCTTTGCCTTGTCTGTTCCACCCTCATTATACCTCCACAAGTTCTGGGGAGACCAGGGTGGGGGGTGGGAGCTGGTCACATCAGGAGGGGGAGACCCCCTGGCTTCATCATCAGCCCACCTGATCTCTGCCTCTTTGTCCCCCTTCTTCTCCAACCTCTGAGTCTGCCTCTGAGTCTGAACTGTTCTCTACCACAGCCTCTTCCTGCTCACTAAACCCTGTTGCCCCTTTGGCTTCTGACATCTCCTCCTCCCAGTTTTCTCCTTCTGACCATTCATCAGCATTCCATCACCAATCCCCAGGCACTGAGCCTTCTTCCCCTGGGGGTTCACTTAGGGGAGGGTGTCCTCCGCTGGTGCATACAGCCAGTCCCCGACACCTGTTATTTACAGAAATAAAACATCCAATTAACATCTTCAAAGCATAGTAAGATGTGTCTAGTAGGCTTCAACCACTCCAGGCCCATAGGGCATAGACGACATATAGACATAGTCACTCTATCGGCATGATCAGGTCCTATACTTGTTAATAAAGGTAAAGGAACCCCTGACCATTAGGACCTCATGGGACAGGTGAATGACCCAATTACACTCATACGCAGCAACCGTAGTTGCAATGCTAAGATGGGAAGTAGCCCCATTGTGTGCCCATCCCTCATGGTTCCTGTATTTAGACTGTACCACAGCAGTGTAGGAATGAACACTGTGGGTGGCGCTGTGGTCTAAACCACTGAGCCTCTTGGGCTTGCCAGTCAGAAGATTGGCGGTTCAAATCCCTGCAACGGGGTGAGCTCCCATTGTTGTGTCCCAGCTCCTGCCAACCAGCAGTTCGAAAGCACACCGGCACAAGTAGATAAATAGGTGCCACTGCAGCGGGAAGATAAACAGCGTTTCCATGCACTCTGATTTCCATCACGGTGTTCCATTGCACCAGAAGCGGTTTAGTCATGCTGGCCACATGACCTGGAAAGCTGCCTGTGGATAAATGCCAGCTCCCTCGGCCTGAAAGCAAGATGAGCGCTACAACCCCATAGTCGCCTTGGACTGGACGTAAGCGTCCAGGGGTCCTTTACCTTTTTTATCTTTTAGGAATGAACCACACGGAAGCAACAGCCACACTGCAAATGGTGATCTACACACTGGCCCCCAACCGACATGCTTGCAGTTTCAAAGTATTATATGTTACTTTATTGATTGATTGAGTCAACACAATTTGTATACCATTTGACTGCAAAAAACCCCTCTCTAGGCAGTTTAATGAAGTATAAAATAAAACACTAAAATGCTCCATTAAAAATGAAACAGTTTAAAACAGGTATTTTAAAACTTTCAAAAGACAATGAAAATAAACAATAGCTAAAAGGAGATTAAAACACATGTAACTTCTACATTAGGCTTGCCTAATCGAAATTGTTATAAGCGGGCGCCAGAAACAATCCTCTGATAATGTTTGAGGATATAGCAGGGATACGTGGGCTTTGCCTACTGATTCCATAGTGCATGAAGGTTTGCTGCATCCCAACCATTTTAGCAGTGGGTTTAGGGGGCGCAAGGAAATACGTCTCTCTAATTGTACACCACCATTCTTATTCACCATAATGTATAGCATCTTACTGGAAGGACTGGTCCCCCTAGAATAATGAATTGCAATCCAGCATCTCAATAAAGAGCTTAAAACGATTTACCCCCACCCCTTAACCGCTGCACACTTTTCAGTGTGTTTCGCTGTTGGCTTTTTTTTCCCCCCCAAAGGAGGTGAGAACCTAGACGCTTTCCCTTCTCCCCTCAAATCTCTGCCGTGTCACGCCAGTGGAAATGAGCAAGGCAGGCCCTCTATCTGCCCCGTCTGAATGAGAGAACTAAGGCGGCTTGTGCAGTGTGTGTATTTATCTGTATTCTTTCTCATAGGTACCTTTAAAAATTTGTCTGGCTTAATTTAATGGGAGCTGCTGGGATCCTGCAGACTGTTAAGAGGGCGAGGGTAAGGTTCTTGTCATCCGTTTGGGCTCCTAACCTTCCGACAGACCCCGTTTCCGTCTTGTGTGTCTCTGCCTCTCTTTCTCTATCTCACACATTTTTCCCCCTTTTGTTTTATTCTTATGCCTCTCTCAACCGCATTATTTCCTTCCAGGTCGTTTCAGTGAAGTGAAGTAGGCAGCTGGTGTGGTCATGGTCTTCGCTATCAATCTAAACGGGGGTGGACTTTGGGCCTGCCTACAGTCCACTTTGGGGGATGGATTTAAAAAAAAAAAAAAAAAAAAAAACATTCAGTGCTAGGGGATTTATTCTAACAGTCTGGAACCTCTTTTTTTTTTTTTCTTCCTTTTTTCCTTTTTTTTCCTCTTTCTTTTTTCTGTTTTCTGTGTAGGTCTCTTTAGTCAGCCTTGTAGCTAATGCCCTTGGCTACTCGGAACTAGGTGCCATTAAATCCCTTAGGACACTCAGAGCTTTGAGGCCTTTAAGAGCGTTGTCCCGATTTGAGGGGATGAGGGTAAGATGCCATTAGCGAGCTGATCCTTCTGCATGCCTGTGGATTACCGGGGTTTTTATTTTAAAAGCATGCTAGAACTGATCAAACGGGTAGAAAGACATAACGACAAACAGAATCATGGTGCAGCTGCTGACTTGATCACCTCCCTCTGTTTATGATTCACCTTCACCCCTGCTGCACACTTCTCCCTTTTTTTTTTTAAATGGTTCATTGGAAGAGAAGAAAGAAAAAAAGGGAGATATATCAAGCTGCCTCATTATTGGCCCAAACCACATGTCATTTGTAGATTCTCTGTTGGCACTTGGCTGCTCTTATTTAGCCTGGCTTCTGATACCTCTAGCATTTTCTGGCTGTAAGTTTTGAAACAGGGAGAATCACTAGGTGCAAAGAAGCAGAATTTGAACCGCCCCTTGTTTTTTCTTCTCCCCTTCCCCATAGAAAAAAAGGCTACGGCCAAAGGTATCAATCAGAAGAGGTCGAAAACCCATACAGCTTCTATCTCTTGCGTGGGGTTACGCATGGCGGTAGGAAACCACTGGTGGTTGGTGGAGGAGCTTAGCTATCCCAAAAGAAAAGAGTACTGGTTTAATTCCTCTCGTTTGCACCTCGTTGTTCTCAGTCCAGTCGTCAATGACTGGCAGCCTTGACTGGTAGTTCAGCTTCCCTCCCTATTCTCCTTTCCCCTTTTACCATGCTTTATGGTCCCCTTGTCCTGTCACGGCGATGTAAGCAACAAATCACAAGTAAAAGCAGAGAGCCTGAATTTTCCTGAAATTTTTAGAAGATTCCGCTGCCGAGTGTATCTGGTAATTTCCAGGCTTTAATGGGAAATGGCCATTTTGATGTCGCTGTATGAAAACAAAATGTTTGTGTGTGAAATAATCTCATGCAAAACCAGTCCAAGGTTACCCATCTTGGTCTGTATGCAAAGGAAATAATGCAACAGTTTCAAACCTAAACATGCTTATTAAGGAATAGGCTCCATTGAACACCACGAGACTTACTTCTGAGTAAACATGCATTGAATTATGGGTGTCTGCTGTATTATAAGTCAAGCAAGAGTATCATTAAAAGTAGAAACGGGATAAAGGTGGGGAGAGAATTGGGAGACGACGTAATGAAGAACTACAACTACTATGCAAAGACCTAAAAAACGTGTTTGATTTCAGAGTTCAAGATCTGAGCTATTCACACCCAAAATGGGGTTAGAAAGATGCAGTGTTTAGCATGATCCTCAGCATGTTTAAGGCATTAATCTTTACCATGTCTGCTCAGGAGTAAGTACTATTTTAATTCAGTGGGGCTTACTCCCAGGTAAGTGGAGTTAGGGTTGCAAATTAAGTCCTGCTGATTTCAAGAATATTTGCTCTCCCAAGTAAGTGTTTATAGGATTGCAGCCTCAAAGAGTATAGGTAACTTCTATAAGGGGAAAAAAAGTTATTAACAGGTAGCTCAGACCATTCAGAGAAACCACAGATATTCTCTATTTGAATTTTTCATCCTAAATATTATGTAATATGCCTCCCACGTAAAACATTCCCTGGATAGAAGCATGGCAAGCTCCCAACCCCGACCCCCCACAAGGTTAAATAAGACACTTGACAACAGTATTTTAGGTTAATGGGCTAAAAACGGCCACAACTTTATTGGCTACAGATTGTGAGCGGTATTGGCTTAGGCATTGGACCTAACTGACTATCTGACTCCCACCCATCTGCGCGGAGTCCGGGAAGGGTTAACCACCAGTAGGGGGAGTCCTGCTGACATACATCAACTAGGAGCTCCCCCGGGGCCACCAATAGGGGTCGTGCCTTAGGCCATAGCCTCCCCAGGCTTCGGACAGGGCCAGGCCCCCGGAATCCTTTAACGGAATACCCTTCAATGTGCGGGGCAGGTGATGGCACTACCTCCCCTCCTCTCTTCTCCAGCAGTATTCCAATGCCTAACCGCCTAACTTTATCAAGTTGTGAATATTTGCTATGAGGTTGGCAAAAACCAAGTGGCCGGTGCCAATTTGCCAAGTGGAAGAAGTCCTAACAGGCCCCTCGACGGCAACCAACTGAAGTCGATAGCAAGGTCAAGAGAGGAAAAAACCTAAAGGGCAGGAGGGTGGGGAAACCTGAGCAGCTGGAAGCGCGGAAAGGGGTGAGGTTCCCGCTGCATCCTGCTTAAATCAAGCAGGCCACACTCCCAGAGTAATCGGCTTGGTTGCCTGGGCAGTGACGCAGCCGGGAATCCCCCCCCCCATCGCGCAGGGCTGACCACACCCTTGCGCATGTGAAGGCATCATGAGTGCCCGGAACTCCACCTCCTCCTAAGGCAGAAACACTGGCAGAGGAAGAGGAGTGCAGGGGAGCGCACCACCCCTGGCAGCGTGATCCCGGTGGGGTGCCATCGCAGCTGCCCCCCTGCCCCCAGGATGCATGCCCCACCCCCAGGATGCGCACCATGCCCCGGGATATGCGCCAACCCCGTCCCCGCCTGTTCTCTGCCCCCCAGGGCTGGAGCATGAAGCTCCGCCACTGGGCGGAAGTGGCTTTCCAGAAACTATGTACTTCATGGTTTATTTCCTAGTATAGATTGTTGTTGTGCCTGCATAATTCAGCAGAGGGTTAATTGTGCCTAAGCCCCATTGATTCGGATGAGATCTGTGCATGTAACTATGCACAGAATTGTGGGCAATCCTAAGGAAGTTGTGGTTGCATAAATGCCATGAATTTCAGTACGGCTTAAAGCTTCTCCATAATATAACCAATTGTGTTTAGGCTTTGAGTCCCCATGCCCGCTTAGACATGAAGTGGAACTAGATTTACAGAGCAGTCTTTTACATGTTTACCCAGAAATAAGTCCTGCTGTTTTGAATAGGGCTTACTCTCTAGTAAGTACACATTTAGGATTGCAGTGCCATTTACTAGGGAGTAAGACCCCTTAGTGGGACTTACCGTATTTTTTGCTCTATAAGACTCACTTTTTCCCTCCTAAAAAGTAAGGGGAAATGTGTGTGCGTCCTATGGAGCGAATGCAGGCTGCACAGCTATCACAGAAGCCAGAACAGCGAAAGGGATTGCTGCTTTCACTGCGCAGCGATCCCTCTTGCTGTTCTGGCTTCTGAGATTCAGAATATTTTTTTTCTTGTTTTTCTCCTCCAAAAACTAGGTGTGTCTTGTGGTCTGGTGCGTCTTATAGAGCAAAAAATATGGTACCTCAGATGTTTCAAGGCAGGACCAGGTGTCTCTAGTGGAAAACCCATCTTTAGCACAAATGTAGCCCATGTCTGAAGGGATGTAAAATCTGAGAAATTTCAGGGAGCCCGGAACACCTTCAGTTCACTGTCACCTTTCAACTGCTGGATATTTGACATTTTTGGAGAAAGGTTAATAAACTAGATGGATCACAGATATGATGAAGGCTAGTTTTTCATTTTCTGCCAGATAATCTGATGATAGCAATAAAAGATTTTCACCCATATAGAGTTGGAAAGGTGTTGTTTTCCTAGTTTAGCAAATCAAAATTCGCTTACTGAGCTATTTTGCAGCGTTTCCCCATCCTTGTTATTAGCACTGATTCAATCTTATACCCCTCAAACAATAAAAAAGAACAATCTGAGCCAAAATGAAAGAAAATAAGAGCCGAAATGATCTTGCTAAGAAGCACTAAATGTAGGTCTTTTGCTTTCCTCTATGCTCTAATAACTTACATTTCAACAAATGTACTCAGCTGTATTTTCCTGGGGGAGGGAGGTTGATAGTATTGCTATGAAACATGCATGTACTTCTTGACAATTTCTAACACACAATCACACGAAAAAAGCCATGTTCCCTCTCATAATACTTGATGATGATTTTTTACCATTTGTTTAGGTAAAGCATATATACAGTATATATATTGGTTACATATATTTAAGTGAATGAGTAGAAGAGCGAGAAAACTTAGGTCCTATTTTATGATTAATAGAGCAACCCCAAATGCCAAAGCAGTTTTAAAGTCACAATGCCTAGCCAATAATTGCACTGCTTTACATTTTCACTAGTTGCCCTGTTCCAGATAAATTGTGGCTACAGAAGGGACAAATTCTGAAGCTCATATCAGGATCTGAGATTTAGACTGAAGGTTCTGAATTTACGCATATGTATTATTATTATTATTACTTTGCAAGTATATGCAGAGAAATCAATTGACTATTGGGTGTGATGATTTTTTTACGCATTCTGCCTTACACATGACGTATTTTTCTGCAGGCAGTGCTGCACATACATATAGATTGCGGTGTGTGACACTGCAAGCGGTTGCCTTTTCCATACCGTATGTAAAGCAACAGTGGCACCTGCTGGCAATGCCAGTGCTATCCCGTTAATCCTAATTCACTGCAAAAGAAGCCTCAGAGACTGCTGGTTGAGCTGTGGATGGCTTTGGAAGAAACTGCAATTGCTTGGTAATGGGGACTTGATAGCTACTGCACAGAAACTGTAAAACTGAAAGGAAGCAAAAAAATGCTTTGGTCCCGAAATGAGCATTTAATAGCTCCCCATCCTTTGGAATCATAGATTCAGAATGGCACGCTTTCAGAATCTGTGTGACAAAATGCATGTCAAACATTATAGAATAGACATGCGTTGTTTTTTTTAATCCCCCATTTAAGATGCTGGGAGGAGCAATATATACGTCTTAATCAAAAGATAAGAGCCTTGAGTCCAAAGTGCCCAGAGAAGACTGAAGACCGTTTTGAAAGAAAAATGGAAAGGGAGGAAGTAGATCAGTGGTAGAGGACACGCTTTCTCTGCATGCCCCAGATACAATCCCTGGCAATGCCACGTAGAACTGGGAAAGACTTCTTGTCTGAAACCCAAAAGAGTAACTGCCAGTCAACAGTAGGTAGTTCTGAACTATATGGACCAACTGTCTGACTTAATGTAAGTCAGCTTTAATGTAAGTCAGCTTTCTAAGTCTTTCAAAGTGCAATCAGTTCAACAAGGTTTTTCTCCCAGGTGTGTATAGCATTGCAGCCTAAACTCTTCATTCATTCCCAACATAGGAAATCCTAATAAAAATAAATAAATGACGACTCACCTGGCTCTGTTAAAGATGGCTTAACTTTTCTCCATTAGACTTTATTCGTATTTTCACAAATATCATCTGTAGTGGCAGGGACCAAAAAATAAAAATAAAAAATGGGAGGGAAGCCCTGTTGAAAAAGTATTGATTTCATTTGCTTTGTTTCAGGGGAGGGAATATGGCTTTTCTTTTTGAGCTTGCAAACATGCATGCTCAGCTCTTCAGATATGATTGGCCTTGCTTATCAAACAATAAATATAGCCTTGATTGTTTTTACACTAAGCCACTGCTAAGCCTTAGAGCAACCTTGATACCCATTCCTACTCCCATTTGAAATAAATGGCTCAAAACCCCTCACTTTTCTACATGGGAGTAGGATACACCTTGCCCATAAATTCCATAAGTCTGGTTTTAAAGGGGGAAATTTTTGCTGGCGGAAATTCTTTAAGCCTATTCAATTCCACATTCTCTGACTTAGCTGATGGAGTCAGCCAGCGGTCCTGTTCTTATCAAGATAAGGTATAATCTCTTTCTTCGTCCACCACATGTTTTACTAAACAGCAAAACCAAAAGAATAAGTTGCCAAACAATCTCTTGAAATATAAAGTCTTTCTTTAAAAAATTACAGTGGACAGAGAGGGTATCTTTTTTTTTATTGCAACTAGCTTTTGATTCCCCCCATTAAAACTAGGCATGTCTGTTTTGCTTCTAATTCATCCTCTCTTCTGTACTGAAACTCTCTCCTCCTTCCTCCCCACTTCTAATACAGGTGGTTGTGAATGCCTTGGTGGGAGCTATACCATCCATTATGAATGTGTTGTTGGTCTGCCTTATCTTCTGGCTGATTTTCAGCATAATGGGGGTTAATCTTTTTGCTGGGAAGTATCATTACTGCTTTAATGAGACGTCCGAGTATCGATTTGAGATAGAAGAAGTCAACAACAAGTCAGACTGCGAGAAGCTCATGAATCCCAACGAAACGGAGATCCGGTGGAAGAACGTAAAGATTAACTTTGACAATGTTGGTGCAGGGTACCTGGCCCTTCTGCAAATTGTAAGTTCTGCCTTTGTAGCTTTACTTCTCCTGGAAGTAATGGGTTATCTCTGTTCAATGTTTAATGGTTGCAAATATTGGCTTCCCCGTGTGAAGTCCCATGCAAATGTCAGGCGCTCGTCCTACACTTGAGTAGGACCCTGGTAGAGACACATGCCCTACTGGCATGTTCTCTCCCTCCTGGTCATTCGTTCGGGAGCTTCAAAAGCTTTCTTCAGCCCGAACATCACAGCGACCGATGCCAACAGACATCAGCACACTTAGGGATCCGCAGAGTCTTCGCAGCTTGCGTAACAGACCTCAGCAACTCAGCATTTTGGCTAATCTACTTTATTTACATATAAACACACACGGAGCACTGCAACATGGCTCCCTCTCTCTCTAGCATCAGACAGCAAAGAGAAATAACAAAGGACAATAGTCCCACTTCACAGAACACAGTAACACAAACATCCTGTCTCTGTCACTTCCCTTTCTGTGGAGTCAAAACATACACCGTCATGTGATAGACAAAAATCCCATGACTGCAATCATGGAGCAGGAATTCTAGCAGCAAATTCATGAAGCAAATAGTATCTTCTTGCCTGTGGAGAGAGAACAAGACCCAATTTTAATCTTTTGGCTAGTTAGGTTTCAAGGAGGGAAGAGAAGCTTAACTATTACCACCTCTCTCTCATTTACCAGTCAGGATTCAAGAGGTTGGGTTGTTCTTTACAGTACAGTGGTACCTCGGGTTACATATGCTTCAGGTTACATACGCTTCAGGTTACAGACACCGCTAACCCAGAAATAGTACCTCGGGTTAAGAACTTTGCTTCAGGATGAGAACAGAAATTGTGCTCTGGCGGCGCGGCGGCAGCTGGAGGCCCCATTAGCTAAAGTGGTGCTTCAGGTTAAGAACAGTTTCAGGTTAAGAACAGACCTCTGGAATGAATTAAGTACTTAACCTGAGGTACCACTGTACTTGTGTACTGTGGCAGGTTATCGTCTCCTGAGCAGGGTGAAGTCTGAGCTAGGTGATTGGGAAACTTTGTGAAGAGAGGAATGTGGCAGCAAGGAAATGGGAGAATAGTTGGTTGAGAATTTCCCCTGGCCATTTTAGATGTACTGTTCCAGATATTTTGATTGATGTCCAGATGTGCAAGCAAATTTCCAGTTCACGCAATGAGACTCCGGTTTCGTGTCCTTCATGCTGTGCCCCCAGTATCTTGTACAGAGTGTCAACCAAATAGGTGGGGGGGGGAGTGTAGAGGAGGAAGTGAAAGTCCCCTTGTGTGGGCAGAAGACTATTCTGCTGGTGGAAGAATATAGTTGGGTGTCACCCTTTATCCACTTCATTTGCATGCCTTCCATCCAATCAAGTGAGTTTAGTTCATGCATGGAGAGGCCTTCCCGCAGCCCTCTGTGCTGCCCAACAAGTCATTCACACATCCCAGCCAATATATATCAGTAGTGAGGAATATTCTCTGCCTTAAGGGCCACGGAGAACCTTCCAAGAGCTGCATGCCATCGGTGGGGTTTGTCAGAGGCAAACGTGGGCCAAGCAATGGATGTGAAATTGTGGCCTTTGTACAGTCCAGTGATTGACACAAGATAACATCACCAAGGCAATGATCTGTAAACGTCTACAGTAGTGCCCCGCAAGACGAATGCCTCGCAAGACGAAAAACCCGCTAGACGAAAGGGTTTTCCGTTTTTCGATGCGCTTCACAAGACGAATTTCCCTATGGGCTTGCTTCGCAAGACGAAAACGTCTTGCAAGTCTTGCAGGTTTTTTTTGCTGCCCCCCCCCCTTTTTCTAAGCCGCTAAGTCACTAATAGCCTTTTAGCCGCTAAGCCGCTAAGCCTTTAATAGCCGCTAAACCGCTAATAGCACTAAGCCGCTAAGCCGCTAATAGGGTTGCTTCGCAAGACGAAAAAACCACTAGACGAAGAGACTCGCGGAACGGATTATTTTCGTCTTGCAAGGCACCACTGTATAAGAAAATGGCAAAAGTGGCTTCTTTCCCAAATCAGTTTTATCTTAAACAATAGCAAATGTGGTAACTGAAGACTTCACCTGTAATATGTCAGTGACTCACTAAGGTCACCAAATTAAAACTTTGCCACACCAAGTTCAGATACCTAGGGGTACAAATAACCAGAAACCTCAATAAATTATACCTCCACAACTACAAGCCCCTGTGGCGACAAATTAACAAAGACCTAAAGAGATGGAATAACATGAATTTCACTCTCTCAGACAAAATAGCCATGATCAGAATGATCACCCTCCTAAAACTAACCTACCTATTCCAAACCCTCCCAGTCTGGATCCCCTCAACCCAACTCCGCCGTTGGCAGAGAAAACTCTCTTTTATCTTCTCACATAAAAAACCAAGAATAAGCCCCAAATACCTGCACCTGTAATATGTCAGTGGTTCAATGCAGTAGTCATTGCATCACCACCCTGTTCGTTGTTTTATTGTTACATTCCAGTGGGGCAAATGTCAGAGGCTTCTACACACACCACAAATATGTCTTGATCTCTCCCTCCGCCTTCCAGGAAAGCAAGAGGCATTATTACAGTTCAAATACTCATTGCAGCCAGGCAGAAGCACTCAGGGAGGGTTCAGAATAGGAATGGTGCGTTGTGTGTGACATTGGGAAAGGGGTGTAGCCTAGGGAGACTCCCAAGGGGTGGTTCCCAGTATTGATCTATATATGAGGTACAACACAGCAATGTGTAATAACTTCAATGGAGTGAAGAAGCCGAGATGGTGTGTGCTGTATTAATTTACTGGATATTTATTTCAAGGAAAATGGTCCGAAACAAAAAAGCATGTTTATGTATAAACCTTTTGAACTTTGCTTTCTTTAACTCAGCTTTGCGTATAAATCCTTTTTACTGCTCTTTTTTCCTACAGACAAATCACTGTAAAACCAATTTGAATTGTGTAGATTTATGGAAGAGGGGCATCAGATAGATTGATCATTCGTAGTTAGTACCGTATTTTTCGCTCTATTGGACACACCGGACCATAGGAGGGCTTCAGGCTTCAGACGGCTATCCACAAGCCTTCGGAGCATGGCGTGAACTCCTGCTGTGCGCCGAAGGCTTGCGGATAGCTGCCTGAAGCCCCCGGAGCGCAGCGGGAGTTCCCTGCGCTCCGGGGGCTTCAGGCAGCTTCAGTGAAAGCAACGCGAAGCCTCCAGAGCGAAGGGGGAGCTCTCCCTCTGTGCTTCAGAGGCTTCGCATTGCTATCGCTGAAGCCAAGGAGCCTGCATTCGCTCCATAGGATGCACACACATTTCCCCTTCATTTTTGGAGGGGAAAAAGTGTGTCCTATAGAGCGAAAAATATGGTATATTGCAGGGGTGGCACATCCTGTTTTGCCACCCGAGGCAAAATGGGAATGGGACTCACACACACACACTGCACCCCACCATTTCTGCCATGCACCAAAATGCACCCCCTCTCACCAAAACTTGGCAAGAAGGGTGCTTGCATAATGGGCAAGCTTGTTCTGGTATATTATACACAGTTTGCAGAGAAGGCTCTTGTGGTAAATAACTGAGTCTGGTGGCCAAGAGAATTTGCACATGAAATCAGTTGTTTCCGAGCACATTAGTAAATTCCCTCCTAAGGAGAAAAGAAACTTGACCACAATCTGAGCGACATGGATTCATAAGAAATGGCATAACCAATCGAAGGAACCATCAGCCGACAGGAGGGCCTATATTATTAAATTTGCCTTCACCCAAACTGTAGGTGGAAAAGGAAAGATGACCTTGAGCCAGTCACTATCCCACAGACTATATCCAAACAAATTGTTGAATATTTTTTGTGCCAAATGACCTACAAAGAGATGCTCTTTTATATAGTCCTCCTATACAGATGTTTTTGCTTTGCTTTGTTTTGTTTTTTAATGGGAAAAATCATTTCCCTCTAAAAATAATGTGTGTTTCCCTCTATAGGCAACCTTTAAAGGCTGGATGGACATAATGTATGCAGCAGTAGATTCTAGAAAGGTAAAGTACATCCACTTCTGTCACTGTTATCACAGAGCTGGTATTTGAAACAATGTTTTTCCGTGCCATTTTATACGTACAAAGAATGCCACCTTGCAAGGTCATAGCTGCAAAAAAATTGCTCCATCATCGCGATCCGGCTGTCCCTAGGACCCCAAGGACTGCTACTGTATATGAGGAATATACGACGCAGAATCCTGCAACACCGAAGTGGGTGGAATAAACCCAATCCTGCCAGAGCTTTATGTTCACTCTGGGTTACTATGGAACTTTGGGTCAGGGGACGAGCATCGGATTTTAGGATGGTGTGGGCAGTTTCTCTGCACAGGGCTGTCAGGGACTGGGCAGAGGAGGAATGGTGGAGACCGCCTTCTCAGTCTGACCCTTCCAGAGAAGAAGAAGACAGATTTACAACAGAGGTTTGAGGGAGGTTACAGCTCAGACGCAGATGAGGGGGAAAGTTGGGAAATAATGAGAGAGGAGGAGGAGGAATCATGGGGGGGAGGCAACAGCTGACAGACACAGTGTCTTTAGAAAGCATTCCAGACCCTCCATCTCCCAGAACCTGACAAGCCTTGAAAGTAGGAGAGCAAAGAGCTCAAAGACAGAGGGCACCTAGCAGCACCCATAGGAGAGACAATGAGATAGATGAATGAGGAAGTGGGAGAGACGGGGGGTGGATATTCACTTGGGACAACACCATTATCCAAGAGGCTGGGTTCTATAGCCTCTCTCTGTAAAGAATGGAATAAAAAAGGACAGTCAGAACATTCCTTGTCTTTGTATGTTCCTGGGCAACCAGCCAGGAGTCCCTGGCAACAGCCAGACAAAATTGAGAAGATCTATAATTAAGAATATCCATTTTGGGGCGCCCAAGTTTGGCCTCGCACAGGGCACTATATTACAAAAGGTTACCAAAGTCCACCCCTTAGGGGGACAATAACTTCAGAGAGCATATTTGATGATAAAATAAATAAATTGCAAAGATTTTCAAGCCTTTGTTAAATCCCACTTACAGACTGCAGCTCCTGAAATATGTATATTGTTTTCTCTTATACACACAGCAAGATCAGCAGCCCAAGTATGAGGACAACATCTATATGTACATCTACTTTGTCATCTTCATCATCTTCGGATCCTTCTTCACCTTGAATCTCTTTATCGGTGTCATCATTGACAATTTCAATCAGCAAAAGAAAAAGATAGGTCAACTTTTCATATTGACTAGCGTAAAGGACCCTCAACCCCCCCCCCTTTTCTCTGAATTAACTTCCAATAAATAATCCATGGAATTCCCTGAAACTTGCAGCTTATGAAAGAACTGATTCACACATGCAGGTTGCCACTACAGTTGCCACATGGTGGCATGGTTGTATGAATGTGTCTTCTTCACAGAGAGGACTTTTTTGTCCCCTCAAATGAATGTTTATGTTTCTGTGATTTTTCACCATACTGGAACAAAACATTCACACTAGTCTCACACAAAGGACTTGCTACTTGGAGCTGCCATCATACAGTTCCATTTCAAGCAATTATTCTACCACATTTTGAACTTAGATCCAATAGCTTCTTCAAAACCACTAAATAGATTCTAAGTCCTGAACTACCAGGGACTAGCGTATCTTCTCTCATTGTCTGCCAGTGACAATGTAATTTTCTCCATTATTATTATTTTTTACCTCATGGAGTAAGAAGAAATGGCTACCCCACTTCAGTTGTACCTTCATCTTTAAGCAAAGGTTAACAGATTGTAACCAGCTTTATTTCCTTTTCCTTCCTTTACTTTGGAGGTCAGGATATCTTCATGACAGAGGAGCAGAAGAAATACTATAACGCCATGAAAAAACTGGGCTCCAAGAAACCTCAGAAGCCAATTCCAAGGCCTCTGGTGAGTTTTCGGGCTTATTCCCAATATGCTGCCCCTTGTACATTCAAATAAAGTCTTCACACTTTTCCAGCATCCAGCTCGTGCTCTTTGAGGTTTGATCCCTTCTTATTTTGACCTGGTGTGGTGTCATAGCTGAGGCACAAAGCTACCTCAGGAAGACCCTGCTTCAAATCTCACCTACCATCAGAAAGCCTTGGGCCAGCTGCAAACTCTTAGCCTCAGCTCCCCATCCCCAAGCTGGTGGGAATAACAACATGCATCTATCTTACATGGTTGTGATGTGCATAATAACATCCAGAGCTGGAAGCAGGTTATAGGCCCCACCGCTACGAGAGCCAGTGTGGTGTGGTGGTTAAGAGCGGTAGTGTCGTAATCTGGGGAACCGGGTTCGCGTCTCCTCTCCTCCACATGCAGCTGCTGGGTGACCTTGGGCTAGTCACACTTCTTTGAAGTCTCTCAGCCTCACTCACCTCACAGAGTGTTTGTTGTGGGGGAGGAAGGGAAAGGAGATTGTTAGCCGCTTTGAGACTCCTTTAGGTAGTGATAAAACGGGATATCAAATCCAAACTCTTCTTCTTCTTCAGAGTGCTCCATTCAAACTGCCCCACTGCACCTTGTCACACTGTTATGAGCTTCAAGCCACCCATCATTTTAATTTCCCTGCGGTGTTCCAGAGTGGATACAAAAATCAAGAACATCAGGGCACTGTGGAAAAATCAAAATGGTGGATAATTTCCCTGGCCTTGTTACATAATCAAGGGACCGGGAGCAGGCAGGAGGGTCAAATGGCAGGACCAAGCAGCCCTTCTAGGGCTCTTAGACCATGGCACATTGCCTAAGTCACTGCCAGCCCTCAATACTCAGCATTATTATGTTTTTGTTACATTTAAGTGATCTCCTGAAGCAGCATAACAGGGCTGCGACTACTCTTCGGAGGTGGTTTAATCATTTGGGTTCTTAGGAAGAAAGTTCTTGTGCTAGAGCCTTTTAATGGGATTGATATGGGATCGAGGGGGCAACTCCCATCTCTTGCGGGGGTGCAATTAGTGCCAGCATTGTCCGTTAAGAGTTTGGGTGTAATCTCCCTCTCTATGGAGGCGCAGATTACAGCTATAACAAAGGCGGCATTTTTTCATCTCCGCCAAGCTAAGCAGTTGGCCCCTTATCTCTCTCGCCCTGACCTAGCCACTGTGATCCATGCAACGGTCACCTCCAGACTGGATTATTGTAACTCGCTCTACGTGGGGCTGCCCTTGAGACTGACCCAGAAACTCCAGCGGGTGCAGAATGCCGCGGCGAGACTCCTTATGGGGTCTTCGCTGCGAGATCACATTCATCCGGTACTATACCAGCTGCACTGGCTCCCGGTGGAGTACAGGATCAGGTTTAAGGTGCTGGTTTTAACCTTTAAAGCCCTATACGGCCTAGGACCCTCGTACCTACGGGACCGCCTCTCCTGGTATGCCCCACAGAGAAACCTACGGTCTGCAAATAATAACATCCTCAAGGTCCCAGGCCTCAGAGAGGTTAGGCTGGCCTCAACTAGAGCCAGGGCCTTCTCGGCTGCGGCTCCAATCTGGTGGAATGCTCTGTCACAAGAGACTAGGGCCCTGCGGGACCTGACATCTTTCCGCAGGGCCTGCAAGACAGAGTTGTTCCGCCAGGCCTTTGGTCAGGGCGCAACCTGACTCCCTCCTCTGGCAACCTGCACAGAATTTTGCTTAATTGGTTGCCATCAATTTGATTTTAACTAATTTTATAATGAAATATTTTTAGATTGTGTGATTATTTGACTGTTTGATTATTTGATTGTTGTTAGCCGCCCTGAGCCCGGCCTCAGCTGGGGAGGGCGGGATATAAATAAAATTTATTATTATTATTATTATTATTATTATTATTATTATTATTATTATTATTAATGTTAATCTGCATCCTGGACATAGGTGGCGCTGTGGTCTAAACCACTGAGCCTCTTGGGCTTGCCGATCAGAAGGTTGGCGTTTCAGATCTGCGTGACAGGGTGAGCTCCCGTTGCTCTGTCCCAGCTCCTGCCAACCTAGCAGTTTGAAAGCACATCAGTGCTAGTAGACAAATAGGTACCGCTGCTAAGGGAAGGCAAACGACGTTTCCATGCGCTCTGGCTTCCGTCACGGTGTTCCGTTGTGCCAGAAGCGGTTTAGTCATGCTGGCCACATGACCCGGAAAGCTGTCTGTGGACAAACACTGGCTCCCTTGGCCTGAGAGCGAGATGAGCGCCACACTCCATAGCTGCCTTTGACTGGACTAAACCATCTAGGGGTCCTTTACATTTCCACACATACCTGGTGATGAACAGGATTGCGCTGTGTGTTTCACCCTTCACTACAAAATGGGATTGTGAGGCCAGATATGTTTCTTATTATCATTTATTAAATTTGCACACCGGCCTGTACCCACAACTCTCGGAGCGGTTACAACATAAAAACACAATATAAAAACATGCAATACATAATAAGAACAACCCAACAAACCACCCCCCATCCCCACGTGATGTAAACACACAAATCAGCTGCAGTAGAGGATGTATGCAGTGAATTGTCCCATACTACAAATACATGCATCTCCCTAACTGTGCGTTCTTCCTGTCCGGTGTAACAGAATAGAGTCCAAGGAGCTGTTTTCGACTTTGTCACCCAGCAAGCGTTTGACATACTGATCATGCTGCTCATCTGCCTCAACATGGTGACTATGATGGTTGAGACGGACACACAGAGCAAACAGATGGAAGAAATCCTCTACTGGATCAACCTGGTCTTTGTTATCTTTTTCACATGCGAGTGTGTGCTGAAAATGTTTGCCTTGCGTCACTACTACTTCACTATTGGCTGGAACATTTTTGATTTTGTGGTTGTCATTCTCTCCATCGTGGGTGAGTATATGGGTGTTTTCTGCGGGGCGCATGCAGCGCAAAGGCCTGCGCTTGCGAGAAGAGAAAATGAGTAGATGTGCATCGGATTCCGAGTAAACTTGCATAGGATTGTGCAATTAATACAGTGGTACCTTGGTTTTCGAATGTCTCCATTGACGAACGTTTCAGTTTTCAAATGCCCTAAACCCAAAAGTAAATGCTTCGGTTTTCGAATGCGCCTCAGAAGTCGAACAGGAAACGTGGCTTCAGTATTGAGGCTTCCATATTGAGTTTTCAGTTTTCAAACATTTCAGAACTCGAACGGTCTTGTGTTCAAAAACCGAGGTACCACTGTACCGCACATTAACTTATCACTGCTTCCCAGCTTGTAAAATCAGAGCTGGTCAGATTTCTGTGGGGAAATACCGTATTTTTTGCTCTATAAGACTCACTTTTTCCCTCCTAAAAAGTAAGGGGAAATGTGTGTGCATCTTATGGAGCGAATGCAGGCTGTGCAACTGTCCCAGAAGCCAGAACAGCAAGAGGGATTGCTGCTTTCACTGCACAGCGATCCCTCTTGCTGTTCTGGCTTCTGAGATTCAGAATATTTTTTTTCTTGTTTTCCTCCTCCAAAAACTAAGTGCGTCTTGTGGTCTGGTGCGTCTTATAGAGCAAAAAATACGATAGTTTGGGAAGGAAGTTTGAGTCGGGAAATAACTGCTTTTCCCCCGGACACACACACCCGTTCTTCCGCTTAAACTCTGCAAATTTGCTTTCATTTGTACCTATAAACTACCCTGCTCCAAATGGTCCTATGCTGGATCACAAAAATATGATGATTAAAAACAAATGCAGATTAATATACAGTAAGCATAATAAAACAAAACCACAAAACAGTAACAAACTAGCAGCACACAGCAATGCAGGAGGAAGACAGCCACCAAAGGCCTTGGTAATGATTTTTATTAACTGGAAAGTGTTATCAGGAGCATATTGCACCAATTAATCATACTTCATGCCATTAGTTCCTGGGCCCAATTTAAAGTGCTGGTGTTGACCTTTACGGTCCTGAATGATCTTTGTTCTTGAAGGGCAGCCTTCTCTCATATGAGCCCACCTTCATATTAAGAGCTCCCTTAGAGGCCCCACGCTGTGTGATGGCTCTATTTTTAATGCAGTGGGCATTTATGCAGGGTAGGGCATTGTCGGTGGTGGCACCAAAGGTGTGAAAATCTCTTTCTAGGGATTGCCTTGCTTCTTCCTTGCTCTCTTTTAGACAATTGGCCAGTAGTTCTGTTGAGCATTTGGGGTTCTCTGGATGACCTAGTTTTGTTCCATATTTTCTGCTGCTGTTGGCAATCGCCCAAAGCGCCGGCGCCTACTTTGAACATGAAATTTGGATTGTTGCCGTTTTTAACATTTTGTTTTTTGTCTTACCGATTGGTACCCATTTAGAGGATTGTTGAATAGAAAAGCAAGGTATAAAAGTTGTTGTTACAAGGGGGGGGGATTTACACACACACACACACACACACACACAACGGGACGTTACATCTAGCCTGATCCTAAACAACAGAGCAAAGTAAACAGAAGGGAAGAGAGATTATACTATTTTATGATTCATGGGGTATAACGAGGCAACAAGCACTGCCTATCATTTTATAATGGTCATAATAAAAAGATGAGGTGCCCTTGTAGAAGGAAATTTGCTGATATGGCTCATGGGCATTTTGCAAAGACTCAAATACTAAGGATATGGAGATAGGAAGACTGCCAGTCTCAATGAACCTAGTATGGCATTTCCCTCTCAAATATGGCCAGTACTACCTGCTTCTGGGCAAATGGTATGTGATTACTTGAAAGAATTGTAACGCTGTTTTTTCTTCTTTCCACCAATCTCATTTAAGGTATGTTCTTGGCTGAAATCATAGAGAAATACTTTGTGTCACCTACTCTCTTCAGAGTCATCCGCCTGGCCCGTATTGGCCGCATCCTGCGCCTGATCAAAGGAGCCAAAGGGATCCGCACCCTGCTTTTTGCCTTAATGATGTCTTTGCCTGCCTTGTTCAACATTGGTCTCCTGCTCTTCCTGGTTATGTTCATCTTTTCCATCTTTGGGATGTCCAACTTTGCCTACGTCAAGCACGAGGCTGGCATCGATGACATGTTCAACTTTGAGACTTTTGGCAACAGTATGATTTGCTTGTTCCAGATCACTACCTCAGCTGGGTGGGATGGTTTGCTTTTGCCCATCCTCAACAGGCCACCGGACTGTGATTTGACTAAGGAACACCCCGGGAGTGGTTTCAAAGGCGACTGCGGGAATCCCTCGGTGGGGATCTTCTTCTTTGTTAGCTACATCATCATCTCCTTTCTGATTGTGGTGAATATGTACATTGCCATCATTCTGGAGAACTTCAGCGTAGCTACGGAGGAGAGCGCCGACCCGCTGAGCGAAGACGACTTTGAGACCTTCTACGAGATCTGGGAGAAGTTTGACCCCGACGCCACGCAATTCATTGAGTACTGCAAGCTGGCAGACTTTGCTGACGCTTTGGAGCACCCTCTCCGCGTCCCGAAGCCCAACACTATTGAACTCATTGCCATGGACTTGCCGATGGTGAGCGGGGATAGAATCCACTGCTTGGACATCCTGTTTGCCTTTACCAAGCGGGTGCTGGGTGATAGCGGCGAGCTGGACATCCTGAGGCAGCAGATGGAGGAGAGGTTTGTGGCTTCAAATCCATCCAAAGTGTCTTACGAGCCTATCACGACCACACTGAGGCGCAAGCAGGAAGAGGTCTCTGCATTGGTCATCCAGAGGGCGTACCGGGCTCGCTTAATAAGGAGGGGCTTTATTTACCGAAAGAACGTCTCCAATAAGATGGAAAACGGAGGGACAAACAGGGAGAAAAAAGAAGGTACCCCGTCCACAGCGTCCCTCCCATCCTATGACAGTGTGACTAAGCCCGAAAAGGAGAAACAGCGAGCCGAGGAAGGGAGACGGGAAAGAGCGAAAAGGCAAAGAGACACCAGGGAACCCAAATATTGAGATGATCCGTAACATTCATAACTCTAGGGAAAAAAGTATGAGCGGAAAAGATTGTTTACAAACTTCCCGATAAAATATATATCAATAGTGAACAGCTGTGGAGACACTTTACCTGAAGATCCTATACCAAACATAGTCTGCTTACTGTGTGACCATGTTGCATCTCAAAGCAGTGATCTACCACCTGTTTAACGGACCCATCTAGGCAAATATATTAAAAAAAACAGGAAACAATGCAAAGGCGGGGTAAAAAAAAAAAGGATTTTATACTGTTTGGGCAGGTGGATACTGCATGTTCCACATCAGTCAATGCAACTTAGGACAAACAAGCAAAATAAAACACACACACACACGCACACACTTAAGGAAAAACAAACAAACCTGCTGCTTTAGGATTCGTATATATTTTTTTCCGAAGCAGCCAAAATGGATTTTATTTTTCTCATTTTATTGAAAGGAAACCCAGAACAAAAACAAAACAAAAAAACCATCACTTTGAAGGGTTGGGTTGCTCATGCAAAACTAGATTTTCATATTTGACATTTAGTTTAAGCACCAAAAAAACAAACAAAAAAACAAAAAAATTAGAACAAGGGGGAAAACAAATTGAGCAACGACAAAAAGCTGAAACGAAATGACACATATTTAGCCCATGTCATTTAATCATCATAGTTCCTTTGGTATTTATTATCTGCATACTTCTTTATTATATGGGCTTCACCATGGTTTGGGAGATGGGGATAATCAGGTGTTTTCAGCCTGCCAAAACTCACTCAGGCTGATTCCAAAAATAAAATAAAATAAAATTGTGCTCGTTTCAATGCATAGAAATGATTTGCATGATGGCATGCTGTGATCAGGAATCATGCATGAGGAATCATAAAATCACAAGACACTCAATATGCTGTCCAGGCCTTGTGTTAAGCCATATGTTCGAGGCACTCCACTGACTACGGCACACTGTATTGGGAGAGTTACTCTTAGCTATATCTATGCCCTTCCGCCAAGTTACCAATCCTTAGATCTTTCCATGCACCTCCTCTAGGAAGAACAAAAATGTGAAACCAACCGACGGAGACCTGTTTATGTGTATGTTTATTAACCATGCAGCCATATATTTTTTGCACTTTTTAAAAGAAACAGCAAAAACGGGAAATGCTGCTCTTAAAAGCCTTCTGATGGAAAAAGACCATGCAGCAATGGTTTCTTAATACAATGTCGCTGTCAAAGAGTGCTTTAGGGCTTCAAGAAAACCCACCCGGTAGTTTTGCTTCCTGCAATACTCGCAATTACTCTTTAGCCTCCATTCCGCAGTGTAGGTAACTTTTCCCCCCCTCCCCTGTTAGACATGAAAAAGTGCTATCGGAAACAGCACGTTATCTTTCAAAGGTGCAATTTCCAGCAGATCTATAAAGCAATTTTATCGAGGAGGGTAGGGTTACGACAGGGAAGTTTACAGCACTGTGTGCCATATTTACATGCTGGCGGTTGCGTCCTTTGGGATCGTTCTGATGCAAGGAACTCAACAATGGAGCACAAGCTGATTCCCAGAAAAGTGGCCTCTACTTAGCGTTCTTCCGTTGACAGATTTCCTGCAGCTTGCAGTCTTGACATTGCACGATTTTCTTTGCTTTTTAGCATTTGTTTGTTTATTTTTTTTACAGGAAAAGCAAACCAAAATGCTAGCAACAATAACCATAATGTTAAAAACCGACGTTTAGTTGAACATCACACGTTTGATGAGCAAAGTAGCCGTGTGACATGGGTGCAGCGCTGAGAGAGAAAGTGTCCTATATGTCGTGTGCCTTCACCAACTTTGCATTTCATCCCACATTGTTGTCATAATTTTAACCAGTCCTGCAAAATTCAGGTAGGGATGAAAGAGCTACCTCTCAACTAGTCTTAACTCTAAATTGACGGGAGTCTCACCCTGGGGGGTTTGGGGGTGGGTAGGAACATAATTTTTGTGTTTCTAGTTAGTACCTGGGCATCTCAATATTTTGAAATGTTTCATTGTGTCACCTTCAACGAGTCGATCATACTGAGAATTCAGTTGTGTGGGTTTTTCTTTGTCTTTTAAGGGCACAGGCTTGTGGAGTAGTTCTCGCTGATGGGCCAAAGGTTGTATTGCACTATAACCAAGACTCTGTTCCATCATGCAGCTTAAAAGAGAAGGCATGGGCTGCTATGAATCGTTTAGAATGCCTGGTTGCAAAAAGGGAGGTGTACTGAACTTTTTTTAGGGCGCGATGAAAGAAAACAAGCTGTTTGAATGTGGACCAAATAAATTGTATCTATAAAAGGGCAAAAACACACACACACAAAATAATCACTCAAAATATTCCAAAAGCAAAACAAACAAATAGCAATGCCTTTTAGATAGCTGGCAGAGGCTTGACCTATAGAATCTCGCAGCCTAGATGCCCGCAACAAGGGTCTTGTAGAAAGCAAGCCGTTCGATAGACATCTGTGCCAAGTTGGACTTTTTAAATGCATAGTCTAGCTATCATGAAATCAGTGGAAGAATTCTGCTGTACCAGATACCACAAGGAACAAAACATTTCTATCCTGTTAGACTTACCCCACTTACTCCTACAATGTGTATAATAAAAATAAAAGTAAAAAAAATACATGCATATGTACAGGCAACATTGTAAACAGCACAACAACAACAAAAGCTGAAAAATGTGGTTGAACTTTTTAAAAGAATATTATAAATACTGTAATATATCATTTTATTTTATTGGCATGCCTTTTTGTAAATAACAAAGGACTACAAAAAATTAAATAGAATGGCTTCTGGCGTATGCCACTGTCCATGTTTAATTTTATATCTATATATAATACATTTTTTTCTCTTTCTTTTTTCCACTTTTGAGACAATGTCAACTTATGTACATCCCCACAGGGGGAGGAGATAAAGCCTCCCAAACAGACACAGAGCAAAGCTTTATTGCAAAGTTACCTTTACAACAAACGGAAATATTTAGACTATATTTTGGTTCTGAGGTGCAATATATTTTGACCACTTCTATGCAAGATTTGGCTAAATGTCATAATTGTTCTTTAGCTGGACTATTGTTCCATATGGAAAGCTCGGTACATGTAGTGTTTGTGCTGTCAAATTTTACTAAGCAATTTTTAGTAAAAATGCCCTGCAATCTATATTTACATTGGGTCATTATTTAGCGATACTTGAACTTTCTTACGTTACACTAGCTTTACTAACAAATAAAAGTTATTAACAAACAGCTTCAGAGCTGAGGGCTATGTCCTACTAAAGTGAATACTTTTGCTTTTTCTAGTTGCTACACTACATTTCTTTTTTTCCATTTCTTTTTTGGGGACAGTTGTTTAAACAAACAATCAGCCAAACTTCACAGATATTGTGGAACTTGCTCCGTATTTTTATATGCATCGTAATTTAAGCAAAGCGTAGAATATTGGGGAAATCTTACTCAAAAATTAACAATCCCAAAAAGGTAGTTTGAGATATACAGACAGCATATAAAGATATATAGAATCAAAGAATTTGGCAATAAAGAAGGAATCCTATTAGTTTAACAGGCATGGCCAATGCTTTTTCGAGAAAGCATTAGAAAATTAGAAATCAGAGAAATCTCAAAATCGTTGAGAACAGTTAGAAAACGTACATTTAATTTTGATAGTGCTGATTTTTAAGCTCAACATTTTGTACTCCCCACCACCACCAGAAAAGGTGCTGTATAGAATTTTGTTGAAATGTTGTTTTTTTCTGAGAATATTGAAATTAGTTTTTGCTTTTATGTTCATTTCTTTATTTATTTGGAGTGGTAGAATTAGTAAGAAAAAGCAATCTGGTTTTCTGGGCTGTCCGATTAAATGGGCAGTGGAGATTTCTAATCAGCCAACAATGAATGGCAGGTGCTTTGTGAAATTGACATGGAAGATCTTCAATCAAGTCACAACCAGGGGGGAAAACACTCATACATCAAGTCATTTGGCATAAATACTATGGCTGGGCTTGCAACTTCTCACAAACTCATGCCACTCCAACCATCCTCTCCCTCACAAAAAACAAAACCAGAACTTGAGGGTATTGTTAATACAATTGAATGGTATAAATGGCAATAGGCCTTGGAAGAAAACATAATTTCAAGACTGCATTTATTTATTTTTTTGAACACGTATAATTCGGACAATATTCTTTAGAACAATGGTCAAGTTGTGACAAGTTCCTATATCAAAAATGCTGGATATTTTAAAATAATATGACCGACTTCCTTTGTTTTCCTTCTTCAACTACTTGGATTGTTTTTACGAAGACTCCCAAGAATTCAAGTTTTCCTTAACCAACAGACAACTTTATGATGCAGAAATGCTTAGTAAAACTATGTAATTGAGAAGATAATCAAAACTGACTTGTGCATGAACGGGGAAATCTAGAATTCAAAATACCAGTGTTACAGGAAGTATTGTTCTGATCACTGTTGTCACTTTTATCTGTGGAGTTTTTCTGGAGGGTATTATGTAAGGAAATCCTGCTTCTTTTACTCTCGACACATTTTATTATTGAGGGTTTAGAATAAAAAATACTCCTAACTTCAAATATTTCTAACAGTGCAAAAATGTGCAATCCAATCTCTATATTATTGTTTCACTAGGAGGAATCAGGAGCTTTAGTTAGAAAGCAGAAAATGTTTTGCTCTTCAGGTGGGAAGTTGCATCAAGATACATATGTATATCCCTGTTTTTTCTCTCTCTATTTTGTAAAGACATGGGGCAAAAATGACATTGCCCCAGTTTCACCCTACACCCAGTCCTCCCATTTAAACTTTTAAGATAAAGGGGAAATGCTGAGGAATCTTAAACTCAAGATTCATAGACCCGTTAGGATTTGCATATCTGCCGTAATCCGTCTTGCAAGTGCAGATTGCCAGTAGTGAATTATCCTTGGGGAGAAGCCATTATTCAGTGGTAAAGTACTTTATTTCCTACACAAGGTTACAAGTTCAGTCCTAGACTAAGGTTACCAGACGTCCCCATTTCCCGGGGACAGTCCCCAGATGTACAAATCAGTCCTGATACAAAATCCATTGAAGTTGAAAAGTGTCCCCGGATTCACTGAAAAAAATCTGGTAGCCTTATCCTAGACATCTCCACATAAAAGGATCAGATAAGATGTGATGTAAAAGACCCTCTGCCTAAAGTCTTGGAGAGCTACTGCCAACCCAACTAGAAAACACTGGGCTAAATGAGTAAATAGTCTGACCTCATATAAATTGGCTGCTCCTTATTAGATAGCTTGGTGGCTCATTGTAGTCGTTATAAGAAAAAACACTTTAATGAACTATGTGCTGCCGCTGCTAGCCAAAGAACATGAAATGAACATTCCCAGTTCAACTGCACATGGGAAAGTTGGTTTGATGTGTGTGTTCTGCATTTCAGCGGTTAAAAAGTTTCTGTAGCAATCATATTAACTCCTAAGAATGTAAGGGAACTGGGCCTGCTAGGTTGAGAATTAGCATGCAGTTATTCTCAAATAGTTAGTTGTGGCAATTATCAAAGAAGCAGGGTCTGGCCATCCAGAAATCGTCAATTATGGTTGACATTTGTTTCTTGCACTGATAGACTGCGCAAAAACCTTTGGTGATTCTCTGAAGCAAAATGCTGTTGACCTAGTGCTATCCTCCAAAACTTTGTAATTCAAAGTTCGGGAAGCAAAGGCAAAATCTTGATAGCTTGGGCATCTGGGAGTGATCTTGCCAATAATTTTTAGTTAAGATGCCAGCTTGAGCATTGAAAAATAGAGATTCGATTTTATTTTTATTTTACTTTTTACTCTGATACAAAATCCCCTGTCATACAGGGTACATTCAGGTACAATGAACAGGCCTAAATGTGGCCCAGTGAGAATGTTTTCTTGGGCCGAGAGTCTGATGCTTGAAATTGCTTGCCTCGTGGCAACCAGTACAGGGCAACAGCGTGATCTGATATTCGTCATCGATGAACTGAAAGGTGGCTTCCTGTACAGGACCAAGGGGCCGCTTCATATTTCATGTTGTAAAGTATTTTCAGTATGAACGTAGCCATGTTTGAAAACGAGGCATATGTGACCTCTTACGTGTTTGCCGGCACACATGCAAGGTTGCGGTGCCAATGTGGCTCCGAAGCATTGCTCAGTCTCCTAAGCACCAGCTGGTTCGAAAAGCCTGTCTAAACATATGAAAGTTCACATGCACCTCTGGGGGGATGAATGGAGAAAATAGCCTGAACTGGCTCTTATGAACTGGAGAATGACATGAAAGTGAAGTGCTCAGATATCACGGTGATGAAGACCGTAGATAGATGGTAGTTTGAAACCCTCTGGTCTCCATCACCATGTTGAGGACTTCAGTTTCAAGACTATGCACCAGCATGAAAAGGCCCTTAGCTGGGGATTGCAGGTAAGCACTCACAATCATGTCCCGTCCGCAACCTTGGCCTTCTTCTGCTACGTATGTTATTACTCCTTCCAAGCCAGAAGATTCTCAGGTTGATACTGCACTTGCCTTGGTACAGGAAATGGGTAGCTCTGTGGTCCTGTGTGTTCCATGTCCTCTCCTCCTTATGCCGTCTCTTGCATATCGGTAACAGTCTCTCCATAAACAGTATGTGCTAGGGCTTTAGCTGCACATAGGTCAGTGGAAAGCCACTCCTTGGCTTATAGCAGTTCTGAATCCATCCACCGGACAAAAGTAATATGCCTACGCTTTGCACTTTAAATAATTTGTTCCAATCAGCTGCTTGTACATTTCTCTCTCCCCGCCCCCACTTTTAAATCTTTCCATTTAAAGGGCTGAGATGCGACACCTTTCCTTCATCCGCTAGCTATGACTCCCCGGTTGCCAGGTGGTTAAGAGGAAAACAATTTTGTATTATTATTGTTTCTACAAGTTCACAGATTATTTGGGGAATCACACCCATGCACCAGTCTCCTTGTCTGTTGTATGAGGCTTTGTTTTGTTTTGTTTTTATTTTTTAAAAAGTGAGGTGGAACTGGGGCATTGAAATTTGCTCAGAAAGTGGCTCGTTTGCTGTGGTTGTGGATAGTTGTGCATGCCGCAGGTTCGTTTCTCCTGTCATAGTTTTGTGGTTTGGGTTACATGTTTACCCCCGTTTTCCTCCCACAGTTCAGAATATATGGGATCAGGCACACTTGCAGGCAGAGGAATTCACTGCACTAATGAATAGCAAAATAAACATTTTGTGTTTCAAAAGTTACAGTGATCACCTCCATGTGAGGGTGATGGGGGCTACCCTGAGTGAAGAAGCTCTAGAAGGTGAATGGATTATCATTCATTAGAAGAGATCCCACACCCTAATTTTAAAAAAAGACAAAACATTAATCCAAACATTGTGAGACTCCCTTTAGTAGTGAAAGAGAGAGAGACTCTACTATTAAACAAGTTTGGACTTTTGTGATGTAGGACGCTTCCAGACAGGTTCTTAATATGGGATGAGTGCTCCTCATGCTGACAATTTTTTCACAGTGCAATACTAGCCCATGGTCTCTCCACCCCCTTTTCATTCTGGTGTATCCTTTCCAAGGAAAATGTGATGTTAAATAACAATTCTGCTGCCAACATCCCATCTGCAATAGTAAGTCCCTATCTGGAAGCACATATAGAGTAATTCAACAAGAAAAATTTCACCAAATATCCAAAGTGGCTGAAATTGGCTTGGAATTATGTGTTGTCGCAGATACATATATATCCAAATTTTGCCGTAGGTTGATGCATGTTGCATTTGTATATAGAGGGGTGTGAGGGTGTGAATGTCTCTAGAAAGTGCATTTTGTAGAGGAGGGGATAGAAACTGCTTTTCAGGTGTTAAGAGCTGAATATTGAAAAACAGAACTATTGTGATTACTGTTTTCAGCTCCACGGCTGATCTGGTGTGTGTGCCTGTGTGTCCCCAAACTTGGGAGAGTCACCTAACCTCTCTATGTGCCTCAGTTTTACCCATCTGTAAAACGGGTAATTACCTACCTCACAGGGGTGTTGTGAGGCTTAATTTAATTCACGTCTGTTCAAATGCTTTTCTGAGATTCACAACTGCAAGTGCTGTTTAAGTGTGTATAGGGCAGAGCATGGACTAAGGGGAAAGCATAGTGAGATGGTGCCATTAATGCTGCTAATTAAGAAAGTCACTGCTATCGCTTCTTCCCTCCCTCTCCCCCCCCCAGCAGATATCAGGGCAACTATTTTCTTGCTGCACTTTGCTTGTTCCCCACCCTACCCCTCAATAATGTCTTTATTTTCAGCCCCTTTAGACCCTAACCCAGTAGATTTTATTCTGCTTTAAGACACACACAAACAAACAAACAAACAAAACAAAGCAAATGAGGAAAAGGAGGAGTTTTGGGGAGGGGAGAAAGAGCATGTGTGTGGTTTTTTTTATATAAAAAAATACCTACTTCAACAAAATAGCTGGGATGAAAGATGAATACCGTCTGACTTATTTGATTTCCTTTGTACTGTACATCTTTTTACTTTGGAATTTGCAATAAAAAGGTATGTCCATCTTGTTTTAACCTCTTCTCTTGGATGAAATGTCATCTGTCCCTCTTACTTAGCGGTCAGTGCCATTCCTTGCTGTCATCCTAGCTTTCCTTCCCATCCGTGTTCACGGTAATCCCCAAGGCTGCAAGCAATTCTGAAGGGTTGGCTCTGGGCTCCATTAGTTCAACTTCAGTGCCACACTTTCAACGGAAGCCTGAAATCGGGACCAAGTTTTCACAGTGGCTTCAACGGGACTTGACTGCATTTAGCTGAGCCTGGATCCAAAAACCGACCCCGCCCACCATCCCAAAAAAATCAGCAGATTCCAATAAATTCACTAGTCTCAAACAAAGCAGCCTGATGACTACAAGATGGGACTGGGTGACTAGAGAAAGAGGCTTCTTTACTCTTCTGAGTTTCTGGTGGGGGGTGGGGTGTTGAATCAAGCTTTCCCCAGCCTTGGTCTCCAGGATTCTAACCCCAACATCATGCTGGCCCTCAATTAGAGTAGTAGTTTGAAATGCCAGAGAGCTGCAAATTCATGGTGTCCAACAAAGCTTTTAAGAGCATCCCGTCCAATTTCTCCTATAGAACCTGCTTCCACATGCATTGCATGCTGCCTTTTGCATTCAGGAGAGCTTCAACATTTGCGGGCAGTGCAGCACTGCAGCGGAAATGCTGCTAATGGGCACATGCAAGTCAGCCTAAGCCTTGGTCCCTTCTCCATTGCGCAACGATGACGCAATTCTTTAGCCTCTCCGTGGATTGCCACATCAGTTAGGGGCACATTTCCTTCTGATGGTGCTGCCCACATACGGCGCACTGAGCAAAAAAGGAGAGGCCCAGCAACATCACCAGACACACCAGTCTGTTAACATGGATTGATCTAATTGCTGGTAATTGGTAAAACAGTACCGGGCAGAGCTCAGACGGTTTGACTGGGAAAAACTCGGATGCCGACACTGCCTCCTGTTGCTTTGCATGGAAGCTGCACACAACATTAGCGCATGCCGCTCAGAAATGGCTCCTTCCTGCTTTTCTCTTCCTTTGCTTGTGCATTATTTCCATCCATAGTATGGGCACACTTTGAAGGGATCTACAGAAATTGCTCCAAGCATAAAAGTTATTTAGAGAAGGGTCTTTAGACAAAAACATGCTATAGATCAGGTCTTTGACCCTTCACATTGCTGAGCTTCAACTCCACATCACCCCTTGTCACCTGACTATGCTTGCTGGGACTGATGGGAATTGTAGTTTTGCAACAGCTGGAAGGTAAAAAATAAAAAGCACAACAATGGTTGCACCCATTATAGTCTGCTGCAATGTTCCAAGAAACCCAATAAACCAATCAAGTGACGGTAGGAAAAGAACCTAACAGATTAGCCTAGTGACAGTAAGAACAGACTGAAGCTCAATCCAGATAGGACTGAGGCACTGTGAGTGGGTGGTTCCCTAGATCAGATGGGTGGGAGGTCACCTGCTTTTGATGGAGTTACACTTCCTCTGAAGGAGCAGGTTTGTAGCTTGGGGGTACTCCTGGATCCTTTGCTGTCGCTCGAGGCTCAGGTGGCCTCAGTGGCCCAAAGTGCCTTCCATCAACTTTGGCTGGTGGCCCAGCTACATCCCTATCTGGACAGGGATAGCCTAACTACTGTTGTCTAGGCTCTCGTGACCTTAAGGTTAGATTACTGCAATGCCTTATATGTAGGGATGTCTCTGAAGACAGTTTGGAAACTTCAGCCAGTGCAGAATTCTGGGGCCAGGTTGCTAACCGGGGCAAGACTGTTTGAGCATATTACACCAATCCTGGTCCAACTGCACTGGCTACCAATTAGTTTCTGGGCTCAATTCAAAGTGCTGGTTTTAACCTATACAGTGGTACTTCAGGTTAAAGACGCTTCAGGTTACAGACGCTTCAGGTTACAGACTCTGCTAACCCAGAAATAGTACCTCGGGTTAAGAACTTTGCTTCAGGATGAGAACAGTTTCAGGTTGAGAACGGACCTCCAGAACGAATTAAGTTCTTAACCCAAGGTACCACTCTACTGTAAAGCCTTAAATGGCTCAGGACCACAATACCTCAGGGACCGTCTCTTTCCACATGAACCTACCAGGACCCTGTTATCATCTTCTGAGGCCCTCCTTTGTGTGCCTCCTCCTCAAGAGGTGCAGAGGGTGGCGACCTGAGAACAGGCCTTCTCTGCAGTGGTGCCCCATCTGTGGAATGCTCCCCCCAGGGAAGTTTGCCTAGGGGCAAGGCAAAAACGTTCCTTTTTAACCAGGCCTTTTGTTGTTTTGACTGACATCCTATGCCCTTTTAAAACGTGGTTCTTGGGGGGGTGTTATTGGGTTGTTGTTTTTATTTTGATTACATATATTGTGGTTTTATATTTTGATTTTGTTCTGTGAACCACCCTGAGACCTCCAGGTATAGGGTAGGGTGTGTGTGTCACACAAGCCTTTGGGAGGTACAGAAGGCATCAGAGGAGGGAAAGAAGGAAGGAAAGGGACAGAGGCCAGTATTGCACACAGTACCCCTATCATTAGGGACGCGGGTGGTGCTGTGGGTTAAACTACAGAGCCTAGGACTTGCTGATCAGAAGGATGGCAGTTCGAATCCCCGCGACGGGGTGAGCTCCCATTGCTCAGTCCCTGCTCCTGCCAACCTAGCAGTTTGAAAGCACGTCAAAGTGCAAGTAGATAAATAGGTACCGCTCCGGCGGGAAGGTAAACGGCGTTTCCGTGCACTGCTCTGGTTCGCCAGAAGCAGCTTAGTCATGCTGGCCACATGACCCGGAAGCTGTACACCGGCTCCCTCGGCCAATAAAGCGAGATGAGCGCCTCAACCCCAGAGCCGGCCACGACTGGACCTAATGGTCAGGGGTCCCTTTACCTTTACCCCTATCATTCAAAGCACCCCAGGGTGCCCCGGCACTCTGGTTGAAAACCACTGTCTAAAACCATTGTTCTACCCACCGGGCTGCTGGACTATCACCTGCAGCGACCCCAAACCCAACTTTGGGAGGTATCTCCTGAAGAGCGTCCCCAAGAACCAGCACCTGCGCTTTGAGGGCTTCATTGTCACCCCCGGAGAGGATCTGTGTGCCGTTCCCAAAGGCTCCATGGACTTGGTCATGCGCACAGTGGTCCTGTGCTTGGTGACCAACGTCACAGCCATCCTCAGCCATAGCTGTCAACCTTCCCTTTTTTTGCGGGAAATTCCCTTATTCCAGCGCCGTTTCCTGCTGCTTCCCACTTCTATCCGGTATTGTTAGATATCCCATAGAGTGTCCCCGGGACAGGTGAGGCTGCTGACCCCTTATTTTCGAGCCTCCCTGGGACAGGTGAGGCTGCTGATCCCTTATTTTCAAATCTGAAAGTTGACAGCTATGTCCTCAGCGAAGTCCAAAGAGTGGGAGGCACAGGGAGGCATATTTGAGCCCCACACCCCAAGTTGATGGGCATTGCCATTCAAACGGTGTGTGCATATAGCGATGAGGAGACATCAGCAAAAGGGAGGAAGCTCATGCAGAAGCTAAGGGAGCTTTCAGGTGGGAACTATTTTCAGATGACATCCAGCCCTGCCCCTTCCAGGAGCGGCCGTTGTTCTCTCTCGCGCGCGCGCTTGATTTGAACGTGAGGCGACGGTTGGCCGTCGGGGGGGGGGGCGGCTGAGGCGCCGCTTTGCTGGCGGCCCTTGGTCGGCGGCTGAGGGCCTGGCTCCGGCCCCTTTCTCCGAGATGGTCGGAGAGGTCGTGCTCAACGTCTCTCACCCGTCGGGTTTTTCCCGGCTCTTTCTCGGCTCAAAGGCAGAAGGGTAGAGGCGAGGGCCTCCACCGCTCGGCCTCCGCCGCCTCCGCCTTCCTGAGGTGACACAGCAGTCGTGGGAGCCGCTTCGTACATCGCAGTGGCGCCTCCAAGCGGTGCCCCCAGCTTCCCCTCGTTTCCTTCGCTGCTGGGCAAGGGAAAGGTTGGCCGTTTCCAACGCCTCCTGGAAACGGTGAGCTTTGGGCGTCAAATTTACGAATCCGGATATGCGCATCAAGTTACCGACGTGTTAACACGTTGCATTCCGTTTACCATTTTTTTTTTTAATTAAGGGTCAATGTAAGTTTGAGCAGATTCTAAAACTGACCCGAGAGGATGTAAACCTAAACAAACAGTTCCTTCCATAGAAAAAGCTCCTAATAGCAGAGCCAGTGCAGATGCCTTGCAAGGAATTGTGATCGGATCTCCCCTCCTTGTTCATAAAGTAGCCACAGAGGGATGTCAGCATGTCTTCATTTTGATTTTATATATATATATATGGCAGTTTTTAAGGTTGGTCTCTTTGAACCGCCCTGAGACCTCCGCGTATAGGGGGGTATATCAATTCAATAAATAATAACAATTGCACTTTGGCCAATTCTGGTTGTGCAACAGCAGCTGTTTGCACAGCTCTTACACAACAAACCTGCTTCCCCCCAAAGGTCAGACTTTCGCACTATCATGCCTTGGAAGTGTGGAATGACGCAACATTTTATATTCCTCCTGCAAACAAATTGGGATGCATGTTTGAGGGGGAAGGGACGACCTTGGTGATCTGGAAATTGCCCAAGACCCAGGACGCTAAGTCTAAAAGGGAGGTCCAGCCTTTGGAGAAGAGGCATAAACCTAGTGCTTTCCTGTAAAATGTTATGCCTAACAACTCAGTCACTGGTGCTCTTCCCTGTTTTGCAAAACCTGTGGCAATCACAGACCAGGCTTAAACTTGAAGCTGATATGTAGGTGCTTGTGGGCAGTTTCCTCCTAAGGCAAATGGCCTTAGGAGCAATTTTCATCAGGATCACAACAAGGGGAGGAAACTCCCCCCCCAAAAAAAACAACAACTAATGCAGCCCTGCTATTATGAGCTCCCTCATGACCAGTCCAACGAAGTTGATTTTGAAGAATCATCGTTTCAACACTGGTGATCTTTGCTTCTAACAGCTGTGTTGGCAGTAGAGGGTTTCCCAGACTTAATAATAACAGCTTTGAAAGGGATTTTGAATTGGTTCCACTCGCTTCCTTATTTTATTTAAAAAATTAAATTTCTATACCACCCTTCATCCAAGGATCACTGGGCAGTTTACAATATAAAGACACAAAAATACATAGCACGGTAACAACAACAAAAATCTCCACACAGTTTATATTTTTTAAAATAAATTTTATTAGAGTTTATAAAGAGAGATACAGAACTTAATACCAAATATCTTTTTTTATCCGACGCTAGTCTAAATAATGTATCCTTGCGAGATGCCTGTGCCACAAGATGAACATACTAGGATGAATAAAGAACCATTGGTTTATTGCATGAAATAAAAGAGGAAGAGTATAAAGGGGCTGATTCAGGCAGCAACATTACAGATGTGCAAGCAGCTGTGAGAATTTGCCACAGTACCAAAGGTAAGGTGGTGGTTGGTAGAACTGATCTAGAAGCAAGCAGAGTGCAAAGTCAGGGATAGTGTTACTGTATAAGAATTCTAAGGTCTCAAATACAGAATAAATATTCATAAATGCTCATATATCTAAATATATAAGCCATGTGTCTGAAGTAGTACAGGAGAGCAATCCTGAAGCCATTTTGACTCTCCCAGTGACCTCAAATATTCCTCTGCTGTTTGAGATTGCTTTTAATATAAAATATGCCCCTCGGTGAATCATGTCAACTGCACAGATGTAGTAGTAAACTAAAAAGTAGTAAACTAAAAAGTTCAGGTTGGGGCAACTATACATGTATCCTGCACTGCAAGCACCTAAGCGCCATGCCACACACTGCAACCCCATACACCCCACATTGACCCCCACAAAAAAACCTAACTGCTCTGGCACTGATGGCCCCTTCACACAGAAAATCCCCACACATCCTGCTCAGGGCCGGGTTTAGGTTTGATGAGGCCCTAAGTTACTGAAAGTAATGGGGCCCTTTATATGTCCACCTGTCCTTTGTCAACAACAAATTGTCACTGTTTTTGTGTTTTGAATATATGCTATATGGTAATTTATAGACCTAATAGGTATCCAAAGCCATTTGCACATAACAAAATATGTATTTTATCAAAGTTATGGTTGAACTGAAATGCAATTAACAAGTACATTAATAGTGAAATAATTATTAACCTCTAACTTTAATTTTTTTTTTATTCATAACAAACTTAATAATGCAAACACATTGGCATTTGGCAATAAAAAAAGTTCCTTTAGAAGCACAATTTACAAAGACTCATAATCTAGTCTCTAGAAACTTGCTATAACAAGAAATAATAATAGGTGTAAATATATGATGCAAACTACTAATTATAAATAGCAGATTGTAGGCACGCTATATATAGAAACGAGCGAACCAGTGATATTTTAGGTAACAGACAGGGCCCATTATTTTCATCACAGGTGCCTACACAACACAAAACACTGTTGCTTTATGTAGGTTTTATTTTATTTGTTTTTTTATCTTACGTTTTGGAAATGTGCATCCAGGTTTTATTCCTTTAAAATTTTGGGGGGCCCCCAAGAGAGTAGGGTCCTAAGCTATAGCTTGTTTAGCTTACACATAATTCCAGCACAGGGATGCAGGTGGCGCTATGGGTTAAACCACAGAGCCTAGGACTTGCTGATCAGAAGGTCGCGGTTCGAATCCCCACCACGGGATGAGCTCCCGTTACTCAGTCCCTGCTCCTGCCAACCTAGCAGTTCAAAAGCACGTCAAAGTGCAAGTAGATAAATAGGTACCACTCCGGCGGGAAGGTGAACGGCATTTCCGTGCGCTGCTCTGGTTCGCCAGAAGCGGCTTAGTCATGCTGGCCACATGACCTGGAAGCTGTCTGTGGACAAATGCCGGCTCCCTTGGCCAGTAAAGCGAGATGAGCGCCGCAACCCCAGAGTCGGTCACAACTGGACCTAATGGTCAGGGGTCCCTTTACCTTAAATCCAGCACTGATCCTGCTACAGGGCCCAGTTATTCTGAAAAGATTGCCATATGCCTATATTCTCATCTTCTGCACTGGCTAGGGTGATGTATAATTAACCTAAAGTAGGTAATAAAAACCATCAGGTGCCCAGGTCTCTCCTGCCACAGAGAGACCAAAAGAACAGCTAGAGCGAATAAAAGTAAAGCATTTGCAGGGCAGGACTGTGCTGCTCAAGTCTGCAGCTGCTTGAGGCAAAAAACACACACAAGGGAAGCAAATATACCACTGTAGACTAGTTTCAAATCCTTCCACCCCAGCATTTTTCAGCGCAGTTTTGGTGTGAAAGAGTTCTGCCATGGGAAAAAGGTTTCCCCTTATATTTAGGGAAAGCTTGTAACAAATTTAAACCAACATTCACTTTGGGTTACTACAGGACCGCGGAGTACACTGCTGCAATAAAGTGTAAGAATACCCCCTAAATGAGATTATTTCCCTCTTAAAGACAGCAAATACAGTTTTTAAGTTCCTCTGACGGGCAAGATTACAAGTGCATGCACAAACCATGTTATTGGTGAGTTTGTGTGTGTGTGTGTGGAGTTTATTAACAATATTTCTTTCCACCCTTTGAGATCTTTGAGGACTGGAAGCAACAGATAATAACAAGCCCCACCATCGAGACTCTGCGACTGACTTTCTCTTCTCCTCTGGCTTTGCTGTTTTCTGCCCTCCTGCTAACATGGAAGAAACATGCCTTGTTGTCCTGCTCAGGTTATGCGTCCATATATTAGCCTTCCCTGCTTACTTGCTATTGTATCTGGGTATCTGGGAACCCCTTTGCAAGAAGTTATTCCCCTACTTCATGTCTGTGATGACAATCAGTTATAATAAGCACATGTCCAACAAGAAAAGGGAAATGTTCAGCAACCTGAAGGACTTTGCCAGTCCTACGGGGGACCTCACACTGCTGGAGATTGGCACAGGAACTGGCTCCAACTTTCAGTTCTACCCCGTGGGATGCAAAATCATATGCACTGATCCGAACCCCAACTTCCAGAAGTTTCTTGACAAGAGCCTGGCTGAAAATCCACACGTGCAGGTGGAACGCTGTTTGGTGGCTCCGGCTGAGGACCTGCACCAGGTACCATCTGCGTCGGTGGATGTGGTGGTTTCAACGCTGGTGCTATGCTCTGTGAAGAGCCCAGAGCAAGTTATGAAAGAAGTCCTGCGGGTGCTGAGACCGGTAAGTAGCTCACGCCGTGGGAAGAACAAGCACAGTTCAGTAACTGCAGGGGCATGCTGTATTCTCAGGTATTAGTCAATTCTATATCCATTGGGGAATCACAAATGCAGGTAGATGCATTCGGATCCCTTGTTGTTTCTGCATAAACCAATTTGCTTCTGAGCTATTTACATTCTCACAAGCTGCAAACGTTGGGATCACTTCCTTGCTTTTCTCCCTAACTACAGTTAGGAAGAAACAATCCCACCCTCTGTGTTACTGAGAGCACCTTACACAGATCTAGACATGCCTCTTATTATTTTGTCCGTTGTTGTTGCACACTTGTGAAAACCAAACAAATTTTTAAACATGCTTGTCTCTGATGTTGAAACTGATAAGAGGGTTGGGCTGGAAGACCCAGTATACCTTGTAGCAGGAACCCCCCCACCCCAATCATTCTGTTTGCACAAACTTCACACACACTCACACTCACACACTACATACGCCACATTTCTGTTATAAATTCATAGAAAATCAACCATACATCGGATTTGCACTGTTCCATTTTTTACTCCATGTGACAAGGACTATCAAAGGGGGGTGCTTGGTTTCTGGTCAGCCATAATCTCTTCAGCATACCAGCACATCCACAGGAGCCCTGCCCAGTTGCTATGTCAACCCTGATAATCCCAGACAGAAGACAATCAAAATCACAAAGAACAGTGGATTCACCACAGGCTGAAACAAAGGACAATGATCAGATCTTCCCTCTGGGGGCAGGAAACTGCAAACTCCCCATTGTCACCTGGAAAGTACTCATGGGGAGGGGGAAAGGAGGAACCAGCCAGGTGACAGGACACTCAGGTTACCACCACAACTCCTCCCTCAACCCCTCCTTTCTGTAATGTATGCATGATGTCAATCCTTTCTGTAATGTATGCATGATGTTTCTGGGGGTGGGCTTGACCTAGAGGAGGGGAATTTCAAAAGTTTTTATAAGGTCTTGCAGCCCATTGTTCTGGGTCTTTCCTCTCTCTTGCTAGTGAGGGGAACACCCTGTTGCAACAGTTCAATAAAGGCCAAGCCTACAGGCTGCTGTTTTGCTCCATGTTATCCTGGTTGGTGTCTTTGTTTTGTCCAAGAGAGCCCTCAGATTTTTCCGTTAACAACCTGAAGCACCCTCTCCACTCCCGTCGTTCAGCCCGGACACTGAGATCCAGCTCTGAGGGCCTTCTGGAGGTTCCCTCACTGTGAGCAGTGAAGGGAACCAGACAGAGGGCTTTCTCAGTAGTGGCACCCACCCTGTGGAATGCCCTGCCATCAGATGTCAAGGAAATAAACTTTTAGAAGACATCTGAAGGCAGCCCTGTTTAGGGACGTTTTTAATGTTTGATCTTTTATCGTGTTTTTAATATTCTGTTGGAAGATATCTAGAGTGGCTGGGGAAACCTGTATGTATGTATGAATAAATAAATTATTATTATTATTATTCCTCCTTCTCACATTTCAGCCTCTCTGCATTTGTTTTGTGTCTATTCCCACCTGCCTTAAAAAAAAATAATAGAATGATTCATGTTTGGGAATGGCTTTTTAAACACATTATAGCCTTCCTTTTGCAGTATAGTGAGTAAAATGTATCTGTTTCACCCACTGAGATTTCCTTGACATCTTCCATCTCTGCTTACCAATGAAACTGGCAAAGTCGGGGGCAAACTCAAAATCACGCTTGGCTGAGCTGTTAACTGACTCTAGTGACAGATCTCATGCCCTCCAACATTTATTTGATGAAAATAGGGACATCCTATTAAACAGCAGCAGCAGCAATTGTATTATTGGTTGCCCCAACCAATCAGGGCTGCTTTCAACATACATAAAAAAAGGATTTCTCCAAACCATAGAACCAGCTCCTAGGGGCCGAGGTACCATTGACCCCACGAATAAAATATTTGAGGGGGCCGGGAACCCCCAAAGGTGATGGGCAATACGATTGAAATGGGGTGTGTCTGTGTACTACTTCTTGTGGTTGATTATATGGGGAGGGGCATACCTGGCCTTCCCCAATATTTTATTCAAGTTGCCACTCCTGCTCCAAACTGAGCGAATGGGTATTAAAATGGCCTATGAAGATATTGGTGAAGATGTTGACCCAGCTTGTAGCAGCTGTGAGAAAAGGCAAATGATGGAGATGTGTAATATTATGCTCGGAATGGAGAAAGCGGACAGAGAAATCATAGAATTGTAGAATTAGAAGGGAGCCTGGAGATCATCTAGTCCAACCCCCTACAAGGCAGGAATATGCAGCTGTCCCGTACAGGGATCGAACCTGCAACCTTGGTGTTCTCAGCACCACATTCTAACCAACTGAGCAGTCTGTGTTCCACTCATAAGACTAGAACTCCAAAGCCATCCAATGCAGCTGAATGTGGGAAGATTCAGGTCAAAATTCAGGGGGAACAGTGGCTGTTGCCATGAAAAATTAACAGCACTGATACCATTAGAGCTGATTGTGCAAAGGAATATCTGAGGAAATCCAAAGGAGAATCGAAAGTAACTTATATGCATCCATTTCTGTTTCTCCAGGGTGGCGCTTTCTACTTCCTAGAACACGTTGCAGGTGCTCCTTCCAGCTGGACTCTTTTCTGGCAGCAGATCTATGATCCAATTTGGATATGTCTGTTTGACGGGTGCCACTTGGCCAGAGAAACCTGGAACGACCTGGACAAAGCTGGCTTCTCAGAGCTGAAGCTGCAACACATACATGTCCCTTTAAAATGGCAACCTAATAAGCCGCATATCATAGGTTATGCTGTAAAGTAGCTTGGAAATAAATTACTGAACAAAATCTCCATGCAGGTGTCTCTGGGTTGGGGTGTAGAACCTAACCGTAAGAATTATAGCACAGCCCATCACTATGTCACCTATGGCCTGTGAACTTCTTGTGCAATCTGTAATTGGATGCACACACATGTATGTTATCGCCAATCCATTTTTTATTTCCACTTGACAGACTGTCCAGCTACCTTCACTTTCCACAATCCAGCTGCTCCCATGCAGATGTGAACGTTGCCATAACACATAGTTTGGGCTTGCCTCATTCACTTCCACGTGAGCATGCGTGAACTCCCATTACTATTCTCCCTGGAAGCATCTGATCCCCATGGAGGTTGGGATATCAGAAGAAGAAGAGTTTGGACTTGATATCCCGCCTTTCACTCCCCTTAAAGAGTCTCCAAGTGGCTAACAATCTCCTTTCCCTTCCTCCCCCACAACAAACACTCTGTAAGGTGAGTGAGGCTGAGAGACTTCAGAGAAGTGTGACTAGCCCAAGGTCACCCAGCCGCTGCATGTGGAAGAGCGGGGAAGCAAACCCAGTTCACCAGATTACGAGTCCACCGCTCTTAACCACTACACCACACCATTGTCCATTACCTTAAACAGAATTTCCTTTTAATTTGGAAGATGACTGAGAGGTTCCTATCGCAGGTGCTGCCAGTGTGGTGCTTGCAGGCACATGCGTGCTAACAGAGGCCTTTCCTGAAACCCACAGAGTCCCTTCCCTGCACTTAAAGTCTACACATCACAAAACAGTGTTGGTGTATGTATGTTTTGTTTTATTTGTTTTTTATCTTATATTTTGGAAATGTACAAGTTTTGTTTCCTTCAAATTGGGGGGGGGGGCTCCAAGACAGTGGGGCCCTAAGCTATAACTTGTTTAGCTTAAACGTAAATCTGGCATTTAGGACCGCGGAGTACTTCTGCAATAAAGTGTTAGAATACCCCCAAAATGAGATTATTTCCCTCTTAAAGACAGCAAATACAGTTTTTAAATTCCCTCTGACAGGGGCAAGATTACGAGTGCGTGCACACACAAGGTTATTGGTGAGTGTGTGTGTGTGAGAGAGAGTGTTATTTTATGAAGAATATTCCTCTCCACCCTTTGAGATCTCGCAGCCAGTGTAGTCACTGCCAAGGGCTCTGGCAGCTGTACCTTTAACATATATCAAGCTATTCCTGGAACTTGTTTGCTTCGTTTTAACTGGCTAGTTATTTAGGACTGGTAGCTGCAGATAAAAACAAGCCCCACCCTCGAGACTCTGCAACTGACTTTCTCTTCTCCTCTGACTTTGCTGTTTTCTGCCCTCCTGCTAACATGGAAGCAACATGCCTAGTTGTCCTGCTCAGGTTCTGCGTCCAGATACTAGCCTTCCCTGCTTACTTGCTATGGTATCTGGGTATCTGGGAACCCCTTTGCAAAAAGTTATTCCCCTACCTCATGGCTGTGGTGACCATCTGTTATAATAAGCACATGTCTGACAAGAAAAAGGAAATGTTCAGCAACCTGAAGGACTTTGCCAGTCCCACCGGGGGCCTCACGCTGTTGGAGATTGGTGCGGGAACTGGCTCCAACTTTCAGTTCTACCCCGCGGGATGCAAAATCATATGCACTGATCCGAACCCCAACTTCCAGAAGTTTCTCGACAAGAGCCTGGCTGAAAATCCACACGTGCAGGTGGAACGCTGTTTGGTGGCTCCGGCTGAGGACCTGCACCAGGTACCAGCTGCGTCGGTGGATGTGGTGGTTTCAACGCTGGTGCTATGCTCTGTGAAGAGCCCAGAGCAAGTTATGAAAGAAGTCCTACGGGTGCTGAGACCGGTAAGTAGCTCACGCCGTGGGAAGAACAAGGACAATTCAGTAAATGCAGGGGCATGCTGTATTCTTGGGTGTTAGTCAATTCTATATCCGTTGGGGAATCACAAATGCAGGTAGATGGATTCAGATCCCTCGTTGTTTCTGCGTAAACCAATTTGCTTCTGAGCTATTTACATTCTCACAAGTTGCAAACGTTGGAATCCCTTGGTTTTCTCCCTAACTACAGTTAGGAAGAAACAATCCCACACTCTGTGTTATTGAGGGCACCTTAGACAGATCTAGACATGCCTTATTATTTTGTCTGTTGTTGCTGTGCACTTGTGAAAGATCAAAGCAAATTTTTAAACATGCTTGTCTCCAACTTTGAAACTGGTAGATGGTTGGGCAGGAAGGCCCAGTATACCTGAAGCAGCATCTCCATCCCACTCATTCAGCCCAGACAATGAGGTCCAGCACCGAGGGCCTTCTGGCGGTTCCCTTACTGCGAGAAGTGAGATTACAGGGTACCAGGCAGAGGGCCTTCTCAGTAGTGGCACCCACCCTGTGGAATGCCCTGCCATCAGATGTCAAGGAAACAAACAACTATATGACTTTTAGAAGACATCTGAAGGCTGTTTAGGGAAGTTTTTAATTTTTGATGTTTTATTGTGTTTTTAATACCCTGTTGGGCGGATAAATTTATTATTATTATTATTCTCTTGAATGTTTTTGACAGCAGCAGATAGCCATAGTTTTAAAGGAGAATGCTATAAGCATAACAAAACCGTAACATCTTTTTTTATATATATAAAATTTTTATTGATTTTACAAAGTTTTAATAGACATAAACAAACAAATAAAGACACAAACAAACATGTATAATTTCATATCCCTTTTTTCCTTAAACCTTACTTCATCGACTTCCCCATACCTCCCCTTTCTGCATCCCAATTTCCAAAATTATTTCAGCAAATCCTAACAAAACTTAATTTTATCAAATTTTCCCTTATTCTTTTCTTTTACTTAATCTTTTGCAGCTGTAACCCCCCATTTTCCTTAGAACTTCGACATTTTAACACTCATTAATTTTACAATATTTCTTAAGATAAATTTTAAATTTCTTCCAATCTTCTTCCGCCGTCTCTTTCCCCTGATCGCGGATTCTGCCAGTCATTTCAGCCAGTCCCATATAATCTATCACCTTCATCTGCCAATCTTCCAGAGTGGGTAGATCTTGAGTCTTCCAATGCCTTGCGATAAGTACTCTTGCTGCTGTGGTAGCATACATAAAAAAAGTTCTGTCCTTCTTTGGCACCAATTGGCCGGCAATGCCCAAGAGAAAGGCCTCTGGTTTCTTAGGAAAAGTACATTTAAGTACCTTTTTCATTTCATTATATATCATTTCCCAGAAAGCCTTAATCTTCGGGCACGTCCACCAAAGGTGGTAAAAGGTACCTTCAGTCTCTCTACATTTCCAACACTTATTGTCAGGCAAATGATAAATTTTTGCTAGCTTGACTGGGGTCATGTACCACCTATAAATCATTTTCATAATATTTTCCTTTAGGGCATTACATGCCGTAAATTTCAAGCCCGTGTTCCATAACTGTTCCCAGTCAGCAAACATAATGTTATGACCAATGTCCTGTGCCCACTTAATCATAGCTGATTTAACTGTTTCATCTTGTGTATTCCATCAAAACCGTAACATCTTAACTACTTTTAAACGAGGAGATCTAAAGAGCAATCGGATTGTGCAAGAATGTGTATAAGAACATGCTTAACTTCAAGTCCCCTTTCGCAACAGCCTAGATTCAAGCTACAGAAGGGCATTTGCGACCAAGGCTATTTTAAAAGAAGTTGGAGAGGTTTTACTGCGCAGACTGTTCCAACACATAAATAAATAGTCAATTAATTTTCCGTTAGTATTTGATGTTACCCTTAAGACTTCTCTTTAACTATCGTTTCTCAGATATGGATGAATAGACAGAAAGAGGAAAGCCAAGGCTGAACTTCTTTTTTAAAACTGACCTCATTGTAAAACATTGTAAAATATGTGAAAGCCCAGAGAATTGTACAGTGCTCCCCAGACACTCAGACACTCCTATTTTCCAGGGACAGTCCTTCATTTACAGAAGCTGTGCTGGTTTTTTATTTGATCCGGGAATGTCCCGCTTTTCCTTAGGATATCCCTATTTTCATTGGAGAAATGTTGGAGTGTATGGAGATCTGCAATCCCTGAATCAAAGGGATAAGTAACTATATAAGTTTTAGAAGACGTCTGAAGGCAGCCCTGTACAGGGAAGTTTTTAAATGCTTCATCTACTGGCAGAGGGTCATGTCTGCCTTATCCTAAAACTCCCCCAGCAGCACAGATTAGGAAACAGAGTTACACAGAAAGTTGTGAGTGTTGAAATTGCTACATTCGTATATCCTTCATGGAATATTCTGATTCACTCTTTGATGCAAGGTCTGATGATGATGTAAGAGTTCATGAGGTGGGGGGTATCAGGATTTTCACCTTGAGTCAGCAAACCGCAACTGATCTGAAAGGAAAGGAATTTGAATTCTGATATATGATAATAACTTGTCAATTGGCTTCGGTGACAAACAGCATTTAAACAAATTCCAACTGCTTCCTGCAAACATGTGAAAATCTTTTTGTCTTCCCACCCCTTTTAGGTTTTTGGGTTTTTTTGTGGGACCTGTAGTTTCTGTTGCTGAAAAAAAAATGTAAATTTTGGTTTTCAAAATGTTCCAGCTTGCAAAGCAGAATTTTATCAAGCGATGGAAATGATATATTTGTGGGAAACTGATTTTTAAGAAAGAATGAAAGTGCTTTCAGATTATATATATATATATATATAAATTTCCATATACTGTACAGTGGTACCTCTGGTTACGAACTTAATTCATTCCGGAGGTCCGTTTTTAACCTGAAACCGTTCTTAACCTGAGGTACCACTTTAGCTAATGGAGCCTCCTGCTGCCGCCGCACCGTGCCGCCACGTGATTTCTGTTCTCATCCTGGGGCAAAGCTCTTAACCCAAGGTACTACTTCCGGGTTAATGGAATCTGTAACCTGAAGTGTTTGTAACCCGAGGTGTTTGTAACCCAAGGTACCACTGTATATATATTCCACCATGAGTCATTCTGATTCCTCAAGAGCAATATATTTTAAACTAGCAGTGGTAAATTCTTAGGCTAGGGACATGATCGAGCCCAAACAGCTATTATCTTTCTCCCTGCAACACCACCAATTTGGACAGCTGCAAATTGGATGTAAAGTGCCCTCTCCTCAGTCATCAGATAGTTCATTTGATGAGCCAGGAAAACGGATAGCGCTGCTTTTCAGCTGATCTGTATGGATCCATACTGACTTTTGGACCTTCTCAGCATTGGCATGTAGCTGTCAAGGGTTTGCTAAGCATGACTGCAACCTTCGGCCAAAAAGGTTAGTTAGTTATCCCAGTTCATAATCCTAAAAGCACCCAACATAAATAAACTTCAGAATTTTGAACAGTTTACATACCAGTTCACAGTACATGAATTTACAGTTCGCACAATCAGTTATTTGAGAAACGAGCCCTTAAACTCAACCTGTAACTCATTAACATGTCCAAGGACTGAACTGGGGTCAAGTTTGACAATTTTTCACATTGGCAAAAAGTGGTTGTGAAAAGTTCCAAAAGGATTTCTCCAAACCATAGAACCAACTCCTAGGGGCCGAGGTCTCATTGACCCCACGAATAAAATATCTGAGGGGGCCGGGAACCCCCAAAGGTGATGGGCAATATGATTAAAATGGAGTGTGTCTGTGTACTACTTCTTGTGGTTGATTATATGGGGAGGGGCATACCTGGCCTTCCCCAATATTTTATGCAGCTGTCCCGTACAGGGATCGAACCTGCAACCTTGGTGTTCTCAGCACCACGCTCTAACCCACTGAGCTTTCCGTGTTCCTCTCATAAGACCAGAACCCCAAAGCCATCCAATGCAGCTGAACGTGGGAAGATTCAGGACAGAATTCAGGGGAACAGTGGCTGTTGCCATGAAAAATTAACAGCACTCTGATACCATTAGCCGCTGATTATGCAAAGGAATATCTGAGGAAATCCAAAGGAGAATCGAAAGTAACTTATATGCATCCATTTCTGTTTCTCCAGGGTGGCGCTTTCTACTTCCTAGAACACGTTGCAGGTGCTCCTTCCAGCTGGACTCTCTTCTGGCAGCAGATCTATGATCCAACTTGGATATGTCTGTTTGACGGGTGCCACTTGGCCAGAGAAACCTGGAACGACCTGGAAAAAGCTGGCTTCTCAGAGCTGAAGCTACGGCACATACATGCTCCTTTAAAATGGCACCCTACTAGGCCGCATATCATAGGTTATGCTGTAAAGTAGCTTGGAAATAAATTTCTGAACAAGATCTCCATGCAGGTGTCTCTGGGTTGGGGTGTAGAACCTAACCGTAAGAATTATAGCACAGCCCATCACTATGTCACCTATGGCCTGTGAACCTCTTGTGCAATCTGTAATTGGATGCACACACATGTATGTTATTACCAATCCATTTTTTATTTCCACTTGACAGACTGTCCAGCTACCTTCACTTTCCACAATCCAGCTGCTCCCATGCAGATGTGAACGTTGCCATAACACATAGCTTGGGCTTGCCTCATTCACTTCCACGTGAGCATGCATGAACTCCCATTACTATTCTCCCTGGAAGCATCTGATCCCCATGGAGCTTGGGATATCAGAAGAAGAAGAGTTTGGACTTGATATCCCGCCTTTCACTCCCCTTAAGGAGTCTCCAAGCGGCTAACAATCTCCTTTCCCTTCCTCCCCCACAACAAACACTCTGTAAGGTGAGTGAGGCTGAGAGACTTCAGAGAAGTGTGACTAGCCCAAGGTCACCCAGCAGCTGCATGTGGAAGAGTGGGGAAGCAAACCCAGTTCACCAGATTACGAATCCAACGCTCTTAACCACTACACCACACCATTGTCCATTACCTTAAACAGAATTTCCTTTTAATTTGGAAGATGACTGAGAGGTTCCTATCGCAGGTGCTGCCAGTGTGGTGCTTGCAGGCACACGCGTGCTAACAGAGGCCTTTCCTGAAACCCACAGAGTCCCTTCCCTGCACTTAAAGCAATGTTTTATTGCAGCCGGTATAACAGGTTGTGGAGTGTGCCCACAACAGCTTATCTGGTTTGCTAATGTGCCCTCAGGTACTTTTTGTAGTCCTTGTTTATTGCTATTTACACAATGGGCAAGAGCCAGCCTAATTTCAATCATCATCACTGCTGCCAGTTGCCTTTACGACCCTTCTCTTACGTTCCCACAGTCTTCTGATATCCGTGTGCACAGAGATTCCGGTCTTTGCTCCACCTCTGAGCCAGAGCTTAACCCTGCAACACCTGTGAATCTGTCTGCTCCTTTTCCTGCATCTCCCCTTCTTGTGTTTCTTCCCTGCCCTCTCTCTCCTCCCCCACCGTGGGCTGGGAATCCCTTCTCACTTCAGTCTCTCCTCCTTCTGAAGCCCTCTTCCCTCTCTTCTTCCTGTCTCTCATACAGTTCAGGCTCGCTGATATAACTAATGTCAGGGAGTTCTGACATAAGTACCTATATGATGCAAACTACTAATAATTATAAATAGCAGGTTGCAGGCCCCTATATATAGAAATGAGCAAACCAGTGATATTTTAGGGGGCAGGCTAGCAGGTGGGGCCCATTACTTACATCATAGGAGCCTACACAACATAAAACACTGTTGCTGTATGTAGGTTTTATTTTATTTTACTTTATCTTACATTTTGGAAATGTACATCCAAGTTTTTTTCCTTTAATTTTTTGGGGCCCCAACAGAGTGGGGCCCTAAACTATAGCTTGCTTAGCTTATACAGTACGTAAATCCAGCGCTGATCCTGCTACAGGGCCCAGTTATTCTGAAAGGATCGCTTTATGCCTATATTCTAATGTCAGCAGATGGGTTTTTATCCTATGCTAAGAAATCAGGCCTCGACTCCGTAAGCTGCGGAAAATCTTTTTTTGAAAAAATCCTTAACCCACGTGGTCAGAATTTCACTAAAATCCTGCCGTTATGCAATTAACTCATAAATGGTGCCAAACGGTTGCAAATGCCACTCTGAAAACCAAAGGGTTTTTATCCTAGGCTAAGAAATCAGGCCTTGACACCGTAAGCTGCGGAAAATCTTTTTTTGAAAAAATCACAAAAAATCTGACGTTATGCAGTTTAGGTTAATTTATAATTAACCTAAAGTAGGTCATAAAAACCATCAGGTGTCCATGTCTCTTCTGCCACCGAGAGAACAAAAGAACAGCCAGAGTGGCAGCTGCCAAAGATGTTATTCTTATTTCAGACAATTCCAATAATTAAGGAGACAGCGATATTTAAAGAGTGGCAAAGAGCAATTTCAAGATATATCTGGCAGGGTAAGAAGCCAAGAATTATGTATAAGTTATTAACGGATGCGAAAGAAAGAGGAGGCTTCGCCCTGCCAGACTTGAAATTATATTATGAAGCTTCATGTCTCTGCTGGCTGAAAGAATGGATAAAGTTAAAAAATACTGAGTTATTGGATTTGGAAGGTTTTGATAACAGATTTGGCTGGCACGCATATCTATGGTGTAAGAAAAGAAAGATTAATAAAGGCTTTGAAAACCACATCTTTAGAAGATCTCTCATAGAAATATGGGAGAGATATAGAAGTTTATTAGAATCAAGAACTCCCCACTGGCTATCTCCGTTAGAAGTTATGAGTCTTAAGAAAGTTAATATGAGGGGGACCTGGATTACATTTAAGAATTGATTATAAAGGAAGGAGGATAATGGAAAATGAAACCCTATGAAGAAGTGAAAGTGTATGTGTGTGATTGGTTGCATTATTATCAGGTTAACGAAATGTTTAAAAGGACTTAAAAGAAAGAGGTTATGAGGAAATAGAATCTAAATTTCAAATAGAAATAATAAACAATGAAAATAAAATTTTGTCCAAAATGTATAAATTCTTGCTAGAATGGTATACAAAAGATGAGGAAGTTAAATCGGTTATGATACACTGGGCCAGAGATTTGGGTTATAATATACAGATTAACGATTGGATAAAACTGTGGAATGAAAATATAAAATTTACGGCATGTAATGCGTTAAAAGATAATGTAATGAAAATGATTTCTAGATGGCACATCACACCTGTGAAACCGGCAAAAATGTATAAAACATGTAATAAGTGTTGGAAATGTAAAGAAAAAGAAGGAACGTTTTACCATATGTGGTGGGACTGTAAGAAGGTGAAGGGCTTCTGGGAAATGATATATAATGAGATGAAAAAGATGTTGAAATATACGTTTGTTAAGAAACCAGAGGCTTTTCTTCTAGGAATAGTAGGAAATGAAATAAATAGAATGGATTGTAAACTTTTCCAATATGCAGTAACAGCAGCGAGAATATTATTGGCCCAAAAATGGAAACAGGAACAACTGCCGACGCTCAAAGAATGGAGAATGAAACTGATGGACTATGCTGAACTAGACAAACCAACAGGACAGATCAGATATATACGAGATCAAAAGTTCATTGAAGACTGGGGAAAATTTTCAGACTATCTGAAATGTGTATGTGATGAGCAAATAACGCTAGTGGGATTTCAAGAAGTTCTGTAAATGATAGAGGACTATTGTATTGATGAAAACTAAGGGTGTGAAGGTTTATAAAATGCAGTATAAAATTAGGAAATGCGTATTTAAAAATTTGAATAATGGATGATTGTCAGAGAGGTTGAAGGAAGTCAAAAAGAGAAAATATGTGATAAAATTTAGATTGGATATTATAAATGTATGTTGGAAAATTTAATTATAGATATATAGATATATAGATATGAACAGCCAGAGCGGATAAAAGTAAAGCATTTGCAGGTCAGGACTGCTGCTCAAGTCTGCAGCTCCTTGAGACAAAAGAACAAACCCACAAGGGAAGCAAATATATCACTGAAGACTACCGTAGTTTCAACTCAGAGGGAGCCAATCCTTCCACCCCAACATTTTTCAGCGCAGTTTTGGTGTGAAAGAGTTCTGCCATGGGGAAAAGGTTTCCCCTTATATTTAGGAAAAGCTTGTAACAAATTTAAACCAACATTCACTTTGGGTTACTACAGGACCGCGGAGTACACTGCTGCAATAAAGTGTAAGAATACCCCCTAAATGAGATTATTTCCCTCTTAAAGACAGCAAATACAGTTTTTAAGTTCCTCTGACGGGCAAGATTACAAGGGCATGCAAAAACCATGTTATTGGTGAATTTGTGTGTGTGTGGAGTTTATTAACAATATTTCTTTCCACCCTTTGAGATCTTTGAGGACTGGAAGCAACAGATAATAACAAGCCCCACCCTTGAGACACCCGACTGACTTTCTCTTCTCCTCTGGCTTTGCTGTTTTCTGCCCTTCTGCTAACATGGAAGCAACATGCCTAGTTGTCCTGCTCAGGTTTTGCGTCCAGATATTAGCCTTCCCTGCTTACTTGCTGTGGTATCTGGGTATCTGGGAACCCCTTTGCAAGAAGTTATTCCCCTACATCATGTAGTTTCACCCACTGAGATTTCCTTGACATCTTCCATCTCTGCTTACCAATGAAACTGGCAAAGTCGGCGGCAAACTCAAAATCACCCTTGGCTAAGCTGTTAACTGACTCTAGTGACAGATCCCATACCCTCCAACATTTATTTGATGAAAATAGGGACATCCTATTAAACAACAACAGCAGCAATTGTATTATTGGTTGCCCCAACCACTCTGGGCTGCTTTCAACATACATAAAAACATAATAAAACATAAAACATTTTTTTAAAAAAACCCTATACAGGGCTGCCTTCAGATGTCTTCTAAAGGTTGTATAGTTACTTATCTCCTTGGCTTGGGAGTCACATAACTCCCTATCCTCCAATATTTCTCTGATGAAAATAGGGACTGAGGAAAAGCAGGACATTCCAGGATCAAATCAGAAACCAGGAAGTAAATCCAGGACTCTTAGCATAGGGACATGATCCAGACCAAACAGTTATTATCTTTCTCCCTGCAACACCACCAATTTGGACAGCTGCCACAAAAAATAAAATAAGGTAGCATTCAGTGCAGAGTAGACCTATTAAAATGAATGAACCTCTCTTAGTCACCCTGATTACCATAATTTCAATAGGTCTACTTAGTTAAACACCTGCCAGGGTACTAGGGTGGATGAAGTTCTTTAAACCTCTCCTTCAAGCCCAGTGGCCTGGTGGGGATGTAAATTGCCCTCACCAGGAAAAGGGATAGCTCCCCTTTTCAACTCTTACATCTGTATGGATCCATACTGAGTTTTGGCCTTCTCAGCATTGGCATGCAGCTCTCAAAGGGTTTGCTAAGCATGACTGCAACCTTGGGCCCAAAAAGTTCGTTAGTTATCCCAGTTCACAATCCTAAAAGCACCCAACATAAATAAACTTCGGAATTTTGAACAGTTTACATACCAGTTCACAGTGTACCGGTACATGAATTTACAGTTTTCACAAACAGTTATTTGAGAAACGAGCCCTTAAACTCAACCTGTTGATCATTAACATGTCCAAGGACTGAACTGGGGTCAAGTTTGACAATGATACCAAATTTTTCACATTGGTTAATGCAAAATGGGGTTGTGAAAAGCTCGAAAAGGATTTCTCCAAACCATAGAACCAACTCCTAGGGGCCGAGGTCTCATTGACCACACAAATAAAGTATTTGAGGGGGCCAGAAACCCCCAAAGGTGATGGGCAATACGATTGAAATGGGGTGTGTGTACTACTTCTTGTGGTTGATTATATGGGGAGGGGCATACCTGGCCTTCCCCAATATTTTATGCAGCTGTCCCGTACAGGGATCGAACCTGCAACCTTGGCGTTCTCAGCACCATGCTCTAACCCACTGAGCTTTCCGTGTTCCTCTCATAAGACTAGAACCCCAAAGCCATCCAATGCAGCTGAACGTGGGAAGATTCAGGACAGAATTCAGGGAGGCAGTGGCTGTTGCCATGAAAAATTAACAGCACTCTGATACCATTAGCGCTGATTGTGCAAAGGAATATCTGAGGAAATCCAAAGGAGAATCGAAAGTAACTTATATGCATCCATTTCTGTTTCTCCAGGGTGGCGCTTTCTACTTCCTAGAACACGTTGCAGGTGCACCTTACAGCTGGACTCTCTTCTGGCAGCAGATCTGTGATCCAACTTGGATATGTCTGTCTGACGGGCGCCACATGGCCAGAGAAACCTGGAACGACCTGGAAAAAGCTGGCTTCTCAGAGCTGAAGCTGCAACACATACATGTCCCTTTAAAATTGCAACCTAATAAGCCACATATCGTAGGTTATGCTGTAAAGTAGCTTGGAAATAAATTACTGAACAAAATCTCCATGCAGGTGTCTCTGGGTTGAGGTGTAGAACCTAACCGTAAGAATTATAGGACAACCCATCACTATGTCACCTATGAGGAAATGTTCAGCAACCTGAAGGACTTTGCCAGTCCTACGGGGGACCTCACACTGCTGGAGATTGGCACAGGAACTGTCTCCAACTTTCAGTTCTACCTCGCGGGATGCAAAATCATATGCACTGATCTGAACCCCAACTTCCAGAAGTTTCTCGACAAGAGCCTGGCTGAAAATCCACACGTGCAGGTGGAACGATGTTTGGTGGCTCCGGCTGAGGACCTGCACCAGGTACCAGCTGCGTCGGTGGATGTGGTGGTTTCAACGCTGGTGCTATGCTCTGTGAAGAGCCCAGAGCAAGTTAATAATAAGCCACATATCGTAGGTTATGCTGTAAAGTAGCTTGGAAATAAATTACTGAACAAAATCTCCATGCAGGTGTCTATGGGTTGGGGTGTAGAACCTAACCGTGAGAATTATAGGACAACCCATCACTATGTCACCTATGGCCTGTGAACTTCTTGTGCAATCTGTAATTGGATGCACACACATGTATGTTATCGCCAATCCATTTTTTATTTCCACTTGACAGACTGTCCAGCTACCTTCACTTTCCACAATCCAGCTGCTCCCATGCAGATGTGAACGTTGCCATAACACATAGCTTGGGCTTGCCTCATTCACTTCCACGTGAGCATGCATGAACTACCATAACTATTATCCCTGGAAGCATCTGGTCCCCATGGAGCTTGGGATATCAGAAGAAGAAGAGTTTGGACTTGATATCCCGCCTTTCACTCCCCTTAAGGAGTCTCCAAGTGGCTAACAATCTCCTTTCCCTTCCTCCTCACACCAAACACTCTGTAAGGTGAGTGAGGCTGAGAGACTTCAGAGAAGTGTGACTAGCCCAAGGTCACCCAGCCGCTGCATGTGGAAGAGCGGGGAAGCAAACCCAGTTCACCAGATTACGAGTCCACCGCTCTTAACCACTACACCACACCATTGTCCATTACCTTAAACAGAATTTCCTTTTAATTTGGAAGATGATTGAGAGATTCCTATCGCAGGTGCTGTCAGTGTGGTGCTTGCAGGCACACGCATGCTAACAGAGGCCTTTCCTGAAACCCGTGGAGTCCCTTCCCTGCACTTAAAGTCTACACATCACAAAACAGTGTTGGTGTATGTATGTTTTGTTTTATTTGTTTTTTATCTTATATTTTGGAAATGTACAAGTTTTGTTTCCTTCAAATTGGGGGGGGGGGGGCCTCCAAGACAGTGGGGCCCTAAGCTATAACTTGTTTAGCTTATACGTAAATCCGGCATTTAGGACCACGGAGTACTTCTGCAATAAAGTGTTGAATAACCCCTAAATGAGATTATTTCCCTCTTAAATACAGCAAATACAGTTTTTAAGTTCCCTCTGACAGGGGCAAGGTTATTGGTCAGTGAGTGTGTGTGAGAGAGAGAGTGTGTTTAGTTTATGAACAACATCCCTCTCCACCCTTTGAGATCTCACAGCCAGTGTGGTCACTGCCAAGGCTCTGGCACAGCATGTTCTCCCTAACAGAGATATGTGTTGCGGTTGGGGGATACAAGCCACCCTGTTGTTGCTGGGCATATTTGGATAACCCAAGCCATAATTGGTTAAATTGGGTTGCTGGGGAGTTTGGATTGTGGCCAATTCGGAGGAGGGGTCAGAATCTTTAAATACAGGACCCCCAACGCTGGGCACTGGGCGTCCCCTTGGCTCACCCTCGAGACTCTGCGACTGACTTTCTCTTCTCCTCTGGCTTTGCTGTTTTCTGCCCTCTTGCTAACATGGAAGCAACATGCCTCGTTGTCCTGCTCAGGTTCTGCGTCCAGATATTAGCCTTCCCTGTTTACTTGCTGTGGTATCTGGGTATCTGGGAACCCGTTTGCAAGAAGTTATTCCCGTACTTCATGTCTGTGATGACAATCAGTTATAATAAGCAGATGTCCGGCAAGAAAAGGGAAATGTTCAGCAACCTGAAGGACTTTGCCAGTCCCACCGGGGCCCTCACACTGTTGGAGATTGGTGCGGGAACTGGCTCCAACTTTCAGTTCTACCCCGCGGGATGCAAAATCATATGCACAGATCCGAACCCCAACTTCCAGAAGTTTCTCGACAAGAGCCTGGCTGAAAATCCACACGTGCAGGTGGAACGCTGTTTGGTGGCACCGGCTGAGGACCTGCACCAGGTACCATCTGCGTCGGTGGATGTGGTGGTTTCAACGACGGTGCTATGCTCTGTGAAGAGCCCAGAGCAAGTTATGAAAGAAGTCCTGCGGGTGCTGAGACCGGTAAGTAGCTCACGCCGTGGGAAGAACAAGGACAATTCAGTAAATGCAGGGGCATGCTGTATTCTCGGGTGTTAGTCAGTTCTATATCCGTTGGGCAATCACAAATGCAGGTAGATGGATTCGGATCCCTTGTTGTTTCTGCATAAACCAATTTGCTTCTGAGCTATTTACATTCTCATAAGTTGCAAACGTTGGAATCACTCCCTTGCTTTTCTCTCTTAACCACAGTTAGGAAGAAACAACCCAACATTCTGTGTTACTGAGAGCACCTTAGATAGATCTAGACATGCCTCTTATTATTTTGTCCGTTGTTGTTGCGCACTTGTGAAAGACCAAACAAATTTTTAAACATGCTTGTCTCTGATGTTGAAACTGATAAGAGTATACCTGAAGCAGCCTCTCCACTCCCGTCGTTCAGCCCGGACACTGAGATCCAGCTCCGAGGGCCTTCTGGCGGTTCTCTCACTTTGAGCAGTGAAGGGAACCAGACAGAGGGCCTTCTCGGTAGTGGCGCCCACCCTGTGGAACGCCCTGCCATCCGATGTCAAGGAAATAAACTTTTAGAAGACATCTCAAGGCAGCCCTGTTTAGGGACGTTTTTAATGTTTGATCTTTTATCGTGTTTTTAATATTCTGTTGGGAGATATCTAGAGTGGCTGGGGAAACCTGTATGTATGTATGAATAAATAAATTATTATTATTATTATTCCTCCTTCTCACATTTCAGCCTCTCTGCATTTGTTTTGTGTCTATCCCCACCTGCCTTTAAAAAATAAAATAAAATAGAATGATTCATGTTTGGGAATGGCTTTTTAAACACATTATAGCCTCTCCTTCCTTTTGCAGTATAGTGAGTAAAATGTATCTGTTTCACCCACTGAGATTTCCTTGACATCTTCCATCTCTGCTTACCAATGAAACTGGCAAAGTTGGGGGCAAACTCAAAATCACCCTTGGCTAAGCTGTTAACTGACTCTAGTGACAGATCCCATACCCTCCAACATTTATTTGATGAAAATAGGGACATCCTATTAAACAACAGTAGCAGCAATTGTATCATTGGTTGCCCCAACCACTCTGGGCTCCTTTCAACATACATAAAAACATAATAAAACATAAAACATTTTTTTAAAAAAACCCTATACAGGGCTGCCTTCAGTTGTCTTCTAAAGGTTGTATAGTTACTTAACATCCTGTGAACAGGAAATACGCAGGCTGTGACACAAACATCCTGCTCCCTTTTAAGGTGGAACGGAAATATCCTAATAATCTCCTTGGCTTGGGAGTCACATAACTCCATATCCTCCAATATTTCTCTGATGAAAATAGGGACTGAGGAAAAGCAGGACATTCCAGGATCAAATCGGAAACCGGGAAGTAAATCTAGGACTCTTAGCATAGGGACATGATCCAGACCAAACAGTTATTATCTTTCTCCCTGCAACACCACCAATTTGGACAGCTGCCACAAAAAATAAAATAAGGTAGCATTCAGTGCAGAGTAGACCTATTAAAATGAATGAACCTCTCTTAGTCACTGTGATTACCATAATTTCAATAGGTCTACTTAGTTAAACACCTGCCAGGGTACTAGGGTGGATGAAGTTCTTTAAACCTCTCCTTCAAGCCCAGTGGCCTGGTGGGGATGTAAATTGCCCTCACCAGGAAAAGGGATAGCTCCCCTTTTCAACTCTTACATCTGTATGGATCCATACTGAGTTTTGGTCTTTCTCAGCATTGGCATGCAGCTCTCAAAGGGTTTGCTAAGCATGACTGCAACCTTGGGCCCAACCCAGTTCACAATCCTAAAAGCACCCAACATAAATAAACTTCGGAATTTTGAACAGTTCACATACCAGTTGACAGTGTACCGGTACATGAATTTACAGTTTTCACAATCAGTTATTTGAGAAACGAGCCCATAAACTCAACCTGTTGATCATTAACATGTCCAAGGACTGAACTGGCGTCACGTTGACAATGATACCAAATTTTCCACGTTGGTTAATGCAAAAAGGGGTTGTGAAAAGCTCCAAAAGGATTTCTCCAAACCATAGAACCAACTCCTAGGGGCCGAGGTCTCATTGACCCCACGAATAAAATATTTGAGGGGGCCAGAAACCCCAAAGGTGATGGGCAATACGATTGAAATGGGGTGTGTGTACTACTTCTTGTGGTTGATTATATGGGGAGGGGCATACCTGGCCTTCCCCAATATTTTATGCAGCTGTCCCATACAGGGATCAAACCTGCCACCTTGGCGTTCTCAGCACCATGCTCTAACCCACTGAGCTTTCCGTGTTCCTCACATAAGACTAGAACCCCAAAGCCATCCAATGCAGCTGAACGTGGGAAGATTCAGGAGAGAATTCAGGGGAACAGTGGCTGTTGCCATGAAAAATTAACAGCACTCTGATACCATTAGCGCTGATTATGCAAAGGAATATCTGAGGAAATCCAAAGGAGAATCGAAAGTAACTTATATGCATCCATTTCTGTTTCTCCAGGGTGGCGCTTTCTACTTCCTAGAACACGTTGCAGGTGCTCCTTCCAGCTGGACTCTTTTCTGGCAGCAGATCTATGATCCAACTTGGATACAGTGGCGTAGCGTGGGGGGTGCAGGGGGGGGCGGGCTGCACCGGGCGCAACATCTGGGGGTTAGGGTTAGGGGGCGCAAATCCACAGGTTAGGGGGAGCAAATCCACGGGTTAGGGGGCGCAAATTACTTGCCTTGCCCCGGGTGCTGACAACCCACGCTACGCCACTGCTTGGATATGTCTGTTTGACGGGTGCCACATGACCAGAGAAACCTGGAACGTCCTGGAAAAAGCTGGCTTCTCAGAGCTGAAGCTACGGCACATACATGCTCCTTTAAAATGGCACCCTACTAGGCCGCATATCATAGGTTATGCTGTAAAGTAGCTTGGAAATAAATTTCTGAACAAGATCTCCATGCAGGTGTCTCTGGGTTGGGGTGTAGAACCTAATCAAAAGAATTATAGGACAACCCATCACTATGTCACCTATGGCCTGTGAACCTCTTGTGCAATCTGTAATTGGATGCACACACATGTATGTTATTACCAGTGCATTTTTAATTTCCACTTGACAGACTGTCCAGCTACCTTCACGTTCCACATTCCAGCTGCTCCCATGCAGATGTGAACGTTGCCAAAACACATAGCTTGGGCTTGCCTCATTCACTTCCACGTGAGCATGCATGAACTCCCATTACTATTCTCCCTGGAAGCATCTGATCCCCATGGAGGTTGGGATATCAGAAGAAGAAGAGTTTGGACTTGATATCCCGCCTTTCACTCCCCTTAAGGAGTCTCCAAGCGGCTAACAATCTCCTTTCCCTTCCTCCCCCACAACAAACACTCTGTAAGGTGAGTGAGGCTGAGAGACTTCAGAGAAGTGTGACTAGCCCAAGGTCACCCAGCAGCTGCATGTGGAAGAGTGGGGAAGCGAGCCCAGTTCACCAGATTACGAGACTACAGCTCTTAACCACTACACCACACCATTGTCCATTACCTTAAACAGAATTTCCTTTTAATTTGGAAGATGACTGAGAGGTTCCTATCGCCGGTGCTGCCATTTGCTGCTTGCAGGCACACGCATGCTAACAGAGGCCTTTCCTGAAACCCGTGGAGTCCCTTCTCTGCACTTAAAGTCTACACATCACGAAACAGTGTTGGTGTATGTATGTTTTGTTTTATTTGTTTTTTATCTTATATTTTGGAAATGTACAAGTTTTGTTTCCTTCAAATTGGGGGGGGGCCTCCAAGACAGTGGGGCCCTAAGCTATAACTTGTTTAGCTTATACGTAAATCTGGCATTTAGGACCATGGAGTATTTCTGCAATAAAGTGTTAGAATACCCCCTAAATGAGATTATTTCCCTCTTAAAGACAGCAAATACAGTTTTTAAGTTCCCTCTGACAGGGGCAAGGTTATTGGTCAGTGAGTGTTTGTGTGTGAGTGTGCTTAGTTTATGAACAACATCCCTCTCCACCCTTTGAGATCTCACAGACAGTGTCGTCACTGCCAAGGGCTCTGGCACAACGTGTTCTCCCTAACAGAGAGCATGTGTTGCGGTAGGTGATACAAGCCACCCTGTTGTTGCTGGGAAGATTTGGATAACCCAAGCCACAATTGGTTTAATTGGGTTGCTGGGTAGTTTTGCTGGGCACTGGGCGTCCTCTTGGCTCACCCTCGAGACTCTGCGACTGACTTTCTTTTCTCCTCTGACTTTGCTGTTTTCTGCCCTCCTGCTAACATGGAAGCAACATGCCTCGTTGTCCTGCTCAGGTTCTGCGTCCAGATATTAGCCTTCCCTGTTTACTTGCTATTGTATCTGGGTATCTGGGAACCCCTTTGCAAGAAGTTATTCCCCCACTTCATGTCTGTGGCGTCCATCTGTTATAACATGTACATGTCTGACAAGAAAAGGGAAATGTTCAGCAACCTGAAGGACTTTGCCAGTCCCACCGGGGCCCTCACACTGTTGGAGATTGGTGCGGGAACTGGCCCCAACTTTCAGTTCTACCCCGCGGGATGCAAAATCATATGCACTGATCCGAACCCCAACTTCCAGAAGTTTTACAACAAGAGCCTGGCTGAAAATCCACACGTGCAGGTGGAACGATGTTTGGTGGCTCCGGCTGAGGACCTGCACCAGGTACCATCTGCGTCGGTGGATGTGGTGGTTTCAACGACGGTGCTATGCTCTGTGAAGAGCCCAGAGCAAGTTATGAAAGAAGTCCTGCGGGTGCTGAGACCGGTAAGTAGCTCACGCCGCGGGAAGAACAAGCACAATTCAGTAACTGCAGGGGCATGCTGTATTCTCGGGTGTTAGTCAATTCTACAGTGGTGCCTCACAAGACTAAAAGAATCCGTTCTGTGATTCTCTTCGTCTAGCGGTTTTTTCGTCTTGCGAAGCAAGCCCATTGAAGGATTAGCGGATTAGCGCTATTAGCGGCTTATCTGCTGCTCGGATCAGATGATAAGCAGCTTAGCGGCTTAGAAAAAGGGGGGGAGGGAAAAAAACCAGCAGGAACTCGCAAGACATTGTCGTCTTGCGAAGCAAGCCCATAGGAAATTCGTTTTGCGAAGCACCTCCAAAACAGAAAACTCTTTCGTCTAGCGAGTTTTCCGTCTTGTGAGGCATTCGTCTTGCGGGGCACCACTGTATATCCATTGAGGAATCACAAATGCAGGTAGATGGATTCGGATCCCTTGTTGTTTCTGCGCAAACCAATTTGCTTCTGAGCTATTTACATTCTCATAAGTTGCAAACGTTGGAATCACTCCCTTGCTTTTCTCTCTTAACAACAGTTAGGAAGAAACGATCCCACATTCTGTGTTACTGAGAGCACCTTAGATAGATCTAGACATGCCTCTTATTATTTTGTCCGTTGTTGTTGTGCACTTGTGAAAGACCAAACAAATTTTTAAACATGCTTGTCTCTGATGTGGAAACTGATAAGAGTATACCTGAAGCAGCCTCTCCACTCCCGTCGTTCAGCCCGGACACTGAGATCCAGCTCTGAGGGCCTTCTGGCGGTTCGCTCACTTTGAGCAGTGAAGGGAACCAGACCTTCTCGGTAGTGGCGCCCACCCTGTGGAACGCCCTGCCATCAGATTTCAAGGAAATAAACTTTTAGAAGACATCTCAAGGCAGCCCTGTTTAGGGACGTTTTTAATGTTTGATCTTTTATCGTGTTTTTAATATTCTGTTGGGAGATATCTAGAGTGGCTGGGGAAACCTGTACATATGTATGAATAAATAAATTATTATTATTCCTCCTTCTCACATTTCAGCCTCTCTGCATTTGTTTTGTGTCTATCTCCACCTGCCTTTAAAAAATAAAATAAAATAAAATAGAATGATTCATGTTTGGGAATGGCTTTTTAAACACATTATAGCCTCTCTTTCCTTTCGAAGTATAGTGAGTAAAATGTATCTGTTTCACCCACTGAGATTTCCTTGACATCTTCCATCTCTGCTTACCAATGAAACTGGCAAAGTCGGGGGCAAACTCAAAATCACCCTTGGCTAAGCTGTTAACTGACTCTAGTGACAGATCCCATACCCTCCAACATTTATTTGATGAAAATAGGGATAGCCTATTAAACAACAACAGCAGCAATTGTATTATTGGTTGCCCCAACCACTCTGGGTTGCTTTCAACATCATTAACATGTCCAAGGACTGAACTGGGGTCAAGTTTGACAATTTTTCACGTTGGCAAAAAGCAGTTGTGAAAAGCTCCAAAAGGATTTCTCCAATCCATAGAACCAACTCCTAGGGGCCGAGGTCCCATTGACCCCACGAATAAAATATTTGAGAGGGCCGGGAACCCCCAAAGGTGATGGGCAATACGATTGAAATGGAGTGTGTCTGTGTACTACTTCTTGTGGTTGATTATATGGGGAGGGGCATACCTGGCCTTCCCCAATATTTTATTCAAGTTGCCACTCCTGCTCCAAACTGAGCAAATGGGCATTAAAATGGCCGATGAAGTTCAAAATAATCAAGTGTAGAGTGATTTGGGGGTGATAAATAAAAATAAAATCGCGTATAACCTCAGGAATCCTAAATTGGTGGTAAGTGACCAGGGATGAGACTTTGCAGCCATAGCAGATAGCTTGGTGAAGAGGTTGACCCAGCTTGTAGCAGCTGTGAGAAAAGGCAAATGATGGAGATGTGTAATATTATGCACGGAATGGAGAAAGCGGACAGAGAAACCATAAAACTGTAGAATTAGAAGGGAGCCTGAGAATCATCTAGTCCAACCCCCTACAAGGCAGGAATATGCAGCTGTCCCGTACAGGGATCGAACCTGCAACCTTGCCGTTCTCAGCACCATGCTCTAACCAACTGAGCTTTCCGTGTCCCTCTCATAAGACCAGAACCCCAAAGCCATCCAATGCAGCTGAACGTTGGAAGATTCAGGACAGAATTCAGGGGAACAGTGGCTGTTGCCATGAAAAATTAACAGCACTCTGATACCATTAGCGCTGATTATGCAAAGGAATATCTGAGGAAATCCAAAGGAGAATAGAAAGTAACTTATATGCATCCATTTCTTTTTCTCCAGGGTGGAGCTTACTTCTTCCTAGAACACGTTGCAGGTGCTCCTTCCAGCTGGACTCTTTTCTGGCAGCAGATCTGTGATCCAACTTGGATATGTCTGTTTGACGGGTGCCACATGACCAGAGAAACCTGGAACGTCCTGGAAAAAGCTGGCTTCTCAGAGCTGAAGCTACGGCACATAGATGCCCCTTTAAAATGGCCCCCTATTAGACCGCATATCGTAGGTTATGCTGTAAAGTAGCTTGGAAATAAATTACTGAACAAGATCTTCATGCAGGTGTCTCTGGGTTGGGGTGTAGAACCTAATCGTAAGAATTATAGCACAGCCCATCACTATGTCACCTATGGCCTGTGAACCTCTTGTCCAATCTGTAATTGGATGCACACACATGTATGTTATCGCCAATCCATTTTTTATTTCCATTTGACGGACTGTCCAGCTACCTTCACTTTTCACAATCCAGCTGCTCCCATGCAGATGTGAACATTGCGATAACACATAACTTGGGCTTGCCTCATTCACTTCCACGTGAGCATGCATGAACTCCCATTACTATTCTCCCTGGAAGCATGCCAGTGTGCTGCCAGTGTGGTGCTTGCAGGCACACGTGTGCTAACAGAGGCCTCTCCTGAAACCCTACCCTGCACTTAAAGCAACATTTTACTGAAGGTTAACAACAGGAAGATTTAAAGGAACTATTAGAAACTCAAGGCAGCAGAGATATGAGATGATCAGAGCCCCCACCTCCCGAACTTGAAGCATGGGAAGTCCCTATAAAGATTTAAAATTTGGCAGAATATTTAGATTTAGATAAATTTATTGTCATTGTCCGTATATACACAGTATACACAACAACGAAAATCAAACACCCACCCAAAGACCGGGTTCACATATACATTTGCACGTATCTCCGAACTCTCATCCTATTTAGACATAATCTATAAAACATAACATAATCCAGAATATAGCATGACCTATTAAAAACATAACATAACCTAAAACCTATCTCATTCCTTCCACTCCCTACTTACTAAACCTTGCAACTGGCCCTGAGATCATTATTTAGTGCAATCAGAGCTCTTGGATAGAAACTATTCAGAAGGCGTGTGGTTCGTGTTTTCATTGTCCTATATCTTCTGCCCGAAGGCAATAGTTCAAAGAAGTTGTGAGCAGGGTGGGTGGGATCTCTCAGAATATTATGTGACTTCTTCAAGATGCGAGACGTGAAGATCTCATCCAGGGTTGGTAGTCGGAGCCCAATAACGTTCTGGGCAATTTTAATTGTTCGCTGTAAAGCTTTTTTATCCGTTTCAGAGCTGCTCCCATACCACGATAATATACTATAGGTTAGGACACTCTCGATGGTACTATGATAATAGGACAGGAGTAGGTGCTGGGATAGATTCAGTCCCCTGAGCATTCTCAGGAAATACAACCTCCCCTGCACCTTCCTCACAACCATATTAACATTTGCAGTCCATGAGAGGTCCTCCGAGATATAAATGCCCAGGTATTTAAAACTACCAACCCTCTCCACTTCCTCGCCATTTATGTGCAATGGTAACAATACACTTTTCTTTCTCCTAAAGTCAATTATGAGTTCTTTGGTTTTTTTGGTGTTAAGCATAAGATTATTTTCTTTACACCATTGAATTAACCCCTGTACTTCTTTCCTATAAGCAGTCTCATCGTTCTCACTGATGAGCCCCACCACTGTTGTATCATCCGCAAATTTGATGATTGTGTTGGACTTATACAGTGGGGTGCAATCAAATGTGTACAGAGAATAGAGAAAGGGACTTAGCACGCATCCCTGAGGGGCTCCTGTGCTTAATACTAGAGTAGAAGAATAGTAAGGTCCCATTCTCACTGTCTGCGGCCTATCAGTCAGGAAATTCCTTACCCACAGACAGATCTTCTGATGTATACCCAAGTTGGTCATTTTAAGAAATAACCTGTCTGGCAGAATTGTATTGAAGGCAGAACTGTAGTCCACAAACAACAGCCTTGCGTAGGTTCCCTGTCGTTCTAGATGACTCAATACAGTATGGACGGCGATGGAAATAGCATCATCAGTAGATCTATTTCTTCTGTATGCAAACTGGAACGGGTCTAAAGTGGATGGAAGACTAGCCTTAATATAATCTAGCACCAATCTCTCAAAACATTTCATAACAACAGATGTTAAGGCTATTGGTCTATAATCATTGAGAGATACCACCACTGACTGCTTGGGGACTGGCACTATAATCGATGTCTTCAGGCAGGTAGGGACATAACCCTGCAACAGGGATAGGTTGAAAATGTCCGTAAATACGCCGGCTAATTCTGCAGCACAGTCCCTAATAGCCCGTCCCATGATTCCATCCGGTCCAGCTGCCTTCCTGATGTTAATGCTCCGAAAGGCACGTTGTACGTCACAGGTCTGTAATAAAAGTGGTTGTCTATCAGTAGTAGTTTCTGATAATGTGCTGGTGGCCAATGCTGTAGTGACGGTAGTTCCAGTTCCCTCCTCAAAGCGGCTAAAAAATTGATTCAGTTGATCAGCCAGGTGCGCACTGCTGCTAGCCAATTCGTTTTTAGTATTTTGCCCTGTAATTTGTCTCAAGCCTTGCCATACTCGACGAGGGTCGGAGCTCTCAAAATGTTTTTCGATCCTCCGGCAGTACATAGCTTTGGCGTTCCTAATGCCCTTTTTCAATTTGGCTCTAGCTTCTCTATACTGCTGTGCATCACCAGAGTGAAAAGCAGCATTTCTTGCCTTTAACAGAAGATACACATCCCTGTTTAGCCAGGGCTTGTTGTTAGGGAACACCCGTATTTGTTTGGTGGTAGTGACAACATCAATGCAGCTTTTAAGGTAAAACAGTACTGTTGAAGCATATGTGTCCACATTATTCTCCTCAAAAAGCGACCACTCGGTGCTCCGAAAGCAGTCTTGGAGTTGCTCAGATGCACCTACTGGCCACACTCGTATCTCTCTAGTTGATGGTCTAATTCTGCGTACGAGAGGTCTATATGATGGTATCATAAGTAAGGATATGTGGTCTGACTGCCCCAAATTGGGCAGGGGCTTGGTCTTGTATCCATGCATGATGTTACTATATACTCGGTCCAAGGTGTTTCCCCCCCTAGTGGGACAATCAACATACTGGTGGAACTTAGGGAGCACAGTCCTTAAATCGGCTCGGTTGAAATCACCAGCAACCACAAGTGCTCCATCCGGGTGGGCCCGCTGCTGTCTGCTAATAGCAGTCAGCAGGTGGCCCATAGCTGTAGTAGTGTTTGCATCAGGAGGTATATACACCGCTGTTATTATAACAACATTAAACTCACGTGGCAAGTAAAAAGGGCGGCACTTCACCACTAGGTACTCCAAATCAGGAGAGCAATGCGTGTCCATTTGTTTAATGTCCGAGCTCCAGTTGTTGTTTATATAAACGCAAATTCCTCCTCCTCTGCTCTTCCCGGATTTGGCGGTTCTATCCGCTCTAATTACTGAGCGTCCTTCTAGCTGCAGAAGTCCCTGTGGAAAGGAGGGGTCCAGCCACGTCTCTAAAAGGACCATAACACAACAGTCCCGGATACTTTTCTGCCGAGAGGTAATAAGTTCCAACTCCTCTACCTTGTTGGGTAAGGATCTCACATTTGATACAAGGAGACTTGGCAATGCAGGCTTGTGGGGATTTTTACCTAGCCTCACTCGTAGTCCAGCCCTGCAACCCCTCTTCTGCTTGCGCCCTCTCCGTTTCCTTTTCTTTCTGGCAAGGAGAGCAAGGGGAGTATCCCAAGAATGTGCAAGATATGGAGGCTCTCTGATAAGCTCAGCTGGAATGTTGTAGGTTGAGACCTCCTGGTTGCAGCCTTCCCCTCTGCTGATACTTAAGAGCTCTTGACGACTATAAATTACTTGTGCCTGAGTATTCACAGTCCATAGCAGCAATAAGTTCACAGATAAAAATAAAACACAAATCACTGAATACCGGTCTTCGGAGTGCCGAGCCGCTGCAAGTGCTTGCGCCGCCATCTTGCAATATTTGGACTATATGATATTTAATTGTATAATTTGGAATATTTAATGTGATTTGATTGGATTGTTAAAATGGAAAATTTAATAAAAAAATTATTTTTTAAAAAAGAGCAACATTTTACTGCAGCCGGTATAACAGGTTGTGGAGTGTGCCCACAACAGCTTATCGGGTTTGCTAATGTGCCCTCAGGCTCAGTGGCAGAGCGTGGCGTGCCAGCACCTGTGGCTGCGTGGAGGGGGTGGGTGGGATGAAGGAAAACAGGTGAGGTATATATGCCTCATGGCATCCATGTCACTCAGGAGATCGCAGCTGCAGAGATAAGAAGAGTCGTTCCATTGTCTGAAGAGGTCACTTCCTGGTTCACATGGAGAAGCCGTCTTCAACAGAGTCCACTGATGAAAGCACACAGCTGTACTGAAGCAGCACTGGGTGTTAAAATTTTGCACCCAGGGAAACCACCCCGATCCACGCCACGCCACAGCTCAGCCTCAGAAAGTTTGGTGACCTCTGTCCTGCAGCGCTTTGGTTTATTTTTGTACAGTGGTGCCCCGCAAGACGAATGCCTCGCAAGACGGAAAACTCGCTAGACGAAAGAGTTTTCCGTTTTGGAGGTGCTTCGCAAAACGAATCTCCTATGGGCTTGCTTTGCAAGACAACAATGTCTTGCGAGTTCCTGCTGGGGTTTTTTCCCTCCCCCCCCTTTTCTAAGCTGCTAAGCCACTTATCAGCTGATCTGATCAGCAGATAAGCCGCTAAAAGCCGCTAAAAGCCACTAATCCTTCAATGGTCTTGCTTAGCAAGACGAAAAAAACCGCTAGACGAAGAGAATCACAGAACGGATTCTTTTCGTCTTGCGAGGCACCACTGTACTCTGCTTCCTCTACCTGCTTCCCCTTGCCTTTTATTTCTAATAAAGCTTCACAGTTTGACCGCTTAAGTGTGTGCAGTAACCAACCTCAGGATTCTGGAATCCCCATGTGCATGGAATTCATGCTAATTTGAATGTTGAGGATCAGTGTCGTAAGAAACCAGCACATTCTTCTTTGATCTCGGAAAGACGGGGAGCGTGGGCTGCTTTTACACTGTGAGCAACGTGTAAGCGAATGGTCTGGGAAATGGGGAATGCATTAGTCCCAATGTTCCAGGGCTTTAAGATGTGGGTGGGTGGGTGGAGCTGCTTTGATCTTGGAGTGGGAAAAGGCAGCTGGAAGTTAGCCCTCCTTTCCCCATTACATTGTGTGCAGGTGAGGAGTGCAGGGTGCAGTTGCTAGGAGTCTTTTTTTTCCAAATAAAAAAATGAATTGCTTTGGTGCAGCCCCAGTCCCCCCCCCCCACTTCCACCTCTTGGGTTCTGGGACTGTGGGTGATGCCTAAAAATGAGGCTGGTGATAAAAGGTAGAAAGGTAAAGGACCCCCAGACGGTTAAGATTGCGGCGTTTGTCCACAGACAGCTTTCCAGGTCATGTGGCCAGCATGGCTAAACTGCTTCTGGTGCAACGGACACCGTGACGGAAACCAGAGCGCATGGAAACGCCATTTACCTTCCTTCCACAGCAGTACCTATTTATCTACTTGTGTTGGTGTGCTTTCGAACTGCTAAGTTGGCAGGAGCTGGGACACGGCAATGGGAGCTCACCACCATTGAGCGGATTGGAACTGCTGACCTTCCGATCGGCAAGCCCAAGAGGCTCGGTGGTTTAGACCACAGCGCCACCTGCTCCCCTTATTGGGTGGCGGTGGCAGCAACTGGTGGAGACTTAAGACTCAACTGGCAGCACTGCAGGGCTGTTGTGCAGCAGCCGGGAAAGGAAGGGGGCATGAGATGCTCTCCCTTCTCCACACAGCCTTCTCTAACTGAACAAACTGGCAGATTTGCTCTTAAGGTTCCATTCCTCTTAAGAGTACAGTAACATATCTGCAGAACAGGAGGGTTGAGGAGCCATGGGAATGAGGATGGCGCAAGGGGAGTTTGGAAAAATAGAGGAGGAAAGAGGGGTGAAAGTGAAAAGGAGGGAACAGGAGGCATGGGACTGGGGATGAAGGTTCAGGCAGTTACTATGAGTGTGGTCTGAGCATAAGTGGGGCTGCAGAAAAGGAGGCAGAAAAGAAGCTATGGATAGGAGGGTGAAGATGAAAACAGGTGCAAAATGGGGCTGCAGAACAGGAGAGATTATGTCTCGACAGAACAGACAATCCAGTAATTAAAGTGCCTTTTTTGGGGGGGTGTTGGGCATTGAGTTAGAATCATAGAATCATAGAATCATAGAGTTGGAAAAGACCACAAGGGCCATCGAGTCCAACCCCCTGCCAAGCAGGAAACACCATCAGAGCACTCCTGACATATGGTTGTCAAGCCTCTGCTTAAAGACCTCCAAAGTAGGAGACTCCACCACACTCCTTGGCAGCAAATTCCACTGTCGAACAGCTCTTACTGTCAGGAAGTTCTTCCTAATGTTTAGGTGGAATCTTCTTTCTTGTAGTTTGGCTCCATTGCTCCGTGTCCGCTTCTCTGGAGCAGCAGAAAACAACCTTTCTCCCTCCTCTATGTGACATCCTTTTATATATTTGAACATGGCTATCATATCACCCCTTAACCTCCTCTTCTCCAGGCTAAACATGCCCAGCTCCCTTAGCCGTTCCTCATAAGGCATCGTTTCCAGGCCTTTGACCATTTTGGTTGCCCTCCTCTGGACACGTTCCAGTTTGTCAGTGTCCTTCTTGAATTGTGGTGCCCAGAACTGGACACAGTACTCCAGGTGTGGTCTGACCAGAGCAGAATACAGTGGCACTATTACTTCCCTTGATCTAGATGCTATACTCCTATTGATGCAGCCCAGAATTGCATTGGCTTTTTTAGCTGCCGCGTCACACTGTTGGCTCATGTCAAGTTTGTGGTCAACCAAGACTCCTAGATCCTTTTCACATGTACTGCTCTCAAGCCAGGTGTCACCCATCTTGTATTTGTGCCTCTCATTTTTTTTGCCCAAGTGCAATACTTTACATTTCTCCCTGTTAAAATTCATCTTGTTTGTTTTTGCCCAGTTCTCTAATCTGTCAAGGTCGTTTTGAAGTGTGATCCTGTCCTCTGGGGTGTTAGCCACCCCTCCCAGTTTGGTGTCATCTGCAAATTTGATCAGGATGCCCTTGAGTCCATCATCCAAGTCGTTGATAAAGATGTTGAATAAGACCGGGCCCAAGACAGAACCCTGTGGCACCCCACTAGTCACTCTTCTCCAGGATGAAGAGGAACCATTGATGAGCACCCTTTGGGTTCGGTCAGCCAGCCAGTTACAAATCCACTGAGTGGTAGCATAGTCAAGACCGCATTTTACCAGCTTCTTTACAAGAATATCATGGGGCACCTTGTCAAATGCCTTACTGAAATCAAGGTAGGCTATATCCACTGAGTTCCCTTCATCTACCAGGCTTGTAATTCTGTCAAAAAACGAGATCAGGTTAGTCTGACATGACTTATTTTTCAGAAATCCATGCTGACTATTGGTGATCACAGCATTCCTTTCTAGGTGCTCACAGACTGTTTGCTTAATGATCTGCTCCAGAATCTTCCCTGGTATTGATGTCAGACTGACTGGGCGGTAATTATTTGGGTCCTCTCTTTTCCCCTTTTTGAAAATAGGGACAACATTTGCCCTCCTCCAGTCTGCCGGGACTTCGCCTGTTCTCCAGGAATTCTCAAAGATGACTGCCAGTGGTTCTGAGATCACATCTGCCAGTTCTTTTAATACTCTTGGGTGCAGTTCATCTGGCCCTGGAGACTTGAATACATCTAAACTAGCCAAGTATTCTTGTACTATCTCCTTAGTTATTCTGGGCTGTGTTTCCTTTGCTGAATCATTTGCTCCAAATTCTTCAGGTCGGGCATTGTTTTCTTTATCGGAGAAGACTGAGGCAAAGAAGGCATTGAGGAGTTCAGCCCTTTCTGTGTCCCCTGTTTGCATTTCACCATCTTCTCCTCTGAGTGACCCCACTGTTTCTTTGTTCTTCCTTTTGCTACGAACATACCCACAAAAGCCTTTTTTGTTGCTTTTAACCTCTCTAGCAAGCCTCAGTTCATTCTGTGCTTTAGCTTTTCTGACTTTGTGTCTACACGTACTGGCTATTTGTTTGAATTCCTCTTTGGTTGTTTCCCCCCTTTTCCATTTTTTGTACACATCCTTTTTTAATCTTAATTCAGTTAAAAGTTCTTTAGATAGCCACCCTGGCTTCTTTAGGCACCTACCATGTTTCCGTCTCATTGGTATTGCCTGACGTTGTGCTTTTACTATCTCCCTCTTAACAAACTCCCAGCCATCATGAACTCCCTTTCCTTTTAGTATTGCTGTCCATGGGATCTCGCCCAGCACTTCCCTAAGTTTTATGAAGTCGGCTTTCTTAAAGTCAAGAAATTGAGTCCTAGTATGCTTGGCTGCTCCTTTCCGCTGTATAGTAAACTTCAGAAGAGCATGATCACTCGCGCCTAATGATCCTTCCACATCTACCCCACTAACCAGGTCATCAACATTGGTTAGGACCAGATCTAAAATGGCTGTTCCTCTTGTTGCTTCTCCCACTTTCTGGACAATGAAGTTGTCTGCAAGGCCAGTGAGAAACCTGTTTGACCTTATGCTCTTGGCTGAGTTTGACGTCCAACAAATATCTGGGTAATTGAAGTCCCCCATTACTACTATCTCCCTTCCTTTTGCATGCTTGGCCATCTGTTCCAGGAAGGCATCATCTATGTCCTCCGTTTGGCTTGGGGATCTATAGTAAACTCCCACAATGAGGTCTCTGTTATTCTTCTCTCCCTTAATTTTGACCCAAATGCTCTCACTTTGGCTTTGAGGTTCTAAATCTTGGATCTCTTCACAGGTATACACATCCCTGACATATAACGCCACTCCTCCTCCTTTCCTGTCTGGTCTGTTTCTCTGAAATAGATTGTATCCCCCCATTATTACATTCCAATCGTGGGACTTATCCCACCAGGTTTCAGTGATGCCTATTATGTCATATTTAGTTTGCTGTACCAAGAGCTCAAGCTCATCTTGTTTGTTTCCCATGCTTTGCGCATTAGTGTACAGACATTGAAGTCCATTAATCATTCCCCCGTGTCTCTTATTTAAGGATTTTTTCCTCCCACCACTAGGTCCGCGTGCTGTTTGCTCCATTTGGTCTATGACATTTGGATGATCATCTTCATCAATTGATAGACTCCTACCTTCAGGAGCACTGTCTCCCTTCCCCACATTAGTCAGTTTAAAGCCCTCCTGATGAGGTTTCTGAGATTTTTGGCAAAAACATTTCTCCCAACCGTTGTGAGGTGCAGCCCATCACTTGCCAGAAGTCCATCTTCAAGAAACTGCAGTCCGTGATCTAAGAATCCAAACCGTTCCTGTTTACACCATTTGCGAAGCCAGCTGTTCACTTCCACTATTTTCCCCTCTCTCCCTGGGCCACGTCGTTCAACTGGGAGAACAGACGAGATGACAATTTGTGCATTTAGTTGCTTCAATTTCCTGCCAAGAGCCTCGTAGTCTCTTTTGATCTTCTGGAGGCTATTGCTTGCAGTGTCATTGGTTCCCACATGAACCAAGAGGAAGGGGTATTTGTCAGTGGGTTTTATGATTCCTTGCAGTCGTTCAGTTACATCTTGGATCTTAGCCCCGGGGAGACAGCACACTTCCCGAGACATCTTGTCAGGCCCACAGATCACTGCTTCTGTTCCCCTCAGTAGGGAATCCCCTATCACCACTACACACCTCCTCTTGGGTTTGGTCGGGGTTCTTCCGTGAGCTGTCCGTTCTAAGGTCGCCTGCACATTCCCTGAGGACTGACTTTGCTGCTCGTCTTCATATGCATATATTGGCAAACAGTGGGGTTAAACTGAACTTTCCTTGAAAGGTCCTTTCATCCTGATGCTCCATTTGCCAAACTAGCTGGCTAATGGCCGCCCTTAGCCCCAAATGACCCGCCGTTGTAACTGCCGTCCTTTGCACAAAAGAGCTCTCCATAAAACAGAAGCAGAGAAGGTAGGTCTTCAGATCCCTGCCTGAGGGGCAAAAGGTTGTAGTGACATCAAGGGAAAGCTATGGGGAGAAATCACAAGGCTGCTTTGAGAGAGAGAACTGTACATACTTGAGCAGAACAACTTGGATGAGTTAGAGGAGGAACAAATTGTTCCAGAGCCTTCCAAGTGTCCCTATTTTCCAGGGACATTCCCAGATTTACAGAAGCCGTCCCGGTTTCTGATATGATTCCGCTTTTTCTTAGCACATCCCTATTTCCATCGGAGAAATATTGCAGGGTATGGAGTTACGGGACCCTGGAGCCAAGGAGATAAGTAAATATACAACCTTTAGAAGGCATCTGAAGGCAGCCCTGTATAGGGAAGTTTTTTAAATGTTTAATTAGGTTTTTATATATGTTGGAAGTGGCCCAGAGTGGCTGGGGCAACCCAGCCAGATGAGCAGGGTATAAATGAGAAAAAATATTATTATTATTATTATTATTATTATTATTATTATTATTATTATTAAATAGGATGTCTGTATTTTCATCAGATAAATGTTTGATGGTATGTTGTTCTAAACACTTAAGATTTGGCTACATGTTAATCAGTTATGTGATTATATCCTTCACAGATTTTTTTCTTAACCCCTCCCCCCCCCCAAATAAACCCTTGGGTTAAGCTGCCTCTGAATGGAAAATGCAGGTAATAATGATTTTATTATTATTATTTATACCCTGCCCATCTAGCTGGGTTTCCCCAGCCACTCTGGGAGGCTACCAACAGAATATTTAAAACATGATAAAACATCAAACATTAAAAACTTCCCTAAACAGGTGTGCCTTCATATCTCTCTGCCCCCCAGCTCCAGGCCCTTCCCAAGTTATTCCCCCTCACACAAATATGCACACACTCATGTGTACATGTGTGACGGGTAAGAGAAATCTGAGTAAGCTGTGGGTTAAGCAAAAAAACAAATAAACTGCTTTTGCGCTTCAGAACGCCAGAGGACAAAGAGTTACACAGTCACCCTCCTTCTCTTCCCTTCTGGCAGATTTCCAAAGACCGCTTTTGGCAGTCAAAACAAAAGGCTCAGGCTGAATGAGGAAGTCAGTGGGTAACGTGATCCTTAGGAAGTTCCTGAACCTAGCAAGAAGTTTGCAGCTTCCTCTCTCCTCGTCCACAACCCTGCTTTGAGATCTGCACTGGAACTAAGCGATGATAGAGGAAAGAGAGCCACCCGCGTCCTAACTTTTCCAAGACAGGCTATATCGACGTTTGCACAGAACTCAAAGCTATTTCCCCTGCTTCTGGACTTCCGAGGGGAAAAAGAGGGCGAAAGATCCGAGACTGGGCTGGAGGAATTGAAATGGCAACAGCCCTGGTCTTCTGCCTCCGTCTCTGTCTCCAGCTGCTAGCCCTCCCCATATACGTGCTGTCGTACTTGGGCATATGGCAGCCCTACTGCAAGAAGATCTTCCCGGCCTTCATGGAGAAGTTTGCACCCAGTTACAACAAGAAGATGTCAAGGCAGAAACAAGAGCTGTTCCGCAACTTGTTGGAGTTTGCAGGCCCCTCGGGGCAGCTGCGGCTGCTGGAGATAGGAACCGGCACGGGCTCCAACTTCCAGTTCTTCCCGGCCAACTGCAGGGTCACCTGTACAGACCCCAACCCCCACTTTCAACGGAGTCTAGCCAAAAGCATGGCCCAGAACCAGCACCTTCAGTTTGACAGCTTCTTGGTGACCCCGGCGGAGAATCTGCAGGAGGTGGCTGATTCATCCGTTGATGTCGTCGTTTCCACTTTGGTCCTCTGCTCCGTGCGGGACATGCAAAGTGTACTGAGCGAAGTCTGCAGAGTCCTCAAGCCGGTGAGTATTTGAGGGGGAGAGGGCAGCAAAAGAGACATGGTGGGTTAGAGATGCAATTTCAGAGGGGTATAGTAGGCAGCAGGCCGATGCAAAGGAAGGGAGCAGCGGGGTTCACTTGCTCCAGACCTCGAAGATGGCATGGGGGCCCTCGCCAGGGTCTCCCAAACTTACACTGTCATGCCAATAACAAGACTCCCACCCCAGACCTCAGACAAGCTCTGAACAGGCCTGGTAAGAAGCTGTGTGTTACAGTGCAATTGTAAGCATGCTTATCGGGAGGTAAGCTCCATTGAACTAAATGGGACTTTGCTTCTGAATAAACATGCCTAGGATTGCAGACCTTCCAAGTGTCCCTGTTTTCCAGGGACAGTCCCAGAGTTACAGAAGCCGTCCCAGTTTCTGATTCGATCCCGGAATGTCCCACGTTTCCTTAGGAGGTCCCTATTTTCATCGGATAAATGTCGGCGGGTATGGATTTATGCGATCCCTGAGCCAAGGAACTAAGTAACTATACAACCTTTAGAAGACATTTGTCTTACCAGACTGACTTTGTGTATGTTCCTTTTGACAAAGGCCTAAAGCTTCACTGAAGCCTGTGTCTATTTGGCATTCCTTTTGGGACCACTGACTACGGACCCCAACCTTGTACTAAATTTCCCTGTCAGACAGAAGGGAGATTGCTAGTGGCAGGTAATCAGCCCTTGGGCTTACATGTTTGTGAATGCCCCAAGTCTAATATTCATTCAGAAGATGTATATTTTGCCTTTTGACTGAATGATCTTCAATGCAGCTTGCAACAGATTGTAATAACATACATATGTAGGAGCTCTTAGACCTTCGAGCTACTGGAATATTGACATTTTCGCGGGTATTTATGCAAGGAACAAGCAAAGCACAAGTAGGTCAGTCAGATTTTTGGGGAAATAAATACCTGGTGAACATGATTTTAAGGCACTGAAAGTGGTCTTATATCATGCACAAAACATCCTACACTCTTGGTTTCCCTGAAATACTTGTTGTTCAAATGGTCTCCTCCTTTCCTTTAGGGTGGAGCATTTTATTTCTTGGAACACGTGGCTGCAGACCATTCAAGCTGGTGCTACTTTTGGCAGCAAGTTCTCTTCCCAACATGGAAACTTCTCTTTGACGGATGCTGCTTAACAAGAGAGATCTGGAGTGATCTTGACAAAGCAAATTTCTCAGATGTAAAGCTGCAACATATATACGTCCCCTTACACTGGACACCGATTCAGCCACATGTCATTGGTTATGCTGTAAAGTAATTCTCAATTCACCAGTGCAATCCAATCAGATGAATGTTTACTGAAAAATATGTTCCACTGAGTTCAGCTCGTGTGTCAGACTGCAATACAGTAGTATGCTCAGTTACTTGGGAGAAAGCTCCACTGAACTCAGGGAATATTTATTTCTGAGTAAACATGCTAAGGCTTCTCCTTTTATATACACATTTCAAAGGAAGTTTCTTCCTCTGAAAGGAATTCAGTTCTACTTTCTAAAGTGCAGAGCAGACTGGGGAAATCTTAGAATATAGTCAACGACAGCTTGTTTAAATCAATTAACTGCAAATTAAAGCACTACTAAGACACCATTTTAAAGTTCTCTGCATGCTTTTTTCTCCTAAAAAATATGTGTAAACACATAGCGTTGCTAACTGGCCAGAAAAAGAAATCAGCCTGGCCAACTTGTGCTGATTTGATCTGCAGAAATCAGCTGGTGAAGCTTTTACTGACAGGCACCTAAATATTATCTGAGTGGGTTGTAGAGATTGGGGAATTCTCACCACTTGCTTTAAACAATTCCAGGACTGTGAGGGACAGAGCCATGGCAGATGAACTGGTGGGGAAGGGACCCTCGCTCAGTGACAGAGTACAGTACAAGGTGCAATCCTTGGGCTTCCTGTTAGGACCCAATTGCAGGTGACATGGAAAAAATATTGTCCAAGACCTCTGGCAGCGTAGTGAGCATGGGCAGAGTTGGACAAAAAGTCTGACCCTATATATGGTTACCTATATTAAGAAATGAAGATGTGTTTGTAATGTAGCTATTATAATTTTTTGTTGATGAAACTGCTGGTAAAGGAGTTTTCATGGTACAGGAACCAGTTCAAAAGTTGCCTACTTCAGGAGTAGTTAATTGAGGTCAGTATCATTTTTGCTTTATGGTTGTTTTATTGCTGCAACCCACTTTGATATATTTTTTATGACATAGCAATACATATTTTATACATAAAACTCTATCCCAAAGGTATTTTAACATGCCTTTAGGACTACCATATTCTACATGTTAAATATGCATTTATAGCTGGGTTCTGGCAGTGGTTGATATTGACCCCCTACAGTTTAGGGGGTGAATAAAGAGCCAGGGGTTGAAAATGGTCTAGCAGTAGGAAATCTTAATGACGAATAGTGAAAAAGAATAATCATCATGAGCCTCAGAAATAAACAGTATGGACATGTATCTTCCTTGCCAATGTGGAACCTTATATTTAACAAGATTTCACAATCCAACAGTATGCCAGATTTATTTTTACAATTTTGCAATTCTTGGTAATGGTGGATGATTAATAAATGTTCATGATATTCTGGTATTTCTTGACTATATTTCATATACCTACCTAAGTATATGCAGTGGGGTTGATGCCAACTTCATAAGTTCATCAAAGGGTCAATGAACTCCTAAGCGTAGGAATTAAACATGAGAAGACATGAGCACTGAACCACTGTCATATTACAAGTGAACTCTTTATTTACTGCGTTTAATATTGTTTAAGATAAAAACAATTTGAGAAACTACTTTTGCCATTTTTATGGATGTTGATTGTTTGCAGATAGTTGCCTTCGTGATATTGTGTCGATTGCAGTAGTCCTTGTACAGTGGTGCCTCACAAGACGAAAAGAATCTGTTCTGTGATTCTCTTCGTGTAGCGGTTTTTTCGTCTTGCAAAGCAAGCCCATTGACGGATTAGCGGATTATCTGCTGATCGGATCAGCTGATAAGCGGCTTAGCGGCTTAGAAAAGGGGGGGGAAGGGGGAAAAACCAGCAGGAACTCGCAAGACATTGTCGTCTTGTGAAGCAAGCCCATAGGAGATTTGTTTTGCAAAGCACCTCCAAAACGGAAAACTCTTTAGTCTAGCGAGTTTTCTGTCTTGAAAGGCATTCGTCTTGCGGGGCACCATTGTATTACTTTCATTGCTTTATAGCAGTTAAGCTTAACCAGCCATGTTGGGCAGAAGATTCCTGCATCGCAGGCGGTTGGACTAGATGCCCCTTGGGATCCCTTTCCAACTCTATGCTTCCATGCACGAAACGAAGGCGTCTGTATACACACCTGCTTACTGCTGACTTCTTGTTTATTGGAAATTTAATTTGTAACATTCTTTTTTTTAACCTGACTTTCGGTTGAACTGATTGACATCCTATGCCCTTTTAAAATGTGGCTCCTTTTTTTTGGGGGGGGGGTTATTGGGTTGCTGTTTTCATTTTGATTTTTTATATATTATGGTTTTTATATTGATCTTTTCTGTGAACCTCCAGGTTCACAGATTCAATAAATTCAATAAATAATACTAATACTAATAATAATGCAATTGCAGCAAATCAAACCAACTGGGTATAGGGCAGTATATAAATTCAATTAATAATAATAATAATAATAATAATAATAATAATAATAATGCAATTGCTGCAGATCAAACCAACCGGTAAAGCAAGGAGGTGTGTGGGTGGTGCGAATGCAATGCAATTCTTTATCGAAAACGAAACAAAAAGAAGAAGGATCTGAGTCAAATCTTAACTTTAAATTTTACTTCCAAAAAAGGTTTCTTCGAAGGCTGGGGATGTATTCCCTCAGCGTTCTTGGAATGGGCTTTAAATCGCGCAGAAATCCCTCGCAACCGCGGCTCGATCGGCCTCGCTGTTATGTTTGCCCCATTACGGAGGGAGGTTTCGTCCCGCCAGAGTTTCGCGCGGACCTCGTTTCCGTCCCGCGCGCCCTTTCCAGGCAAATGCAAGAGCGGGAGGCCGCCGCGCGCAGCTTCCTCGCGGCCCCCGTCACGTGACGCTCCCAACGTCACTCCGGCCGAGGAGAGGGAAAGACGGCGAGAGTGGGGGAAAGTTGGCCGCCATTTTTTCTCCCTCGACGGACGATGCGGCGGAGCCTTCGCCCCGCAGCCGGGCCCTCGCTGGCGCTCCTCGCGCTGCTGTACGGACCCCTGCCCGGAGCTCTGCCCTCCAAGGTCCCCGCACACGGTGAGCCCGGCGTCCCCCCTGGTTCCCGTGGGTGCGGCAGCGGGCGCTTGGGCAGGGCAAGTTCCCTCACGCGTTGAGGGCCTTGGGCGGAAGTGCGCCTGCGCGCGGAGTACCCCTCCGAACTACGACTCCCGGCAGCCTCCAGTGCGACGGACGCAGAGTGCGTAAGGGGCATGCCAAGGAGAGTCGCGCACGTGGAGGGATGCCTCCTGGCGTGGTGGAATCCTCAGCTGTTTCTTCCCGGACGGCTCTTCCTTCTACTCTCCCGATTACTGGGATCTCTTCCCAAGTTAAGCGGCCCTCGGTTTGCCGCTCTGCCTGGCTGCTGTTTTTCCTGGAGGTCGAAGCACGTGGATCTAATGTTAGGCAAAGAAGGCAGCGAAAACTCTACCCTTTTCCCTCCCTTCTGCTCCTGTCAAACGGCGCTTGCTGCTGTACGTGGTGGAGTTTAGGTCCCAAGGGGGGAAAGGCTCCGGGGCTCAAACCTGTTTGGAAGCACCCGCGAAAGTGGATTTAATTCGAGTAAGTCCCCCATTTAGTAATTTTCTGAATTTTTGTTGTCGTTTATTCGTGTCCGACTCTTCGTGACCCCCTGGACCAGAGCACGCCAAGCACCCCTGTCTTCCACTGCCTCCCGCAGTTTGGTCAGGCTCATGCTGGTAGCTTCGAGAACACGATCCAACCATCTCGTCCTCTGTCGTCCCCTTCTCCTTGTGCCCTCCATCTTTCCCAATATCAGGGTCTTTTCCAGGGCATCTTCTCTTCTCATGAGGTGGCCAAAGTACTGGAGTCTCAGCTTCAGGACCTGTCCTTCCAGTGAACACTCAGGGCTGATTTCCTTCAGAATGGATAGGTTTGATCTTCTTGCAGTCCATGGGACTCTCAAGAGTCTCCTCCAGCACCATAGTTCAAAAGCATCAATTCTTCGGCGATCAGCCTTCTTTATGGTCCAGCTCTCACTTCTATACATCACTACTGGGAAAACCATAGCTTTAACTATACGGACCTTTGTCAGCAAGGTGATGTCTCTATTTTCTGAATTACCGTGTAACAATGCCACAGGCGCACGGTCGGTGTCGATCTCTGCCCCTAAAGTTCATATGATTGCAACATTCCTTTTCTAAGCTCTGGAAGAAAGGAGGTTTTGTTAGGTTGTCAGTGCTGCTTTGGGGCGGAAACGGTGTAAGATGTCACTTTCAGCAATTTAAGAATACACGTGAAGTGTACCAGTTCAAGCAGTATTGGCTTGAAATTTAATCAGCTTTGTAAGCATATCTGACCTGTTCAGTAAGGCTGTTGTGCCCTTTTAGAAGCAAGCCACATAGGCCATTAAATCGATTTCCATAATTCATAATAATGGAAAAGTTTTAAGAAGAATTGCCTTTCCAAAAGCCTTTTATGTTCAGTTGTTTTAATTTAATGCTGTGTAATCATGTGAAGAAGAAGAAAAACAAGTTCTAGTTTTAATCTTGTAAACTAGATCTTGAGCATAGATGAGATTGTGATATTTCCAGGTGGGAATTCTGATTCAAGTTTTTCAGGGTGCTGCCGCACAGACAAATTAGGATGAGATCTGCCCCTTCACCTCTGTTTAGACTTTGTTTCTCCTTTGTCATTTTGTTGCAGCAATAGAGAAACAGGCCTGGATCTGCTCTGGGACTTTCCATACTGTATTTTTATTTTTATTTAATTATTTTTGCAGGATTGTGAAACGCTTTATCAGATTTCAGTTTAGTCTGAGTTTTTTATCTAGACCAGTGGTTCCCAATTAGGGGTCTGGGGACCTCTGGGGGTCTGTGAAATGCCCCCATGGGGTCCACAGCCCATCCCCACTAAATTTTTGCATGGTAATATCACAGTTTTTATAGTCTGTGGTTTTTTGTATACCTTTGATTATTTTTTAATATACCTTTGCTTGTTAGGAGCTACCTTAAAAAATTGCTTTGCAGAGGTACCGGTAATTATCATAGAGTTATCAAAATTTTCAAAAGCAGGGGGTCTGTGGCTTGGCTTTTGAAAAATAAGAGATTCTCAGTAATTAGCTAATTGGGAACCACTGATTTAGACTTTATGCCACATTACAGTAATAATTTACATCAAGTGTTTTGTTTTGTAATGAAAAGTACTCAACTTGTAGAATTGTACTGTTATCTTTTCCCTTTCCTGTGTCTTTTTTATGTGTGTGTGTGTGTTTTATGTACTGTTATAAGAATTCTAAGGTGTCATAAATAAAATGTGTGTTCGTAAGTGCACAAAGTAAACACTCATACATAAGTACCTAAGCTACATGTCTGAAATAGTACAGGAGAGCAATCCTGAAGCCATCTTGACTCTTAATGACCCCAGCTATTTCCTCTGCAGAAGAAAATACAGTTGTACCTCGGGTTACATACGCTTCAGGTTACATACGCTTCAGGTTACAGACTCCGCTAACCCAGAAATAGTGCTTCAGGATAGTGCTTCAGAACTTTGCTTCAGGATGAGAACAGAAATCGTGCTCCAGCAGCATGGCAGCAGCAGGAGGCCTCATTAGCTAAAGTGGTGCTTCAGGTTAAGAACAATTTCAGGTTAAGTACGGACCTCTGGAACGAATTAAGTACTTAACCCGAGGTACCACTGTATCTTGGAAAAACCTCTCCCAATAGTTCTTTTAACTTACAGGTCCTTCAAATCCAATCAAAAGAGCACATTTTGTGTATGAATATGGGAGGTCTGTGGCCATGATTTCAGAAACTAGGTTATTTACCATTTCAAGAGGATGGCTCAAACTTGCCAGAATAAGGCAGTCAGCACACATTAGGTATCTTGACAAACAGGAGACAAGCCACACCCTCACATTTCTTCAAAAGCTGTTATACACTGGTGTTGTGGGCCCTTCTCACCTCCTTGCAAGGGAGGGAGGACTCTGGTGCAACAGGAAAATAAAAATCTGCCTTGCTTTGACTGGTTCCTGCCTCCATCCATTCTTCTGTGACCGATAACTGTCTTAAGGGACACTGAATCCCTTGATGGAGAGTTGGGCTGCAAAAGCCAACCCCAATTTTTTCTATAACAATACCTTCCATAATATCTCTTAAAAATTGTAATGTTTTGTACTCCTTTGTTTCTGTTCATAAACGTGTGCCTTTTGTGGTAAAAAGAAGAGGAAGAAACATTTGTGCAAATGGAGCCTTTCCCTTAACTTGAATTGCCTTCTGGGTGAAATTTTCAGGGCACAGTGGCAGCTGAAGTGGGAAAACGTAACAATCCTCTCTTTCCCATGTGCTGCCACCCCCACCCCATTTAGAGAAAAAGGTCCCATACACAACAACTGGAACCTTTTCCTGAAGCTAAATTGCTGTGAGGAGCAGTTGGGAGGGAAAGGTTAATCACCTCTGCCCCCCCCCCCAAAAAAAAAACATTGCCAGGAGTCTGAGCAGCAATTCAGCTTAGGAAATAAAACTCCTTTGTAAGGAAGAGCAGGATATAATTTTAATAAAATTGTATGTGTGTGTACACACACACACACTCCATTTGTGTGACTCTAACTTTTTCTATAAACTTGAATGCATCCGGGGAGGGAAGAGGAAGGAGAGAAGGGGATGCATTTAAATTACTGGGTGGGTGAATGTGAATGTGAATGAAATTTGTATGCTACTCTGGTCCCAGTCACATTGACCTCTTATGTTTTGGCTTTTGTTATATGTTTGGCCACCATCCTGGAGGCATGCACTCTGTTAACCTCAATCAAACAAGTTGGTGTGTTCTTTTAGGCCGGCATCTGACAATAAGATTATTTAATGATTCACAGAAGCCTTCATGCTTGCATAATCTCCAACAGAAAGCAATTTGATAACAGAACTGCTGTGTCAGATTGGACGGTTGAAACAATGGCTATATTGTATTGTTGCTGAATGCCTGCTGTGTTTTACACTGAAATACCAGTACAACTTTTTTATTTTTAGAATGCGGAAGAAGGCCCCTTGTGGATGAGACAGCAGAAGGATCTCGGATTATAGGTGGACATGATGCTCAGCTTGGGGCTTGGCCATGGCAAGTTAGTCTACAAGCTCAACCTGCTCCTGGAGAATATTTTTACCATATATGTGGTGGATCTTTAATTAATAGCAACTCAGTGCTGACAGCAGCACACTGCATTAAAGTAAATATGTATGTATTTTTTTTTGTTCTGAATCTTTTTCTGTCAGTTTTGTGCTTGAGGGACATGTATTGGTCTTTACCCACAAGGGGGGATCTGGAAAAAAATGTTTTAGTACTGTATATTGCCAACCCTTAACAGGGGTGTTTTGGTTCATGTGTCTTCAACTAGCCTAATTGAACCATACCAGAGCAGGAGCCCTATAGTGTTGGCCATGGCTCAGGGGGAAGAGGAGGGAGAAAAGGAAGAGGGGAAGATTTCAGTTTTTCCTACCATTCTGAAACCTTTCCCCATTATGCCATATGATACTGTGGTTTTCAAGTTCAGGGCTGGTTGCCAGACATAAATCTGAACACTTAATTTAATCCAATCCGTGCAATACTTCTGTAGGACAGTCTTTACTGATGACAATTTCCAGTTGTTTGCTATTGAATACATAGCTTGTCAAAAAAAAAAAAAGTTGGGTAGATGGAACCTGCAGGCTGGCATATGTCCATGGAAACCTTCTTTCCAAAATAGCCACCAGCCATCCTCCTGAAGCACTTATTTCATGAACCATAACATCTACATAACAGTTAAGTACTTAAGTTTTGGTTGTTTCCTTAATAGCTCATATAGTATTGTATAATAATGCAGTCTTATTAAAGTAATATAATTATGCTAATCATACTCAAAATAGGTACAAAAGAAGTGGAGATGTGTACCTCAAACTCTGAGTCCCCAAAAATGATATATCCACACTCCAGGAGAGTCATCTGCAAGATGGACTGGAATGCCACTTTACTATAGTTATTTTTACACATTTACATGTTTTTAATTATATGATTATGTTGTTACCCACTCTGGGACTTTATGGTGAAGGGTAAGAAAACTGGGTGGGGAGGGCAGCACAGGAAAGGAGTGTTTGTTTGTTTGTTTGTTTGTTTGTAGCTCATGGTGCCTATCTCCCAACTCTAATGATCACTTACAGTATACTATTAAATGTTAGGGGCTTAAGCAGGCCATCTTGCCTGCTGAATTCAACAGCTGAATTAGCCTCAACGATATATCAGATTTCTAAACTCACACTATCTTTCTATAGCACTCTGATCCTATTTTTATATAATCCTATACTTATATCACGACATACCTACACATTTCCATCATTGGTATTTGCATGCACAGTGAAGGCAGAAATCATTTAGCGTCACTTGAAGCTTGTCCCAAACCCATTTGGTCTTGAGCATGCCAATTCCTTCTTTTCCCCACCTCAGGTTTTCTTTTTTCTTTTCCTTCTCAGCTATGATGTTAAGATTGTGTTAGGCCCAAAAATTCAGATTCATGTCAGGCTTTTGCTTCTTTGTCTTTGTGTTTGTAAATATATTTTTTTCATTTAACTTAAATACTGCAGATCTAAGAAGTCCCCGAATATGCAGAAATAATCCGCTTTTTTTTTTTTTTTTTTGAGTGGCACCAATTCCCTTCCACACAGGTGGGCCCTCAATTGTCCAAGTTCTAGAGAAAAAATAATGAATTGCTGTGTCAGCCCATATAGGATTGAATTGCTGTGTCAGCCCATATAGGAATAGTATCATACTGTGAGGGTATAGGCTAAATTTTTGATATGTGCCATTTTCACAGATCTGCAACACAGAAAGGCTGTCTAGGTGCAGTCTGTATGCTTCTGTGACATCAGAATCCAGTGTCAGTCCTTTAAATAACATTCAAAGCAGGAAGGCATTTTCATTTCTGGGAGAAAGTTGAACAGTTTTGGGGGAGTGGTGCCTTACTAAAAACAATTTTCTCCTACTACTTCAAGCAGAGCATAGCTGCTGTCTTTGGTTGTTTTGTGGGTCACCGTGACGCTCCAAAATGCCCTGACAGGAATGACATTCTGTTATGATCTTGTAGTGGTGTTTCAACTGCAGTATTGGAAAATATGGCTTATTTGGCTACTGATTGTAGCAACTCTACACCACATGAAGCAGCTGCCCCCACCTAAACAAATTGCCCTCCTTTGGCCTACCTCCCCCACCCCACATTGGCCTCCAGATCAGAATCTAGCCCACCTTAATAAGCCACTGTTAACCTCATAGTTGGATACTTAATTGCTTTTCGATCACAGCTAGGCTCATTTAGGATTCAGTACCTAGAAGAGAGCTTTCCAAACTCTGTGCTGCGACAAATTAGTGTGCTGGCTGCAGTGTGTAGGTGTGTTGCAGGGGTGCGGGTGGCGCAGTGGTCTAAACCACTGAGCCCCTTGGGCTTGCCGATTGGAAGGGCGGTGGTTTGAATCCGCATGATGGGGTGAGGTCCCATCGCTCTGTCCCAGCTTCTGCCAGCCTAGCAGTTTGAAAGCACGCCAGCGCAAGTAGATAGTTATTGGAATTTTTCAACATAAATGTGCCATTTTAACCCTCAGCCATGCATGCTAAGGTAACGTGTAACAGCTGAGAATGGGGATGCTACGAAGGGCACTTTCTCTTTATTTAAAAGCATTTCGAAATTGCTTAATATTCTAAAAACCTAAGTGGCATGCAACACAAAGACAATATCTGTATCACCAACATACTTTGGTGACCAAGAGCAACGGAATTGCAGGGGCCGGAGAACCAGCAAAATGAAAAGTACATGCAGATCAGAGCCCATCAGTGGTGCACTTTGCACGTCAACCAGTTATATGAATAGGTCACACAGACACCCCAATGAACTTTTTTTGGATGTATCATCAGTAGGCTTTGCAGGAGAGCAGCCATGTAAGCCTCTTGCAGGAGAAACAGTAAGCATTGAGGCACCTTAAAGACTTCACAAGTGTTACCGGCATAAGCTTTCATTGACTGGCTCATTTCTACAGATAGTGGAGCCGGTGGCGCTGTGGTCTAAACCACTGAGCCTCTTGGGCTTCCTGATTGGAAAGTTGGCAGTTCAAATCCACATGACACAGTGAGCACCCGTTACTCTGTCCCGCCTTCTGCCAACCTAGCAGTTCAAAAGCATGCCAGTGCAAGTAGATAAATAGAAACACTTTTTACCTTCCAGACACAGCAGTACCTATGTGCTCTGGCACTCATTATGGTCATCTGTGTGCCAGTAGCAGTTTAGTCATGCTGGCCAAATGACCCAGAAAGCAGTCTGGACAAACACTGGCTCTCTCGGCCTGAAGCAAGATGAGCACCACAGCCCCATAGTTGCCTTTGACTGGGCTTAAGTAGGGGCTGGAACGGATTAGTTCAACCTCCAGTGTGCTAGTAAAACTGAATTACTGTGTCGTGAAATGATGCTTGTCCAAAAAGCCAGCAACTTGAAAAGTTTGAAAAGCGCTGACCTAGAAGTTCCAGTAGGATTTATCAGCAAAAGCATTTTCACCATAGGTTCAGGTTTTAAAACAGCCTCGTATCATGAAACTCGTACCATTGTAGATTACAAATGACACTTATCTTTTCTTTCTGTATGGCTTCCATGATTCGCTATGACATGTCCAAAGGGATTGTTTACTTTGAGCAACAGGTGTATATGCAGCTCTTCCCATTCAAAAGTGCTCTGGAATAGTTTCTACTCAAAAGTTCTAGTGTCAAATGCAAAATGCAGTTCTTTTGCATCAATGGACAATCTTTCCATTACCTCCTATTTTCTTGTCTTTATTCCACTTAACTTTATTTTTGATTCTGAATAGAATTTCCGAATAAATTTCCATAAAACTAATATACTATTTAAATCACAGAGATAGCAAAACTCCTAGGCTAGCTTTTATGAAGAGTGAGCCATGACAAGATTCCAAGTTCATGGTTTGAGTAGAGTTCCTGTAGGGGAATGATTGCATGTGTGTTGACCCGGGTTTGCTGTTGCTCTCAAATTTTAAAGTCTGAAATGGGAACTTCTGCACTAATTATTTACTCTAGAAGGGATTTTATTCTGTCCTAGGACTCCAGAATCTTGGAGGGCAGTGATTGGCTTGCATCATCTGTATAAACCCCACTCTCGTACTGTAATACAGAAGGTCAGCACTATCACAATCCATTCTGACTTTGAATGGGGCACCTTTGAAAATGATGTTGCCTTGTTTCAACTTGCCAAGTCTGTCAAGTACAATGACTATATTCAGCCCATCTGCTTACCTGACACTCCTCTCCTGTCTCATGAGACCTCGTGTTACATAAGTGGATGGGGAAGCACATATGAACATGGTAAATCTTTTATTTTTCCTTTAAACTTTTGTTACTAGTGAGAATTAAGTTATCTCCAGCTGCATATTTAGCTGGAAAGTAAGTCCCATTGAAGCACTTCAACTTATTTCATACATGGGGAGAACATGGATCTTCAGATCAGTGGCACTGCCATGAGCACATACATAGCTCCACAGTATGGCAACCTTTTCCTGGCTGACTTAGAACACTTTCGGATTTCCCCAAAAGCTTTTCCTTTACCTACGGGTGCTTCTGGATTGCTGTTATTGCAGGATCAGTGTTCTTCATGTCTGCAAGTATTTTGTAGGTTCCTCGTGATGTCATTATCCCAATGGCAGCTTGTATTTTCCTCATTTAATCCAGATTTGCCATTTCCAGGGAAATAATAATAAATTTTAATTGTTTGTTTGTTTGTTTGTACATACATACCTCACCCATCTGACTGGGTTGCCCTGGGCAGCTTCTGACATAATAAAAACAAAGCAAAACACTAAAAACTTCCCGATACAGGCCTGCTTTCAGATGTCTTTGGAAAGTTTTGTAGTTGTTTATCTCTTTGGCATCTGATGGAAGGGCGTTCCACAGGGTGGGTGTCACTACTAAGAAGGCCCTCTGCCTGGTTCCCTGTAACTTCTCAGTGACAGAAGCTCTAGAAGGCCCTCGGAGATAGATCTCAGTGTCTGGGCTGAATAATGGAAGTGGAGATGCTCCTTCGGGTGTACAGGGCCGAGGCTGTTTATTGCCAGTGGCCCATTTGCAACATTAAGTGAATGTCTGAGATACACTGATGTACATTTATCATTTGGATTCTTGGGCAGGAGACTTGAGCAGTTCCACCAGGACTTCAGTAACTTTCACTCCAACATTAGCCTGGACCTGGACCACTGCATACAATAGGTTAACTGTCTGGACACTACTGTGCAACTTTATAATAGAAATAGAAGCATCACCTTATATCGGAAACTCACTAACTGCTGCACATACTTACGTGCTTCCAGCTGCCACTTACACACTCTGGTGTGTCCTCAGCTAGAAGAGAGACTTTGAGGGACAGGACCTGAGGAAGGATTGTTGTAAGTCAGCCATGGAGATGTTTGCATCTTATGGAGCTTTGCGAGCAGATGATCTGACAATGAGTGTTCTCTCCAAAGCTGAAGTATTTGTGAGAAAGTACAAAGTAGCAGGGCTTGGTGGCTAGATGTTCTGTAGCCCCATCGGGGATGCTTCTGATGGCTTGCAGTCCATCTTTGTGGGAGCTGTTGGTGTAAAGAGCTGCAGCATCCACAGTAGCTGGTATGGTGGTTTTGGAGACATTGTCAATGGACAGTAGTTTCATCGGAGTTAGTAGTATCCCATATGTAATTTGTATAGTAGTGCCACATCTTAACAGGTATATTCAAACCATTGGAGCCACTCCAACAAACCAAGCCATCATGCTGAGTGGGACTTACCTTGCAAGGTGAAGAGCTTAAAACCTTTTTGTACCGTGTAACCCAAATGGACCTGCAGCAAAAAGAGCTTTTAAGCGCTCTGCCTTGCTGGGGCAGGGGTAGTGGGTGGTAAATTCTGCTCAGTGCACTGGCTCTGAAAGGATAGTGGTGTTTATTTTGCCCTGCAAGATCTCATGAGAGCATCTCACAGCCAGCATGCTGAACGGGCCTTACCCAACAAGCAAGGCAGAGAGCTTTAAAGCTATTTTTATGCTGGGTAACCCCAAGCAGACCCAGCACAAAACGACTAAGCTCTCTGCCTTGCTTGGGACTTAACCTGCACAATTTCAACCAGCCCACCTTCAACTGCATATGCTTGAAATTGCACAAGCCAAATGCGTGTAGGATTAAGGATTACTTTGCTGGTGGCATTGAGTCTATATATCCAGGCACCCCCAACTGTGCAGGTACTGATGCCTGAAACAGTTCCCTATGGTTTTCTGGTTTGTGCATTTTGGGTAGTAGATTCAAGATGCCTGGTCAAAGCTCCTGAGATGGGTATGTACAGGTTTGGTCTTGCACATCTGTAGGAAATTCCTCCATCAGGCTGTGTTGTTTCTTCTAAACAAAATAAAAAAATTCCTTCCAGTAGCACCTTAGAAACTAAGTTTGTTATTGGTACGAGCTTTCGTGTGCATGCACACTTATTAAGATGCACACGAAAGCTCATACCAATAACAAACTTAGTTGGTCTCTAAGGTGCTACTGGAAGGATTTTTTTTATTTTGTTTCGACTACGGCAGACCAACATGGCTACCTAACTGTAACTTGTTTCTTCTAGTATTTCTAAGTGGAATCTGAGGATAAAGGCACAATACATGGTAGAACTCATGTCTCAATAATAAATGAGTCATTTTTGTGGGAAGGAGGAGTAGATGCTGGTCTATTCTACAAAAAAATATGCCAGTTATTCAGATATTCAATTACTCTGGCTTTTGCTCTGACCAAACCTGTGCAAACATCGTAATTCTCATATTGTGCACCAGACTAACCTGGGTAATTTGTAAACCTGGCTAATTTGTAAACTGTTTGAACTACCATGCATAGTATAGTGATAGCCATAATAAAATCTTTATAATATGTATAGCAGTTCAAACAGTTTACAACTGGCCAAAGCAAATAATGTGACACTGAATCTACTGAATTTACATCTGTTTGCCAAGCCATAATGATATTTTATTGCACAGTAGACACTACTACTCTCAGTGGTGGGATCTAAATTCAATGTACTATATTTACACATAGCCACACTCATTAAACAATTGCACTACCGGAAAAATGAAAGAGAATTGAGTTCTGCATTAGTTTCTTAAAAGTACACGCCATAACTCTTGAACCTTAGTTTAGCAACTAATGTAGATTATGCATGGAGAATGGGGGTCTGGTGCAGCAGGCTTAAGAAAGATGTACTGACCCAAGAGCTACTAATATCCCTGTTGTCCTGTACATTCCAGATTATTAAACAACAAATTAGCATACTTCCACTTTTGTCTTGTGTTTTCATTATAGGCAAAGCTGTACGTATATTACAAGAAGCTCGAGTCAACATTATTCCACAGCAAATCTGTAACAAATTTGATTGGTATGCTGGGGCAGTATCATTGAATATGCTTTGTGCTGGTACTGAAAACGGGAGTGTCGATAGCTGCCAGGTAAAATTCCATTTGAAAAACATATTGGCGAAACCTCCAGCCATGTGGTTGCTAAGTCAAACTTTACTACCTGGTAGTAACACAATTATATGTCAGTGTAACACCATAGTCAGTCAGTTCCAGAAATATAAAAATTTGTTCATTTATGTGCTAAAACATTATTTACAATAGTGCATAAGTATCCCTTATACACTGAACAAAAATAATAAAAAGTTCCCCCTTGCAAGTATACACTTGAAAAAACAAAAGGAGAATTGGAGAAAGGGTGGAACTAGGGTTGCCATATTTCAAAAAATAAAAGCGAGGACACCCTTAAAGTTGTTGAGGCTTTTTAGGAAGACCCCCCCCAAAAAATGAGCTTTTTAAAAGGAAAACCCAGAAATTGTTGCGCTTTTTTAAAGACAAACCCCAAAGTTGTTTTGTTGAGCTTTTTGTGTGTGACAGAAACACCAAAAGAATTGCGATTTTTCATATGGCAGCCCTAGTGGAACTAGATTTCTAATACAGATTTCAAGGAATGTGCAAATCTGGGCATACTTCCAGCTGAAGTAGAAAAGCCTTCACCATGATTTTTAATAACTTGTTTACCTCAGTAAAGACTGCTAAGAGGTGGGGTAAGGGATAAAAGCGGAGGAACTTTATAGAATAGTCAGAGTGTGTTTATTTTCTTCCATTCAGAACACTTGGACCACATTATTTGCATTCAAAATAGAGGGTGAGGAATGTTCTTCTCAACACCTGTGTACATAATGCCTAGTTACGAGAGCAAAGACTGGATGGCGTGCCATGCGCACTTCAATGCGTAGACTAAATTTCTCATCAGGCTTACTGAGCTTGTAGCTGGAATTCCCAGAATAGGCATTACCAATTTTTTGTAAGTGACATAGTTATGTTTAGTGCTGTTCCACAAAGTCCAGCTTTCCCACATCCATCTTTTCTAGTAATCTGTATTTTTCTTTTGATAACTATTGTTTATAGTTACTTATTAATAGCATTTAATCTGTCGCTCAACAATGCCCAAGCTCTCTGGGAGGCTTACAATAACATGGAAGGCATAGCTCAGACTTACTGAATTCTATCCAGTGCTGTGTGAGTAGAGTTCCACTCACAAACAGGACTTCCACTTCCTCTCCTCCCCTGCAATGCCCAAAATCGGTTTGGTTTTTCAACCCTCCAGAACTGTTTCTGAGGGTGCACAGGGAAGGGAGAGGAAGTTCCACTGTGTGCATGGAAGCCTATTGCACCCATAAAGCTCCAGCATTAGATACAGCCCCTACTATCATAATTTCTATGCACGCTACATCTCCAGAATACCTTCAGCAGCACTCAAGTTATCTTCTTTATTTTTTATCCTCCAGGGAGACAGTGGTGGTCCTCTGATGTGTTCTTTCCTAGATGACAAGTATTATCTGGTAGGAATCACCAGCAGTGGTGTTGGTTGTGGCCGACCACAATTACCGGGAATCTATGTCCGTGCAGCAAATTACAAAAGTTGGATTGATTCACATGTATCTGACAACAAAACCACCACTGTGAGCATTCAGTTTGTCCTGATCTTTTCAACTGCTGGATGGGTAACTTTCCACCTCATTTTCTAAAAGAGGCAAACTTCTACTCCACTGAACTAGAATAATCTCAAATTGTTTTCTGAATTTACTTCTTCCTCTTGGCAAATGTGTTTTAGCCAAATTCATTGATCTGGATTCAGGCATTAAGATCCCGTTGAAATCAAAGTGCAGCTTGTCCCATGGATTTAATTGGGAATGAAAAGTGACACACAGAGCAACCCAAACTGGGCTTGGAAACAGCAGTGGAGTGACAAATATGTTGCCACATCAAAAGTCCTGCTGACTCATGCTGACCAAGGCAGATGTTGGGGAGGGGAGGGATATTTTTTGCTGTGCCAGCTCCAGTCTGCTATAGCTGAGAGGCCTTGAATATCAAACATCTCAGGGAATCTGTGGGATTTTGGGTCCAACAGACCCAAAGCTGCCAGTACCCTGACTCTACCCTGCAATGCCTGCTTTGTGGCTGCTAGCTACCACTGGCAGTAACTTTCTGAATGATTCTGGGGCATCTGCAAAGCAACCCCCACCCCATGGCAGAGAGGTGATTACATTTCATCCAGTCCCCATCAACGTGTGTTTATGTAAGGGATTGTGTTATTAGTTTGCATCCAGTCCTTTATTTTTAAACAACCTATATGCTTTGAATTTTTATTATTATTTATTGAATTTATATACTGCCCTATACCCAGACACCTGTGTGGCTCACAGAACAAAATAGATTCAAATATATTATTTCACCCTTAATCTAAAAATATGAACCCAAAAGGCACTTTTCAGTTAACATGTGTGATTTACCATCACACTCTTCAAAATGGGCTAACAGGCAAGCTCTGAAAACAGTCACTGAGTATACGATACAAACATATTTTTATTAATGTTTAAGCGGAGGACTCATAATTTGTGGAATTCAAATCTTACCCATTTTTTTTATTATTCTAGAAAAAATGTACATGACAGTTGCCTAACAAACAATGCCATACAATTATACTGTGTTTGATAATAAATTTTGCAGTTGAATGTCAACCTATTTGAAACCCAAGTGTAGTATTTATGGGAATCCTTCACTTTCCACTGCTGGTGCCCAACTTACGGGGCGTGGGGATGCAGTGAATATTATTCACTCTGGGCGGCTTCCAGCAGAATATAAAAATGTAATAAAACGTCAAACATTAAAAACTTCCCGATGCACTTGTGTCCCTGGCAAGAGATAAGAAAACAGCCACGTGTGTTGAACCCTGAGTCAGTCCGTTTTACAGGAACATAGCATTTTGAATACAGGCTTGCTCTCTTGATACAAAGGAGGACGAAAAGTGCTGTGGCATAGTAGAATTATTCTGTTTTGTTACCATCTCTATACAGCTGCCTAAAGTACAGTGTGTGCTTCTGAACATGACAAGAGCTTAAACGAGTGCATTCCCATGCTTGGTCCAGTAATGAATGTTAGATAAAACAAAGAAACACCTATATGCCAGAATACTGTTTCTGGAGTGGAAAGGCGGCAAAGCGGAAAGCTTAATCTGTTGCGTTTCTGCCTCTCAGCTTGTTAATGGCACAGTAAACCTGCCAGAAAACGAAACAGAGGAAACCGAAGTTCAAACTCCTGCTAAGTTACGAATCTCCATTATAGATACCTTGGATCAGCATGTGCAAATCTCTTTCCTACCTCGCATGACTGGAGGGGGGGGGAATACATACAGTTGGTATTGTGAAGATCTATAAATAAGAGTTAAGTGCCCCCCCCAAAAAAAAGCTGCTTCAGAAGTATTGGGTGGTGGACAGGCGGTCTCCGTCCTCCAGAACAGCATGCGAGGTGACCCCGAAGGCTGGGAGCAGTGAAATGAATGGAAATCGCCTTCCCTCCCTCCAGCAAGGCGCTTCCACCGGCTCCCGATACCTCCGCCGACGGGAGGGGAGACCCATTTTGCAGAGGGACAAGTCGGGACACCCGCCGCCTGGGAGCGAAGGCTGAGGCGCCAACGCGCAGGCTTCGCCGTCGGAAAAACGTAGCGCGCGGCCGTCACGTGACGCTCAGGGAAGGGCGGGAAAAAAGCGGGAGAAGACTCGCTGCCCGCCATTTTGTGTCCTTGACAGATGATGCGGCGGCTTCATGCGCCGGCTGCTGGCTGGCTGGCGCTGCTCCTGCTGCTGGGCGAGGCCGCGGGCGAGAACCCCGGGATCTCTCTAGAGAGTGAGCCCGGCTTCGCTTGACGTTGGGCGGCGGAACCCGCGGGCACATTCTCACGTGTCAGGTTCTCACGTGTCAGGCACGCCCTTCGAGGCTGGGGCTGGACGGAGGCTGCTAGTGGCCTCCGGTGTCACGGGCTTCCCCTCCCGTGAGAACCGCCCATAAGGAAGGAGGCTGGGGGTGAGGGCTGCACAACGAGACCCTCGGCTGCCATCTGAAAAATAAGGGGATTCGGTTTCTATCCTATTGGAGCAAGCAAAATTATCTGCAGTGTTTTAGGGGTGGGGTGGGGAAATAATTATTTAGAGCCAATCCTTGAATTAATTGACTGGAAGGTAAAGTTAAAGGACCCCTAGACCGTTAAGTCCAGTCAAAGGCAACTATGGAGTCCATTGACTATGGGGCTATTGACTGGAGGGACACAGGTGGTGCTGTGGTCTAAGCCTCTTGGGCTTGCTGATCAGAAGGTCAGCAGTTCAAATCCGTGTGACGAGGTGAGCTCCCGTTGCTCTGTCCCAGCTCCTGCCAACCTAGGAGTTCGGAAGCACGCCAGTGGAAGTAGATAAATAGGTACCGCTGCAGCGGAAGGTAAACAGCGTTTCCGTGCGCTTTGGTTTCCGTCACGGTGTCCCATTGCACCAAAAGCAGTTTAGTCATGCTGGTCACATGGAAAGCTGGCTGTGGACAAACACTGGCTCCCTCGGCGTGAAAGCCAGATGAGCACTTCACCCCATAGTTGCTTTTGGTTGGACTTATCTGTCCAGGGGTCCTTTACCTTTACCTTTTTTTTACCTAATTGACTGGAAACAAGGCTAGATCCTTTTATGGAGAGCACCTTCAAGAGAAGGAATGAACTGCCCACATACAAAACAGGAACAGTCTTAGATTTCTTGATGCCCCTTGTCCGTCCACCCTCAGAAAGGGGGAGAGGAAAATCATGAACTCTGGATCTTTCCTTGGAACTAGGATCTTACTCAATTTAGAACATGTGATTTTTACCCATCTTCTTGCAGGTTTAGGTGCCCTGTTGGGGTAAAAAAAGAGAGCATCTTACAATAGTCGTATAATGTAGTCTTCTGTTAACATAGGTTAAAATCAGTGTTATTGCAGAGGCTGGCTTTGGTTTGCAACCCAACAATACAATATAACCAGGGTTATTTTCCCCCACACTGTGAATGTTTCAGGTTTGCATAATGTCTCCATCAGGTGTTCTGGGTATCCCCAACAATTCAAGGAATGTACTAGTGCACAAACACAAGTCCTTGCATAAATGGAAAGATGCAACCCATTTGCTGGATTGCATCTCACCAATATAAATTTTGATATTTAGAATGTGGAACCAGGCCACTTGTAGATGAGACCACAGAGGAAGAACGGATTGTAGGTGGACATGACGCTGAACTTGGAAGATGGCCTTGGCAAGTTAGTCTTCAAGTTTACCATACTAATGGAAGATACCTTCATGTATGTGCTGGATCTTTAATTGATTATGACTCCGTGCTAACAGCAGCACACTGCATTCAAAACAGGTATATATTCAGATCTTTATATATTCAATCTTTTTTCTGTGTCTGGTGTGAGAAAAGTATATGGATCAAATATAAGTATATGGACTTACTGAATTTTTTTTTGTATGTGTATCCATATATGTGGCTCTTTATCTTATTTCAGCTTTTTGCAAGGCCAGGTGATTTGTAGTGTTATAGCTATATTATGGATATCTGTCGGAGAAAACCCTCTCAAACACACGGAAGAGGCAAAAACGAAGCAAAAGAGAAGCCACAAAGACAGTGGTATATAGAATAAGGACCCCCCCCCCCTTTACCCATAGAAAAAAGGAATCTGCCAACCTGACCAGAGGCAGGGCAGAACTGGAGGGTAGAATGGCTCCTAATCCTGGAAGAGGCAAAAGACTTGAAATGCTTTGCCTGTCTGGTCCAGACTGAATGTCCCCCAGTCCACTCCAGCAAATTTCTGAATGTAATTTCCCCCTGGGATAATGAGCATCATAAAATCAACTCCCTGCAAAAAAGGCAGGTAGGGAAGGAAACAACACTGCTCTATTTACAGACACAATTGTCATTGTGGCATTCCAAGCAATGACATAGCTACGGAGGGGCTAGCCCCCAGAGGGGTGCCACTGAAGCTCCCAGCATGGGGGGGTGGTGCCAAACTCTGTCTTTGACCTGGGTAAAATAAAGCCTAGTTTTGCCCAATTCCAAGTTAGTTGGACTGAAATTGAAACTCTTGTTGAGCATGTTTTGAGCTTGCTCTGACTAGTGTTACCTATCTGTATATCTGTTTGGAATGTAAACGATTTGCTGGATATGTTGCTTTTATTATCTGCAGCAATTTCTTTCGTTCTTTTGGTGTTTGACGAGTCTAGCTTCATGTTTATTTTTGAACAGATGGTGAAGCAAGACACAAAATTCATTGCTCTGAAGTTGCAATCCTAGCTTAATGATTGACTCTGCAAGGGCTTTCATTTTGTCCTAGGACAACACCAGAGCTTTGGAGGGCTGTGTTTGGCTTGCGTCGACTTTATGGAGACAAGATTCATTCTGTAAACAGCCAGGTGATGAAAATCATGCCCCACTGTCGTTATGATGCAAGAAGTCACGTAAATGATATTGCCTTGTTTAAATTAAGCCAGGTTATCACATACAATGACTATATTCAGCCCATCTGTTTACCTAGCACCCCTATTCTCCTGAGTGACAGGAACCCATGTTATATAAGTGGATGGGGATTGACAAAAGAGAATGGTAAATATTTCCTTTTCCTTTTATTTTTTATTTATTGACTTTATATGCCACCCTATACCTGAAGGTCTCAGGGCGGTTCACAGAACAAAATAAGTAATATAAAACATATATATATATATATATATATGTGTGTGTGTGTGTGTGTGTGTGTGTGTGTGTGTGTGTGTTTTCAACTAATCAACTAGAATTAGTTTGGTGATCTTAGAATATCTCCTTGCTGTGAATACATTGGGACTATTTCACGTTACTCAGAAGGAGTATACACTCAGTAGGTGTTCATCACCAAAACAAATAAACTGAGGGTGAACAGAATAAACTTAGGACCACAAAATATGCACATTTCACATACAGTGGTACCTTGGTTCTCAAACTTAATCCATTCTGGGAGTCCGTTCCAAAACCAAGACACACTTTCCCATAGAAAGTAGTGCAAAATGAATTAATCCATTCCAGACTTTTAAAAACAACCCCTAAAACAACAATTTAACATGAATTTTACTATCTAACGAGACCATTGATCCATAAAATGAAAGCAATAATCAATGTACTGTACTATAAAATAAATAAGATAGTATTGTAGATGATAAAAATGAAAATTTAATTTTTTTCTTCCCTGCAGATGATAGTCATTGTTTGGATGGGGGGCTTTTATCCATTTCTGCAGTCACACAAACAATGAATCCGTAGCTGAACTGGGTTCCACACAGTCACAAAAATAAATTAACCAAAAAAGCCTCAAAAACAATAACGCAAAATAAATAGCAAAAACAAAAGCACCAAACTTAATCCGTTCCGGAAGTTTGACTTCCGAAATGTTCGAAAACCAAGGCGCAGCTTCTGATTGGTACAGGTGCCCTGGAAACAATAGCCGACAGCCACATCGGACGTTCAGCTTCCAAAAATAGTTTGAAAACTGGAACAGTTACTTACCGGTTTTTGGAGTTTGAGAACCAAGATGTTTGAGAACCAAGGTACCACTGTACTTGATCTCAGCTTTACACACTGTGACCAGGGGGACTAGACAGGGGGGTGGGGCAGCCTTGCTTATCAGTGTCCTGGAGACTTGTGAGAACCTCCAGAACCCTTGTGTGACTCAGAGCCCAGTAAGAAAGGTGGAGGGCTTAAAAGCTCTTTCCACAAAGGGTTTTCCCGCCACAGAAATAGTTTTTACGCCCTCTGCCTTGCATTCTGGGCTCTGGGAAGGTTGCTTGACATCCCACATAACCCCTCAGATAACTTGTGGTCCTATTGTAATTAATTTTATTACAACTTAGTACGCTGCTGCGATGACTTCTAACCCTACCCATGGTGATGCCTAAACTCATTGCACCATCGTTAAGCCCAGCCATTCGGATTGCTCATTTAAAGGTTGCACCACTAGAAAATTTAAAGGAGAATGCAGCACACTCAAAGATAAATGGGGTTGCATCTACAGCTGAGAGTATACATTGAAAGTAGATGGATAAATGATTAATTTAATTTGGAATATGCAGAAAATATAAAATAAAAATTTAAGGGGGGGAGGAAGTCGAGTTTTGAAATGTTAAAATGATTGTAAAATTATTGAAATGTATAAGATTGAAAATCATAAATAAAAAATATTTTTTTTAAAAAAAGGGATTGTATCTACAGCTCTGCATTCACCTAGGGTCAGTGTACCAAAATTCATCACGTCTCCAAGATGGTGGAATGACTTTTGAGATCCGTTTTAGCAATTGACATAGGTTCTCTGCACTTTAATGGGGATGTGGCTGCGGTGCATGAGGCTTAAGAAAGTTACTTTGGACCAAAAGATGTCAACAGCCAGCATTTTTGCATATTGTTCAATATGTTACAGAATGTTAAACAGAGGCATACTACCAGCTGTATTTTATGTATTCATTATAGGTACACCAAGTTATATATTACAAGAAGCTGAAATAAAAGTTTTTACACACGAAGTCTGTAATAGTTACGATTGGTATAATGGACAACTATCAAGGAATCAGCTTTGTGCTGGCTCTGAAAGTGGACATGTTGACGCTTGCCTGGTAAAATGAAGATAATTCTGTTTCAAAACAAATTGAAGAAACATGTTGTCTTGTTGTTGGTAGCTCAAATATCATTACTGGATGAGGGTAACACCGGTCACAGTACTACCAAAGCAGTTGGAAAATTAATAGAAATAAGTTGCTGTTTCTTCATTTGATGAAATGGTCTCATTGACACATCACAGTAAAATTCAAGCAATACCATAATTTCATGTGCCTTATATTGATTTGAGATTGCATGCGGCATAATTCCAGTTAAGATATAGAACTTGTTACTACTATTTTCTTTTTGGGTCCTTTTTTGGCTCACTGAAATATACTAGTAGCTGAGTGGGGACTTTTGAGTTTATTTTAGAAAGAAAAGTGGAGCATACATTTCAAAACATAAAATAAATGAAAGAAGAGCTATGCATAAAAATTCAGGGTATTCACTTATTTCCACTTTGCTTCCCTCCAAAACAGAATTTGGCAACAGAGGGTGAGGCAAGAATTGTAATAAAAACATGGCTCTTGTTATGGTAGCTAACATTAAATGGAATACAGTGGTACCTCGCAAGACGAAAAACGTGCAAGACGAAAGAGTTTTCTGTTTTTTGAGTCGTTCCGCAAGACGAATTTCCCTATGGGCTTGCTTTGCAAGACGAAACATCTTGCGAGTTCTTGCGAGTTTGTTTCCTTTTTCTTAAAGCTGCTAATAGCCGTGCTTCGCAAGACGAAAAAACCGCAAGACGAGACTCGCGGAACGGATTAATTTCGTCTTGCGAGGCACCACTGTATCATGTACAGTACTATTATTGTATGACTAGCTTGATGTCTAGAATTCCTCTCCCCACCTGCCCCAAATGATCACATTTTTAAAGTGGCCTACCTGTTGGTACTCAAGAGTGGGTGGCGCTGTGGTCTAAACCACAGAGCCTAGGGCTTGCCGATCAGAAGGTCAGCGGTTCGAATCCCCATGATGGGGTGAGCTCCCGTTGCTCGGTCCCTACTCCTGCCAACCTAGCAGTTCGAAAGCACATCAAAGTGCAAGTAGATAAATAGGTACCCCTCCGGCGGGAAAGTAAACGGCATTTCCATGCGCTTCTCTGGTTTGCCAGAAGCGGCTTAGTCATGCTGGCCACATGACCCGGAAACTGTATGCCAGCTCCCTGGGCCAGTAAAGCGAGATGAGTGACGCAACCCTAGAGTCGTCCACGACTGGACCTAACGGTCAGGGGTCCCTTTACCTTACCTGTTGGTAGTGCTGTTGAGCCACAAAGGAAGATTACCCAATTCATTTTTCCAGACTCATCCTTATTTCCTAGCAATGAGTATTTTCTCTTGATGATTTCTGAGAGGTAAACCTTCCGAATGTGAAACCTTCCGAATACTGTCAACAACACTTAGATTGTCTTCTTTATTTTTCATTTTCCAGGGAGACAGTGGTGGTCCTCTGATGTGTTATTTGCCAGATGATAAGTTTTATCTGGTAGGAATCACCAGCTTTGGTATTGGCTGTGGTCGACCAAAATTACCAGGAATCTATATACATGCAGCTAATTACAGAAGTTGGATAGATTCACGCCTACTTGGCAAAACCTCCATTGTGAGCATTCCATGTGTTCTGATTTTTTCAACTGTGGTGTGGGTAACCATTCATCTTGTTCTGTGAACAGGCAAACTCTGCTTCCATTGCACTTTTAAACTCAATTATTTCCTCCTGCAAATCTTTACCAAAATACAATATTTAAGAGTTACTATGCTTTATAATCTACTTTGAATTGACAAATTCAAAAACAAGTTTTATCTGCAAAGATATAAACCCAGAAGCACTGTTCATTTAATTTCCTTTATGAATCGCTTCCCAAAGCGATTTCACAATAAAAAATATGTATATACAGACTGGTTTATCCATGCCTCCCCTTGTTATGCTGCTTCCATCATCCTCCTGGAAAAACCCCCCTGCTCTTTAGTGTTCAATTGGAGCGAACAGGAATCTGGGTTTCCCCCAGATTGCCATTTGTTCTGATAGATCACTAAAGAGCGGGTTTTCCCTTGGAAAGGGGAAAACTCCAGTCAAGCGGGAAACTGCCAGGACTTGTGCTTTCTAGGCACAGCACATGCGGAATTTACATATATGTATATTTTACATTTTTTGATGGGTGGGGTATAAATAATAAAATCATTATTATTACGTACAATTTTAAAAGCTACGGTAGTAAGATCAGTGGTAGCTAATAAATAAGTTGCCTGTGTTTAGGACCAAGCTTTATCAGTACAAGGTAGACTGGTTTGTTGAGTGATACATTATTGTTTCAGTGTTTTATCACACACCGTTGTAATTTATTGTTTAATACTGATGTGAACGGTTCACAAGTGCTTTATCAGCTGCGGAAAAGTGGCATATAAATCTTGAAACAAATAGCTCTCATTCTACCATAAGTCCTTCTTCCTAGTGTGCTCTAGTAGTTAAGAGACATGGGTTGAAATCCCCACTTGGTTATGAAGCTCATGGGGTAACCTTGGGCCAGTCACGAACTCTCATCCTAAACTGTTTCATAGGGTTATTGTGATAATATTGGGGGGGGGGGGACAATGTACAATGCCCACCATGGGAAAAGTTACACAAAGAGTGCTGTAGAATTACAATACTGTACTGTGCTTCAGTTGGCCAGATGCAAAGCCAACCTTGCATGAGTTTTACACACACCCCAAACACTGAGTTGATTCAGAACGAAATCCTTTAAGATACGCTTTCCCCCTGCCCTCACTGCATAATGGTCGCCTATAAGAGGCAATCGTAGGAGGGCACTTGTGTTGCTCTTACACAAGCATTGTCCAGTCCTGACACTAAGGTCTAACTCTTGAGGGCCTTCTGACGGTTCCCTCACTGCGAGAAGGGAGGTTACAGGGAACCAGGCAAGAAGAGGGCCTTCTCAGTTGTGGCACCTACCCTGTGGAACACCCTCCCATCAGATGTCAAGGAAATAAACAACTACTGGTACCTGACCTTTAGAAGACATCTGAAGGCAAATTTTTAATGCCTAATATTTTACCATTTTTATATCAGGGACACAGATGGTGCTGTGCTCTAAACCACTGAGCCTCTTAGGCTTGCCAATCAGAAGGTTGGTGGTTCGAATCCCTGCGATGGGGTGAGCTCCCGTTGCTGTTCCAACCTAGCAGTTTGAAAACACGCCAGTGCAAGTAGATAAATAGGTACCGCTGCAGTGGGAAGATAAACAGCATTTCCGTGTGCTCTGGTTTCCATCACTGTGTCCCGTTGTGGCAGAAGCGGTTTAGTCATGCTGGCCACATGACCCGGAAAGCTGTCTGTAAACAAACCCGGCTCCCTCAGCCTGAAAGCCAGATGAGCACTGCACCCCATAGTCGCCTTTGACTGGACTTAACTGTCCAGGGGTCCTTTACCTTACCTTTACAATTTTTTAAGCTGCCCAGAGTGGCTGGGGAAACCCTGCCAGATGGGTGGAGTATAAATAATAAAATCATCATCATTATTATTATTAGGCATATCAATCCTTATTTATAAAAATCCCTGCTAAAAGAACCCATGCCCCCGCCCGTTGCCTCTCTTAGCCCCGATTACTTTCGTAAAATGCGATTTATTGTAACGGGCAAAGCCGATATCAGCTGCCGTCGCTGTGACATTTCACCAGGCGGTTTTTTGCTTTCCTTACGTCGGGTTAAATAATAGGAAGCTTCGCTTTCGTAGGGCTTGGGGAGAGGTCGTCCCCATCCTCGTTGCCGGCTCTCGGGATTCCCTTATCGATCCCCGACAGGAGACTCCCGCCCCGAGGAGCAAGCGTTCCAACCGACGGGCGTAAAGAAGGCGCGGAAGCTCCCGCTGCGCGCTTCGCCCCCCCCACTTCCCCTCCCCCGCGCTAACGTCACTTTGGCCGGAGGAGAAAGTTTCCTCGACGGACGATGCGGCTAAGCCGTCTCAGGGCAGCCGCTGCGCCTCTGCTGGCACTGCTGCTGGGTCAAGCCGTGACCCTGAACATAATGTCTCTGCTTCCCTCGGAGGGTGAGCCGGGCTTTCCTCGTCCCCCTTGAGCGGTGCGCGGCCCGTCGGAAGCGTTTAGGATCGCAGGGGCGGAGCTGCGCGTGGAGCGCACTTTCCCCGAGGAAGGCGGGGAGCGGGAGGGAAGCCGCTTCAAAACCTCCGGTGGGACGTGCGCGGAGCGCGCAACAGGCGGCGCAGCTTCGCCATCGGGGTCGCCGCTGGGGAGGGAAGGATGCGAAGGCATTGGATCCCTCAAATCAAGCGGGCGGTTTCTTTCCTGCAGGTCGAGGCCCGTGGATCCGCCGTGAGGATCCGTCTCCCGGCAAGCAGCTCGTGGGGTTGCATTTGAGTCCTGGAAACGACCATTGTTTATACTTTTAGATCCGTGTGCATTTATGAATATTTATTCTATATTTGAGACCTTAAAATACTTACAGCACTATACACAGACCCTTGAAGGTTTATGCCCCCCAAAACTAGTCAGTCTGGAAAGTTGCTGCCTCTTGTTTCAGGAAGACCTTCTACCACCCAGCCAACTTCTTTGTTGCTACCCTTTCTGCTCTGCTGTGAAATCTATTATCTCTGGCTGACACAGATTTCACAAGGTGTTGTACAAGATTTAAACACTCTGTTACACATACTGGGAAACAAGGTCCCATAAATATCCTAGTTTTGACAGAATCCACAGAACGGATTCTTTTCGTCTTGCGAGGCACCACTGTAAATACTTCCCTCCACAATGCCCAACAGAAATTCATCTGGTCACGGAAGTGTTGTGCCATACCGATCTATTCAAAACAACGGTCCTAAGGATCTGCTTTAAATGTATTTGTTGCTGAACGCCTGCTATATTTTGAGGGACGTATCTCACCACTAGCGTAACTGTGTTTTCATTTCTAGATTGCGGGACAAGGCCTCTGATGGGTGAGATGACAGTATGGAATCGGATTGTGGGTGGACGTGATGCGGAGCCCGGGGCATGGCCATGGCAAGTTAGTCTTCAAGTTTACCGCTTTGGTACAGGATATCACCATGTATGTGGTGGATCCTTGATTAATAACTACTCAGTGCTGACGGCAGCACACTGCATTAAAAAATGGACGTAGGTATATTTCTGTTCTAAATCTTTTTCTTCTTTTTTTGCCAATTATAGGCGTGAGAAAAGTGTATTCGTTAAAACGACATTAGCTTATTTTTGAAATCTGTATCTACCGCTAGAGACCTGGAACAAAACGTTTCAGTATATCAATAACAGGAGCAACCCTCTTGAGGCAATAGGCCTGTAACATCAGTCCAGAGATTAGAGGCAGGGGGATAGTTCAGAAATTGGGGGCCCTTTTTCCTTTCACCCCCCTCCATCCCCACCTGAAACCATTCCCTGCTATGCTTTATAATAAGGGTGGGGAACCTTTCACAGCCTATGGGCAACCAGAGGCAAAAAGTGGATTGAACAATCAATGTAATTCATACATTTCTGGAGTTTACAGGTTTCTACACACACACAAATGCTCACAGCCCTCCAACCACCAGGCAGGGAATTCCAGCGCAGACATCCAAACGCTTTGCAAAGATCAATCCATGGCATGAAAAACCAGATCTCTGCAGCGGAGTTCATTACCCAAAAAAAAGGCCATCTGGACCCTGCAGTTAAAAGAACTACCACCCAGTCATAAATACCCCCTTCTTGGGCAAGGTGGTGGACAGAAATCTACTAGAATGTTGTAGTTTTTCAGATCTGAAATGGGAGGAGGGGGCAAGGAAAGATCAAGGACTCTGCTTTCTGTGTACAAAATGAGTTCACACCTGTTTGCAGGAAAATGCCAAGCATTTATTTATGTAGAGCATTTGTACTCTGCTCTTCAGCCAAGAAGCCTCCCAGAGCGGCTTACATGAAATCAAATCAAGACACTCCCTACCTGTAGGCTTACAAACAAAAAAACAAACACACAAGGGGAAAGGGAGGAGGAGGGAAGAGGAAAACAAAACTCAAGCACCGATTTCTGGACAGTTTCTATATTTCTGTATTGACCAGCCAGCATAGTTCAGAGGCTGGAGGTGCCTGGTGGAACTGGGCCGCCAGCAAAGCAGATGCAATGAAACCAGCTTCCTGAATGATTCATTTATGGATCCAATTGGAAACATTTTATACTGCAAAAGAATAACTTCAGTAGTTACTTCCTTTATCTCTTATGTACAGCATATTTTAAAAGCACATTAAAAGGGGACCTCTGACCGTTAGGTCCAGACGTGGACGATTCTGGGGTTGCGGCACTCATCTCGCTTTATGGGCCTAGGGAGCCAGGATACAGCTTCCGGGTTTTGTGGCCATCATGACTAAGCTGCCTCTGGCAAACCAGAGCAGTGCACGGAAACGCCGTTTACCTTCCCGCCGGAGCAGTACCTATTTATCTACTTGCACTTTGACGTGCTTTCGAACTGCTAGGTTGGCAGGAGCAGGGACCGAGCAACAGGAGCTCACCCCATTGTGGGGATTCGAACCGCCAACCTTCTGATCAGCAAGCCCTAGGCTCTGGTTTAGACCACAGCGCCACCCGCATCCCATTACTTCTTCCCAAAATCATGGGAACCATAGTTTGCCTCCTCACTGCCCCAGTACCCTAAACAAACTACAGTCCCCAGGATTATTGGGGGGGGGGGGAGAGAGTCGTGTGCTTTAAGAGTGCAATGAATTTTACTTAAATGTGGTGTGGCTCTGTTTACTGCAGATAATCATACTTTTCAACTCAGTTTCTTGCAGGTGTCTCTGGTGCAACTGGTTAGTGCATTTGACTGTTAACCAAAAGTGTATTTGACTTTTCAACTCCAAACAGGGATAGTTTGAAGGTCGGCAGTTCGAATCCGCACGACAGGGTGAGCTCCTGCCCCAGCTCCTGCCAACCTAATAGTTCAAAAGCACGCCAGTGCAAGTAGATAAATAGGTACCACTGTGGCAGGAAGGTACGGTAAATTGCATTTTTGTGCGCTCTGGCTTCCGTCATGGTGTTCTGTTACGCCAAAAGCGGTTTAGTCATGCTGGCCACATGAACTGGAAAGCTGTCTGCAGACAAAGGCCGGCTCCCTTGGCCAGAAGCAAGATGAGCGCCGCAACCCAATAGTCGCCTTTGATGGGACTTGACAGTCCAGGGGTCATTTACCTTTACCTTTATGTTAGCTCAATAAAACTATGATTTAGCCAGAAGTATTTATAATTACATCTGGAGATAAAATAATCAGCATCGAAGAGCAGTAAGTGTAGTTGCACTGTGATAAAGAAGTCACATTAAGAGGTGGTAATTATATTGAGAAGACATGCCCACATTCATGATGGAGAGGCAGACAAATATTTTTGCACAAGATCTCCATTATTAAGGTATAAAACAAACAAATTGAAATAGATGTTGCTCACACACAAATCACAAGCCTGTTGTGAAGGTGGTAGTGTTTGCATTTGCAGCCTTCCACACTTCTGAACGTTTTTTTTACAAGGCAATGGAGTAAAAATGTAGTGGAGGACAGAGAAAGAGTGGTTGGGGTGAGGAACAATATAAAATCCAGAATATTTTTCATTAGGATCTGCCCCAGAATATTTTTCATCAGGATCTGCCTACTGATGTGGACAGTAAGCAGTGGAACAGCAACAAATATGGTGACTGAAAAAGGTATGTGGGTGTCTTATGAACCAATCACATGTGCAGAAAAATCATTTCTGAACCACCTGTTTGTAAGAAAATTCCTGTATGTGGACATGGTAAAGGGATTTTATTCTCTCTTAGGGATCCTGCATTTTGGAGGGCTGTATTTGGCTTGCACCATCTTTATAGCTATGAATCTTCTACTGTAAAGCGCCATGTCAGAGCTATCGTGATGCATGCTGGTTTCAAGAGAAGCACGTACGAAAATGATGTTGCCTTGTTTAAACTAAAAAGGCCTATCAGCTACAGTGATTATATTCAGCCTATCTGCTTACCTAACAGCACTACTCAACTAGTGGCAGATGAAAACCCATGTTTCATAAGTGGATGGGGAAACACAGAGGAGAAGGGTAAATATCTTATGTGTCCTTTAATCTGTGTTAAAAATCAGTTTGGTGATCTAATTGAGATTGGTGATCTCAGGAAGAATCTTTGCAGTGAGTTGTATTCAGTGCTAGCCCTTCTCAGAGTAGCATTGGATTCACTCCAGTGAGGACATTCAGGATTGTTTCACACAATGCACAGAAAGAAAACTGATTTTGCTGTAGAATGTACGGAGGATTCCTTGTACCTGTCAAAGTGCACTCTGTGTGTGTGTGTGTGTGTGTGTGTGTGTGTGTGTGTTTGTTGCATTCACACTGTGTGTTTTTAAATGTACTCTTAAAATGCTTTTTAAAAAGTATTAATCTTCTGTGGAATACTGGAAATAGATTTCACAGAGGATGTGTGGCAGAGTTAATGAGTTTTATCATTGTCCTGTCCCAATAGCTGCAATAGTTAGCAATTTTATATTACACAGCGCTAAAGAAACACAAGCATACTTCTAACAGTGTTTTGTGTTCATTACAGGTAGAGGAAAATTTATATTACAAGAAGCTCAAGTTGACGTTATTCCACTATATATCTGCAATAGATATGACTGGTATGCAGGCGTAGTATCGTGGAATATGCTTTGTGCTGGTTCTGAAACTGGACATGTGGATAGCTGCCAGGTAAAAAGGGAATAATTCTATTTAAAAACATACTGCCAAAAATATATATTGTTTCCTGATTGGCAGGGGGTTGGACTCGATGGCCCTTGTGGTCTATTCCAACTCTATGATTCTATGATATATTCACGTGTCATTTTTTACCAGGCTTCCCATCTCCCTATCTGAGTACACAAACTAGCTTGTACTCACAGAAATGTGGTTTTGGGAATCTTTAATCTGGAGATCATTGCACACCTCAAAGTTATCGAACTATACCATGGCCAAGTTGTTTTTCTTACTTGGGAGAGTTAGCAAAAGACTCATAGATTGCAAGATAAATAGTATTTATTTTAACAAAATGGCAGAGAAAGTGGCTTTGTAGCTAGAAGCGTCAGTTGCAATGGTACAGAATAAAACAGGTAAGTTACTACACAAACGCACATTGCCTAGACCAAAAGCCTACACTTAAGTAACAAGACTGCAAGTGGCAGCACAGTGGTAATGCTCAGATGCTGATGACTGATGTTTGTGAAAATGGGGAGGGCAGAAAGACAGCAAGGTTTAGGAAATGAAGAAGGCAGAAATCAAAGGAACGAATAAAATGTTGGTGTTTGGAGTTAAAAAGCTGACCGAAGGTGAACTGAATACTGAATCCCTGCTAGAGGTGATTATCCTGGATATGATCACATTAAGACTCAGGGTTTTTGGAAAAACACGAAAGCTGTGTTCATTGTAGGAAATACATATGTGATAGGAAATATCCTAGTTCTATCCCGAATAGCTAACTCTTCCCCCACTATGAGGTATGGAGAAAGAGTGGAATTCAGGGCAGCAACCCTAAGAGTATTGGTCTAACACAATAGGTCAGTAGAAGGACAACAAGCTTGGGAGGTTCCTCACTAATCTACCCTTTCCTCATACATATACATCAGCCTACAGGGCAAGCCGAGTTGCCCCTGACATTATTAAACACTAATAGTTACCTGTCCTGAGGAAAGGATTGGCGGAGATGGTTCCCTGAGTTTTACTATGATCTGATGGTGTGAGGTCGTGTCTGTGATAGGTGTTAGGAGCACATACAGTGGTACCTTGGTTCTCAAACGCTTTGGTTCTCAAACGCCAAAAACCCAGAAGTAAGTGTTCCAGTTTTTAAAAGTTTTTCAGAAGCTGAACGTCCGATGTGGTTGCCAGCTATTGTTTCTGGGGCATCTGTACCAATCAGAAGCTGCACCTTGATTTTCGAACATTTCGGACGTCAAACGGACTTCTGGAACAGATTAAGTTTGGTGTTTTTGTTTTTGCTATTTATTTTGCATTTTTGTTTTTGAGGCTTTTTACGGTTGATTTGTTTTTGTGACTGTGTGGAACCCAGTTCAGCTACTGATTGATTGATTGTGTGACTGCGGAAATGGATAAAAGCCCCCTCCCCCTCCATAACAATGACTAACATCAGTGCAGGTAAGAAAAAATAATAATTTTAATTTTTATCATCTACAATACTGTCTTATTTATTGTATAGTACAGTACATTATTGGTTTTCATTTTATGGATCAATGGTCTTGTTAGATGGTAAAATTCATGTTAAATTGCTGTTTTAGGGGTTGTTTTTAAAAGTCTGGAACGGATTAATCCATTTTGCACTACTTTCTATGGGAAAGTGCTCCTTGGTTTTGGAACGCTTTGGTTTTGGAACGGACTTCCTGAACGGTTTAAGTTTGAGAACCAAAGTACCACTGTATTTTGTTGGCCATTCTACCATTCTACCTATGTGTCAAGAAACATCCAGGGAAAAGGCTCAATCAGTGATATATCTATCTATCTATCTATCTATCTATCTATCTATCTATCTATCTATCTTCTATCTATCTATCTATCTATCTATCTATCTATCTATCTATCTAGATCTAGATAATGGTCCCAGATAAGCCAGCCTTTGTAGTTTACTCTTGAGCTAGGCCCATACACGAACCCTGGGTTCCTTGCCTAATGCGGTTCAAAACACATTTTTAAAAGCTTCCTTAAGGGAGAACACTAAGATTCCTTTAAGAGGCCCTGACTAACCCAAAGAAAATAGCAAACTTGGAGAGGGTCAAGGAGGACAATCTAACTAAATTTAATGAGGTTTTCTTCCATGGGAATTCACAAAGGCAGGCACCCTGGGGAAGAACTAAAAAAAGCTGGGCAGTTTTGGGGTCTCGGGTAGTCCAGTTAAAGGAAAAAGATAACCTGATGGATGGTGCTTTATAACCAAGGCATGATCATCTTAAGGTCCAAGATGGATGGATGGAAGGACTGCAACGTGACAAAGGACACAGGTAACGAGTTGTCAGCAGGCACAACATGATCTCCTGTTACAAGGGGCCCCTGAGACAATTGAAATACCTTTCTAGGTGACCAAGATTTCCCACTTGGGAAGAGGCAGCGGCACTTTCCCAGAGAATGGAAAATGCAACTTAACCAAATTACCAGTGGGAAATGTTATTGCCATTTTATTTTCGAATATCCAATATACTTTGTATATTCCCCCCCCAAATGTTAATAAAACCTATTAAAAAAAAAAAAAGCTACTGCCGTGACATGCCTTTTTGGGGGAGGGTGTCATGTGACCCCCCTCTCCGATGATAGCATGCTGCTGCAGTCCAATAGGATGAGGTTTTGAAACCCTCAACCAATCAGGAGGGTGGGGGAATTTGGGCTTGAGGCAGGAGAGCTTAGTTGCATACCCAGACATGTTCTGAGGATGAACATGGCAGCATCAAAGCCGGCCATGGCACCTGTGGTCTTTACCTACCTACTAGGCACTTTGAAGAAGAGCACTAGGAGAGTACAGTAGGTCAAGAAGGCAGATACTGTGAGTTTATCATACTCCATGGCAGCCATCAGTGTTAAACCTGAAAAGGGAAAGTCAGGGATGTTAGGGGGGGAAATACCTGTTCAACCCAAAGCTTACATGTAACCAGACCCAGAACTTGAAGCTGCAATCCTTGTAAATGCTGTGATTCTGACCCAGAAGGCTATTGTGGTGTGTGTGTGTACCCATTTCCTGAAGGACGAGGACAAGGAGCCCACATCAACACGCTTACCTGCAACGATGTTTACAGCAGGACAGGATCCAGACCCTGAAACTATGTTCCCTGGCAAATTCCAGCGATTCTGGTCTAGAGTGGGATTGTAGATATATGTGTATATAATATTGATGCTCAACGGATGAAGCCACATCCATTTCCCTACCTGTAGAGGCTGTGGGTGGCAGTGTAACTTTTGAAATCGCAGAAGAGAATAGAGCATGAAGAAAAGGAAGCTTTAACTGAAGAGTTGGAGGAGGAGATTCTGCAGGTGAGAGTTTTGTATCTGAATGATGTGCACGTTTGATTAGTATGTTGGTTTGCCTTGTTACTAAAGAGCTTCTCTGTTTTCTACAGGGTGCTATATAACTAGTGGTAATTTTGATAAAGCATCAATTGATGGAAGAGTACTTTAGAAACTGCAGGAGAAAATGGAGTATGAAGAAAAGGAAGATTTAACTGAATAGATGGATGAAAACAGCTTGTCGGTTGTTAATATCTGTCCTATGTCCGAGCCCTGAAAGCTGAAGGGTGCATGCATGTGTGTATTTCTGATGTGTGTAAATAAAAATGGTTTGCTTTAAACATCTGTGTGCATACCTGTATCAGAAAGCAACATGGCAAAGCACCATAGCAGAGCATGATTACCGATTCAGGCTTTCCCAACTGATCCATATTTCCTAGAAAACTGTATTTTGTTTTGCCTGTTCATGAGATGCAAATTAAAACTTACTGTTTTTCATGTTGCAGGGGGACAGTGGAGGACCTCTGATGTGTTACTTTCCAGATTACACCAAGTTTTATCTGATAGGAATCACCAGTTTTGGTATTGGCTGTGGCCGACCCAAACTTCCTGGAATCTATATACGTGCAAAAGATTATCGACCATGGATAGATAGAGCAGTCAAAATATTCAGCAGAACTTCTACTATGAGCTTTCAACACATTCTCATGTTTTTGACCGTTGGATTGGTAACCTTCCATCTTGTTCTATGAAAAGTCCTGTTCTTTTGGAACTTTATACTTTTCCTTTTAAAACGTATTCATTCCTCTTGCAAACAAGTATATGGAGCCATTTGTTTTTATAATAATGAATGCTTTGTACTCAGTTGTTTAACCTTGTCCAAAATGAATGGAAAAATCCTTCATTAAAAACATCAGTCCAAAAGACATTGTTCAGTTACATTTATATGTTTTGGGGGCTGTAAGTTATATTGTGACTATTGTACTGACAGGCTGCAATATGAAAAAAGAGCATGTTTCAAAAACATGCAGAAAATTATAATTTAATATGTGAAAGAAAGGCTTCAATTCTTCATAGAGGCTTAATTTACAAAATTCAAATGATCCTCTCCCAAATATATATTTCCATATTCTATAAGAAATGTACATGATAGATGCCTACCATTGCCATGCTTTTCTGTATCATTTAAAAAATAAAACATAATTTACAGTTGAATACAGGCATATTTGAAATTCTAGTGTAATATTTTTTAGTCCTTATCCCCCAAAGGAGAATCTACAAATGAGAATTTTGCCTATAAGTAGTTCCATGTTTATTGTTATTAATTGCTTTCTGCAACTTCTACAGCAAAGCAAAATATGTAATGATTTGGTGTTAAATTAAATGGGTTTGGAGGTCCTCTGCAATACTGTAATTTCATAGTAGTAAGATTGGATTCTGCAGAGGCTATTACTAAAATGGTCAAGCCAGTTTCTTCATTAAGGAAATACCTAGCCAGGTCTGCTAAGTATATACTTATTTACACTTGGGCCAAGATGTTGCAGTCGGAACGACTGCTCCTGGAAAGTGAGCTGTAGTGGGAAGACCTCTATTGTAGTTGCAGATTAACTCAGCAAGGTCTGAGTGCGAAAAGCAATATGATAGTCTTATCTGTGCTTTGGATGGAAGTATTAAAACCTGAGACATGAAAGCTAGGAGCTAAAGGGCACCTTCAACCTAGGTTATGGGAGCAAGAACGGAATGTCTAGGTGCACTTTTTTAATCACAAGAATACAAAGCTGAAAATTAATGAACTGCAGCTACAACATTATGTTCATTTTTCACATGGTCTAGTCCTTCTCCTGCCCACCCCCACATATTCTTAAGAGGGTCTCTTCTCTGGTCTTCAGAGAGTGGCTGAAGGTGGGGAGGCTGAAACAGCTCCTCCTTTCCTTCCACTCTGCAGTTTTAATCGCGCTAATGAGATTCCCTGCTGCAAAATGCTCCTAGGAAAATGGGGGGGGGGATGGAAAATGGCCCCTAGGAGTTGGCTCCTGTGAGGGCTGGATTTAGTTTTGATGAGGCCCTAAGCTACTGAAGGTAATGGGGCCCTTTATATGTCCAGCTGTCCTTTGTCAACAACAAATTGTTGCTGTTTTTTTGTGTTGGAATATATGCTATGTGGTAATTTATGGACCTAGGTGAAGGTAAAGGGACCCCTGACCATTAGGTCCAGTCATGACCGACTCTGGGGTTGCGCTGCTCATCTCGCTTTATTGGCCAAGGGAGCTGGCGTTTGTCCGCAGCTTCTGGGTCATGTGGCCAGCATGACTAAGCTGCTTCTGGCGAACCAGAGCAGTGCACGGAAACACTGTTTACCTTCCCGCTGGAGTGGTACCCATTTATCTACTTGCACTTTGTGCTTTCGAACTGCTAGGTTGGCAGGAGCTAGGACCGAACAATGGGAGCTCACCCCGTCGCAGGAATTTGAACCGCCGACCTTCTGATCGGCAAGTCCTAGGCTCACCCGCATCCTTCCATTTATGGACCTAATAGGTATCTAAAGCCATTTTTCACATTAACAAAATACGTATTTTATCAAAGTAATTGTTGAACAGAAATACAATTAAGTATACATTCAGCTGTGCTGCACTGCAGTGCCCCCATGCAACCAGTCCATGCAGAATGTAGCCACCCTATATATAGAAATGAGCAAACCAGTGATACTTTAGGGCAGTGTTTCCCAACCGGTGTTCCGCGGCACACTAGTGTGCCGTGAGATGTTGCCTGGTGTGCCGCGAGATGTTGCCTGGAGGGAGGCGGGCGAGGGCATTTGCTTCCCGGAGGACTTGTGGGAAGCCGCCCCTTCCCTGGGCGACGCGCCGCCTCGCGACTCCGGAGTCAGTCCCGAGGGCTCTCGGAGGGACTCGCGAGCGACGGCGCGGCGGCTCCGGGGCGCGCTCAGCCGGGCCGCCGCGCGCCCCCGCGCAGCCCCTGCTGCAGCTGCCCGGCGTGGAGCGCAACGCTTGGAGGCGCCCAGGTAGGGCCGAGCCGGGCGGGGGCAGGGAGGTCTCGGTCTGCTGCGGGCGCAGGAGGGCGAGCGGGAGAGGGGGAGCCGTCGGGTCTCCTGGAAGGAAGCGAGGCGGCGGCTGAGGGGGATGCAGCCCCGTCCCCAGCAACAGGCGCTCCTCGAAGTGAGGCCACAAGTCGGGGCTCGGACAGGGCCTGGAAGCAGCGGCTCCGGCTCTTGGGAGCGGAGAAGGGGACTTCGAAAGCGGCCTGGAGGAGAAAAGCCCCGATGCAGCGAGAGCGGGGAGCGTGCTGCCTTGTCCAGGCCTCCTCGCTTTGTGCCGTCCGCTGCCGGGAGCAGGACACGGGGGCTCCTCGTTCGCATGCCTTCCCGGGTGATCGGTGAGGGTTAGGGTTAGGGTCCCTCAGTCCCTCGCTTTGCTGCCTCCTCCCCCCCCACCCCCAAAGCTTGGAGGTTCCCCGGCAAGGGGGAGGGAAAAAATTGAAAGTTACACTTTCGTGCGTCCCTCCCGGCGTGACGCTGCGCGCTGACGTCACGGGGCTGTAATGGTGGTGTGCCTCGAGATTTTTTTCATCAAACAAGTGTGCCTTTGCCCAAAAAAGGTTGGGAAACACTGCTTTAGGGAGCAGGCAGGGCCCATTACATACATCACAGGAGCCTACACAACACAAAACACTGTTACTGTATGTAGGTTTTATTTTATTTGCTTTTTATCTTATATTTTGGAAATGTACATCCAGGGTTTTTTTCCTTTAAATTTTTAGGGGGCCCCAAAAGAGTGGGGCCCTAAGCTATAGCATGTTTCGTTTATACGTAAATCTGGCACTGCTGCTATGGACTTAACCTATATTAATAGGTATGTCTCGGGTCAGCCTCTTGAGGCACCGTAATCCGGTTCCCTCCAGCCGCGTTCTTTCTTGAGAGAACCATCTCGGCTCCTTTAATGATCTCCCCTCGAGAACCAGAACCCTGCGAGACGTGTGTGTATGTGTTCGGTGTTTGTGCGGGGGAAAGCAGCAAAAGGTTCTGTCAGAACGAGCGAAGGAACTCCGAGCCATCTTCGCTCCATTTCCCTCCCTCGCGCCGCCGCCGCCGCAACGTTATTCCCGCCAAGAGAGCGGCGGGACGGGGGGGGGGGCGCCCGGCCGCCATTTTGTTTCGCCGACGGACAATGCTGCGAAAGCTCCGCCGGGCAGCCACGGCCTCTCTGCTGGCGCTCCTGGGGCTGCTCAACACGCCCAGAAACGTCACGTCTCTCTTGTCCATGGAGGGTGAGCCCGGCTTTCTCTCCCTCCAGCCGCCCTTTCCACGTTCTCCGCGCGCTGCGCTCGAGCCGCCAAAAAAGACAGGGGTGGAACTGCGCGTGCGCGTGGGAGGCAGCGAAGGAAGGAGGGGCGGGGATTTCCTCGGAAAGTCCTTGAGAGGACTGGGATTTGCTCTCAAATCGAGCGGGCGGGCGAGGCCTGTGGATCCGCCGTGAGGAGGATCTGGCGGAGGCATTGGGGTCCCCGTGGAAGGACCCATCGCGGCCTCAGGAACCAGAGAAATGTGATTGTTATCCCCAACCCCAACAAATGTTCTCTTTCCAGCAAGCTGTCGCTGGGCGGCTCGAAACGGAGGGGTGTTTTTTATATTATTATTATTAGTGTTTTATATTATTATTTTATCATCATCATCTTAAAAACCATAAAATAATACATCTTGGGCTCCCATCTCATTAAAAGGAAGGGATACAACAACTGGAAAGGCTAAAATGTGTATACTTCAAGCATTCCAAAATATGTTACCCACCCCAAACACAGGAAGGTGCTTGCGTGTAAACTTTATTGCGTGAGGCACTCCAGAGTGGCTAGTGAGGTCTGCAAGTTGGGTTTCTGCTTCGGTTTTTGTAGCATAAAAAGGCCAAAACTATTGTGTAAGGAACGCCAGAGTGGCTAGTTAGGTCTGCAAGTTGGTTTTTTATTTTTGTATTATAAGTAGGCCAGAACTATTGTGTGAGGAACTCCAGAGTGGATTGTTAGGTCTGTAAGTTTATTTGTTTTTGTTTGTTTTTGTATTATTAAAAAGATCAAAACTAGGATATTTATGGTAACTTGTTTCCCAGTATGTGTAACAGAGTGTTTAAATCCTGTTCAACACCTTGTGAAATCTGTGTAAGCATGAGATAGATTTCACAGCAGAGTAGAAAGGGTAGCAACAAAGAGGTTGGCTGGGTGGTAGAAGGTCTGCATGAAACGAGGCAGCAACCTTCGAGGCTGATTTGTTTTGGGGGGCATAAACCTTCAATGGTCAGTGTGTAGTTCAATCAGATTTGGGAAAGCAGGGTATAAATAATAAATAATTATTATTACTTGGAAATTGAAGTCCCCTCCTTCCTAAAGTGCTTCCATGGAGGATGCTATTGCTTAATAGACACAGTGACGCAAGTAGGCAGTGGAGCATTTGCTTCCGAGTTAAAATAGTGCTCTAGATTTGGCAGCTCATGAGTGGCATTCATTCTTTAGGCTTCATCCCTCTGCAACGTTAGCTTGGAGTAAGCCCTACTGAAGCATGGAACATTGGCCTCTTGTGAACTATGTCCCAGAGAGTAGTTGTGTTAGTCTTTTCCAGCAGAAAGGACAATGGATCTTGTGGCAGCTTAAAAAAAATAACACCTTTATTGTGGCAGAAGCTTTCACGGACTAAAAATCACTTCAGTGGATGCATTGAGTGTTATGAAGGGCAGAAGGAGGGGTAGAATTTTAATACAACAACTACTACTAATAATAATAGCATTTAAAGATTATTTAGAAAGTCTGGAAGAAGGGGCAGTAGTTATGGTTAAGACTAGGCATCCCCAAACTCGGTCCTTCAGATGTTTTGGGACTACAACTCCCATCACCTCGTACTTACGGGACCGCCTCTCCTGGTATGCCCCACGGAGAGCCTCAAGGTCCATAAATAACAACACCCTAGTGGTCCCAGGCCCTAAGGAAGTTAGATTGGCTTCAACCAGAGCCAGGGCCTTTTCAACTCTGGTGGAACGCTCTGCCTCATGAGACCAGGGCCCTGCAGGATCTGATTTCTTTCCGCAGGGCCTGTAAGACAGAGTTGTTCCGCCTGGCCTTTGGCTTGGAGCCAATTTGATTCCCTCCCTCCCTCTCTTTCTTTTTTCTTTTCCTTCTCCTCCTGCGATGAGGCTACATTTTAATATTTTAATGTTCCATTATTTTAATGTTGTATTTTATTTTTGTTTTTAAGTTGTAATGATTCATCTTGTTTTTATTATTGCTTGTAAGCCGCTCTGAGCCCGGCCTTGGCTAGGTGGCTAGGGAGAGCGGGGTATAAAAAAATTATTATTATTATTATTATTATTATTATTATTATTATTTATTATCATCATCCCTAGCTAACAGGACCAATGGTCAGGGATGATGGGAATTGTAGTCCAAAACATCTGGAGGGCCGAGTTTGGGGATGCCTGTAAGACCATCATCCTTTGTGGACTAACCTCCAATCTTCAGAGTTTGGGTGAACATGTTGGCAACCCCTTTGCTGTAGTAGTGATGTTAATTGATGCCAGATCAGTCCAAATAAGTCATCTGTTTTCCATGGGGGTGCCCAAGGTGGCATGTATTACTGAGACCAGGTGGGTTAGCTGAGCAGACCATATTTATCCTAGCTTTGTCCCCCAAGGTTCTTGGTGCAGAACCAGGCCAGGTCAGACGGGAGGGGAGAGATGCTGCTGACCATTAAAATTCCATTGTCCTCACCAGGAAGCCAGTGTGCTCTGTAACTGATAAGAGGGTTTGTTCCTGGATTTGGGCCCTTGAGATAGAATAAGATACTATTGATGTACTGCCCATCCCGCTGCCCTGCAGTCTTTCTAGCTGAGGTGGTCTCAGAGGTCATGTTGGAGAACATTTCACTGTTGCGTTGGAAGACTTCAGTGTCCATGCCGAAGCTGCATTTACTGGGCCCACGGAGGATTTCATGACCTCCATGACAACCATGGGGTTTCTCAGTACATCAAGGTTCAACTCATGTTGCGGGGCATAGCCCAGATCTGATTTTTGTGACAGAAGGTACAGTGGTGCCCCGCAAGACGAATGCCTCGCAAGACGGAAAACTCGCTAGACGAAAGAGTTTTCCGTTTTGGAGGTGCTTCGCAAAACGAATTTCCTATGGGCTTGCTTCGCAAGACGACAATGTCTTGCAAGTTCCTGCGGGGGTTTTTTTCCTTTCCCCCCCTCTTTTCTAAGCCACTAAGCCGCTTATCAGCTGATCCGATCAGCCGATAAACCGCTAATAGCGCTAATCCGCTAATCCGTCAATGGGCTTGCTTCGCAAGACGAAAATACCGCTAGACGAAGAGAATCACAGAACGGATTCTTTTCGTCTTGCGAGGCACCACTGTATTGTGGATTTGTGGTGAACTGTTTATCATGGATGAATACTTTTTTGGTGTGCTTTGGACTGGTAGCAGCAAGATCGCCGTGTAAGGGTGGGGGGTTAAGATGGTCCACCCCTGGAGACTTATGGAATCCAAAAGATTCCTGAATGCTTCGTGGGATTTTCTGACTCACATGGTTAGTGCTGCTGTTGAAGCTCTGGTTGGCCACAGGTTTTCATAGTCTGGTTATTTCCAAGTAGGGCTATTGTAATACATGCCTTTGAAAATGGTCTGGAAGTTGCAACTGGTGCAGAATGCTGATGCCAGAGTTCTAGCTGAATGCCCCAGGGTATCCTCTATAAATTCTGAAACAATTGCACTGCTTGTCTATTGTCTTCCAGGCCTAATTTAAGCTGTACAAATTTAAAAGTTAACCTGAATGCCCTAGGCTCCAAGTATCTGAAAGTGTGCCTCCTCCCATACTGACCTGCATGAATTTTAAAATCTACGTGGGAAGCCCTGAGGCTTATGGAATAGGGGTCTGTGGACCATCTTTCTCTGCAGTGGCTGCTCTTCTTTGGAACAGTCTCTCCTTTAGTAGTGCTATGGAACCTTTGAAATTATATTGTTGCTGATGGTTTCATTTGTTACTGAGTTCCGTATATTGTTTTAGAGTGTTTCAATTTCAATTTTTAACTTTTGGTTTGGATTGTGTATATTTCCAACCTAGGACCTTTGGGTAATAACATAAAAATTTACGACACAGTCCAGTCATTGTTCATAGTGTTTCATCATCTGAAGCATCATCTGAATCATCATCTGAAACATCAAAATTCTGGTGGGCTCCACAATGTCGGAGTGGGCATTTAAGGATAATCACGTTGATGGCCCTAGACTCCTTGCCATTCCTCAGTGAGACCAGGACCTCAACAGGGGTGTCAGACATGCCAATCAGAAAATCCCATACAGCAGGGGACCCCAGACTGTGGCCAATGGACCATGAATGATAGGAGCACTGTCTGTGAACAGTGGGTGCAAAGACTGTGTCATCATTCTTAGAACCCAGGGATCCAGTCTGGCCACAAGGTGAGCTGGAAGTGGACCAGAAGTAATGGGAGGAAGACACTTGGAAAGGGTTCTAAGGAATACAAATTGTAATACAATACAATGAAGTACAGTATATGAAAAAAGAAGCAAGGAAAGTGCAGTTAAAAATCAGGCATCATTTAGCAAATTGCATCACATTTACAACAACAGGCAGAAAAAATAAGTGGTCCACTAAGACCTTCAGCAACTTTCAAGTGGTCTGGGGTGAGAGGTTTGGGAACCAATGCCCTAAATAATTCCTTATCATCTGTAAATTTCTTAACCTGCCCCTCACCTTTACAGGGGGGAACCATCACTGCCAGACCTAACTCACCAAGAAATGGTGTCTATCTTTATTATTTATTTAAGACATTTATATACCACTTAATTATTTGCATTTCTAAATGGTATATATAAAGACCAGCCACAGAAAATGGGTCCAGAGGGTGGGTGCATAACAAAGGTGCTAACACCTCCAACCACAGAGACAAAACCAGTCCACTCTGTGGCAAAAGCCAGATTGTGATCCACAACGTGTGTCAAAGGGGTAAGTGATTCAAAAGTTTGCAGTCTTGCATAAACTCTCCAGAGACAGAAGCGCTACGGCAAACTGGTCGGTTTATAACAATGATCCCTTAGATCTACTTTTAAGTTTGTTTTGGTCAATGGATTGGTGTGTATTAACAGAACATTTACATTCATGGCATCTCATCAGTATATCTGTGTTTTGATTTCTAGACTGCGGAACAAGGCCTCTTATGGATGAGGAAAAAACAGAGTCTCGGATTATAGGTGGACATGATGCCATGGTTGGATCTTGGCCATGGCAAGTTAGCCTTCAGCATTATACCATTGGCCTAGGATATTTCCATCTGTGTGGTGGAAGTTTAATTACAAACAACACGGTGTTGACAGCAGCACACTGCGTTAAAAAAAATAGGCATGTATCTATTCTAAAGTGTGAGAAAGGTGTACTGATATTTTTTTTAAGCACTTGGTGAATATTCAGAATTCATGGGAGTGGGGACATATTTCAAGGAGGAGTGGGAGAGGAAATGAGACACTGGGACTTCAGGAATACATTTCTCCTCTCATCCTCCCAAAATCTTTTCCCACCCAACAACACAGCAGTAAATGACTGGATGTTTCCTTTTTTAATACTATATAGTTTGGTAGTTAAAACAGTGTGACAAAGTAGATTTTTCATCTCCTGGTGCTCTTCCCCTCTGCTCCCCTTGGCACTTATCAGAAGCCTCTCAGGTCTGCAAGGTGAAGAGGGAAATGGAAGCAGGGGAAGAATTATGAGATTATTTCAGTTGTGTGTACTTCTCCTTTATTACAGTAGGGTTACAGTTTCAAGCATAAGTTCATGTTTCAAGAAACTCATTGCACGGAATACAATCTAATCTATTTTAGGGTACGCAAGTACGGAGGGCACTAATGTCCTCCCATTTCCAAATTACAGTATGCCGAGGTGTTTTTTCCCCTACTTTGGCAGCAGGCATACATGCTGATTCCGCAAAGTGTTGATGCAACTGCACTCAAGCTTCAAAATATGCTTGTCATGCAGCATGGGTTATCAGCTACTCTTTTGTAGCTGACACATGCCCAAAATCTTGGTGTAGAATTATTTTTTGCAGTTCTTCGGCTTCTAACCTTAGTATTTGTAACTCTGTGGGGAGTCATCCTCATTATTCTTACTCTGGTTTTCAGGGGTGGAGATTTTATTTAATTCTGAATACATAGGTTAGAATTCAACATCACAGAGATTTGACTGTTCTGTTACTACAAGTATTTCTGCACGCTGGAGGGAACAATATCCTCCTCCCACATGCTGTTCTGGAGATTTTTCTGAACTTCCAGACTGAGGGGAGCTCCCTTACACTTACATTTTTGCACTGGCTTCCGCTAGTGCTCCAAGTTACTTGAATCCAACTTGTAGCTTCCATTTTTATTTTATTTATATACTATCTTCTATTTAGATAATTTCATTATGGTTCACAGTAGAGTTATTAAGACCAGTACATTAAAGCAATAAATAACAGCAGCGCCCAAAAAACCAAACAAAAACAGAGCTAGCTAATACAAATGATCTGAGAGAACCATTTTTCAACAAGCCCCATGAGCACATCTCTATTGGTGCTTGTCTTATTTCAGAGCTGTGGTGAGTCCATAGGGTCAATGGCACAACAGGGGGGGGAATCCCATACTTAAAGCAAGATGGACCTTAGCAGATGACAGTTTGGCTAGGAAGGTCTTGCCTGCAGATCTCGGTGACCTGGAGATTCACATTGGAGAAGGGATAATTGTTATCATAAGACCAGTCCAGAGGCAGAGACAGGCAGACAACTTAAAAAGTTGCTGTGCTTATTGATAAGTCCATCATGATAAGATTTTGGGGGAGTTGTGTGCAAATGGAATTATTGGGGCATGTTTCAAGGTTGCTTTGATCAATGTGAGGCCCATCAGCTTAGATGATTTTAAAAGTGCATGAGACAAATTTATGGAGGATATGTCTGTCAATTGTGAATAGTCATACTGAGCAGGGCTCATGCTGCTTCCAGATGCAGAGGCACTATACCTGAGTACCAATTGCTGAGCAGCAACTGTAGGTTCTGCTTGTGAGCTTCCTACAGGCAACCATCTGATTGGCTGTTATAGGACATGATTTGGTTTGATCTAGCAGGATTCCTCTTATGCATATATGCTTTTACTGGTTATATTACTATTACTGCAGAAACCTTTGTCATTCCCTCACCATTTGACTCTGGCTCCGTGCTTGATAGTTTTCCGCCAGGCTTGAAGTAACTATTCTAAAATAGTTACTGACTCTGATTTTGATTTTATTCTGTCCTAGGAACGCAGCCTTTTGGAGGGCTGTCATCGCCGTGCATCATCTTCATGCACACAACTATTATACTCGAAAGCGCCGGGTCAGTACAATCACGGTCCATTCTGATTATGATTCAGAAAGCTATGAAAATGATATTGCCTTGTTTACGCTAATAAAACATGTAAAATATAATAATTATATTCAGCCCGTCTGCATACCTGAAAATGATACTATTGACATGTACCCATGTTACATAGCTGGCTGGGGAAACACAAAGGAGAAAGGTAAATCTTCTACTTTTCCTTTAAACTAAACTATTGTTAAGAGTGAGAATTAGTTATTTCAAAAAGCTTCTTTGCCATTTGATGGTGTATTGCACAGAGGTAAACCTAGGTTTGGTTTGCCCGTTAGTGTACACAAGGAATTTCTGATAGTCGTGATGATTAATTTGGTTTTCGTATCCTTTCATTATATTTTTTAATGTACAATTAAAGTTTTTTAATATTTAATGTAATTGTGAAATGTTTCTCGCTCATCACCTTTTCTGGACACTGAACTGTAAAACAGGTGTTCAGGAAGTGTTATCAATATTAGCAGCCCTAACCCTGAGTCAGTTTTTCTGTCCGCAGTAATGATGTAAAATTTTAATCTTGTGTGCAGAATATTTACTGGCTAACCATGAGCAAACTGGACAGATTTCTTCAGAAGTATTTGCTCTTTTAATCCAGAAAAAGGAGTGTCATTTGTTGGGTCTGTAAATTCTTTAGCTGTGTTTATGTTTTTAAACTCTATACAGTGGTACCTCGGTTAAGTACTTAATTCGTTCCGGAGGTCCGTTCTTAACCTGAAACTGTTCTTAACCTGAAGCACCACTTTAGCTAATGGGGCCTCCTGCTGCTGCCGTGCTGCCGGAGCACAATTTCTGTTCTTATCCTGAAGCAAAGTTCTTAACCCGAGGTACTATTTCTGGGTTAGCGGAGTCTGTAACCTGAAGCGTATGTAACCCGAGGTACCACTGTATTAATCAAGATAAAAATATTTAACAGCTTATAACCAAGGTCAGAAAACACAAAATAAAAATTTACTCTGCGAGCATCAAATTTCTGCACTAAGAAAAGCTGGATTCTGCAAGGTCTGCAGACACACCCTCCAGATTTTGCTGAACTGCAACTCCCATTGGCCCTAGCCAGGATGGCCAGTGACAGGGGAGGATGGGAGTTGTAGTTCATCATCTGGCTGGCCAAAGGTTCTTTGTATATGATCTATTGCTTAGACAAAATATTTGTCATGCTTTCTGCATTTATCATATGAGGGCAGTATATGTACTTGTGCCTTGAACCTGCCATGTATTTGTCTCTATCATACTTTTCAGAAATACGGTAAGCACTCAGAAAGTCACTTCTCTGCTTTTTCAAAACTTGCCTGAGATTTGTGCACTTGAGAAAACTATACTTTAATTTTTAAGGTATTTGATCTAGTCTACAAAGCATATATCTTTTGTTATGACTCATAGCTGATGCAGGCATACCGAATTGGGTAAGCCACTGGGCTATATTTAAATGTATTAACCATACCCGGCAGACGCCTATGTACTGATAACCTAATGCACTTTGTTTTAATTCAACCTTGCTGGATAGGGAACACTGAAGGGCTGGTTTTAATTAATACCTCAAACCTTGAACCAATAACAAACAAGTTCAATAACACCTGAAATCATAGATTAAGAAGAAAACAAAATACTGTAATTAAAACACAGACACCCAAATCTCAATGTTGAGCATACACAGCTCCATATATACCTGGGGCCTGCGATGGCTAGCAAACAGAATTCATTACAAGTTCAGTAAGGATTTGTGAGCCTTATTCTGAAAATGAAGGTAGGTTTCATAGACCTACTTGGGAAATACAAACCTGGTTTATTAAGTTTAAGAGTTAGGCTAGCTTAAGCGGTTACCCAGCCAGGTTGCATACTTGACAACCTTGTTTCAGAATGTTAAATGCATTCTTCCAGCAGTTTTTTGTGCTTTCCTTTCAGGTGCTGGCAAATTAATATTACAAGAAGCTCAGGTAGACGTTTTTCCGCTGAGATTATGCAATAGATATGACTCGTATGCAGGGAGATTAACAGAAAACATGGTTTGTGCTGGCTCTCTGACTGGACGTGTTGATAGCTGCCAGGTAAAATGGAGAATATACAATAAGTAGTCAAAACATTCTGTCATGTAGTTGCTTGACTAATATATCAAAGCAATATATCAAAGTTGCTGGTAAATGAGGGGGAAATGAATCATTTTTATTTTAAGACATATTGCCAAAACATGCTGTCATACAATTATTTGTCCAGGCTTACTTACCGCTGTGTCAAAGTAGCACCAAAGTAGTTAATACATTTTGGAGGGAAATTAGTTGCTGTGAGAAAAATTGGGACATGAGAAACATCACAATAAAATTCAAGCAGCGACATAACTTCACCTTGTAAATCAGCATGAGGCACAGTACAAAACACAGCACATGAGTTCCTGACTGCAAATTCACAACTGAAGAAAGAAAAATAAATACAAAAGCAGAGGGGAATTGGAGGAAAAAGGGAATGTTCTTTCCTAATATGGATTCGAAGGATTATATAAATAAAGAAACCATCATCCTTGTTGAGGTTTAAAACATATCACGTTGTGAATACTAATATTAAAATAACGATGATGCAGTAATAATGTCATTTCTTTTATGGATATCTTCCCATGAAACATCCCAAAATTATTTAATGTCACCAATTGAAAAACTTCAACTTTAAAAGCATATTTAAACATATATAAAAACAGATCCAGACTGGGATAAAAATCTCCACTTAGAAAGCTTAAAAAGATGATAGAGACAGTGCTTGTTTGCTTTGTAATAGCAGCGAGATTCAAAGGGTAGGTTCCTACATCATATGAATGGGTCACCTGATGAAGTGGCATGTGCAAGAGACACTCCTTCAGAACGCAGCAATCATTTGGGTATATAAGGGGGTTAGGATTGTTGGTGTTCTGATTACCAAAGTTTAGGGTTATTGATAAAAGTACAGCTTTGCAGAAAAGGTAGGATGTTCATTTCCTTCCATTTGGAACACATTGGACCACTTTGCTTCCATCCGAAACAGACAACATGGAAGCAGGATGGTGCTGTCCTCCCACCTGTGTCACGTCTTGCTCTGATAGCTAAGATTAAATAGCCCTTTTGAGTCTTGAGTTGCTTTTCAGGGTCAGCTTATTACTTCCTTATATTATTACATGTATCTCTCATCTTTCCTCCAAGGGGTGGTGCACATGATTCTCCTATTCCTTTTCTCCCCACAACAACCCTGTGAGATAGGTTACGCTGAGCTTCATGACTGATTTGAGATTTAAACCCTGGTTTCCCAGGTCCTTCTCAACACACTAATCACTACACCACACTGTCTTATTGAAACTGTTGCTGGAATTCCTAAAGCATCCATGATCAAATTGTGTCAGCAAGGAAACCAAGGTAAGATACCCAAGTCAGGCTTTCTGGAGGTACTGTTTCTAGAAAAACGTGTTTTCTTTTGATAGTTCATGAGAGACATAACTCCAGATTGATTGGATCCCAATCCTGTTTCCTAAAACTTCAGAGTACCATATTTTTTCATGTTCCAGGGAGACAGCGGTGGACCTTTGATGTGTTATTTTCGAAATGTTAGCAGGTATTATCTGATAGGAATCACCAGTTTTGGGCTTGGTTGTGGCCGACCAAGATATCCAGGAATCTATGTTCGTACAGTTAATTACAAAAATTGGATAGATGCGCATTTAATTGCTAAGACCACCAATGTGAGCATTCGATGGATTCTGATCTATTGGATTGTTGCATGGACAGTCTTTTATATTCTATGAAGAGGCAAACTCTCTCTCCATTGTACTAGAGTGAACTTGGATTGCAAAATTGGAAGCAAAATTCTTCACTTTTATCAACAAATTTACCATATTCCCCCTTATAAATTAAATATACGTATATATCAGATGTTATTTAAAATATATGTGTTTAATGGTCTGTAAATCACATTATGAAATCATACTCTTCAAAATAAAACATGAAAATTAAGTTGAAAAAATAAGAACTGAATATGATCATTCAGTACACAATAAAAATGTTTTTGTCTTGATAGAAGAATTTTCAGAATTAAACCAATACTATCACAATATTTACATCTTATTTCTATGCTAGAATATCAGAGTTTGTGATAGATGGCAGATGTTGTCATATATACATAGCACTTTAAAATAAAACTTATGTTATACTTGTATACACATACTCCAGTGGAACACTTCCTCACTCAAATGAAGAACGGTTAAATATAAGAATCACATTTTCAAGGCTCTATCCTGCAAACAAAATTCATTGTGTTGAATTCTTAAAGTAAATCCACAGTGTTTTGAAGAAGTAGGGCCTAATGTATTGGACAGTTTTATCTTAATCATTGCTCCCTCTGCTGATTTGTTTATTGCAATGTAATCACACCATATTTCTTCTAAGCAGCTTTGTGTTAATCTTTTAAAAACGAAACACCAGCATCTGTTGTAGGGTGCAGTCTGTTAAATACTGACTAGGTGTTAGACTTTACACTAAAGGTGAACTTCTGAGTAAAAGTGCAATGCCTTGTACTGAAAAAGTTTGGTAAGCTAGTATTTTTTAAAGTTGAACAAAGGCCTGTATCACTTTAAAACTTCAGAACTCTCCATATATTGAATTTGGATTCCTTATTACTTGAAAAAAGAGAGGAGCAGTCACCCATTTCTTTTAAAAATATACACAAATCATTGAACTAAGCAGTTGTGTGAAGATTGTTACCTATGTGCAGGGCCCAGTAGATTTAATTTCTGTGACAGGAATGGTAGATGTAACATTGGACTTGCCATGAAGCTTCATTTTCTGCCAGGGATGGACGGGATCCTCAGATGGTCTGTCCCTTGTACTAAGCAGCACTACACAAATTATACCTCATGTTCAAGAGCAACCAAGCTGAACATGCCAAAGACGTAACAGCAAACCTCTAGAAACAGGAGAACATGGCCAAGCAAAAATAATTGTATTGTCCTGCCTAGTGGAGTGAGTGGAAGGGACAAACCATCCAAGGATTCTCTCCTCCATTGCAAGAAAATATGTTCTGTTAAATTATTATTTTAAAAGATACTGATGACCATAATAATCTGTGACCATCCACACAGCTGTTTTTATTTTTCCAATACTGCTACACGTCAACATGATATCAACTAGATCAATGTGCTACAACAGAACTATCCTTCCCTCCTCCCATCTTCCCTCCTCCTCCATTGTGGACCTCCTGCCCCATCCAAAGAATGCAAGACGGGTAATAGGCAACTCATTAAGTAGCTTTATGAAAAGAAGAAGGCTGAGCCAGAAACATGCCAGAATTTGCATGCATCCATCCTCCTGGTCAGCCTCATCCCAGTCCCCTGGCATGTGCTGGTCAATGTCCCTCCAACAAAAGAGAAAGCAGAGGGACAACTCAGCTATTTGTTTCTTTGATGGGACAATCCCATGAAGCTTTTGCCGTGCAGTTGCGTCCATACTGGCACTGCATATAGTGCTGGATGAAGCTTGACCCGAAGCTCAGCCTTCTGTGGTTCCTACACAGAAAACCCACCTCCTATAGCTCTCTGCAGTGTGGTGGGCATGCCACTGGTACTGAAGGAGCTTCGGCTGGGCAGTTTTCTTCATTCATAAATGAAATAAAAAATAAAATGGGGGAGGAACTGTGCCTGGCAGCTGCTTGGGAAAGGAGGAATCGGAAGTGATTACTGTAAATCAAATCGCTGGTAATGCTGTATCTTGGTGCTCGACTCCACGCTTTGCATTGCGACAGGGGCCAGCTTCGATCCCAGGCACCTCCAACAATGGTCTGTCTCAGTGTTCCCTATAAGGCAGCCAAAACAGTACTTCCCATCCCTGTTGCCTTAAGCTCCCTGAGGTCCAGCTCCGAGGGCCTTCTGGAGTTTCCCTCCCTGCAATAAGTGAGGTTACAGGGAACCAGGCAGAGGGCCTTCTTGGTAGTGGCGTCCGCCCTGTGGAATGCCCTCTCATCAGATGTCAAGGAAATAAACAACTAACTTTAAGAAGACATCTGAAGGCAGCCCTGTTTAGGGAGGTTTTTAATGTTTGGTGTTTGTGCTTTTAATATTCTGTTGGGAGCTGCCCAGAGTGGCTGGGGAAAGCTAGCCAGATGGGCCGGGTATAAATAATTTATTTTTTATTGAATTTATATACCACCCTATACCCAGAGGTCTCAGGATGGTTCACAGAAAAGATCACAATATATAAAATCAAAATAACAATAACCCAATAACACCCCCCCCAAAGAGCCACATTTTAAATGTGTATAGGATTCCAATCAGGTCAACCAAAGGCCTGGTTAAAAAGAAATGTTTTTGCCTGGCACCTAAATGTAGATGTCAGGTGAACTTCCCTGCATTTCACAGACTTAATTATCAGCAAAACCACACCCGTCAAGAAAATGTGTAAGGGCCATCAGCCTGATATGATGATGACGGTTTTACTTATCTATTTGTTATGTATATATTTACAAAGTACACCACCTTTCCTCCTGGTAGCTACTCTGAACGTTGCAAAAGCCAGCTTTCCCCAACTCGTTGTTAATACGCAAGTCCTGCACCTGAACCCTGTCAGCTAGTTATTATAAGAAGTGCTGAAGGATTGGGGTCGGTTTTGAAAATATTTTGTTCTTCCCTTGGTGCCCCCTTTTCCCTGCGCAGGCTTCCCTCTGTCCCACAAAGCCAAACTGCGAAAACGCTTGAGCGTGAGGCCTCCGCGCGCCCCGTCACGTGACGCGCCCAGCGTCGCTCCGGCCGAGGAGCGGGAAAGGCGGCGGGTTGGCCGCCATTTTTTTTCTCCCTCGACGGACGATGCGGCATAGGCTTCGCCCCGCGCTCTCAGTGGCTCTGCTCGTGCTGCTGTATGGACCACCGCCCGGAGCCCGACCTTCCGGGGTCCCTACACACGGTGAGCCCCCGTTCCCGCGAAGTGCGGCGCCGACGTCGAAGCCGCTTGTGGGCCGGGCAGGTTCCCTCACATTTGAGCGCTCGGGCGCCGTCACGGCCGAAGCTAGTAACTGCGCCTGCGCATGGAGTACGCTTCACCCTCTCTGAACTACAACTCCCGGCAGCCTCCAGTACAAAGCAGGTGGCGTTTCGGGTGTCCGATGTGAAGGCGCGATCCTTCACGTGGGAATCGGACAACGGATTTGCACGCGGTGTTTTGCGTAGAGTTTGAGGCACGTGGAGCTGCTTGTGAGAGTCCATTTCTAGGCAGAGGGACGGGGTATTGCCGTAGTTAAGGTTTAAGTCGCAGCGGAAAGATGTTTCTGAAACGCGTCTCTGCACGGACACGCTTTTTGCAAAGGACACCATTAAGCCGTGTTACGTTCCAACGTTGCCCTCTGTCGGCATTTGTCCTCTGTCAGCGGCAGCACCCACTTTGAGGTGCTGTTTCAAGGGTGCTGCTTCCACAGCCTCTGGGCTTTTGTGCAAGGACAGTGTGATGATCTTAACGATGTGATCATAACCCGGTTTATCTTGACGTTACATTGATAGCAGGCATTTTTTTGGGGGGGGGGGAATGAAGTGTATGCCAATCAGTATGATGTGGCCTGTTAGCGTTGAACTGTGGCTGGGGAGGGGATGCGGGTGGCGCTGTGGGTTAAGCCACAGAGCCTAGGGCTTGCCAATCAGAAGGTCGGCGGTTCGAATCCCCGCGACGGGGTGAGCTTCCGTTGCTCGGTCCCTGCTCCTGCCAACCTAGCAGTTCGGAAGCACGTCAGAGTGCAAGTAGGTAAATAGGTACCGTTCCTGCGGGAAGGTAAACGGTGTTTCTATACACTGCTTTGGTTTGCCAGAAGCAGCTTAGTCATGCTGGCCACATGACCCGGAAGCTGTATGCCGGCTCCCTTGGCCAATAAAGTGAGATGAGCGCCGCAACCCCAGAGTCGGTCACGACTGGACCTAATGTTCAGGGGTCCCTTTACCTTTATGGCTGGGGAGACCTGAGTTCAAATAGACACCAAGAGAGTAATCTTAAGGTGTTAATGGAATTGGGCTGACCAAGCTGAGTGAAGCTCCAAGTTCAGCCCTAAAAATGGACAGCCTATGTTGAACTTGGAGCTTCACTCAGCTTGGTCAGTCAAGTACCATTAACTCCTTATACTTAAGATATATAGTCCAACTCCTCCATGAATTGACCAGCTGACCTGGAGATCCACTGGATTTTAATTTGCACATCCCTGTGGATCTTGGGTTTGGATTGTCCCCTAAGCCACCAAGCTCCCTGAGCATGACAATGCTGTTATGTGGATAACATAAGGAGGGAAGACTATGAATACTGCCCTGATACTGAATAAATTGTATTATATAAACAAAGCACGTGGATTATGCTGTCTTTTGAACATTGGGATATCATCCTGCGAGTATGTGTCCTTTTATTCTGAGAATCAAAGAAGCTGTGAAATTATTTTGGATTCACTTCTGATAACAAGGGATGGTGAGTCAAAATGGGTTTGCTTCAGCTCTCCAACAGGTGGCCTGTTTAGGGAATTGCTGTACTGAAACAAACAGTTTAAAGCAGTGGCTCTAAGCATTTTGTTGGATGCAGATTGTATTTTATGGAACACTTACATACATTGCATCTCACCAATATAACTGTGTGGTTTTTTTTTAGGTTGTGGAACAAGGCCTCTTATAGATGAGAAAAAAACTGGGACTCGGATAGTAGATGAACATGAGGCTCAGCTCGGGGCATGGCCATGGCTTGTTAGTCTTCAGATTTACCGTGTTTTTCAAGGCGGGTATCGTCATAGATGTTGTGGATCTTTAATTAGTAACAACTTAGTATTGACAGCAGCACACTGCATTAAAGAATGGGTGTATGTATCTTTATATTTTATCTTGTCCATTTTAGGTATAATGGGGAAAATGTGTGGGTTCTTTTCTCTCTCTTTTTTCTTGGTTGCTTGGCTATAGCCTGTCTTGATGTCAGTATTCTGTGCACATCATTTTGGTAGGCTTCTCACAAATCTTAAATAATATCATTTTATGAATACAGTTTCCGAAAACATACTCAGAGTAAGCTATGTTTAAATCATGGGTCCAGTGCTTTAGAATTACTGCATACTGTATAAGAATGTATTTTACACTATTTGAGATTTTTGTGTACTTTACAAGTCACTAACGCTGCTGCCAGGGGTGTTGAGTGGCACCTTCAATTGTCCATGTTATCCAAGTGATGTGTCATCTCATGAAGACCTGTGTAATTGATCCAGTGCCATCAGTTCAACACTATCTCAAATAATACTCAATCTTTCTTACATTTTCCAAAAGGAATAAGAATGGCGGGTTACACTGGATCTGAAGCGTGTGATTTAGAACTTAAAGATGCACAAGTTCTGAATGGTGATTCATACAACCATCTTAAAGAACTTCCATGGGGGGGGGCGTTTATTGATTTCACTGGACCTTAAGGTGTAGCTACACATGGTGATTCAACAACTTCATCACCAGTATGTGAGGTTACTAGGCAGCTTAGCTTATACATGGCGCTCTCAGCACTTACCCCATCCTGCCAGGTTTTTATACTGTTTTTCAAGGGTGATTCTGGACTTTGAGCAGCAGTTTCCCATACCAAATAACTGTTTATGAAGCTTCACTCACTCAATTTAAAAAAAAACCTTACCATGCAGCATGAGACAACTGCTGCTCAATAAACGCAAGGTTAAATTACCTGTTGAGCACATAGAACTTGCTCTGATTCTGATTATAGTTTCCATGAGGAATTACAATGGTACCTCGGTTCTCAAATGTAATCCGTTCTGTAAGACCATTTGACTTCTGAAACATTTGATAACTGAGGTGCAAAGGGCTGGCTGCAAGCTCAAAGAAGAAAATTGAATTGAAAAACATGCAGCAGAAGCTGTTTGACTTCCAAGGCACGTTTGAAAACGGAAGCATTTACTTCTGGGTTTTCGGTGTTTGGGTTCTGAAAGGTTTGTCAACGGAGATGTTTGAGAACCGAGGCACCACTTTATTGCAGTCATAAAATCAATCCCCTGCTGAATGAAAAGCCAGTTAAAACATTGCTATTTGCATGGAATAGTTTGCCAAAATAATTTCAATAATTTCAAGTGGAATTATTACTGCATGTTTTGAGCTTTCTTATGGTGTTGCTCAAAGTTAAAATTCTCTTAAGCAGCAATTCTGTATTAACCATACAAGGGGTTTTTTGTCCTAGGAACCCAGAGTACTGGAGAGTTGTGATTGGCTTGCATCAGCTTTATAAACGTCATTCTCATACTATAAATCGCCGGGTGAGAGACATTGTGGTCCATTCTCATTTCAAAGTGAACAGCTATGACAATGACATTGCCTTATTTGAATTAATAAAGTTTGTCGAATACGATGACTATATTCAGCCCATCTGCTTACCTGACATTCCTCTTCTAGTGACAGACAAGAACCCATGTTATATAAGTGGATGGGGGGAAAAAGAGGAGAAAGGTAAATCTTTTGTTTCTGTCCCTTCTGAATAATCTAATATTAGTTTAGTGCAATGTTTCCCAAACTTGGGTCTCCAGCTGTTTTCGGACTTTAATTCCCATCATCCCTGACCACTGGTCTTGCTCCCTAGGGATGATAGGAGTTGTAGTCCAAAAACAGCTGGAGATCCAAGTTTGGGAAACACTGTTTTAGTGAACACAGAAAGCTTTGTTGACATCAATACATTAAGATTTATATCACCTGAGGAAAACCTGGGTTTCGCTTGCTGCTGGCTGTCAGGATGATACATAAATTTATTGAAGTTCAGTTTTGTTCCTAGTCTCATTATTGACTGGGTAATGTTTTTTTTTGGGGGGGGTGGAACCCCAAATCCTTAAAAAAGCCAAACAATTAAAAACTAGGGGCAGGGATTGAACATGTGGGCTCTGTGGCCCCACCTAAACTCAACCACCATCAGTCTCTGCAGTGTTGTCACTTTTTACATCCTGTACTCTTTCTGCCCTGGAGTGCATCCATTTGGAACTTAGTTTTGAAAGGAGGCATTCTCAGCATACCTGCAGCCCAGCAGAGAACTTTGAAGTCTGGTTTCTATCTGGATTTTCACTGTGTCCATTTGTTAGTAGGTATCTTTTGCAGGTGCCAGAGGGCGCTTGCAGGTGCAATGGTGTCCCCCACAGATGTAGCCCACGGCCAGCAATTATACCACAAATTGTACTTGCTGACAACTTAACCTCCTCACACGCACACTTTTACATGATCTTTCATCCCAAATCCAGGTGGGGTGGGTGGAGTGCCTAGGAACAGATGCCCAAAATTGTCCTGGTCCTGTATTGCCTTATGAAACATCTCAGCCTTATTATACTGCTAGAAGTCTCCTCCTGTGGTTGACCCTTGTCTGTTTGTTGCTTATATCAGTAGCTGGTAGGATGTGTTAAAGTGGGAAATTGTGGACTCCTGATTCAGTAGAGGCAAGAATGATTCCGTTGCTAATGACTTTGGAGGTGTAGCCCTGTTTCCTAGCACCATTTGTTGTTGTTGTTTAGTCGTTTAGTCGTGTCCGACTCTTCGTGACCCCATGCACCAGAGCACGCCAGGCACTCCTGTCTTCCACTGCCTCCCGCAGTTTGGTCAGACTCATGTTTGTATCTTCGAGAACAAACATGCACCATTACAAATGATTATTTTCTCTGATGTCTGAGAAGTATATCCAACCTTTCCTACGGCCTCTAGAATATCCTCAAAGGTACCATAGAATTGCACTGTATTAATGTATGAATTGTTATCCATATGCATGATGTGGTCTCGACTTATTGCACCATCTTTACCCCCAGGCACACAGGCTGCTCACGTAAAGATTGCATCATTGGAAAGATATAAAAGGAAAGTACCAAAGTAAAGAAAAAGAAAAATACAGCAGCCTGCCAATCTCATGTACTGTAAACAAAATAAAAAATAAGAACCCCCACAGGTCACACGGTATGACAGTCACGCAAGGATAAATGAGATCACATCTACAGTTTCATGTTTTAGCTGACAAAATTTTCTGTTTCTCCAAAATGTTAGAAGGAATTCTAAGCCTTGTTTGATAACACATGTAGATTCTGCACAAGGGGATGAAGGTCTGCTGCATCAGGCTTATAACATTTGTACTGGACCCAGAGGGTTGAACACAAACATACTTCCAGTAATACTTTGTGTTTTCTTTACAGGTGATTTGAAATATATATTACAAGAATCTCAGGTTGACATTATACCACTGTACGTCTGTGCCAGACATCCCTGGTATTCAGGGCATGGAATATCAAGGGATGTAATTTGTGCTGACTCTGCAAGTGGACACGAAAACACCTGTCAGGTAAAACAGAGATATTTCCATTGTAAACCACATTGCCAACAGATGCTGTCATGTGGCTTGCTTAGACAAATTATATTGCCCAGTAGGATGTCAAAGTAACACTAAGTAAATTTACAAAATAAAAATTAAGATTACATTGTGTGATAAAATAGACAATAGAGACATCCATGTAAAATTCAAGTGAGATAATATTGTTTGTGAACGTGCGCTCAGCACTGTAAAAATCTAGAACACACACAAGTTCTTGTCTGCAGATTCATAGACTTAAAAAGGGTGGGGAGAGGGGACGTGAAGGGGGAAAGGGCAACTACCGTATTTTTCGTTCTATAGGACGCACATTTCCCCCTCCAAAAATTAAGGGGAAATGTGTGTGCGTCCTATAGAGCGTCCTATAGCCGCTAAGCCCAAAGCCAGAACAGGAAGACGGAGTACTGTGGAGCGCTCCATCTCGCTGCTCTAGCTTGGGGACGGCTGCGCGCAAACCTCTGCAGGGCAGCGGGGTGCCTTCACCCCGCTGTCCTGCAGAAGCTAGCAAGGCTGTTCCCAAGCCAGAACAGCGAGACGGAGGGCTCCGTCTCGCTGCTCTTGCTTGGGGACGGCTGCGCGCAAACTTCTGCAGGGCAGCGGGGTGCCTTCTTTAGCTGAGTGGTGAAAGGGTAAGATTAGAGGAGCCATATTTTTTTTCTAATTTGAACACTTGTACCACTTTGCTTCCAAACAAAAAAGCAACGTGAAAGCAAAAAGGGGTGTTTTTGTCTTTCACATAATCTGTGCATCACCACCACCATGTTATGAGAGCTAAGAATTGTTAGAACATATTCTTAGGATTTTCGCTTGATTTTAAGTCTTACATTTATTGACCATGTAGCTGGACTTTTCAGAACACATGATAAGGTTTTGTAAGCAACTTACCTGCAGGTACTATAACCCAGCCAAAGTGAGATTACCCAATCAAAGATTTCAAGATTTATCTGTGTTTCCTAGAAAAGCATTGTTTTCTTTTGACATGAAATGCACTGTTCAGACTGATTAGTTTACAGTCCCTCTGCATACTAAAACTTTAAAATACATAAGCAACACTAAAATTTTCATTTTATATTTTTCATGTTCCAGGGAGACAGTGGTGGACCTTTGATGTGCTATTTCCCAAATGTTTCCAAATATTATTTGATAGGAATCACCATCTCAAGCGTTAGCTGTGGCCAGCAAAAGTATCCAGGAATCTATCTTGGTACAAGTCATTTTTCAGACTGGATAGCTTCACATCTACGTGGTAAAACCAGCACTGTGAACATTAAGTGTGTCCTGATCTTTTTGACTGTGAAGTGGGTAATCTTTCACCTTGTTCTATAAAAGGTAAAGTTCCTCAAAAACCCCACAACTGATTTTAATATATTTAACAATACCAACCCATTAGTCAGCTGTTGGATTGTTATTTAAATTCAATCAACCCTAACTGAAAATATTTGTTCTTAATCTGAAAAGAAATAGTCATAAGGCAATTTAGTACCTATTTAGTTGACAGTAAGCTTCACTGAATTCAGTGGGAATCAGTTCTGACTAGATGTAGGACTGCACTGTTATTAGTGCATTTAAATATATATAATTTGTATAAGGATTATTATTATTTTGATAAAGCAAACAAGTTGATGTTTACCATTAGTACAATTAGTGATCTGTGAAATCTTACGTGACAATTTTATTTGCAAATAGCATGGTGGGGACCATTTTTCAGCAGGAGGTGGGGCTTCATTTTTAGAGGTAACCTTTGGGGAACTGCAGACCGGATGGGGCCAAAGCCAAATACACACACTGAGTGGCTGAGCTGGGGTTTTCTTCATTTTCTTTCCCTCCACCTCCTCCCAATGGCTAGAGTCCTCACCATTTCATTTCACTTTGGAGAGAGCCATGGAAAAAGAGGAGGGATGACGTGAAGGAGGTTGGTGGAGCGAAGTGAACACATATGAATTATGGGATGGAACATTGCGATTGGGCAGACAGATCAGACTCTTGAGTAGAGGTTCCCCATCTCTAGCCCCCTTCCTTGCAAGTGCTTCCCATTACACACCTCTCCCTATTTTCCAAGCGTCTTCCTACATTTACTGGGAAGAAATTCGCATACACCAAAGAGAAAATGCGCAGGGAAGCACAATTTCATAAAACGATAAAGGGAAAATGATGGCAAGGGGAAGTGGGGGGATGAAAACGCGGTGAAATGTGATTTAAAAGCCTCGCGCGGCCGCTTCCTGCCAATCATGTGGTGTTTATGTGACGTCAGGGGGCGGGGAAAGAGCCGCCCGCCGTTTTTCTTGACGATGCCGCGGCGGTGGCGGCTCCTCTCTCGCCCCTCAGCCGCTTCCTTGGTGGCGGCGCTAGTGCTGCTGTGCGAGGCTCCGCCGGGGGTCCAGCCCTCTGTCATCCCTACGAAAGGTGGGCCCGGCTGCCCGGCTTTGGCGTCGAGGAAGCCGGCCTCGGGCAAGGTTCCCCTCACACCAGGGCGTCCCGAAGGCCGGCAGAGGCCGCTCTTGCTGCTGCGCTTGCGCGCGACGTCCTCGTCCGCGTGGGGGGGGCGGGAGGGCGAGGAGAAAGCTCTCCGAACTACGAGTCCCGGCAGCCACCGGGTCACGTCCGCAGAAGCCGACGTTTACGCTATATTTGAAAGCGGCGCGCGCTCCCTAGCGGGGACGCTGCTCACATTGCTGGGCCGCGTGCATCTGCCGTGAGGGTTCGCTCGGGCGGAGGGCAGCCCCTGGCCCTTCCTCCCCTCCGCTGGCAAACGGCGCTGGCAGCAGTTGGCGGAGTCGGAAAGGCCCTGGGCTCACGGCTGGTATCTGCGAACGAGATTGCATGGGCGTTGTTTTGGGGGCGTTAAATCTAGCAGGGAGGGTTCCGTTGTTGAAGTAGCCAGGCCGGCGGGTGGGTTCAGGCCAGTGGCCTGGAGTGAGGAGGACAATGGGAGAGAGTGTATTGCGAGCTGGGCTAGAAGCAGGCAGAAGAGGGAGAGCCCCGCCTGGTTCCAGCTTGAATCCAAGGCTGGGGCTATGGGAGAAGAAAAACCTTCTGGGGTGTTAATGCTTGTGAGCCCCTCCATCTTGGGCCCAGGTTAAATACAGTGGTACCTCGGGTTACATACGCTTCAGGTTACAGACTCTGCTAACCCAGAAATAGTGCTTCAGCTTAAGAACTTTGCTTCAGGATGAGAACAGAAATCGTGCTCCGGCAGCAGCGGGAGGCCCCATTAGCTAAAGTGGTGCTTCAGGTTAAGAACAGTTTCAGGTTAAGAACGGACCTCAGGAACGAATTAAGTACTTAAGTTCTGTTAAGCTCCATTCCGGAGCCCCGTTCGCATCCAGAAGCAAACAGTAACTAGTGATGGCACGTCTGTGCGCACGCGCGCGTCACTTTTCACCATTTCTGCGCATGCTTGTGATGGTATTTTGCGCGTGTGTGCGAGCGGCGAAACCAGGAAGTAAGGCGCTCCGTTACTTCCGGGTTGCTGCGGAGCACAACTCGAACGCATTCAACATGAAGCATATTCAACCCAAGGTATGACTGTATATGTATATTATACCCTCAAACAGTGCTATTTTTCTAGGAAAGGGGGTGCTGGAACTCACCCTTGTTCTCTTAATAATGGCAATGGCGCCCACCTGAGAGGTGCCTGAATTGAGTTCCAGGGACTTCCAGCTGAGAAAAAAAGCCCCGCCCTCAAGACACCACACAGGCTCCTGTATCCCTCATTCCAAGGAAACCGAACCCTGGGTAAAGAGAGGGAATCCTGCACAGCTCGAAAGTTGGGGTGGCAATTAATGCCCATTTTTCTCCCAGTCTCATTCCTTTTAGCATTACAGTTCAGTTCTACCTTCCTAATCTCTTTAACACTGAATTGCCTCAAATGGCATATTGTTAGCAATGAAAATAACATCCTTTTACTTTAATATCAAATAATGAAAACAAAACATGATCTACTTGCTTATTCATGTATTTCTGATGCTTGTTTACCAAATGTGTCTCATGCAGTAAACATACACAAACCATTTCTCTTTTAAAGACCTTATTGCTCTTTTTCTCTTAATGTTAGAAATTAAGCCCTCTAACACTGCAGGATAATGCACTTCATATCCTTTTTCAATTCCTTTAATTAAAAAAAATTAAAAAATAATTACGTTTCGGGGGGGACATGGAAAAGTGCAACACAGTCTTCATTAAGTTATGTTATCTGTTTAATCTTACTTTGAATTTCACTCTTTATCTCCTAAAAATATTGTTTGACTTCTTTTTTCTGAATAAAATTAAGTAAAGTTTAGAACAGTCTTTGCATGCTTATCTGAGTTCTTCACCAGCAGGAATATCGCTCCTTTGCCACTTTTTTATCTGAATGCCTTTTTATCTGAATGCCTCATTTTATGAGGCACTTAAAAAGCATGACTTTTCACCAGTTTAACTGTGTTTTGTTTCTAGATTGTGGAACAAGGCCTATTGTGGATGAGATACCAGCAGGGTCTCGGATTGTAGGTGGACATGATGCTCAACTTGGAGCATGGCCTTGGCAAGTCAGTCTTCAAGTTTTCCACTATGGCATAGGATATCAGCATATGTGTGGTGGATCTTTAATTAACCACAACTCAGTGCTGACAGCAGCACACTGCATTAAAGAGTGGACGTATGTATCCTTTGATTCTGAAAGTTTTCCTATCAATTTTAGGTGAAAGAAAAATATGCAAATACATTAGCTGAACTTGAAAAAATCTGTAAGACAATTAAATATTTGTACATTATTTGTGAATCCATCTTGTCTCCCTGAACTGGTTTGTCAGACTAGACTGCAAAGGTACTGCTTAGAAAGTTATGGCGTGCGTTTGTTGCATCTGCTGCAGTTTGCCTGGGAAAAAATACCAACCTGTTCATGATGATAAGATGCTTTATTATTTGTCCTTTTAAATTCTGCTTTGCAATATTGATCACGCTCATCCTTATAAAAATTCTTAATAGTCAGCTTAGTCTAAAACAAAATAACTTGCCCTGGCTGTATAAAGAGTATATAGCAGAAAAGAGGATGATTCCACATTTTCCTGATAATCTTTTTTATTCAGTGAACTACACTGGTTCTCAGTGCTCTTAACATTGCACTCCCGTTTTTTTATTTTGCTCACATTGTTTTGTAGCAAGGGTCACAAAACTTTCACGTAGGTCCTCTTCAAGCATTCATAATTTGACTGAAGTAAGCTTGGGAAGGGGAAGAGCGTGCATTAGCATTTTTCACACAAGTATAAGATGCTTCCTCTGACAAGTTGCCCTGGAACTCATAGAGGGTGGTAGGTTTATTTTGGGGCTGGGGACAGACAGCTAGCAGGATCTCCCCTTCAATCAGCAAGAGTTGCATTCAAGTACATTAATAATGATTTTAAAGTAAATAATAGGTGTAGTGATGGTAAAGTTGGCACTCTAACCCACTGCCCCTGCTGCAGTCCAAATCTGGATTGAGTGCCACCATGCCTGCTATTTACATGGATTTAAAAAACCTCCCATTCATGCCAATGGAAGCTATTCTAATACAGTGGTGCCTCGCAAGACGAAATTAATTCGTTCCGCAAGTCTCTTCGTCTTGCTAGTTTTTCGTCTTGCGATGCACGGTTTCCCATAGGAATGCATTGAAAATCAATTAATGCGTTCCTAGGGAAACCGCCTTCAGACCAGGTCCGGGGACAGTCTGTCCCCGGACCTCTTCTGAAGGCTGGGGGGGGGGGGACAAGGGCTTTACTTCCCACCCCCAGCATTTTAAAAAACCCCGGGACAGCGGAGGACTTCTCCACTGTCCAGGCGATCTTAAAATGCTGGCGGGCGGCATTTTAAAATCGCCCCGGGACAGCGGAGGACTTCTCCGCTGTCCGGGGCGATTTAAAAGCCCCTGGGAAGGCAGGCAGGGGGGACAAAGACTTTTGCCCCCCGCCAGCCTTCAGAAGAGGTCCTGGACCTCTTCTGAAGGCGGGCGGGGGGCAAAAGTCTTTGCTCCCCCCCGCCTGCCTTCAAAAGCCCTCCGGGACAGGCAGGCAAGGGGGAGCAAAGACTTTCGCCCCCCGCCCGCCTTAGAAGGTGTTCCCGCCCCGCCGCCGGGGACACCTCCTCCCGCCCCGCCGCCCGGCTTCGGAGGAGCCTTCCGAAGCCCGGCGGCGGGTGGAGGTGTTCCCGCCCCACCGCCCGGCTTCGGAGGAGCCTTCCGAAGCCCGGCGGCGGCGGGAGGAGGTGTCCCCGCCCCACCGCCCGGCTTCGGAGGAGGTCCGAGGACAGTGGGGAAGACGCGCTGCGCTTCCCCGCTGTCCCTGAGATTTCCCTATGGGCTGTCGTCTTGCGAAGCAAGCCCATAGGGAAATTCGTTTTGCGAAGCGCCTCCAAAACGGAAAACCCTTTCGTCTAGCGGGTTTTCCGTCTTGCGAGGCGTTCGTCTTGCGGGGTACCACTGTAATATTGGCTATGGTTTCTAGTAAGCAGCTTGGAATAGCCTTACCCATATGGATTCACAAGCCACTTGCATAGCTTCTCTCACTTTCAATAGGTCAGCAGTTTAGGCTTGGACAGCTGCTGCTCAAGAAACTGCTGTGGGAACACACACTTATTCATGCCATTCTTTGGCTATGGACTTTATCTTCCGAATTGCTGTGATTATTTTTGCTTCCAAAAAGAACAGCTTTCGATGATTCTGAGTAGAATTTGCATAGGCAGTAATTGGCATGAGAAAACCAGCCTTCTGCTGAATGGCTCAGATAGGAAAAGTATTTGCACTCATTATTAAGCACAGTAATTTTGTCAGCCGGATAGTTCAGTTGGTTAGAACATGGTGCTGATAATACAAAGGTTGCGGGTTTGATCCCCATAAGGGACGGCTGCATATTCCTGCATTGCAGAGGTTTGGACTAGATCTTCAGGGTCCCTTCCAACTCCATGATTCTATTGTACTTTGTAAGATTCTAAGTTTGCTTGAGGACAATTCTTGAACTTAATTGAATTATTGCTGTTGCATACGTTACGAATTTGTTTTAAGAAGTATTACTCTTATCTGGACATAATATATGTGTTACTTGTTACATTTATGTTATCATTTGGAGCAATCTCAGCCATTCTCTCATCGTCTGATCAGTCTGGTTGCATGCTTAATGGTTTTGCAGGGGATGTGAAGGAAGAGACAACTCTCAAGTCTCAGTCTGTAAAGTTGCAATTTTATAGTGATCATTGACTTCACAAAGGATTTTATTCTAGGTTCCCCGAGTTTTGGAAGGCTGTGTTGGGACTGCATCATCTTTATAGGTACCAGCCTTATACTGTGAAGAGCCGGATCAGGGCTATCATTATGCACTCCGATTTCCAGGAGAAAACCTTTGAAAATGATCTTGCCTTGTTTAAATTAATGGACTCTATCAGATTCAATGATTATATTCAGCCCATCTGCTTACCTGAGGCTCCGCTTCTTATGACCAATGAGACTTCATGTTATATAAGTGGTTGGGGAAAAACGCTGGAGAGAGGTAAATCTATACTTTTCTTTTGTTGTTGTTGCCAGCAGTGAGAAAATAAACTTGGATTTAGCTTGCATGTTCTTTGTTTGCAGTGGATGGAAGTGATCTAGGAAGGGGTTGCTTTGAAGGTAGAGCTATGCAAATTCTTGGCCCCTTCAGTGGGAGGTCCTTACATAGCTTTAGGAGGTAATGGAGCTAAATAAAAACAAGATTTACAATCCAAAACCCCATTGAAGTGGGAATGTTGCCCTCCTCTGCCGAAAACATACGCAGATGATGGAAGGTTATCCCCAGACTCTGTTGATATTGAATTGCTACTTCTGGGAGTCAAAGATACTGCTGCCACTTCACTACAACAGCAAGACAACTTTTGGGTGTACAGTATATGTATCTCCATCCAGTGAAGAGAATAAACATTCACAGCAAGTCCAGTGTTCCTACCTTCTTTAGTAAGAATTTTGGATGGATGCTATCCAGCCATGAGACTGAAAACAACGCCACCCCTAGTGAGGTACTTTTCTGTGAACAATTGTACAGAGCACTGCTTGTTAGATCCCCCACGTACTGAACTGATATTTTCAGTTTAAAGCACTGAACAACAGAAGAGATGTCCCAAATGGAGAGATATCTTAGCAAAGTTGTGCTTCATGCACTAGGCAGATAATATGCCTTTACGAACCTTGGCAAAATGTCCTTGAAACTTTTTCTGGTAGTGGATTAAAACGAACAACCCCACTTGCTCAGCAAATGTGCCACAAATAGGAACATAGAAAATTGCCTTGCGCTAGGTCAAACTATTTGTTTCCCATGTCCATTATTGCCTTCTCTGACTGGCAAAAACTCTGCCGGGTGCCTGGCAAAGATCTTTCTTGAATCACCTGCATTTGGCTAGAGGTGCCAGGAATTGAACATAGGATCGTGTGCAGGCACTACCACTGAGCTGCAGCTCCACCTCTGCCTTATCTTTTCCTTTGTGGTGTTTTAAGTTTATAGCGAAAAGGAAGTAACACTTTCTCTTGGCTACTGTGGAATAATGTGTGGGTCTTGGAAGCAACACACAATGGATATTCTTGCACAGATAAGCAATGTCTCCAGTTACAACCAGCTAAAATAAACCTTCAAGCCTAACACTTTCATGGGTTGGTGGTCTCAAAAGGCTTCTTGTAGGAGCTCCAAGAACCTTATGCAGATTTCATAGGTGATGATATTCTTATAGTTGGAGAAACTTCCGTAAGGTACTTCAGCTAAAGATAACCAGAGATTATCTACTACCTAGCACAGGATCTGGGACTCTGCATTTGAAGGTGCTTGGATAAATACTATGTTCTAGTTTTCTCTGTAATTGTTGGAGAGTTGGCCCTGGTGTCAGCCAAAATGGAATGTTTCCTGTTTGGGATTTTTCTTTTTTTCTTTTTTTGCCAGAGCCTGCCCCTGAGCCCCCTTCACCCCTTTTTGCAGCCAGCTCTTGTTTCTCTGCTCTCAGCAGACATGTGGTAGAAGTTTACTTTGTCGGAGACAGAGAAACTGTCAGGTGGATGAATGTTGCAGCCAGTTGTCAGTACAACAAAATCGTTCACAATGCTGTAAAACCTTATCACCTTGTGAACCAGGAAATTATTTGCATAGTCTTACCTTCAAAGCTGGTGGGAAGAGTAAACCTACTTCAGAATAACCACTTCTAGTTGTGGTCAAGTAAGTTTAGTGATTTCAGGTAAGTTTCTTTGCTGTAAGTGCATTTGGGGCTACAGTGGTGCCTCACAAGACGAAATTAATCCGTTCCGCGAGTCTCTTCGTCTTGCGGTTTTTTCGTCTTGCGAAGCATGGCTCTTAGCGGCTTATTGGCTATTAACGGCTTAGCGGCTTTAAGAAAAAGGAAACAAACTCGCAAGAACTCACAAGACGTTTCGTCTTGCGAAGCAAGCCCATAGGGAAATTCGTCTTGCGGAACGACACAAAAAACGGAAAACTCTTTCGTCTTGCGCGTTTTTCGTCTTACAAAGCATTCATCTTGCAAGGTACCACTGTATTTCGAACATTGCTCAGAGGATGTGCTAGAGAATGGCAAGCTAGGAGTCACAGTTCTCTGCTTGGCATACCTGGGTGATACAACAATTTGTCACATTCATACATTATGTTTAAACATATACTAAAACTTCATAGGTACCTTGGGTTACATACGCTTCAGGTTACAGACTCCACTAGCCCAGAAATAGTGCTTCAGGTTAAGAACTTTGCTTCAGGATAAGAACAGAAATCGTGCTCTGGCGGCGTGGCGGCAGCAGGAGGCCCCATTAGCTAAAGTGGTGCTTCAGGTTAAGAACGGACCTCCGGAACGAATTAAGTACTTAGCCCGAGGTGCCACCGTACAATCTTAACCACTGCAATGTGTGAAATAGCTCTTCCTTTCCCCGTGACCTGTTTGTAGCAAACAGTCCCACAAGTCCGCTTTTGTCTGTCTGCAATAACGATGTAAAGTTCAACTTTACTCATCATGTAAATAGAATGAGCAAACTGGGAGGATCCTGACTGACAACTTAATGCAGTGCTGGGATTAGTTCTGGTGATGGTAATATTCATCCAGTCACACTGACTACCCACTTTGAAGATTGTGCTGCTGGAAAGATGAAAGGAGAATAGGGCACACTCAGGGATTAAGGATAGTATAGTCAAAGCTTCATATGCACCCGGGGTCTGTGTTAGCTGCTGAACAGTATTCGTTACAACCTGAAGGTGTTGGAAGGGTTCTTAAGCTTCATTTTGGCAACAATTGTAGATTATCTTAGTTCTGCACAGGAGATTTAGAAAATCTAGTGCCCAGTGCACTAGATTTAGGAAAACTACTGGCCCAAGAGTTGCCAATATGTAAAGCCCTTTTGTGTATTGCTGTGTATATCAGGCAATATTAAACAAAAATAAGCATACTTCCAGCTTTGTCTTGTTTTCCTTACAGGTGGAAAAAGACGTGTATTACAAGAAGCCGAAGTAGACATTATTCCAATGCAGCTCTGCAATAGGAATGACTGGTACGGAGGGGCACTCAAAAAAGAAGACATGCTTTGTGCTGGCTCTGAAAGTGGAGGTGTTGACACTTGTCAGGTAAAGATGTCAGGATGTGTATATCATTTTAAGACATGACGTATCACTGTATACAGTGGTGCCCCGCAAGACGAATGCCTCACAAGACGAAAAACTCGCTAGACGAAAGGTGTCAGGGGCTGCCTCAGGTCTCAGCTCACAAAAGACCAACGCCAAGCTCTTCTTATATACAGGAATGTTTATTGCAGTTCATTATAGATTCCACAACCGAGGCGTGCAGCCCCGTGTCTTTAACGTCAGACGTTTGCAGTCCCCTCTGACTCGCTCCCCCCCCTGCACCAACTTAAGAGGCTTGTGCTAGACCACCTCTTCCTGTCTTTCCTTTTCCGCAGGGTCTTTCTGCCCCCCTGGGTTCCTTCCCTCCTGCTCTCTCCTGAAGCGGATTCCTGAGATGCCTGTTCCCCCCTCCTTCGTGCTTTGGGGCTGGGCTCCTCCTCCGGGCTTTCTTCATTTCCGCGCGCCTCCACATTTGAACTTGGCGCGCGCTCGCTACCCCTGACCTTCCTTTTGACACTGACACTACTCCCTGTACTACTCTCCCCCTCTTCCGGCAGGACGTTCTCCCCAGATCTCCTTCCCCTGTCTCTTTCCTGCTCCGCTCCGTGTGTCACACTGGGAACCCCCCTCTCTTCCCTTCGTTCCTGCTGGGAAGCCGGCCCCGATCTCCCACTCCCGCTCGGGGTTTCCCTGCTGCTTCCCTGCTCCTGGCAGGTCCCCCCTGTGACCCCCCTTGTCCTGACTAGGGGCGCCCCCTCCTGAGAATCCTCCGATTCACTTGAGAGACTCATGGAAGATCTCAAGTCATTGTCATCCTCTTCCTCACTGTCCTGGGATTCTTCCTCGTCGCTCTCCGTCTCCTCCCTCACCTGTGTCTCTGTCTCTGAACCCCTGACATCCATCCCCCCCTCGAAGCCCCCCCTTCCCCCCTCCCGCTGCTCGGGCGCAGGTTCCGGGGGCTCCGTCGTTGCGGAGGTCGCTGCCGGACACAGGTCGTCGACGTCGATCTCCTCTGCTTCCAGTTCATTGTTTGTGTACTCGAACCCATTGTCCTCTCCCAACATGTGCACGTCCTCCCCTCCCCCTGTTGCCTGGGTGGGGTCTGCTTGCCAAGGACCCACCCGCCACCTCATGCGCCAGTCCTCTTCTGGTTGATCGTCCCACCAGTAAGAAGGGTCGGTGTCCACCCCCGAACACGATCCCCTTGGAGGGCTCGACTCTGGCGTCGTCTCCTCTGCGGAGGAGAACCCTCGGAAGGTGCTGGCGGAAAGTGTGGGCGTAAAAAGCCAATCGTCGAAAAACTGTGCTGGCATGGGCCTGTGTGGGAAAAGGGCATGGAACTCGTCCTTGAGGAGGGGTTCGTCCAAAGCGTAGTCTGGCACCCAACTGTTGGTGCTGGCCGGGGCGCCCTCCCTGGCGAGAAAATATTCTACTCCCTCTTCCCCCCATCTCGAGTCCAGAATCTCTGTGACCTCGTTGACTGGTTCGTCCTTAGGTGACCTCCCCCTCTTGGGCGACTCCCTGCTTGGTTCTGGTGCCGTCCCTGACTCCTGAAATCTGTGTGGGGCCTTGTAGGGGGTGAGCATCGACCTATGAAAGACCGGGTGCATTCTGGAACCCTCGGGGAGGGTCAATCGAAACGCTACGGGATTGATCCTGGCCTCAACTTGGTACGGCCCTAGTTGCCTGTGTCCTAGCTTCTTTTTAGCTAACGACTTGGCCGGCACCGCTTGGGCCGCTAACCATACCCAGTCTCCCACCTGGATGTCTTCCCCCTCCCTCCTGTGTTTGTCCGCCTGCACCTTATAGGCTTGTTTAGCTAGCTCTAAATGTCTCCGTAGCTCGTCGTGCACCTCTTGCAATTCTGCTGCGAAATGGTCGGCTTCCTGTGGCTCCCCCTCCCCCGTCGTTACGAGCCCCGGGAAGGTTCTGGGATGCCTTCCATTGTTAGCAAAGAACGGCGTCACCCCCGTAGACGCGTGCTTCGTGTTGTTGTAGGCAAACTCAGCCATCGGCAGGTAATCCACCCAAGCCGCGGGTCGCTGATTGGCGTAACATCTCAGGTACTGCTGCATGATCGCGTTGACCCTCTCTGCTTGGCCGTTGGTCTGCGGATGTCTCGCCGACGACAGGTTGATTTTGACGTGCAGGATCCCTAGGAGCTTCCGCCAGAAACTGGACACAAACTGGCGCCCCCTGTCAGACAGAATGGACCGTGGCAAGCCATGCACCTTGAACACGTGGTCGATGAACAGTTTGGCTGTCTGCTCCGCTGTCGCCACCTTCGCACAAGGAATGAAATGCGCCATCTTGGTGAACAGGTCTACAACCACAAGCACCGCCGTCTTGCCTCGCGAACTGGGCAGATCAGTGACAAAGTCCAGCGCCACCCTCTCCCACGGTTGCAGTGGCGTTTCCAGTGGTTCCAGCAGTCCCGCTGGCTTCTGGTGCACTGGCTTGGACCTTTGGCACGTGTCACACCTGGCGACGTACTCCGCGACCTCCCCTCGCATCTGGGGCCACCAAAAGTCTCTGGCCACTAATTCTGTCGTCTTTTCCTTGCCGAAGTGGCCAGCGCTGGGTGCGTCGTGCAACTGCTGCAGAACTTTCGCGCGGAGATCGTCTCCCGGAATGTAGAGAGCACCTTTACGGGTCAGCAGGCCGTCGCGTATCTGGAACTCGTCGTCCTTCGCTGTGCCCCTCCGCACCTCTTCCATCTTGGACTGTGCGAATGGATCCGCCTGCAACGCGTGACGCACCGCCTCCAGGTCCACGGCGGCTGAAGCGCACGCCCACGCCTGCGGTGCAAAAATGTGCTTGGCTGCCACCGGTGCCGCTGCCTCGAGATACTGCGGTTTCCTGGAGAGCGCATCTGCTATGACATTGTTGTCGCCTGGGATGTACTCTATCCTGAAATCGAAATCCGCAAAGAACTCTGCCCAGCGTATGTGCCTCTGGCTCTGTAGCTTCGCCGTGCGCCAGTACTCTAGGTTCTTGTGGTCCGTGCGGACCTGCACGGTGTGCTTGGCTCCGATGAGAAAGTGCCTCCACGCCTTGAAAGCTGCGTGGATGGCCAGCAACTCCCTGTCCCAAATGGTGTAGTTCTGCTCCGACTTGCTGAGCTTCCGGGAGTAGAAAGCACAGGGCCTCCAGTTTCCCTGCGGGTCTTCCTGTAAGAGGACGGCCCCCACCGCTCTGTCAGATGCGTCAGTCTCCACCCTCATGGGCCTGCCAGGATTCACGTGTAGCAGCTGTTCTTCGGACGCGAAGAGACTCTTAAGTCTCCTGAAGGACTGCTCCGCTTGGTCCGTCCAGGTGAACTTCTTCTTCTTGGAGCTGAGAGTGTCCGTGATAGCTGCCGTCTCCTTGGCGAAACCCTTGATGAACTTGCGGTAAAAGTTGGCGAAGCCGACGAACCTCTGGACCTCTTTCCGATTTCGCGGGCTCTTCCAGTCCAACACCGCGCGGACCTTGGCACTGTCCATGGCTAGTCCCCTGTCGGACAGCCTATAGCCCAGAAAATCCACCTCCGTCACGTCGAATTGGCACTTCTCCAACTTGGCGTAGAGCCTGTGCTCCCGTAGCCTCTGCAGGACCTCCTTCACCGCGCTCTCGTGAGCCTCCGGCGATTCTGAGAAGATCAGAATGTCGTCGAGGAAACATACGCACTTCTTGTAGAGGAGTCCCGCCAGCACATGATGCATAAAAGCTTGGAAAAAGTGGGAGCCATTTTGGAGACCAAACGGCATAACTCTGTATTCGTAGGTGCCCAACGGCGTGAACATGGCCGTCTTCCACTCATCACCCTCTCGCACACGTATGAGATTGTAAGCTCCACGGAGATCCAACTTGGTGAAGATCTTCCCTTTCCGCACCGTCGCGAGCAGGTCGTCGATCTTGGGCATGGGAAAGGCCGCGGGCTTTGTTTTTGAGTTTATGAATCTGAAGTCTACGATGAGCCTCTTTTGGGGCGTGTCCTTCTTCTTCACAAAAAACACAGGACTGCCCCCTACAGCCTTCGATTCTCGGATGAATCCCCGCTGCAGATTGTGGTCTATGAATTCCCGGAGCTCCTGCAGCTCCTCCTCGGACATGGAATACAGCTTCACAGGCGGCAGCGTTGTCCCTGGCAAGAGGTCAATAGCGCAATCGTAGGGCCGGTGAGGTGGCAATTGGTCAGCCTCCTTTTCGCAGAAAACCTCCAAAAACCCCTTGTACTTGAGGGGTACTGCTTGCGCCATGCTGAGACGTAGCTGCTGCCCCTCCTCTTGGCCCTCCTCCTCCTGACCGGTCTGGATGCAATGCTGCGCGCAATAGGACGAGCCGAAGGTGAGCTGCCGCTGGTACCACGCCATGGTCGGGCTGTGCCTATCCAGCCAACTCATGCCTAACACTATAGGCGTGTCTGACAGGCGGGTGACGTTGAAACTGATGACTTCTCGGTGATTGCCAATCTGCATCACCATGGGCGGCGTCTGTTGTACCACTTGCCCCCCCAGCAGTTTCCTGCCATCCACTGTGACGACATTCAATGGCAGCGTGGCTGGCAGAAGCTCTATGCGATGCTGCTTGACGAACTGCACCCCCACGAAGTCTGCGTTGCTCCCACTGTCAATTGTGATGGGGACCTCCAGGGTGCGTCCATTAGGTAGCTGGAGGGTTGCAGTGAGCTGCACTACAGGTTTGGGTGGCAGGGGGTCTGTAGGCTGCAAAAGCGCTGGGGACTGCTCTACTGACTTGCCTGGCTGTGCCCCAACATTGCTGATTCCAGCCAGGCATTGTCGTTTCCCTGAAACAGCTCTTCATGCTGTGCTGCTGCATTTACTGTTGCCAAGGCTGCAGTGTGCTGCCGGAGCCTCTGGGGACACTCTTTCGCCATGTGCGTTGCACAGTCACAGATGTAACACTTCCTGTTCCCTCTAGGAGGCTTCTTCTTGACTGTTCCGGATGCTGGGGCTCCGGCCACTGACTGAGCCTTAGCACTCCCCAGTTCCATAGGCTCCTCCCCTGGCTGCAGCTGAGGGGAGAGACGCGGACGTCCTGGATCTCTGGGAAAGAAAGGAGGCACTCTGGGCGGTGCGTGAAGCTGGCTACCCCCCTCATTGCGCCAAGGGCGTTCTTCCTGGCGCACTCCAATGGCAAGCGCTCGCTGCACCACGTCTGCCAGGGTTTTAGGTCTGTCCCCCCTAGCCAGCTCGTCCTTCACAGGGCCAGATAGACCCTCCCAAAATAAGTCTCTGACAGCCAAAGAATCCTTCTCCCAGCGCAGCACATTCAGCAAGGCGAAGAAGCGAGCATGATACTGACGTACGGAAGCCTTGCCTTGCCTTAAACCATGGATCTGATGGCGTGCCACATCCACATCCACACTAGACTGGAAGCAAGCGTCCATGCATTTGATAAATTCATCAGAGTCCCTTCGAGCAGGACAATCCTCACGCCACAGATTGCGCAACCAAGCCCTCGCTTCCCCATGCAAGTGGGACACAATGAACCCCACTTTCTCTTCCTCATCTTTAAAGTCGTCGCGAAGCAAGTGCAACGCATATTCTACGTCTGCTTTAAAACTGGGGTATTGCTGCAGGTTCCCATCGAAGTGGGCTACCAAGTTGCCCCCTCTTCTGCCCAGTGCTACTCCAGCCGCTTTGGTCCCCGGGAACCCCACCTGGCATGCATGATCCCACCTGGCTTGCAGATCTTGGCACCGCTTTTCTGCCTCCTCCCCCTTCTTCTGGGAGACCACTACCTCAGTGGTAAGCCGGGAGACTGCGTTGCGTAGCTCAGCTATCTGCTGCTCCATACTCAGGGCTGCCAAACTTCGTGAGCTTTGCAAAAAAAAATTTTGCGTAGTTAGAGAGGGGACTTACTGTCAGGGGCTGCCTCAGGTCTCAGCTCACAAAAGACCAACGCCAAGCTCTTCTTATATACAGGAATGTTTATTGCAGTTCATTATAGATTCCACAACCGAGGCGTGCAGCCCCGTGTCTTTAACGTCAGACGTTTGCAGTCCCCTCTGACTCGCTCCCCCCCCTGCACCAACTTAAGAGGCTTGTGCTAGACCACCTCTTCCTGTCTTTCCTTTTCCGCAGGGTCTTTCTGCCCCCCTGGGTTCCTTCCCTCCTGCTCTCTCCTGAAGCGGATTCCTGAGATGCCTGTTCCCCCCTCCTTCGTGCTTTGGGGCTGGGCTCCTCCTCCGGGCTTTCTTCATTTCCGCGCGCCTCCACATTTGAACTTGGCGCGCGCTCGCTACCCCTGACCTTCCTTTTGACACTGACACTACTCCCTGTACTACTCTCCCCCTCTTCCGGCAGGACGTTCTCCCCAGATCTCCTTCCCCTGTCTCTTTCCTGCTCCGCTCCGTGTGTCACACTGGGAACCCCCCTCTCTTCCCTTCGTTCCTGCTGGGAAGCCGGCCCCGATCTCCCACTCCCGCTCGGGGTTTCCCTGCTGCTTCCCTGCTCCTGGCAGGTCCCCCCTGTGACCCCCCTTGTCCTGACTAGGGGCGCCCCCTCCTGAGAATCCTCCGATTCACTTGAGAGACTCATGGAAGATCTCAAGTCATTGTCATCCTCTTCCTCACTGTCCTGGGATTCTTCCTCGTCGCTCTCCGTCTCCTCCCTCACCTGTGTCTCTGTCTCTGAACCCCTGACAAAAGGGTTTTGCGTTTTTTGAGCTGCTTCGCAAGACAAATTTCCCTATGGGCTTGCTTCGCAAGATGAAAACGTCTTGCAAGTTTGTTTCCTTTTTCTTAACACCGTTAATACAGTTGCGACTTGACTTCGAGGAGCAACTCATAGAACGTGGTGTGGTAGCCTTTTTTGAGGTTTTTGAAGACTTTGGTAATTTTTGAAGCTTTTCCAAAACTTTCCCGACACCGTGCTTCGCAAGACGAAAAATTCGCTAGACGAAAAAACTCGCGGAACGAATTAATTTCGTCTTGCGAGGCACCACTGTACTGTGGGTGTTAGGTCAAGTTATTGTTTTGTCCCTTAATAAATAGCAGTAACACTAAAGCAGTTAGGAAACCCAAGACATTCCTTGAATTCTTAGAATTCTATTCCTCTATTTGTTTCATGATTATATAAAACCTCATAAGGAATATGCAGAATGCAATCAAAGCATAGAAATTGGTATATAGTACAGTGGTGCCCCGCAAGACAAATGCCTCGCAAGACAGAAAACTCGCTAGACGAAAGAGTTTTCCGTTTTGGAGGTGCTTCGCAAAACAAATCTCCTATGGGCTTGCTTTGCAAGACGACAATGTCTTGCGAGTTCCTGCTGGTTTTTTCCCCCTCCCCCCCTTTTTCTAAGCCGCTAAGCCGCTTATCAGCTGATCCGATCAGCAGATAAGCCGCTAAAAGCCGCTAATAGCGTTAATCCGCTAATCCTTCAATGGGCTTGCTTCGCAAGACGAAAAAACCGCTAGACGAAGAGAATCACAGAACGGATTCTTTTCGTCTTGCAAGGCACCACTGTACTTCATTTGATAAAAGACATTAAGGGTGACACTGTAAACGCCAAGTAATACCTTAATTTCATACTTTTACTAGTTTTTTTATTAAAGAATTTTCATACTTAGCAAGGGTCCTTTCTCACTTTCGGTATCAGAAGGAAGGGAGGTAGCGATTTTTCATTTGTTTGCTTAGTGTATGTGCAGTGTGTTTGTGCCAGTGTTGCAAGAATAGGTTTTTGATTATGTCTTTGTTTTTGTTGACGGTTTGAGAGCCCAGAGCATGGTTAGTTGCATTTAGCTGATTGCAGTGAGTTTTGTTTGTGTGTGAGGGGTGTGTGTGTTGGTTACGTATGTAACAAAGGGAGTGGGGCAAAGACATCCTCTCTTGTTTGCCCCTATTGAGTTTCAGTTTGCTGCTTAGCTTTTCTAGTAGGGCTGTTTCCCAATATAGTTTGGTACCGGTGGTCCATGTTTACTCCTGACAGGTCCCTCCAGTGTCTGGTTATGACTCTCCTATCTGCTGAGAGTAAGTGGCTCATGAGTTCTTTGTAGTGTGAGTGTGTGTTGTTGTCTTGGAAAATATTCAATAGGGCTAGTTTTGGAGTGGCCTCTAATACCTGTTTTATTAGTATGCATATTTCTTGTAGGACTGATGTCCAAAAGGGTTGGATTTGGGGGCAGTTTTAATCTGAAATCTTAGGCACAGTATTGCGCTTAGAGCTCAGAAACTGCTTGCACTAATGAAATTCCTTGTTGCAAAACGCACTTAGAAAAATGAGTTTCGAATGCTGTCTAAAATTAAGGCTCGGTGGTGGTGAAATAGTCAGAATATTTATTTTCAATTGGATCCTTTTCACCACTTTTGACCGTTCATGAGACGTAACACCGATTGGGCCACAATTTTCTGCAGCCTAAAGCTTAGCAATAACAAAAGAAACACTCATATCCTCATCTTTATTTTTCATGTTCCAGGGAGACAGTGGTGGACCACTTATGTGCTATTTCCCAGATGCCACCAAATATTACCTGATAGGAGTCACAAGCTTTGGCCTTGGCTGTGGCCGACCAACATTTCCAGGAGTCTATATACGTACAGCTCGTTTCAGGAGCTGGATACAATCGCAAGCTATTTTATTTGACAAAACCACCACTATGACCATACCATGTATTCTCATCTTTTTAACTGTGGGATGGGTAATCATCCACAGTGTTCTATAAAGAAGCAAATTATCTTATTGTTCAGGAATGATGTCCGATTCCTTTTGAAATTTACTGGGTTGTATTCAGTTGTGTTCCTCTACAAATGGAATAATCTAGCATAGACTTCCATGACCAGAAGGATGGAGGGAGGTGATTTCCACTGACTTCCCCTTCCTTTTGTAACACCACAGGGGAGGAGGGGGAGAGCTTTGGAGGAACACAGGGAGGGTGGTGTGAGGAAGAGAATATGCAAAAGTCACCTCTGCCCTGCCCACCCCCAGTTTCTGTTCAAATAACCTTGTGTCAGCAGTGTGGAGCAGACAGAGATGGGTGACACCCTCCCTTCTTCCATGTTGTAAAAAATATTAGGGGAATTTATTATTTTTAAACAAGCAATATGCTCCGTAAATCAGTTACTTACTCCCCCCTCCCCAATGGATTCAAACACACATTTAACCCTTTATTCTGCATCCTTGGCTATAGAAACTGTACACGATGGATGCTAAATGTTGCCATAGCACTTTAAAAATAAAACACAAATTGCAGTTAAGTGCACACACCTTGTTTGAAATTTAGTTGCAACAAGTCTTCAGTCCTCCTTTCTCATCTTGCATTTTTTACATGATTTTTGAGATACAGTATGCTTTGCTCACTAGTAGCCGTGAGCTTTGCTACAACTATTTCCATAGTATCCAATGGCTTTCAGTATTAGAAAACTTGATCTTGGCTCCCTCTGCAGGTCTTCCTTGAACAAAGTAAACAGCATACTTTCTTTCTCCTGTGTAAATCTAAAGATTACACAGTACTAAAAACAACAAACCACACACCTATCAAAGGCTAAAACAAAGTATGTGTTTATAAGAATAAACAAATTCAGATATTTTTGTACGAATAAGATCAGCACCAGACTTTCCCAGAAGCTGAATTAACAAGGCAGTTTAAAACAGCATTTCAGGGTCTTTATTACTGAAGTCAAGAGGTACAGCCACCTATGTTTTTTTAAAAAAATATTTACAAATATTTTAAGCAAAGCTGCTAAGTTTGAGGATAGTTAGGATCATCAATAGCTGTTATATTGCCTGTGCTCACAACCCAGCTTTATAATGACCAGACGATAGGTTGACAAATAGCACAAATATGCCTCTTTAAATAATGACTGAAAATGAAATTGATGACTGTGTACTTCTGTGATGATATACATGGTTATGGTTCCTGTTTCAAAATAATAGTGCACATTAACAGGTTATCAACCTGCATTTTGCTCTTAAATCAAACACCACGACCTCCCCTGTTCTTGCTCTGAAATAATAGTAATAATAATAATAATCAAATGCTCTTTTAATAACATTTGAACAGCAAAATATTTTGTTACTATTAAATATACATATACTTGAGATGTATGGGAAAACTTGCAGATCACACTTTTGTCATAGAAGCAAAATATAATTTAGTATCATGCTAAAAATGATGCAGCACACCTGAAAGTTTGAATCCTCTGAAACTCACACACAAGAAATTAATAAGTGTACAACAAATAGCTAGAAGATTCCAGGCCAGGTTGTGAAATACTTACACCACACAGTACTTTTTGTTGGTTGCAATCCAGAGGAAGGCACTGACAAGCCCTCATCTGCCTCCACACAAAACATATAACCCACAGCTGAAATGGGATTTTCAAAAATAGATTGACATACAGAAAGGAGGTTATGCTGGAAAGCAAAGCTAGAAGCCTATCTGCATGGGCAAAAGCCTATAGAGACTTTCTGGGTTATGCATGAATATTCCATATTCCACCTTCCTTTCACTTAGGGCCAATTTCCTTATTTGATTTAATATCCAAATTCAACTTTTGTTTTTTTTTTAAAGGACAATAGGAGTTTCTTTTTTTAGAGGGGGTGGGTAAAATCAGGGTCTACTATAGTTCCACAGTTCGTCCCCTTTTCAGCAATAAAGGTTGTGGTGATGAGAAATTTCACAAATGGACTCCTGTTAGAATAAGATTGCTGAGTTCTGGTTCTAAATGAGTCTTGAATCTCGGCATTCTGTTGTGCTGCTACAACAGCCTTACAGTGCAGGCTGCTGAGCTTTAAAAGTACTGGGTGAAATGGAAGATGCTTGCCTAGTTCTGAGCCTTAGTAGTAAAGGTCTATATTTACCTCTCCCTCCCTGTGGTGTATTAGAGAGGTTGCGGGGGATAATGGAAACCAGCTGTGCTGCTCAGGGTGTGCGTTTCCAGTATCACTCCTCCTTCCAGGATACTTTAAGCCATAAGCATTCCTCATTATATCTATTAATTTAGAACCCATAATAACAGCATATTGGGTTCAGGGATTAGAAAATAAAGTAGGGGGTTGTTTGCCTCCTCCAAGGCTTATATTGTGAGCCTTAGACAATTCCCCTGTACCTACATACAAAGAAAAGGCTCATTATTTTGTAGTTCTCAGAGAGCAAGTGTTATTCTCAATTCTTGAAGGGGGAAGAGTTCTAAAAATGTTTATGAGCAAATACTTTTCTGCATGTCTGGGAAGTCCCCAGAGCCACCAAATATTGGGGGGAAAATGAGTTAATGGGACAGTGTGGAATGCTGTGCCATGATGGCAATAGATATATATTTTTTCTCTCTAATGCATTTAGTGGCAACATTTCAAAGGAATGAAATGAATTGAAATGAATCAAATTGAATTGGAATGAATCAACAACATTAACTAGGGTAAGGCTACATTGCTTGTGTTAATTAGTTCATTGTGTGCTCAAGAACCCAACTGATGTCAAAAGATACTTTAACATCCCTTGAGAACAAGAACCAAAATGACACTATTATTATCCCTGACAGCGTCTTTAAAGTGAATTTATAAACGACTGTATCTTCTGTGAATACTAAACTATTTTCTCAAAAATATTTCCAGCAATTTTTGTTAAATTAAATTTGCCTAATGAAATATATAGAAATAGGTTCTAGTTTTCTTGAGCATCTCATAAAAATATAGAATTGATAATCTAAGAGGGAAAATATCTCTGTTTATTGAAACTTTATAAAAATTTAAAATATCCATATAAACTCAATTATAGAATTTGCAAAGGTAACACTTCAACTACAAAAATATACCTGGTGTCTATGTCAACTGGATTACTTATAAAATTGGAATTGCTTTAAGAAGTCACTGTCAGGTTTACAAATTCAGTTTTGTAATTGAGTGCTTTAACATATATAAACATACTAGATTTTACCTTTGGTATATAATTTTAGCTTCTTTGTGCTTTGAATTGAGACAAAGCTAGGGAATTTGGAGTTTAATGCTTCTGTACAAGCAAAAGAAGTATATTCAAACAGAATATGGGATGCCTGTTCACTTGAAAGAATCATTTCTGTTTATCTCAGGATGTTGTTTTTTTCTACCCAGTGACATACACACACAAAAGCCCTTTGAAAATATTTTCTGCAACATTTGTTCTCTTGCATTAAACATTTCAGAGCATCTGTATAAGCAATGATATGTGGGTCTGGTTTTCACGGCACAATAAGCCAATCTTTCATTATGAATACCACTCTGCAGGTTTAGACGATATGACAAGCCGTTCTATGGCTTATTTGACCTGCCTGAGCTCCATACAATGGGAAGAAGCCGCATGGGGACCTGCCTGGTGTGGAGAGGGGTTCTTCATGATGAAAACTGGCTTATTGTGACATGCAAACAAGGCCATGATATATGTTATCTACTCCTCAAGGAGTCTTATGACCACATCCTAAGTAAGAGCACCCTTCTTTTAAACAAGTTGCCTGCCTGCTAAAACCAAATATAATTTCTAGCAAAGTAGTGTGTGTATCTTCTCAACACAAAGATTAGAAATGACAATTTGAAGCAAAACGTATTGTACGTACAATTAACTGTGACAGCTTTCTTAGGATTCTTCTCCCTATTGGTGGGCTGCAATAGGTTTTGACCCCCATATGTTGGAATAAAAATTGTGGCAGGTCTCCACCCAACTGGGAACCCTGGAAGAGTAGGCCTTCCAATCACAGGTGAGTGCTGCACACTCTGGCACATATGGATCCTTACTATAGTTGTGCATTTCAACACATGGACTGGAGCGAGGGCAGAACCTACTGCTACCTGCACATTCACTATGTGGTGAAGATCCTTAGCCTGTGAAGGGAGCAGAAAAAAATTATCAGATTTAATAAATTGAACCTATACTAGCTATATGTTGACAGGCATTAACACCTGAAAGCAAAATATTCAGCTCTTCTGCATAATGGCAATCAAATGCCATAGGCATTAAAAAAATTCAGCTGTAGCACAAGAAATTCAAACATCTTGATTGACAGAATGTACATGTCCCACTTATCCTGATTGAAATGAAGATTCCAGTTGTGCCAGCAGAACTCTTCATGAGTTTTCATGCTTCCTTTTTGTACTCTGCCATCAAAGGTTCTAAACAGAATCTCAAGTCTTTGTGGAATTTGGATAGAAGAGATTCATTTTTGACCTTTAATTTAAAAAAATTAATATAAAAAATCCTTCTGAAATTCTTATGTTCACAAAAAGGTGTTTTGTTTTTCTCCTTTTACACATTTTTATGGCAGTAAAGATCTTTCAAAGTTTTTAGTTCTTCAATTAGAGTTTTGTTCTGGTTTTCAAGAACAGCAACTCGATTTTCAAGACATTTCACATACTCTTTCTTCTTTCTACGGCATTCTCGAGCTGCTTCTCTGAAATTCCAAAGCAAAGTTTGTTAATTATTACATAGAAGTCAAACTAGTTTGGAATTACAAGCATTCTGCTTTTGCTTCATAGCTGATGTGCATCTAAAGAGGCTTGCCTTTCTCATTTCACGGACTGTGAAAAGTAAAACAAAGCCGCTTTCTTTGAAAAAATACTGATGTATCTACTTGACATAAAAATATTTAAAGAGCAGCAAGGATTAGCTCTTTGCAAGCTTGCTATTTTTGCCTGAAGCGTTCAAATTATTTATCCTATCAGTGATCTAACTTTTTTTTTAAAAAATGGTCTGGAAATCTGTAAACAGATAAATTATTTCATCTGCCTGAAGCACACATTTCAGGGGAGTACATTTTGGCTTTGTGAACAATAATGCTTTGGGACTAATGAGAAATTAGAGGGTATCTCATAGGCAAGTGGACTAGATGGGCCTTCAGCCTGATTCAGCAGAGCCCTGCACATGTCCTTAAATATGCTTTTAATAAAGTAACAAAGTTTGTCTACAATTGCACATTTGAAGAAAAGGAAATACAGGGGCTGCAACAGAGGGTATCAGTGATACATGACCCTGCTGAACAAAGTGACACTGTCCTCAGGATAAACATCCACAGCAAATACTTAAATACTCGAAGAGGGATGCGGCCATGGTCCCATTATACCATTTCTTATAGCTGGCTAGTTTATTAACACCTTTAAGCTTTCTTTATCGTACCAATAATTTGAAGATTTTAATAAGTTGGCACTAGCATTTTGGGGGCAATTTAGTCTCTTCAAATTGTATAATGAGCTTACAGTGCCTCCAAGGAGATACAAATACAGTATTAGTGACTAGTTGTATTTACCATTCTCATCCTGAGACAAGGGGGAATTAAGGAGATGCTCAAATATGACACCTGTGGATCAGCTGCCAATCAGCTATTGGGCCAAGTTCTAAGTCTTGTTAACATATGAGGCCCTTAACAACGCAGGACCACCTGGCCATTAGATCACCTGGGGATTAATTGCTCTGTGTTTTTATATTGCTGCTTTATTGGTTTCAGGTTGTGGTTTTGTTGCAATGTTTTAACTGATATCTTGGTGGTTGGTTTTAGACTGTACACAACTTAGAAATCTTTGAAATATAAAGTAGTTTAATAAATGCTTTCAAACAAGCAAACAAACAAACAATGCACGTGTCTCTGGTGTTAGAAGGACAGGACTGGCTGAAATCTACTTCTCCTTTGAAAACCTCCTGAGTTTCCCTTCTGTTTAACTAATGTATTAGTCTTTCTTTAAAAAGAATTAACAGCCCCCCTCCCACATTGTTTCTTTAAACTGGAAAAGTTTGAAGAAACAAAAGCTGTCAAACACCCCAAATAATTATAGTCTAAATAAGCATTTGTTTAGAAAGGGAAAAAATATTTCTTGGGTAGTGGGGAAGAGGGCAAAATAAGAGAAGTCTACTGCTAATCTTGGGTGATATGATTCTGTAGCCAAAGATTATTTTATGGGGAATATATTTCAGTGAATGCCTAAGACCAAATGGGAAACCAAATACCTGTTTTTCATCAGCCGTATTTCACGTTTCAACTGTGGATCATCCGTCTTGGTTGACTGAGATGTCAAGGAGACAGGAGCTGTCATCACAACCGTCTGGGGGAGGGAAGTGGTGGTTGGTGTGCTGCGTATCTGGTATGTCTGCATGTCTCCTGATGCAGCTGTTGAGGAACCACAGTAAAGAATGCTGTGAAGAAAGGTGTTCTAAAGAAGACCCACATTTCCTGTTTGAATTCGGGCACACACAGCCAAGCACAAAATGTACACAGCAGTGGAGGGTGTACATGTAAAAAACTGGATATGGGCTCAGAAAACAGTAGCCAGGTATCTCTTGAGGATTCCTCAAAGATAAACGTTACACCTTTTCAACAATTTTAGTTTTACTTCCCTTCCTTCAGAATGTATTTTGACAAAACTATTTTGAAGCGGCAGCACCTTCAAAACAATGCTGATGAATATACAATATTGGTTAATTACCGTATTTTTCGCCCTATAGGACGCACCGTCCCATAAGGCGCACCTAAAGGTAGCGAAAGCCTACATTCGCCCCATAGGACGCACACACATTTCCTCTTCATTTCTGGAGGGGAAAAAGTGCGTCCTATAGGGCGAAAAATACAGTACATAATTCTGCTGACTTCATTCCTAGGCAGAAGCTTAAGGAAGCCCAACATGACACTGGCAATGCAAAAACATGATTTGTGTTAAAACTGGGCCCTCAGCTGCTGCATGTGCAATGTTAGTTCACCAGCCCAACTCCTGCTTGGGTCACAGATCCAAGGCATGCTTAATGCTGTACATGCAGATGAGGACACCTTGTTTTAAGAAGGCTGTGCAGAACCCACCCTGGATTCTGCGTATGTAGTACTGCATATTAATAAGGCTTAAGGCATGACACATACAATATACAGACATGATTAATAGAAAAAAATAGAATAATCTGTGACAGTAATGTAAAAAAATTTTAGCCTTAAGAGGCAGCCAGGATGAAAACCCTTCTCAACAATCTTTGGACTGCTGCAGATGAGATAAGCATGTTTAACAGAAATTAACACGGGCTTTACATGGCCATAGTCATAAATCAAACAATGCAATCGTGTGAGAAGGAAAACCTCAGGATTAGGATTGGGCATGAAAGCTGCTGCCTGACAAAAGAATTAGTACCCAGCTACAAAAAGTGAAGTAGGTGTCATCAATTGGAAAACCACAGTGTCGGGGAGAAATAGGAGCATTTCCGAATTATTTGTAGTAGGTACTTACTCTGCACGACCACCTGGTTGCTTGGCACAAGTATCTGCTGACCATCAGATGTCTGTACATACTGTAATAGCGGAGTCCCACCAGCATTTGTAAAGGTCTGCAAACCTTGCACGCACTCTGTCGCTGGGCTGCTCAGCTGTAATGGTCCATTTGGAGCAATGGCAACTTTAAGACAAGAAATAATGAAACGGAGAAGACACTGATCATTGTACAGTAGGTACAGTGTATGGTAGGTTTATAACTTATTGACCCCCCCCCCAAATAAAACCCACAATTTCCTGTATCATAAAGGGATGAACTTTTGCTTAGAAACACTGAAAAACTGACTAATTCTTTTCAGTTGCAAAAAAGGTCACCCCAAAATGAAAAGCTGGAATTACCTTATATGTAACGTCGTATGACTCAATGAAAATGGCTTCAAGAACTTGGCAGAAATATTGAAACCTTGCAAAAATGCATTGCAGGTATTGGAGAATCACTGGAAACAGGAGCCATCCATACTCCACAGATAACAAGAAGTAATCAGTGCTAAGAAAACGCAATCAAAGTGACGCAGGAACTTTCTGGTGCTTGCAGCAGAAACAAAAGACAAACTGCGACTTTGATTTATTCTAATAAGAAGTGCTGTACATTGTACAAGCATTAGAAAATTTGCATGCTATATTTTTCCTGTATTATAATTGTATTATATCATAATATAGTATAGTATAATATAATTACATAATACATTATAGTTACATATACAAAAACTGATAATAATAATAATTATTATTATTATTTATTATTTGTACCCCGCCCATCTGGCTGGGTTTCCCCAGCCACTCTGCGCGGCTTCCACAGAAACCAAAAAACACTAAAATATCATACATTAAAAGCTTCCCTGAATAGGGCCGCCTTAAGATGTCTTCTGAATGTCAGGTAGTTGTCCATCACCTTGACATCCGATGGGAGGGCATTCCACAGGGCAGGCGCCACCACCGAAAAGGCCCTCTGCCTGGTTCCCTGTAGCTTCGCTTCTCGCAATGAGGGAACCGCCAGAAGGCCCTCGGCGCTGGACCTCAGTGTCCGGGCAGAACGATGGGGGTGGAGACGCTCCTTCAGGTATACTGGGCCGAAGCCGTTTAGGGCTTTAAAGGTCAACACCAGCACTCTGAATTGTGCTCGGAAACGTACTGGGAGCCAATGTAGGTCTTTCAAGACCGGTGTTATGTGGTCTCGGCGGCCGCCCCCAGTCACCAGTCTAGCTGCCGCATTCTGGATTAGCTGTAGTTTCCGAGTCACCTTCAAAGGTAGCCCCACGTAGAGCGCATTGCAGTAGTCCAAGCGGGAGATAACTAGAGCATGCACCACTCTGGCCAGACAGTCCGCGGGCAGGTAGGGTCTCAGCCTGCGTACCAGGTGGAGTTGGTAGACAGCTGCCCTGGATACAGAATTGACCTGCGCCTCCATGGACAGCTGTGAGTCCAAAATGACTCCCAGGCTACGCACCTGGTCCTTCAGGGGCACAGTTACCCTATTCAGGACCAGGGAGTCCTCCACACCAGCCCGCCCCCTGTCGCCCAAAAACAGTACTTCTGTCTTGTCAGGATTCAACTTCAATCCATTAACCGCCATCCATCCTCCAACCGCCTCCAGGCACTCACACAGGACCTTCACCGCCTTCACTGGTTCTGATTTGAAAGAAAGGTAGAGCTGGGTATCATCTGCATATTGATGGACACCCAGTCCAAACCCCCTGATGATCTCTCCCAGCGGCTTCATATAGATGTTAAAAAGCATGGGGGAGAGGACGGAACCCTGAGGCACCCCACAAGTGAGGGCCCAAGGGTCTGAACACTCATCCCCCACCACCACTTTCTGAACACGGCCCAGGAGGAAGGAGCGAAACCACTGTATAACAGTGCCCCCAGCTCCCAACCCCTCTAGACGGTCCAGAAGGATGTTATGGTCGATTGTATCAAAGGCCGCTGAGAGATCCAGCAGAACTAGGAAACAACTCTCACCTTTGTCCCTAGCTCGCCGGAGATCATCAGCCAGTGCGACCAAGGCAGTTTCAGTCCCATGATGAGGCCTGAACCCTGATTGGAAGGGATCCAAATGGTCCGCATCCTCCAGGCGTGCCTGGAGTTGTTCAGCAACCACACGCTCAATCACCTTGCCCAAGAATGGAAGATTTGAGACTGGGCGATAGTTGGCCATACTGGCTGGGTCTAAAGATGGTTTTTTAAGAAGCGGTTTAATGACCGCCTCTTTCAGCGGATCTGGGCATGTTCCCTCAAAGAGGGAAGCATTCACCACCCCGCAGAGCCCATCGCCCAGCCCTTCCCGGCTTGCTTTTATTAGCCAGGATGGGCAAGGATCAAGGAGACAGGTGGTTGGTTTCACGCGTCCAAGCAGCCTGTCCACATCCTCGGGGGTAATGGATTGAAATTGATTCCATGCAACTTGACCAGACAGGGCTCTAGCACTCTCCCGCCCCAGCCCTGCTCCCACGGTGGTGTCTAGCTCCTTCCGAATATGAGTGATTTTATCTGCAAAAAACTTTGCAAAATCGTTGCAGGAGATCTTGGGGTCTTTACAAGGTCCCGGTGGTAAAGGTGGTTCCGTTAAATTGATTTAACCTCTTTTTCAAAATATTTGGAAATGACGGATGATTGTTTTTAGGCAAAAGTTCATCCAAGCTATAGGAAGATGAGGTTGTAAAAAAGTTAAAACCCTAATATACGGCTATCATGTTCTTTCTGTTGTGCTGATAACACAAAAATCTTCCACCAATTACAGTCTCTTTCCTGTGAACAATTTACTTCATTTGCAACCAGCACCTTCATTTCCCAAACCATATCATAGAACCATGAAATTGTAAAGTTGGAACGGGACCCAAGGTTCATCTAGTCCAGTGTTTCCCAACCTTTTTTGGGCAAAGGCACACTTGTTTCATGAAAAAAATCTCGAGGCACACCACCATGCCAGATGGGGAAAGGTCACTTTTTACTTATGTAAAAAATAAAATAAAAAAATAGTAACAGCATAGAAGGTAATGGTTAGGCTAGCATCCCTCTTCCAAATATGCTAGGTTTTTATTTGCAGGGACTGTTCTACATGGGAAAGCATTCAGTTGCTCCGAAGTTTGGGGGGCCGCGGGGGTGGGCGCGCGTCCCAGGAGGCGGAGGCCAGCCCAGGCTGGGAGCCGCGCCGCGGCCCGGGGGCGGTAGGCGGACCGCGGCTCCTAGGATGTGGAAAGGGGACGGCGGTACAGGGGGAGGAGACCCGCACAGCTAGGGCAGCGCGCAGGGGGAGGGGAGCGGGCCGGAGGCGGGCGAGGGGGGCCGCGATCCCGCGCGCCGCGAACATGGCCTCCTTCCCCGCGGGCCCCGCCGAGCCCCCCGGCCGGGGAGGGCAGCGTGCCCCCGCCGCCGGAGGAGAGCAGAGGCAGGAGGAGGAGGACGAAGGCGCTGCCGAGGAGGCGCGCCAACTTCTGCCAACTTCAGCGCCCGCCCCGTCGCCGCAGGCTCCTCCCGGCCGAGAGCCAGAGGACGGCGGTGGAGCAGGAGGAGGAGGATTGGGTTTGGCGACGGCTGCTGCGTCCTCTCCAAGCGCAGGGCTGGCCTCCGCCGCGCCCGATCCTCCGCGCTCGCCGCGCTTCTCGGCGGAGCAGGTCTCGTGCGTGTGCGAGGCGCTGCTGCAGGCGGGCGACCCCGGCCGGCTGGGCCGCTTCCTGGGCTCGCTGCCGCCCGACGCCGAGGCGCCGTGCCTGGAGGCGCAGGCGGGCAAGAGCCTGGCCAAGGCGCGCGCGCTGCTGGCCTTCCAGCGCGGCGACTTCGCCGAGCTCTACCGCCTGGTGCAGAGCCGGCGATGGGATGTGGGAGGGAGCTCGCTCGCCGCCCCGCGTGTGCCTATGTGGGGCACATTACAGCCGCCCGACTCGCCCGCCTCCCTCCCACGGCACACCAGGCAACCTCTCGCGGCACACTAGTGTGCCGCGGAACACCGGTTGGGAAACACTGATCTAGTCCACCCCCTGCAATGCAGGAATCCAAATTAAGGCACTCATAACAGATGGCCATCCAGCCTCTGCTTAAAAACCTCAAAGGCGAGTCCACAACATTCTCTTCCTTTTGCTGGCCTGCAAATTCTGATTTATAAACTAGTAATAGATGAATGGGGAAAAAATTCTCAGCAGAATTGTTATAATAATTTCAGAAGGGACCTTTGGATAGCATTATTCTCAGGCTAATACAAAATTCAACTTGAAATATATTTCCAGAAACAGCATTCCTAACACAGACAATTATAAATAATACATACTATATTGTCCAGTGCTTGTTTGGTAAACGGGCGTAGGGACAGACATTGATGTGATAGTAGAGATGCCAGGACTTGCTTCATCTCCTTTCCTGTCTCGTGCGTCTTCAGAAGAAAGATCATTGAAGATTTTTCTATAAAAATTACAACAAAGATACCAGACATGGCTGTAAAAACACTTTTTAAAAAATAATCATTACTCCCAATGCATAACCCTAGATATGCAGTACAGGTGATTCGCATCTTGTGCTTATTTTACTTAGGCGACTGCAGCTTTGCATGGGTGGTAGAGAAGTAAATAAATGACCAGAGAGCAGAAGAAACCTGCTCTCCGTTTACTAATTCTCCTCCACACACACACCTGCACAAACAAAGCTGTGATCATGGCAGAGGTGGATTTCGGGAGTATGGCCGGTTCTGCTGCACTGGGTGCTGAGCCTAGGGGGCGCCACAGGGCATCATAACTATGGCATAGTGATTTAAGTAGAACAAGAGAAGGTGGCAGCATGCATTGACTTTGGGCCTCACACAGGGCGCTGCTGAAATATGAAAGACCCAAGTCAGCCGCTGATTGTGGGCTTACCTGGTTTTGGGAAAGCAGCATGAGGACTGTAGCAGTGTCCCAGAGCCCTCGCGCTGCTTTCCCTTGGGTGAGGCACCAGGCTTTGGGAAAGAGGCACAAGAGCTCTGGCATGGTCCTAGAGTCCTCCTTCCTTCCCAAAGCTTGGACAAGCATTTTTGCGTATACATGTGGACCCTCATGTAAGATGCGAGTTACTTTTATTTCTTTTCATGGTGGACAGAACCAGAATACAGAGAGAAAGATGCTGCTTTGCGGCTTTGGAGAAAATGACAATTATTTACCTTTTTTAAAAAAGTTAAATTCCACCTTTCTGCAATACAGGGGTAGGGAACTGGATTGTGTTGGTAGGCCAGATCCTTATCATGATCACCATTCTGCAGCTTCTGAGGGATCTGTCAAACCCCGTGGGCTGCATGCATCTTACCAACCGGAAAAGCTCCGCTGAAGAGCACCAAAGAAATGCATAAGGAACTGACCTATAAGATGGACGGCGTGCTAGGATTCCTCTAGCTTTCTGTGAAGAGCCTATGCTATCTGAGGAATCTTGTGAATCGTCACTTTCTGACAAAGACACCTGAAAGAAACACATTTTGTATTATGTTGCTGAATAGCGTAAGAGACAGCAGGAATGCCAAGAGACACCTTTTGGGAATGCCAAGTATAACTGAATCAGCAGGTTTTCAACCATTTGCAACCTTTTTTTATTACATTTAGAGTTAACAAGTTTCTTCAAAAGGAACACACTACTACTGCTATTTAAACTAAAAAAATAAACATGGTCCATTGTAGAGTTTGTTGTTCTGAAGTAATTCATAGGACTGCAATATAAAACAAGCACACAAACACTTACTGCAAACTCATGAGAAAAGGGGTTGGTCAAAGTTTCTGGAATAGTTGCAAAAATATTTGGTGTTGGGTATGTTGAAAAAGATGGGTTTTAACAGCAGTGCAAATGGTGATAGCATTAAGAAGTCAATAGTCTATCATTCTTCTGTTTGAATAAGTGAATGTGTGATGTAGGAAGTGTAGTGGGAATTGGGGTTGCTTGTGCGTAAACTGCAAACTGCTCCAAGCTGGTTGTATAGCTAAACCTTTCCCTGGTTTGACAGCCCTTACAACGCGACTGTCTCAGTCACTGGCAGAATCCGTCAGTGGGCGTTTCCTAAATTTCCTCCAACATAAAAATTCCTTGACTCCAAGTCTCCTCCTAGATTCTCTGCGCGGAAGCTTTCTGCGCAGCGTGGGTGTGCCAAGCAGAGGTCCTGTGCTCTCTCCGCTGATTTCACTGGAAGAGTCTCAGAGCCTCCCCTCCGCCGTACTCTCAGCCTCCCCTTTCTCCCTGGTGTCCCCTGGATTTCCTTCCCCAGCGGAAGCTCTCTCTCTCTCCTTGCTAGTTCCCTCCCCTGCATCATTGGAGCGTCTTACTTCTCCTCTCGCCTCTGATGGCAGTTCCCTGACAGGAAGGAACAAAGATTGGTCTTTGCTGGTACAGGTCTGCTAAGCATTAAAATCAGAACAGCACCAGTTTATTTTAACAATATCTAATTTTGCAGTGAAGCTTGTAGCAATGTAGTGATATATATTCAAGGCTCCAAACTGAAAATATGAAGATTTAGATAAGGAAGGAAGAACATAAGGAAACAAAACAGGAATGTCTCAAGGACTCTTGGATTTTCATTCTTTCTGCGCACTTCACCAGTTTGGCAAATGTCAACAGTCCTTCTGGTGTTCCCAAATAAATGTCTTTCATTTACAGCTAACTGGTGAAGCAGCAGCAAAAGCTCCACAGGGCATAGAGCTCTTGCAAAAGTATGTTGGTAAAGTAAAACAAAAAGAAGGCTGCTGTCAGGAGAGAGGGGCAGCTCTAGCTTTCCCTCAGTTTTCAGCGATGAAATTGCAGCATTTATATCCTACAGAACTCCTAAGTGTAAGACAAATTCCTCTATATTAGAAACAAAATGACTGCTTTTAGATCTTTGACATATGTAACACAGACAATGCACAAACATCGGAGTTTTAATTATTATTTTTAGGGGGCAATACTACTGCTATCTTCAACTAAGACTTCAACTAGGGCCATCGTATAGGTGGAGCAAATTTGTTTCCTGTTGCTGGAGAGGGCAGGACCCAAACCAATAAGTTCAAATCTCCAAAAAGGGGTTTTCAACTAATCATCTGGAAGAACTTCCTGATAGCATGAATAGTCCAACAGTTAAACAAGCTGCCTTGGAAAAGTGGTGGGCTCTCTTTCATTAGATGTTTTTAAGCAGAGACTGGGTGGCCATCTACCAAGGATGCTGTTGCAGCCAATTTGAATTAGATTACCTTTGAGGTCTCTTCCAATGCTAAGATTGTATTATTATAAATAACCAACAACACCTTAAGAGAAGGCTTACAAGGCTTTTCAAGACAGCTGAAAACATACACAATTGATCAAAACATGAAAAATATTTTCTATTGTTTGTTTCTTCCTATACTAGCTTTAGCTTTTCTTGTTTGGTTTTGTGTTGTTTTTGATTTTTTAATCATTGGTGCACATAATCCTGAAGATTTTAAATACTGCATTTAGTTTATATGAGGTCTTATATGTCCAACCAGCCATAGTAACTACTGGCTCCAAAGAGTGGATGAGGTAAAAGTTCTACCCACCCACCCAGAGTTCCTCCTATTGGCTCCACCCAAGTTCTGATCGTTGATGCGCTTCCTATCAGCCATGTCAAAATGTTGCAATGCAGTCTTTGGCTCATGGGGGAGGGGTAGTTTCATAATGAGAAAAAGACAAAATTACACCCCCCCAAAAAAACACCCAACTTTCCCTGCTGTGCTATAGAACACTAAAAGGCTCAAGTTAAGGCTCTCAGTCACAGCACTTTATTCCTATGTAACAGGATATGAGGGAGGCTTCCGGAGAGCAAGAAAAGACTACTTTTTCCTTTCACTCCTGTAATACTCCTAAACAGTATATTGTAGCTCAGTAATAGACCACATGTTTTGCATGCAGCAGGTCCCAGGTTCCGCCCCTGGGCAACTCCACTCAGTTCTGGGAAACGCTCCTGCCTGAAACCTCTGAACAGTCACTGAAAGTTAGTGTAGTCAGTACGAAGCTAAACGGATAAATTGTCTCTCTCAGTGAAGGTAGCTTCCTGTGTTTGTAGACAGCTTTATCTGCCCATTGCTGTAACAGCAGTGAAGTGGTATTGGGGGTTACTCACACTTACACAAGGTGCAATCCTGTGAAGGATGGTAACACCTCATTCCAGGGCTACTTCCTTTTTCTTACAATATCACTCTCCCCAGTCCAGTTTTTAGAGTTTCTTCTCAGGCCATCACATCTCTAGATGTGGGGGGCATAGAGGGAGTGCAAATTTCATTGGACAAGTGGAAGTTGTCCACCGGACTTGGTTTTGACTTTTTAATTAATTGGTGTTTAGAACATTAGGCATTTTAATAAATAAGACAAAATAATAGTCCATAATAATGATGTGGAGCTTTGCTGGCTTGCTGTTGTCACCCCACAATAGGCTGAAATGCACTATAGCAAAATTCAGGTGCTGTCAATAAAACTTCCAAAGAAAGTTAATAGTACCTGCACTGATTGCCCTTGTGGTGAGTGAATGACAGATGAGGTTTGAGCTGTATGAATGACTCCCTGGACTTGATCCCCAGAGAGCTGAACCACTGTCAGTGGAGTCTGACCTCTAAGGGACATCTGAAACAAATCAAGAGTTGATTAGCCAAATCATGAAAAAACACAATTTAGGCAATAAATCAATAAGCGCCTACATTTAATGACACTGAGACTGAGGAAGAATAGTACTAAATTTCTAGTAAGACAAGACTTCTTAAGTGAATATCCATTTTTGAATAGTGGTTGCATTTAGCCAGCTTTCATATCAAGACACCTCAGTTAACACAAGTTCACACTAGATGTCCTCAGGGGTAATGTGCCACTCAAAACATACATGATTTTCAGCCCAAGTAAGATCGTTTTCCAAATCTAATAGCAAAAATGTGCCTATTTTATGTAATTAGTCATTTCTGCTTTACAGTAATGAAGACAAAGATGGGCAACCTGTAGCTTGGGAGCCTTTTGCACTGACCTCGTTTTATGCAGCCCTAACACTTCCTGAAACTGCCCCCATTCCTCCATGCCATCAGACTTCCCTCTTTTCTGTTCATTTTCTCCTTTTTTTCTTGACCTTTAAAAGGGATTTTGTACCGTCCGTCCCCCCATTTATTTCTTCATTATACAATTGGGAGATGCATTATTTATCTATAAAAATAAATAAATCTTGTAAAAGCTTTTTACTCATTTCATGGCTTGGTGAAAGTAATTCTGTCCAACCTCAACTGTCTGAGATTGGTAGTCTTGTGCATATATACATGTACAGGCTCTGGGCATAAGCACATCTGTAATTGGGAATTCTACTCTGAGATCACTATGGTGAAAAATGAAGCAGGGCAATCGTTATTCCAAAATAGCTAATTCAGAACACTTTTGTCTCTGGATCTGTCCACTGCCTGTATATGGTTCCCAACAGATCACCCTAGAGAAAATTACCTCCCCCGCCGCCAACAAAAAAAAAAGGTTGACCACCCATGCTGTAAGAAGTCGTGCTTTTCTGACTTCCACTGACAAGAAAGTTCTGAAATTCAGACACTCTGCAACACAACCCAAATTCATTAATTTTCAGTGCCATCTAGCAAGTACAGCCTCTGCTCTTTTCAACTCAGATCAAGCAGAGCACATGCATAAGCACCAATAAAATGAAACGTCACAACATTAGTGCTTGGTGGACTGCACCCTTTGTTTTGCTCCTGTCCTTTGTGCTAAGGTCAGAAAGGCCGTAGGAAGCAAAAATACTGAAGCAAACAACAGCTGATTAACCAGTATTTTTATAGCAGATTTGTTATGATTCTGTGACTGGGAGACAGTTTTTCAGAATTAGCAACTCTTAAGTTAAAAAATATGGAGATGCTCAGCTTTCCCATTTCTTTGCTTAGCCGGTCAGCCTAGGTGATCCTGGAATAAGATCTAAAGAAAGAACATTTGGATTTTATGAGACATGTCAATATCTAGTGGATATGGATGTATTTTCAGCTCCACACAGGAAACACATGATTAGCTCAAATTCCTGGAAATTATGTATGCACACACACATACAAATATAAATATAATGCACTGTAAAAAAAACCCCAATATTGTACAGTAAAATTTCAAATTAACCTACTTAAAAATTCCTCAGAGGATCTGACCTTAGATAGCTTTCTTTACCTGTTGAGAAACACGAGAAAGCTGAGCTGCTTGTAGCGTGGTACCTTGTAAAGATGCTGCTTGTGCGGGTGTTGCTGAATTGTTACTGTTGCTTTTGTGAGCCTCTTCCATAATCAGCCTGTAAGAAACCAAAAGACAGCAAAATGCAGAGTTTATTATTACCCAAGAGAGACAGATGCTTTTCAAAGAGTGCCAGAGGACATTATAAAATAATACTGCCTTGTTGGTGATTACTGTCTTGGCTCTACCCACAGTTGGGTCTGCCAGCCATCGTAAAGAGGATCTTGCACCAGGAGTTGTCAATATGTGCAATTCAGAGATAGGCCTAGAACCTTGCTGAAAGCAATGGATCTTATGCAGCCTGAAACATTTTAAATCTTGCTGATTTCAGTGAGACTTTGGTACACTGAACTTCCCTGGATTATGCCCACTGACAAGTATTCTGGACACCACCTTTGCTGCTGCCATGAATTTTGTAAAAGGCGAAAGATTTATACGATCTGAAGAGAAACCAGAATTTTGGACCTTCAAGAAATACAACGGCCTTCCACTAAGTTAGATGGACCATTAGTTTGAAACTGTGTAATACGGTTCTTTATATCCTTGTGAGCGACACCTATTTGATACAATAGTGTGGTAATTAGTCACATAATGATCTTGTCACTTATAAATTCTATTTTTTACAGAAATGAAAAAATCCATATATAATAGTAATTTGGATACAGAGCTCCTGTGAACATAACTCAGTGCACAGGATGCTCCTGCCTTGGGGCAAGGAAAGAGGTTTTTTTCTGATTTCTTCTCCTCTCCTGACCCCCTCAAAAGAATTTCTAGAACAGAGCACAGAGGACTTGCAGGAAGAAAGCAGAATGGGTGAAAATCACCTCCACTGTGCCACAGGTTTTTCTTCCCCCACAAGGAGAGAACAATAGGGGAGGAGTGGGGGTGGTGGAGGACAAGTTATTTGTATTCTAGTTTATTTCAGAACTTTCTGCATCCATGATATGTAACTGCCGTGCATTTTATTACACCTGCTGCACAATTAAGCATTTCCTGGTCAACAGCACCAGGGTATGCACAGACAGTGTTCCAATAAAAATACCTCTGAAGCAGTCAAAGATGATCTGCCAGTTCTGAGCATGTTGTTACACAACATTTGAAATAGTTGCAAGAGCTGTTGCTGAGAAACTGGAAATTACATTTCTCTCAATGGAAATATGAGTCATTGATTTTTCCCTGCCGAGACCAACCACAGGAGCTCAGTCCTAAAACCTGAAGAATGCAAGTCACCATAATGAAAAAGTCTCAAGAGATTCACTTCAGCCTTTCTATTCTTAATCAGATGAATCGTGCTATTAAACAGCAGACACGTCTCATGAACACAATGACAACTTAGCACATACTACACCCTCTCTCTCTCTCTCTCTCTCACACACACACACACACACAGAGAGAGAGAGAGAGAGAGAGAGAGAGATTCTACAAGTGAACTCAGATGTTGAGTTATAATAGCTACAAAGAGAAAACCAAGCTGCTAAGCAATGAGGGAGGTTTCAGCAGCTCAGTGGGATGCCAAGATTTGCAGAACCAGAGAAAATATTTTGGAGGGGAATGTAAGAAGACAACCCCCTACCCCCACAGCCCAATCATATCAGACCATGCTCAGTGACCATAAAATGCTCAGTGGTTTTTTGGAGTGAGGGACATGCTGGTGGTAATAGAGAAATAGAGCCAGCAACGGCTGGCTGACTGGAACACTGAACAAGAACATTCCAAACTGCAACATTCAGTTGCAGCTCCACTTGTACTATTCTACTGCTATGGTTTTCAAACTATCCCCCAAAGAACTCTGGTGTTTCTCAATAAGGAGATCAGTAAAAGTGGGAAAACTTCCCTAAAAGGGAGCTAGGCCATCATTACCAATATGTGCAACGTGCAGCTGCCCAGGAGTTTTGTGAGTGTTCTATAAAGTGCCCTCTCTGTTCACAAAGAATAGCAATGAGGCACAATAGGCCTGGTCAGTGCTCTGCAAGAACTGTGCATCCTGGAACATGCCCCACAGTCTTCTGCAATGAGAAGGACTTAATCAGCCAAAAAGTCAATATAGGAATTCCTTAAAGAGTTTGAAAACTATGTGCTTTTTCTAATTACAAAGGAGGGGGGAGGCTAATTCAGTATTATTGTTTACAAATTGAAAGAACAAGGCTTTTAAAAGCTTGTAAGGAACATGATCTGGAAATATCTCTTCCATCTCAGGGAATCTCTATTATAACCTTCCACACAAAATGAGACATAAAGGTGTCACAAAATAATGCCACCCAACTACAAAGAACACAGTGTTTGTATTTTGCAGGCTAAGATTGTGACAACTATATTACCTATTATTATTATTATTGTTATTATTTCTGTAGCGCCCTTTAGCCAAGGATTGCATGGCAGATTACAATATAGAAACACAAAATACATGTCATAATAACAAACGAAAACAATACTCTCCCATTCAGTTTAGAAGGCCATAGAGTGTTTAATTAGTCAAAGGCCTGGGAGAAGAAGAATATTCTTGCCTGATGCCTAAAGATATGTAACAAAGGTGCCAGGTGAGCCTCCCTGGGGGAGAGCATTCCACAAGCAGGGAGCCACCACAGAAAAGCCTTGTTCTCATGTTGCTGCCCTCTGGCCCTCTTGCCAAGGAGGCACACAAAGAAGGGTCCAGATCAATTCATATTGGGAGAGGTGGTCCTTGAGGTCTTGTGGTCCTGAGCCACGTAAAGCTATATAGATCAAAACCAGCCCTTTGAATTGTGCTCAGAACTAACTGGCAGCCAGTGCAGTCGGGCTAGGACTGGCATTATATGCTCAAACCATTTTGCCCCAGTGAGCAACCTAGCCACTGAATTCTGCACCAGCTGAAGTTTCTGAATCATTTTCAGAGGCAGACCCACATATAATGTATTGCAGTAACCTAACCTAGAGGTTACCGGAGCACAGACAACAGCAGTTAGGCTATCCCTGTCCAGATAGGAGCACAGCTGAAGTTGAGGGAAGGCACTCCGTACCACTGAGGCCACTTGAGACTCAAATGACAGCAATGGAACTGGAAGGAGCCCCAAGATGCATATCTGCTCCTTCAGATGAAGTTTAACCCCATCAGGAGCAGGCAACCTCCCATCCATCCTGTCTAGGGATTCACCCACTAACACCCTGCCTTATCTGGATTAAGCTTCAGTTTGCTGGCTGTCATCCAATCCATTATTGAGGCAAGACAACAGTCCAGCACATCCATTGCCTCACCTGCAGATGTAAAGGAGAAGCAGAGCTGTGTGTCATCAGTACATTGCTGACAATGTACTCCAAAACTCCGGATAACCCCCCTCAGCAGTATCATGTAAATAGATGTTAAACAGCATGTGGGATAAAACTGAACCCTGAGGAACCCCACAATGAAGGTTCCACAGGACCAAAAAGCACTCTCCAAGTATTACCCTCTGGAAATGACTGAGGAAGTAGGACTGGAACCACTTTTAGAAGTCACTAACTGCCTGTGCTGTGTGCTGCTCACCCAACCCGCTGCACCTCCTACACCATAACTCCCTGTCATGGGCTGGCTGGATGCAGAGGAGTGGTGGGTGGCACCAGTTGGGGAACCCCCAGAGGAAGAAGGCTCAGAACCAGGGGATTGGTGGTGGGATGATGATGAGTGGTCAAAAGGAGAAGAGTGAGAAGACAGGGAAAAGGAGGTGTTAGAAGCTGCAGGGGCAACAGGGTTGGGTAAACAGGAAGATGCGCTGTGGCAGACAGCAGTGCAGACTCACAGAGGCTTAGTGCAGGCAGGCTGTGGAAGAAGACAGGGAGTCTTCCCCTAATGCTGTGACCAGCTACTAGCCATGCTGGTCTCCCAGAATGAACAGATAAATGGGCAGAGCAGGAAAGCATGAGAGGCAATGGATGAACAAGTCGGGCTTCCAGTGGTTTGCGGGTTGAGTGAGATGGCTGACAGCGCAGAAGAGTCAGCAAAGCAGAGCAGTCAAGCTGGGCTTGTGGTGGTGGGGCAAGTCTAATGAGAGGGGTGGCACATATGGGGGCGGAGCAGGCAAGGTGCACTGAGTAAGAGTGGTGGCACAATGGTGTGAGCAAGGTGCAGAGGTGGCAAAGAGTAAGGGGAGGGAACTTTGGCAAGGAGTACAGTAATGGGAAGTGGAGGGGCTTTGCAGGAGAAGTGCTTTGGGGTGGGAGTTAGGGAGGTTGCCAAGTGAGCAGGGGTGTCACTTCCTAGTTATAATTAAAACAAAGGCAGAAACTGAGTCAGAACAGGCTGAGTCAAAATACTACTTTCACACTTTTGTGGGTGCTCACAATTTCAAGAAAAAAACAGGCAAAACGTAATCAAACTGGGTTCTGCCTCATAGACAATTTCTAAAATAAATGAAAATGTTAAAAGGTGATCAGAGAAAAGGAAAGAAAAACAAAACAAAAACAGCAAGTGTCTCAAAATGTCTATTTCACACATTCAACTCTTGACCTAGACACAAAATAAACAAGAATTGCAGTTCTCAAGATATTTGCTTAATTCATTATTTTCATTTATATGGACCCTTGCATTTTTTAATTGGAGCGACATAATGTAATTACACAAGAAGCAAGTTTATTACTTAATTGGTAAAAAGCAAATGAAAGTCCCTTTCATATGCTGTTCTTATGATAGATTTTACAAAAGCAACAAAACCTTATTATCTTAACTGTTCTTGCATTAAGCTTGGTTTAGCATAGGAACAAGAGTGGCAGGTAGGGTGCCATGCCAACATAGCTCTTGGGTGTGCCTCTTTGCCCAGTCCTTCCACAGCTGATGGGCCAGTGCCACCAGCAAGGGGCAGCTCAATGTGCCTGCCCAAGTGGCAAATGGGTAGAAGCTACTGCCAGTAGTGGTCAGCTACAACATGGGAAAGGAAAGAGCTGGCCATGCTGCTGTCACATGATGGCAATGGGCTCAATTCAGGCCTCTTCAATATACCAGCTTGGGATCTGAGGCAGCAAAGGGGCACCTTTTCCTCCCCCACCTCAACAACTACTTGAAAAGCTTTTCAGACATGTGTACTGTTGTCAGGGGTTTAGGAGCAGAGGCACGGGCAAGGGAGGAAACAGAGAGCGAAGGGGAGGAGGCAGAAGAAAAGATGAGTGATGACGACGACCCGAGATCTCCTAGTCTTTCCAGTGAATCAGAGGATTCACAGAAAGGAGCACCAGTGGCCAGGGCAAGGGGGGAGTCTAGGGGGGCACCCCAGGAAGATAGAGCCAGAGGGGACTCAGAGGGGAGCAGCTGGAAATCGGGACCAGCGTCACCGCCAGGAAGCAGGGAAGAGGAAAGGAGCCAGGGGGGAAGCGCTGGCAGCTCACCACAGGAGGGAGGGCATGAGTCAGGAGTGGCCACACCTCCATCGGGGAGCGAAGAAACGGTTAAGAGGAAAGTGGAAGGTTGGGCGCGCGCGCCAAGTTCAAATGCAGAGGAAGGCGGCGCAGTAAGCAGCCCCGAAAGGGAACCAGGTCCTAAAGCCCGGCGCAAGGAGGCAGGAGGGTCCGGGTCAGCGTCAGAAGAATCCCGGAAGGAAGAAGCCCCGGGGGGTAGAGGGACCCAGAGGAGGACAGTCAGGCGGAAAAGGTGGAGCAAGGCTAGGATATTAAGTTGGTGCACACAGGGCGGAGACTCAGACGGAGCTTCGCCGATCTAGCTACTAGACGTAGAGTTGCGTGCAGCAGCGTGAGAATGGAAACTGTAATTCAATAAAGACTTTTACTTAATGATCGCTGGCTAGCGTGATCCTCTGTGAGCTAGGATCTTCAAGCAGCTCTGACAGTAAGCTCCGTCTCGCGATTGTGGGCATCTACAGCCTCGAGGAGGGGAGAGAAACAGGTGCCTACTAGCGAGCTCACGAACGGCAGACGACATGACGGCTGAGCAGCAGATAGAGGAACTCAGAAAAGCAGTGGCACAACTGAATGCCGAGGCTCTCGCATCCAGGAAGAGAGAGGAGGAAGCAGCTGCCGCCTGCAGGGATCTCCAGGTCAGGTTAGACGTGCTGACAAAGCAGACACCCCGGCAGGAGGGAATTGGGTTGGCGAGACGGACAGGCGGGCTGGTCTCTCACTTCGATGGGAACCTGCAACAGTATCCCAACTTTAGAGCCGACGTACTGTGCGCACTGCAACTGCTGCATAAAGACTTTAGAGATGAGCAAGAGAGAGTGGGATTCATCATGTCCCATTTGCATGGGGATGCTAGAGCATGGCTACGCAATTTATGGAGAGATAAGGATCCGGCGCTCCAGAATGCAGATGCCTTTATTAAAGCGATGGATGGGTGTTTTTTATCAAGTATTGACGTGGATCTTGCACGGAAGGAGGTGCATGGGCTGAGACAAGGGAGGGCCAGCGTCAGGCAGTATCATGCCCGCTTTTTCGCCTTGGTCAGTGCCCTGGAATGGGACAGAGATTCGGCTCCTGTAAGAGACCTCTTTTGGGAGGGGCTGCACAACTCGATTAAAGATGAGATCGCGAGGGGGGAGAGACCCCGAACCACCCAGGAGGTCGTTCAGAGGGCACTGGCAGTGGGGGTGAGGCTGGAAGGACGTCCGTGGAGCAGGGACGAAGGGCGTGGAGGGCGCGAACCAGCCAGGGGCCCCTCCTTCCTTCCCAGAGAAGCAGCGCGGGCGCAATCCACGCCTCCGCCAGGAGGAGGAGCCGAACCTATGGAGGTTGGAGGTGCAAGGGCTCAGTCAGCAACCAGAGCCCTAGCACCGGCAGCAGTGAAAGCGAAGCCTCCTAGAAGGAACAGGAAGTGTTACGTCTGTGAGGAGCCAGGGCATATGGCAAAAGAGTGTCCCCAGAGGCTCCACAAGCTTACTGCAGCCTCGGCAATGGTGACTGCAGCAACGCAGCAAGGGGGACCACAGCAGGGAAACGACGCAGTCTGGCTGGAGGAAGAGGCCCTGGGGCCCAGCCAGACGTGTTAGTGACGCAGTCCCCAGAGGTTTTACAGCCCGTGAACCCCCTCCCGCCCAAACCAGTGGTGAGGCTCACCGCATCTCTCCAGCTGCCCAATGGAATCACCACTGACGTGCCAATCACTATTGACTCAGGAAGCAATGCGGACTTTATAGGGCGGGACTTTGTCGACCGGCACGCTATACAGTTGCTGCCTGCCACGCTGCCCCTGCAGGTTGTAACGGTGGATGGCAGGGAGTTGCTAGGGGGGCAAGTGGTGAAGCAGACGCCGCCCATGGCGATGCGACTTGGAAATCACAAAGAAATCATCAGCTTCAATGTCACTCAACTATCGGATACGCCCATTGTATTGGGAATGAGTTGGCTGGACAAGCACAGCCCAACGCTGGCTTGGTACCAGAGGCAGCTGATCTTCGGCTCTTCCTTTTGTGCTGAACACTGCATCGTGCCCCGGCAGGAAGGGGAGGAAGAGGAGTCACAGCTGCTGCTAGGCACGCTGCAAGCGATTCCCCACAAGTACGCAGAATTTTTGGAAGTTTTCTGCGAGAAGGAGGCAGACAGGCTACCCCCTCACAGACCATATGACTGCAAGATTGACCTGCTGCCGGGGGTGGCGCTGCCTAAGGGGAAACTGTATTCCATGTCAGAGGACGAGCTGCAGGAACTCAAACAGTTCATAGATCATAATTTGGAGCGCGGTTTCATCCGAGAGTCCAAGGCAGCGGGGGGCAGTCCAGTATTCTTTGTTAAAAAGCGAGACACGCCCCAAAAAAGACTGGTCGTGGACTATCGCATTTTAAACAATGGGACCAAGCCGTCGGACTTCCCCATGCCCCGAATCGACGACCTCCTGGCGAAGGTGCGGAAGGGGAAAGTGTTCACCAAGTTAGACCTGCGAGGGGCGTACAACCTCATTCGTATGCGGGAGGGAGATGAGTGGAAGACGGCCATGTTCACGCCACTGGGTACCTACGAATACAGAGTTATGCCCTTTGGATTGCAAAATGGCTCCCACGTTTTTCAAGCTTTCATGCATCACGTGTTGGCGGGACTTCTCTACAAGACGTGCGTCTGTTTCTTAGATGACATCCTGATCTTTTCGGAATCGCAGCAGGAGCATGACAGACACGTCAAGGAAGTGCTGACCAGACTAAAGCAACATAGGCTCTACGCCAAGCTGGAGAAGTGCCAATTTGACGTGACGGAGGTGGATTTTCTGGGCTACAAGTTGTCTGACAAGGGGCTCGCCATGGACAGCGCCAAGGTTCGCGCGGTATTGGATTGGAAGAGTCCACGCAACCGGAAGGAGGTCCAAAGGTTTGTCGGCTTTGCGAACTTCTATCGCAAGTTTATCAAGGGCTTCGCTATGCAGACAGCGGCCATCACAGACACGCTTAGCTCCAAGAAAAAGAAGTTCGTTTGGACAGAGGAGGCGGAGCAGTCCTTTCAGGCACTCAAGCGTCTCTTCGCATCGGAAGAGCAGCTGCTTCACGTCAACCCCAGCAGGCCGATGAGGGTGGAGACAGACGCCTCGGACAGAGCCGTGGGGGCGGTCCTGCTGCAAAAGGACCAGCAGGGGGTGTGGCGACCGGCAGCGTTTTACTCCAGGAAGCTCAGCAAGTCCGAGCAGAACTACACCATCTGGGACAGGGAGTTGCTGGCCATTCATGCAGCGTTTAAAGCGTGGAGGCACTTCCTGATCGGCGCCAAGCACACGGTGCAGGTTTGCACGGACCACAAGAATCTGGAGCACTGGCGCACGGCACAGTTCCTAAACCAGAGGCAGATACGTTGGGCTGAGTTTTTTGCGAACTTCGACTTCCGCATAGAGTATGTCCCGGGGGACACTAACATCATGGCGGACGCCCTCTCCCGTAAGCCACAGTATCTGGAGGACGCAACGCCAGCGGCCGCCATGCACATCTTCGCACCAACAGTATGGGCGTGCGCCGCGGCCACCGTGGACCTGGAGGCGGTGCGACGAGCGTTGCAGGATGACTCCTTCGCGCAAGCAAAGATGGCAGAGGTGCAAAGGGGCACGGCTGCGGCCGACGGTTTCCAGCTACGGGATGGATTGCTCATCCGTAAAGGGGCCATCTACGTGCCGGGAGACGACCTTCGCGCCAAGGTGCTGCAGCAGCTGCACGACGCGCCCACGGCCGGGCACTTTGGCAAGGAGAAGACGGTGGAATTAGTAGCCAGGGATTTCTGGTGGCCTGGAATGAGAGGGGAGGTCGCAGACTACGTGGCGAGGTGTGACACCTGCCAGAGGGCCAAACCAGTGCACAAACCGCCGGCCGGACTGTTGGAACCGCTGCAAACTCCGGTCGAACCTTGGGAAAGGGTGGCCCTGGACTTTGTCACGGATCTGCCCAGCTCGAGGGGCAAGACGGCAGTGCTGGTGGTGGTAGACCTGTTTTCCAAGATGGCGCATTTCATTCCGTGTGCTAAGGTGGCCACGGCGGAGCAAACCGCCAAACTGTTCATAGACCACGTGTTCAAGGTTCACGGTCTGCCACGGTCTATTCTGTCCGACCGGGGGCGGCAGTTCATCTCGAATTTCTGGCAGAAGCTGATGGGCTTCCTGAACGTCAAGATCAACCTGGCGTCGGCGAGACACCCGCAGACCAACGGGCAAGCGGAGCGGGTCAATGCCATCATGCAGCAGTACCTGAGATGTTATGCAAATCAACAGCCTGCGACGTGGGTGGATTACCTGCCGCTTGCCGAGTTCGCCTACAACAACACGAAGCACGTGTCCACGGGGGTCACGCCGTTCTTCGCCAACAACGGGAGGCACCCCAGAACCTTCCCGGGACTGGAAAGAATGGGAGAGGGGGAGCCGCAGACAGCAGATGCGTTCGCGTCGGAGCTGCAGGAAGTCCACGATCAGCTGAGGCGCCACCTGGAGCTGGCCAAGCACGCATACAAGGTACAAGCGGACAAGCACAGAAGGGTTGGCGAAGAGCTCCACGTGGGAGACTGGGTTTGGTTAGCAGCCCACGCAGTGCCGGCCAGGTCGTTGGCCAAGAAGAAACTAGGGCATAAACAACTGGGGCCCTACCAAGTCGAAGAGCAGGTCAACCCGGTAGCGTTCAGACTGGCACTTCCGGAGGGTTCCAGAATGCATCCGGTATTCCACAGATCGGTGCTCACTCCCTACAAGGCACCGCACAGGTTCCAGGAACCCGGAACGGCGCCGAGTCCGGTCAGAGACAGAACACGGCACGCGGGAGTGGCACAGAAGGAGCGCATCAACGAAGTCACGGAGATTTTGGACTCCAGATGGGGGGAAGAGGGGGTAGAATACTTTCTCGCCAAGGAGGGCACCCCGGCCAGTGCGAACAGCTGGGTGCCGGGCTACGCCTTGGACGAACCTCTCCTCAAAGACGAGTTTCATGCCCTCTTCCCCCATAGACCTATGCCAGCAGACTTTTTCGACGACTGGCTTTTCACGCCCACGCTTTCGGCCAGCACTTTCCGGGGGTTCGACTCGGACGAGGACCCGACACAAGACGTCCGTTCCCCGGAGGGGTCACCCTCGGGATCTGCATCAGAACCCTCGTATTGGTGGGACGATAGACCAGAGGAGCAGTTCCGCAGACGGTGGCTGGAAGGCCCAGGACGAGCAACACCGCCAGGAGGAAGTGAGGGAGAGACGGACATGGACGTTTTCGGGGACGACCCTGGTTTCGAGCACGGCGGCACAGAGATGGAAGCGGAGGTGACCGTTGTCGACGAGAGCAGGGAGGAAGACCCGCGAGACTTCAGATGGAGACCCGCCACGGGAAGCGACCGATATCCGACGTTCGTCCCTTTGCAACAGCAGCCCCCAGCTCCAGCACCGGAAGGAGGGGAGGGGGGAATGGGGGGCTTCGAGGGGGGGATGGATGTCAGGGGTTTAGGAGCAGAGGCACGGGCAAGGGAGGAAACAGAGAGCGAAGGGGAGGAGGCAGACGAAAAGATGAGTGATGACGACGACCCGAGATCTCCTAGTCTTTCCAGTGAATCAGAGGATTCACAGAAAGGAGCACCAGTGGCCAGGGCAAGGGGGGAGTCTAGGGGGGCACCCCAGGAAGATAGAGCCAGAGGGGACTCAGAGGGGAGCAGCTGGAAATCGGGACCAGCGTCACCGCCAGGAAGCAGGGAAGAGGAAAGGAGCCAGGGGGGAAGCGCTGGCAGCTCACCACAGGAGGGAGGGCATGAGTCAGGAGTGGCCACACCTCCATCGGGGAGCGAAGAAACGGTTAAGAGGAAAGTGGAAGGTTGGGCGCGCGCGCCAAGTTCAAATGCAGAGGAAGGCGGCGCAGTAAGCAGCCCCGAAAGGGAACCAGGTCCTAAAGCCCGGCGCAAGGAGGCAGGAGGGTCCGGGTCAGCGTCAGAAGAATCCCGGAAGGAAGAAGCCCCGGGGGGTAGAGGGACCCAGAGGAGGACAGTCAGGCGGAAAAGGTGGAGCAAGGCTAGGATATTAAGTTGGTGCACACGGGGCGGAGACTCAGACGGAGCTTCGCCGATCTAGCTACTAGACGTAGAGTTGCGTGCAGCAGCGTGAGAATGGAAACTGTAATTCAATAAAGACTTTTACTTAATGATCGCTGGCTAGCGTGATCCTCTGTGAGCTAGGATCTTCAAGCAGCTCTGACAACTGTGTACAAAAATAGCACTTTACTGATGTTTCTTAAACATCAGTAAAACAAACATACTAAATCAAAGCTCAATTGATTTGGGCAATGGGATGTTACAAAAAAAATGCTGATTGAAAATTTTCTAGAAAACCACCATCACTGCTACTGAGTTGAACAATGCAAAACAAGACATTCATCTCTAATATGAAGCCTGTTTTATCTAATCACAATCAATTCTTTCCTACATGAACAAATGAAATGTAGTGCTTAATAGTCTTCTTTTAATTAAGATGAAAAGAAGTCAATATATATTGGCTTGATCTATCTGCAAGTTAAATATTCTATTATTATTTGGTAAACAAAATTTAACCAAACAATGAATAGTGAATTACTGATATTAGTTGACATGACTGACTCTTCTAAATTAAGTTACTTGATGCAACAGAAGCACCATAATCTCTTCATGCAGCCTTATAGTTATTTTAAATACTGTTTCAAGAGTATCTTCCAAAATATTAGTTTTTCAGAGCAGTGAATTCACCCTTCCCAATGTGGTAGTTTCCTCCGTACCATCTTGCAGCACTTCTGAATCACCTCTTCTGCTCTAATTTAACCCTATTAATACTTAGTATGCCTACTACAATTTTGTTCAAAATGCTTCACGTGCATTACATTGTTGTAACCTTACCACAACCTTACAAGGTAGGCCATCACACAGATGGGGGGGGGGCAACAGTGTGAGAGAGTGGCTTAAATAAGGCCAGGAAGTGAGTTCATGCCAAAGGAGGGATTTGACTTGTGGCCTTCACTAACCTAACAAAGCGAGAAAGAACAATCTTTTAATTATTCTTCTTAAAGAGTTTAATAAACGTAGGCTTTTCTTGTCATTATTATATATGTGGCAAGGATTTCTATTAACTTGTTATAGAGTCCCCAATTCTTTGGAAGAACTATACTTCAGGAGAAAAGAAACTATTCCAGTTAACCACTTTAGATGCTGAGAGAATTCTGTAGCCAACTGGAAAAACATACGTACACCCCAGCTCTTGGCAACTGTAAAATATTTAGATCAAGCCAAAATTTTCAGAACACAGACAAAACTGGAAACAGATAATCATCCAGAAGAGTTTCATAGCTCTTACTAGACGAAGAAATGTAGCTTTCTGTTTCTATGGCACTTTTGGAGAATCATGAAACCTGTACAAACTGTCCAATCTATATCAGGGATGTAAACATCTCAAGTGCCTGCTGGTGCATGGGTATCCGAAATATTTTTACAACCTTTGTCCAAATGTAAGGCTAACAGCGGGGACGCGGGTGGCGCTGTGGGTTAAACCACAGAGCCTAAGACTTTCCGATCAGAAGGTTGGCGGTTTGAATCCCCGCGATGGGGTGAGCTCCCACTGCTTGGTCCCTGCTCCTGCCAACCTAGCAGTTCGAAAGCACGTCAAAGTGCAAGTAGATAAATAGGTACCGCTCTGGCGGGAAGGTAAATGGCGTTTCCGTGTGCTGCTCTGGTTCACCAGAAGCGGCTTAGTCATGCTGGCCACATGACCTTGGCCAATAAAGCGAGATGAGCGCCGCAACCCGAGTTGGCCACGACTGGACCTAATGGTCAGGGGTCCCTTTACCTTTAAGGCTAACAGACAATGTTAGCAACTAACTGTAGCCCTGACCAGGCACTACTCATGTGACGGAGCAACAAAGGGGCTGCAGGGACTCACTTTTAACCCTAACCCAGTCATCATACAGCTTGTGCCATACTCCCAAGTGCTCAGGGCTAACTTCTGCTGTGGGGAGCCTTTTTTCTTGTGTAAGTTTCTAAATCATGTGGGGAGCCTACACAACTAGGAAAGGCTTTCCGTGTCAGAAGTTACACCTGAACAAGTGGGAAGCTGGCACACTCCATACAAAGATGGGGGTGGAGCTAAAGGTATTGCCCCTTTGTACTTGTGTTGTCCCTTCATACGAGGTCTTACTACTTTTCTTTCTTCCTCTCTTTGTTGTGTTTAATACTGCTAAAAGTTTCCTTTTGTTTCTCCCACACAAAATGTTTGATCGTCTTGATGATGTAATGTTTTACTTTCTGATATTTCTCTATACCACCTTAAACTTTGATCAAGCTTGTAATTTGCCACTACCTGCAGCAGGAAGTAACTGCACCTAAAGAGCAGCCAAGCAGCAAACTGTACCTGTCCCACACTATGCCCCCTTCTAAAGCTGTGTCACACATATACTCAGTTAAGTCTAGTTGAACGCACAGCTTATATTGTCCCATCTTTATCAAGCCACAAAGAGTTAGCAATGCCCAGTATCCATGCAGCCACTTGGTAAACTGGCTGGCTGCAAATATACAATGTGAATTTTACAATTCTGCAGCTTTAGGAGCACACTATAGATAACCAGCTTACCATCTGGTTACATGTACACCACAGTAAACTAACACTAATGTTCCAGTCTAAACTCATGGTTCTTCAAAAACTCCTTGGGCAACCCAAAACCTCTTACTCCAGTTAAACATCTTGATCTTTTTTGCTCTTGCTTCTATGTACCGTATTTTTCGCTCTATAAGACGCACCAGACCACAAGACGCACCTAGTTTTTGGAGGAGGAAAACAAGAAAAAAAAATTCTGCATCTCAGAAGCCAGAACAGCAAGAGGGATCGCTGCGCAGCGAAAGCAGCAATCCCTCTTGCTGTTCTGGCTTCAGGGATAGCTGCGCAGCCTGCATTCGCTCCATAAGACGCACACACATTTCCCCTTACTTTTTAGGTGGGAAAAAGTGAGTCTTATAGAGCAAAAAATACGGTAAGTCATTCTCTTCATAAACTTCTTGTGCTCCTCTTATGTGTTCCAATGTCTTCTGAAGCAAGGTTACCAAGGTTACTCAAGGTTATCTTGAGGAAGGCAAGATAAGATGAAGAGCTGGAGTGGGAAACTTGTGACCAGATGCTGGTGGACTTCAGATTCCCATCAGCCCTATACGGCATTGCCAATGGTCAGGCATGATGGGAGCTACAGCTCAACATCTGGAAGGCTAGTGGTTCCCTATCCTTGGATGAAGGCAAGAATAGCAAGAGATGGTTGTCAAAGCCCTAAATACCAAAATGTGGGTTTTGTTGAAGTATTTGAAGGAAGAGAGAGGTGTCATGATTCTGCTAAAATGATGTCTAGAGTGATATATTTAAAATACCTACCATGTTCAGAATGGATCTCAAGGACTGCCTCTCCCCATTTGAATCAATTTGGACCCTCCAATAATAATTTCATGCCCTTCTTTGTGTGTCCCCTCTGCGAGATGTCCAGAGAGCAGCAACACAAAGCAGGCCTCTTCCTTTTGGCAATTAATTTTTATTGATTTTCAAACAAATTAACAACCAATTATACAAAACAAGCCTTTTCTGAGGTGGCTGTGTTTGTGGGATGCTGTCCACTGGTAGGCTTGCCTGGCGCCTTAGTTACATATCTTTAGGCACCAGGCAAAAACATTCCTCTTCTCCCAGGCCTTTGGCTAACTAAACAATCTATGGCCTTTTAAAATGTGGAGGGTTATTACTGTTTGTTACTATGGTATGTATTTTTGTGCTTTTATATTGTAAACCACCCAGTGATCCTCAAGTGATGGGTGACCTAGAAATGTGATTGATTGATTGATTGATTGATTGATTAATAAAGAATACAGTATCAATGGGTGGTGGGTTGTTTTTTTGCTTCCAAAGGATATTTATTTTTAAAACTACTACCTATTTTTCAACTTTGATAACAGGCCTCCAAGGTGGCCTGTATTAAAAGAAAATGAACATGCAATTAACTCAGTCAAAGAAGGTACAATTATTTCATGAGTGATGTAAAAGAGAAACTGCAAACACCCCTTTCATAGAATTGTAAAGTTGGAAGGGCCCTAAGGATCATCCCTGCAATGCGTTTTAGATTACTTATTTGGATCACAACATTTTAGACAACTACAGCACTACATTGTCTCTTTAAAACAATTATGAACAAGAATTACCCTTGAAAGACATATTAGAAGTAGCCCCCCAAAGTTGGGCGAACTAGAGTAGATTAGTAGTATCTGAAGAAGTGTGCATGCACACGAAAGCTCATACCAAGAACTAACTTAGTTGGTCTTTAAGGTGCTACTGGAAGGAATTTTTTATTTAGAGTAGATTATTTAAAGGTTCTCTTTTGATTATCTTCAACAAGCTCAGAGCTATTTCACAAGCCTTGGCTTGGCACAGAGTATATGGTGAGCTAGAAACTGCAGCCAATTCTGCCTATCTATCCAGAATACATGTATGAGATTCATTTTCATACACCTGCCTGCCACTGTTTTCACATTACAACTTCACACACTCCCTTTCAATATACCATTACAGCTGTACACCTTTCTAGAGCTGCTTCCCAAAACCCACTAAAGACCAGTAAAATCAGCAGATCCAAGCACACCTAAAACCAACAGCAGAATAAAAGCAGCTGTCATTGTAATTTGACGTCTGTGAACTACCCTAAACATTTTGTTCAAAAGGTAGGATATAAATATTTTAACAATATATCCCCAGCACAGCTTTACAGATAGAATTTTAAAGCCTGGGGGGAATAAAAAAAGATAATCGGAGTTGATGCCAGGCGAGCCTTCCTTTGGAAAAGCATATCTTAAGGATACACCTAAACACACACACACACACCAAAAAAACAAAACAACAGACGACACACAGCACTGCGGAAGTTGCACCTGAGCACAAAGGAAGCCGACCTTCCGTTTAACATTAAGCCCATCACGTGACTCGCTTTAGGTACTTAAAAACTGCACACAGGGGTTCACTGCAGCCAACGCCAAGGGGCCGAGGTCTCTTTTCCCCGCTCCCCGTACCAATAAAACATCGAAGGGAGCCAAGCTCCCCTCAAAGTTGATGGGCGTTGTCACTCAAATGGTGGTGCGCGTGCCAAATCGGTTATGTGCGTGTGCCACAATCTTGCAATCGGTCATGCAGGGCGGGGGTTAACCTGCACAAACACGCGCGCGCACCCCCCCCCGCAAATTTTTTATTCAAGTGGGCAAACCTGGCTGGAAATAAGGCGGCAAACGCATCTTTTATCGAAGTGCAACCCAAACGCCTGCAAGGCGAAAGCTTGCTTGAGACTTGTGCGAAGGTTTCGGCTGCTTCCCAACTTCCGATTATTATTATTATTATTATTATTATTATTATTATTATTATTATTATTATTAATCTTTGCTTTCGAAGCCCCCCCCCCCGCCTAATAATAATACCTTTGCTTTCGAAGCCCTCCTCCCCTAATAATAATAATAATATCTTTGCTTTCGAAGCCCCCTCTCGCCAACTGTCAGGAGAGGGAGGCCAGAGGAGGCGGCAGCAGCAGCCGGCGGGCAGGCGAGCCCGAGGGGAAGCCGAGCCCTCGCCCATAGCGAGCGAGGCGTCCGCGGGTGAGACCCGGCGCTTGTGCAACAGCTGCGGCGGGCGAAGGTCTGCCTCCCGCCGGGGTGTCAGGGGACGGGCGAGGGCGCTTCGCCCTCCCTCCCTCCCGCCAAATCCCAACCGCCTCGCGAGCGCCTTTTCGAACGGGAACCGCTCGCGAGCGCCCGGCTTCCGCGAGCCGCCTCTCCCTCCTCCCGAGGCGTTTCCCCGACCCGCTCGCTCTCTCGCCCGCCCTCCTTCCCTTCCCTCGCGCTCGTTGATTCGGCCGCGTCCGCCTCGCCTCGCGCCCTGATTGAGTCGCCGCCGGTCGCGCCCGCTTTTACCTCAGAGAGACGACACCGCCGCCGGCTTCGCCTCGGCCTCACGCGGCGCCCGTGAGGGGAGGTGGGGGGGACGGAAGGCGGCGGAGGCGGAGGCGCCGCCGCCGCCCTAACGCCTCAGGGAAGCCAGAGCCGCCGCCAGCATTGTCGGGAGTAGGCCCCGCCAGGGAGAAGAAGCACGCACTCCCTCAGACACGCACCCTCTCTCGCTCTGGAGCTCGGGGTGGGCGGGTTGCGACGATAGAGTGCGCTGGAGGCCAGAGCTAGAGAGGGCTGCCGCCTTTGACGATAGAGCCGCCGCCTTCACTGAAGCCTAGAGCAGCCGCTGCGCGAGCGCTCGGGGCACCACCGAGGCGCGGGCGTTAGTAGTATAGAGCGGCAGGGCTGCGCGTGCGGTAGAGTTTTCAGGGCGCCGCTGATATCTTGGCGGTCGTGAAGCTGCGCAGCCCCGCCAGTTATCGCGCGCCTAGGAACAAATGTACTTTAATTAAATTTATTTTTTATTGAATTTATATGCCGCCTTTTTCCTTAAGAGGACCCAGGGCGGTTCACAGAATTTTTATTGAATTTATATGCCGACTTTTATTCTTTGCACTGCCCTGGGATCTCTTAAGGAAAGGCTGATTCCAGCGAATAAATAAGAGCACATGGTTGCAGCGCGATCCTATCCGTGTATACTTTATTTGAGCCAAGAGAAAGCATGGGGTTGATCTGGCATTATTTCCTTTAACATGGAAGGTGTGATAGGAATTTTGAGGTCTTAAAGGTAAAGGTACCCCTGACCAGTCCAGTCGTGACTGACTCGGGGGTTATGGCGCTCATCTCACTTTATTGGCCAAGGGAGCCGGCATACAGCTTCCAGGTCATGTGGCCAGCATGACTAAGCTGCTTCTGGCGAACCAGAGCAGCGCACGGCAACGCCATTTACCTTCCCGCTGGAGTGGTACCCATTTATCTACTTGCACTTGATATGCTTTCAAACTGCTAGCAGGGACCGAACAATGGGAGCTTACCCCGTCGCAGGGATTCGAACCGCCGACCTTCTGATCGGCAAGTCCTAGGCTCTGTGGTTTAACCCACAGTGCCATCTGCGTCCCATAGTCTTAGATATGTGGTAATGTTCATAAGTGTACCAACCAAGCACGTACATAGATCAGCACAGGAAGACCAACCTGGAACCATTTTGATTCCTAAACTGAGCAAATGTTTTCTTAGTTCCTGGGCCTGAGACCTGGCCCAGGAACTACCGTAAGTATTTATCATTACAAAAGTCTGGCTAGGCTTCCCAGGCAATCCAATCAAGTAACCCACCAGAGAGGAGATAAACAATGACAGGAGAAAAACAACATTCAATTTTTTGTTTTAGACTGCCTTTTCTGTGATGTAGGTATGATGTATGTGGGGTGTGGTCTTAGGTTACACCCCTTCTGTGATGCATGTATGTTTCTGGGGGTGGTCTTGATCTACAGGGTGGCAGTTTCAAAGGTCTTTATAAGGCCTTGCGTGCCATTGATCTGGGTTCCTCCTCCTTTCCTGTGTGTGAGGGGAGCACCCTGTTGCAACAGATCAATAAAGATCAGGCTTAATAGTTGCTTTGCTTCTCAATATTCTCTGGTTGGCCTCTGTTATTTTCTCCTACCAATAGGGAACCTAATGTAAGGACTCTATATGGGCTCTTGGATACCCCATAAGGGAAAAGGGCAATTTTTGTTTACAACAAAGGAAAGGGAGTTTCACACATGTTCTCTGCTCCAGAAAAGCATCTGATCTGGCAAGAGAGCACAGACAGATTCTATTTGTACTGAAATATTGACAAAGCCCCATTTTCTCCCCCAGAATATGGCTGCACACAAAAACACTACCTCAGCTGTAGGGTTCTTGTTTTTCCTCCGTAAGCAGTGCTAGAGGAGGCTTAATATGCTCCCCCATAGTTGCCTGCCATTATCTGGCAATAAGTCACCTGTGAATGTGTTTCGTTTTGGCTTGACTTTTGTATGTTGTAATTCTAGCTAGAACTATCTGGGAATGTAAGAAACAAGGAAGCATAGATGCCATTAGGTATTTGCTGCTATCTTATTCAGATCTTGTCAAATTATGTTGCTCCATCTTGACCTTAATGCAATAGGTGAATTCAGCACCGAGTACTTCTCAAAATAATCACCCGAAAGGCTTTCTTCTGTGTATAGCTTAATATTATCTTGATTTCATCCTTAAACATATAAACAATTAAAAAAAATGTTTATTGAATTCAGCATTTTTTTTAATCTAAACACATTTGCAAATGAATTGGATTATTTCTCAGTTCATAAGATGATTTTCAAGTTAATATTTTCTACACATAAACCATATTTTGACAGCCTCCTACTCCTGCCAGAAAATAATAATATTAATAGCACATTTGCCTGCAGTACTTCTGTGGACACAATGCTTTCTGGTGTGCTTATAAAGTACTTGTCCCACCCAAATCTACTGATTTGCTACTGTAGTAAATCTGACGATAGGGGCATACATGTCAATCAAGTTAAATGAAATTGTATAGCCTTGAGGCCTGCTTGCTTTTGATTCATTGAAGCAAGCAGCACATATCCCGATTTAGTTCCTGAATCCAGGTCACGGGCCTACCCTATTCATACACAAAATATGTCCTTAAGACAGGACTTGAAGGATTTCTCAAAGGTATTTCCTTCTGCAGAGGAAATATTTAGAGTCACTAGGAGAACCAAGATGGCTTTTTTGGGATTGTTGTGAGTACTAAAATGAAAGCGAAGAGTATTTCCCAAATTTTGAAAGGTGGATTAGTTTTCTGTGGAATGTGTGTCTGTTATGTGTGTGCACCCTAATTTTTTAATAACAATAGCAATAGAGTCATAACTTGGCTCCCGAACGTCTTGCGAGTCGAACGTTCCGGCTCCCGAATGAAAACTGGAAGTGAGTGTTCCAGATTTTGAACGTAATTTTGGAAGCCAAACGCCCGGCAGAGCTTCCGTGGCTTCCAATTGGCTGCAGGAGCTTCCTGCAGACAGTTGGAAGCCGCACTTTGGAAGTCGAATGGACTTCTGGAACGGATTCTGTTCGACTTCCAAGGTACGACTGTACCTAAACATCCTCAAGCTAAAAAGTACGGTAAACAGGAGCTTCTAAAGGTCATGTGGAATCTAGACCAGTCACTTTTTGTTAGTAGACCAGAACTCTTAGCAGAATAATCAAGTTATGCCTGAAAAGACAAACCTGCTTAACATCCTGATCTTGGACCACTGTTGCGATCATCATAATCCTGGTGGTGGTGGTGGTAGTAGTGGTGATCAGACATCATGAAGATTATTGCATTGCGCTTTGAGTAGAGCTACCTTTGAAAACTTCTGAACATACTGCTAGTATAGAATGCTGTTGATGGGGGCTTTTGTTTCCAGAGCATGGGCTCTGCATTGACTCCTGGTGTGCTTTTCAAAATGTGGATTTACCACCTTTAAACCCCTATAATCCTAACCTTTTTTTCATTTTGAGGGCCCCCTTGACCCAAACAGTTTGGGACCAGGATATTTTTAAGGACTGCTCATCTGCTGAGATATGGCAAGGGAGCCATATCCCAACTGCATAAGAAGTATACAGTAGTTGGTGGCACACAAGACAGGGCTTTTTCCTTCTTGTACTGACCCTCGCACTCCCTCCTCTGAAAGCGCCACTTAACCCCTTCTCTTTCATTTCACCCGAGGCTAGTGAAGATTACGTTTTTAGACAGTATATGGCGTAATCTGTATGGGTTTGGAGTGATTATCTGGCTTTTAAAATGTCTGCAGCTGCAGCGTGGTTATTGTTGTTACTTTGCTATTTGGAGGGGGGAGGATCCGTTGAAAAGCAAGTTGCAAAAGTAAGTCTACGGCTCCCTTGACCAACTACAGTGGTGCCCCGCAAGACGAATGCCTCGCAAGACGAAAAACTCGCTAGACGAAAGGGTTTCGCGGTTTTTGAGCTGCTTCACAAGACAAATTTCCCTATGGGCTTGCTTCGCAAGACGGAAATGTCTTGCAAGTTTGCCTTTTCTTTTTCTTAACACCGTTAATACAGTTGCGACTTGACTTCGAGGAGCATCTCATAGAACGCGGTGTGGTAGCCTTTTATGAGGTTTTTGGTGATTTTTGAAGCTTTTCCAAAACTTTTCCGACACCGTGCTTCGCAAGACGAAAAATTCGCTAGACGAAAAAACTCGCGGAAGGAATTAATTCCGTCTTGCGAGGCACCACTGTACATTCTTTCTGCGGCTCCACTTTGGCACCAGGCACTCAGCTCCCAGGCAGGCACTGCACACAGAAAGCACAAGAAATGCCAGTGCGACACCTGCTTGCCTGGTCTCCCTCACCAGCTTCTGGCAACCAGCACCCCCTGGCCAGTTCCAGAGGCACCATTCGCATGGGGAGCTTGTAGCCAGGTCTGCTGCAACAAACAGCTGTGCAAGCCTTTGGGAGGCAGAGACATGAGAGGGCATCAGAGGAGGGAGGGAAGGAAAGAGGGATGGGGGCCAATGTGGCTCGCAGCACCCCTGATTATCATTCAAGGCACCCCAGGGTGCCACGGCACACTGGTTGAAAACCACTGACCTAAACTATTGCACTAGCAGAAGCCAGTGTAACAATTGCCACTAGTGGGATGGGACTTTCTCCCATCTTTTCCTCCTGCACATCCTAACCCGTGTCCTCCCCAAATCTACCCTGGTCAGGAGAACCCCAGAATATGGCAGTGAAGGGAGAGGGAAGATCATTCCATCAGGCAGATGGAATGGCTCCAGATAGAACGATCTCCTTAGTGCTACGTTGAATGTAACCAAAAATGTACGGCACTCTTGAGCTTGAAGAAAGCATAGGATAAAATATTGGTAAGAATGTAATAAAATAAGTCAGGCATCATTATTTATTAACACAAGACAAAGGAGACACAATCAATGCGTTAATGGAACACTGTCCAGCCAGATGTTAAATTTTTAAAAAAAGTATATCTAAAACCTAATTTCAAATAAATAAAAAACTTTATACATAATTACAGTGTTGTAATTTGAATCTGACAATGGTAAACTTACTGACATCAACAAAAGGAAAAATGCCTTCAGGGCTAAAGACAATGAACATTGGTTTTTGTTTTGTTTTTTACAACCATATCTCCAGCACAGTAAAGCGCGGCCCATCATTCTTGACTACACAGTGGACTAAAATCAGAAAAGCAGTGTAAAATGAACATGGTTGGAATAGTAAGTACAGTTACAAACATAATTAACAAGAGCAGAAATCGTCTGAAAGTAAGACATGAGACATTTTTGTCATTAAGTTGTATGTTCATAGTAGTAAACCGACTCTCAAGATAACAGCTGTTCCAAATTGCTTCATAACCATGGAAATTGTCGAAAGCCCATTCTATTTAGGTTCACAATTGTCTGAGCTAATATGGAAATTCAACAAAAACTGGGCTGGCAACATTGGATTGCCCCATTGCATTCACTAGAAACCACCACCACCACATAGGTCAGTTATGGGGAGCCCACAGCTGTCTGGATGATGTTGGGACCACAACTAGAGCATTGGCCCTGCTGGCTGTTGCTGAAAGGAGTTGACGTCCAACAACCTCTGGAGTGCCTCATCCCTGACATGGGCAGTTATATGGAGGAGAACTAAGGGCAAACTAGCTCCAGATAGATCCCTTAGCAAAACCTATGGAGAAGTGTGTCTTTATTGAATTTCATTTTATAAGCTGCTCTATCTCATGTACTGATGGAGAACATGGAATAACATACCCAAAGCCACGCAGAGCAAATCAGTGTCACAGCTCAGATAAACATGACACTGATTCCACAGTCATTCCTTTGGAATCTCAGCCATTTTGTATAAGTTACCTGAAGGCAAACTATTATGCAGCACTGCGGAGGTCCCAGGCCTAAAAAGCAAAATTGAAATCCCAGGAGTATTAGGTCCTTTGAGAAGATAGCAATCTATGAAAATCACACACTAAGCATTTGTTTTCTTTCTGGTTAACAATCAGATCAAGGGTGAAAGTTATACTGGTGGAGACTGGTTAAGTTTCTTTCCTCCATAATTCAGAATACAGCTTAGTTCTTCCAGACTGGAAGTTCTAAAATGCCACTCTAGCAAGTTTATCTGTGCTGAACACAAAATTTCTATTATGCTACATCTCAGAAGAATTGATAGTGTAAGGGGTGTGGAAAGGTATCACATAGGTGTGGGGCGGAAACCCACCACAATTGTTGCCAAGGGAACACGCTACTGTTCCATTCAGTGGAAAGGCATTAAGACAGTGGTTTATTACAAAAAATGAGACCTCCTAAAAGCCAACATTGCAGTTAAGAATAAGGGCTGGGGTGCACAGGACATTTAGGCTGCAATCCTAAGCACACTTACAAGGGAGTAAGCCACAGTGGGACGTATTTTCAAGTAAACATGCATAGGATTGCACCTATGTTAGATGCTGAAGCCCATCTGTACTGTGTGGTTCACATGCTGAATGATAGCAAGTGTGTGTTTCTTATCCAAACCATTGCAAATGACACGCCAGAACTATTTCAGCATAGAGGGCTTTGTATTTATGTAGCAGCACCACACTGTGGAAATACTGATAAAGCAAAATATTAAAACCGTCTCTGCTATGAGCCAGTAGTTAATATTTCAGCAGTTTGAAGCAATGGACCTCCCCTTCTATCCTGTTCCTAGTTTTGCCATAATTCTTTGTTTTATGATACATCCCATCACCATTATGTGTGACCGTAGAAGATAACCGTAAATATTGTGTTAATATATTTAAAAGCTTTCTGTCTAAATATCAATACATCAGGTCATAAAAAGAACTATTTGAAAAGTTTGTACAGAAAGTTTTTCAAGTATACATTTGGAATTTGTTTTAAGGGATAGTTGTCAGAGCTGCACTTAATATAGCTGTTGTAGTTTAGGATTTAATCCAAGTTTATATCTCTCTTAAAAATGTCTAAAAACATTAACTTTGTTACAGGGTGGGTAAACAGATATTATTAAAATATTCTAACTATTTACACATAGACCACAAATGGCCCAAGAAGAGTTGTCACCATTTCTGGCATCTGCTTTCAGTGTTCTTTTAACAAACAGACAGAAGGGGAAGTGGGAAAGAATAGGCATAAGGGCACAACCACAAAAGTGAGGCTCTAAATAAAAAGACTGAAATCTTGCTTTTCCCAGCTCACTGAAGACAGGGGACTGCAAACCATTCCCAGACAATGGATGTTCCAGCACATTTTAAGGCATCTATTGTCATCAATTCTTTGAACGCTGGAAACTGATCAGTCACTTGGAGTAGAATAATCACAACAACATATGGAGAGGTATTTCCCCACTATTTCAACAGAATTGCAACTGTCCCTGCTTTGAAGACATTCTGCCAAAGCTCTTGTTTTGCAGTAACAAGTCTCACCCAGAAAGCAGCGCAAGCTTCAAGATAACGGGCAGGGCTTTTTTTCCAGTTTAAATGAAAGTCGCTCTGGCATTTGCACCTGTTACTATGCACAACCAAGGAAGGAAAAGAAGGAATCATGACTTGGACCATGAATTGAGTGGTTCTGATAAAACTGGTGACCTGCCTACACATCATTCATGACAAAGAGTATGCAGAGGCTATACAGGTTATATTAAACATTCCAGAGTTGCAGAATTTTTCTTGTTGTTTATAAAACGCTTTTAAAGCTTATGGAGGTCAGCCTCTTTTATAAACATGTGCCTTTAAAATATCAGTTTCTTCTACATGCTATGACATACTCTGGCCAGCAACTAAACAGTAAAAACTGAATGGACAACCTATCTGCATTGACTTTGGGTGGGGTTCACCTAAGGAGTCCGGTCAGTGCAAGCCCTGTGTGAGGGCTTCTACTTGCACACAACAGGGCTCCCCCCCCCCCCGAAATTTGCCTGTGGGAGGGGTATTGGGTGAACAGTGGGTGGCAGGAGGAGTGGAAGGATTGTTCCGTCTGGTTAACTGCAGGACTAGTGCCGACGGGACATTCGCCACAGCATGATGTTGAATTCCACCCAATACTGAAATCCTTAAAACAATGTCTACCTCATATGTCATTATCCGAGCCGATTTTCTAAATAAATGAATTATGCATATTATTATTTACATATTTAAAATATAGGCAAAATCCTTTTTTTTTTTTAATTCAAGAAGTATCTATACGAATAAGTAATTCTTCAGTTCAGTGGATTATTTGATTTGGTCATGGCACAATTTTAAGTAAGCAGTGTGATTCCCGTTATTAACAGACTACAGAATTAAGCTAACTTACAAGTTGCAAAGCACACTGTTCACCGGGGGGGGGGGGGGAGCTAGGAATGAGCAGGACTCACATGACCTGGTTCTTGCAGATTGTTATCTTAACTAAATAAACCCTCCCCTCGTATAATCCTAAAACAGTATTAGAAAAAATACAAATATATACAACAGATGAAAAAGTTTACACTACAGTAAAGGCCTTAGTAATTTGCTGTTTTCTCATGCAGGCCAGCTTCCCATTGTCTGTAAAGCCAACATCCTGCAATCCAAATGTTCTTCACTGGCTGCCATCTTCTGCCTTTCGAGAAGTCCATCGCTGCCAGCCCACGAGAGAGAAGACAGTAGGATAGCATGGTCCAGCTTCACAACGATAATCACTAATTGTTAACCAGGTTTTGTTTGTTTGTTTGCACATACTTCACTGGTCCTTGAATGCTTTGTAAACTGTACTATGCCCCACGGTCCCCAAATTACATATTGTAGGCTACGTAGATGGGATCCAGCTGATCAGCCAAGAAGCTGTCACGGAGGTGCATGCGCTGCTTCTCTCCTCTGGAGTTGATTGGAATCACCCCGGGATCAACCACTACCACAACTCCCACAATTAGATAATGTTCTTCCAAAACCACGTTGGTAACCAGAGGGACTAGATCGAGGGCCTCCTGCTCACAGCCACATAGCTCCACAACCACCACAAGCAAGTTGGTCCACGTGAATACGGCACTGGGAGGAAAGTTAAGAGATCCACAATTTATTATACACATTTACAGGAACAAAGTTTACACGTCTATTGTAAGGCTTCCACTGTGTCAGGTTTTGCCAGTGAACATAAGGTTCCCCAGCCTTAAATTGTGCCACTGATAAATGCATCTACAGTGGTACCTCGGGTTAAGAACTTAATTCATTCCGGTGGTCCGTTCTTAACCTGAAACTGTTCTTAACCTGAAGCACCACTTTAGCTAATGGGGCCTCCCGCTGCCGGCGCGCCGCTGCTGCGCGATTTCTGTTCTCATCCTGAAGCAAAGTTCTTAACCCAAGGTAATATTTCTGGGTTAGCAGAGTCTGTAACCTGAAGCGTCTGTAACCTGAAGCGTATGTAACCCAAGGTACCACTGTACACTTAAAAAACATTGCACCTTTGGAATATGTTGCCCTTTATTTTCCAGCAACTAGATCTTGATATGCTTTTTTCTCTTAGGAGCCCTTTATGTGGCCCAAACTATCACCAAATCTTTGGATACAAGTCTATGCATCCTCTGAAGACAACAATTTGAATGCTTCCTCGTTTCATTTAGTGAACCAAATTTAAAATTCAAAGTTCACCATGCATTAAAAGGTAAAGGTAAAGGACCCCTGACAGTTAAGTCCAGTCGCGAATGACTCTGGGGTTGCAGTGCTCATCTCGCTTTACAGGCTGAGGGAGCTGATGTTTGTCTGCAAACAGTTTTTCCAGGTCATGTGGCCAGCATGACTAAGTCGCTTCTGGTGAAACCAGAGCAGCGCACAGAAACGCCATTTACCTTCCCGCTGGAGCGGTACCTATTTATCTACTTGCACTTTGACGTGCTTTCGAACTGCTAGGTTGGCAGGAGCTGGGACTGAGCAACGGGAGCTCACCCCATCGCAGGGATTCAAACTGCCAACCTTCCGATTGGCAAATCCTAGGCTCAGTGGTTTAGACCACAGCGCCACCCGTGTCCCTACACCATGCATTACAAGGGGGGAAATGCACTCACAACGTGCTTTAAATGGACACCTGAAAATGTTAAGGGTGAATGCAGCTAACAGGAATCTGAAAACATGTGTATAATACAAGTATTCCCCTTAGGGAGATGGGATTGACTGTCACTCTTTGACCAGTATATGTTCTGTGGCATACTTGTGTAACATGTGAAATGGACCTTAATGTTTTGCAGTACATTGCATACCAGCACTGAAGAGAGAATGTTTGGAGTTGTCATCCAAAGCTCAAAACTAATATTAGCCTCAGCTTAATAGGTCCCAGTGTGTAGATGGAACAGCCAAGAATCCAGATTGCTATGATCCTGCTGTTACAATTGGTGCCCTTGTGTTATACTTCCAAACCTTTACCTTAACAATAATGCATTTTCATTTCAATATTTTGGGGGGGACGGGACACAAGCTTCAGAGTGCCTTACCATTCAGCAATGCTCCTGTGCGTCCGAGAAACTGAGGTCTCTATGTCAATTGGATGATAGCGCAAGCCCCGTAGTTCAAGAGTTTCGTCCAATGCCCCTACGATATACAGTGCATCATGGCGTTCTGGGGAGGAAAGAATAAATATTATATGTACAAATTCTTTAAAATGGAGTTAGTAAGTGATTGTGAGGGTAGCAAAAATGCCCTCAATAATTACATATGAGACAATATGTACATTATAAAGTGAACTAATAATTTAAAAACGTCACCTCTCCCCCCAAAAAAAATTATAAATGAAAAAAAGTGAGGCAGTTCTGTTAGAAATAAGCAATAAAAGATTTGCCCTCTGTTGTAATGGTGGGCATGGGTGTAGCCGGGGGGGGGGGCAGCTGCCACCTTTAGATCAAGTAAAACAATAGAAATACTTAACTGACCAATCACGTTGGTTCTGCCCCAACGAAAGTCCTGCCCCCTTAACAATAATCCTGGCTACACCCGTGGTGGTAGGGACCCTCAAGGCCTCTCTATCTGGCTTCTGGATTCCACCCCCTGCCCTTCTCTACCCTCCTTGTGGTTTTTTGTCTAGCTGGAAAGGGTCCTTAAACCGCCGTAATGCCTCTTTGCTTGCTTGGATGGAGAAGGGTATGCGTGTGCAGAAACTACTGATTTCTGCACAGCTGTAGCCTGCTGTAGAAAAAAGGTATGGGTCACATCCATTGCTCCACCCCCTTTGGGTCTCTGGCCTCAGTTACCAATCACAAGCAATGCCCAGAAAGTGGCCCTTGGGCTGAAAAGTGTTTTCCTCCTCTGCCCTACCCCCCTGCTATAATATGACCCCTGACCATTAGGTCCAGTCGTGACCGACTCTGGGGTTGCGGCACTAATCTCGCTTTATTGGCTGAGGGAGCCGGCGTACAGCTTCCGGGTCATGTGGCCAGCATGACCAAGCCGCTTTTGGCGAACCAGAGCAGGGCACGGAAACACCGTTTACCTTCCCGCCAGAGTGGTACCTATTTATCTACTTGCACTTTGATGTGCTTTCAAACTGCTAGGTTGGCAGGATCAGGGACCGGCAACGGAAGCTCACCCCGTTGTGGGGATTCGAACCGCCGACCTTCTGATCGGCAAATCATAGGCTCTGTGGTTTAACCCACAGCACCACCCGTGTCCCAAGTGCCACCCCCCCCCCTAAATACCAATAGCTAAGAAAGAAGCTACACAGTATATATATATTTTTAGATCACATTATTCCATGCAATTGGGAACGTCCTTGCAAGAAAAACAGGCACATGTTCTGAAAAAAAAAATACAAACGAATTCAGGGATAAACTAGCTGCAAAATGTCCCCGTCCCCCCAAAGCTATCTGCACACTGCAATCCAAAGTTTATGAACCTTCTCCCAAGGGGAAAAGGACTGTCTTGTCCTACCTCCACTGGCTGCTGTGAGCTCAGTTCGGCGTACAAATCCAAGGTACCCTGTTCGTGCCCAGAGAGTCTGGGCAGCGTCACCAAAGCTCAGGCGGGTGTTGAAATGATCTGCTTGGAGGGTTTCATTATCATAGATTGTGTAGTAACCACTGGCAGTGTGGGGGCTATTCACCCAGATCTGCAAAGTTGAGAAACACAGAACTTGATACTTAAAGGAGATCAAACAAAGACATGTCTTGCAATAAAACAGGCTGAAGTGAAAGGAAAGAGCTAAAATACAAATGCACACTTGACCTGCAAAACCCTTTAAATTCAAACCTGCCAAATTGTATAGGTGTTCTTTGGAACGCAGCTTCATTCAGAATGGATGCAATTTTCTAAAACGTATTTACTACTTTGATTTGAGATTCAAAAGATGCTCACATGCAAACTCAGCCAGCTGAACAAAACACTTGCCTTTAACACTGGTATGCAAATTTTCAGCTTGCAAATCTGAAATGATCAACTGAAATGATCAACTGAACACCCTTGTGAAACAAAAAGGAGCTCTTCTAGACTGAACTGGATCAAATACATACATAAAACAAAGGCAGAAAATACCTCTCCAAGGTGAGAATCCCCAACTGGTCCTTTGGTCTCAGGATTAACAATTATCACCTTGACCCCGGGCAGTATCTAAGAGAGATGAAAAGTAGGGTTGAAAATTGGCTTCCGTATTAGTGACTCAGGTTTTACAAATCTGTCTTCAATTTTTCAGGGTATGATGCAGCTCTGATGCCCACAATTATAATGTAAGCAATTAGAATAGGGCATTTTATAGCAAAGAAGAGGTATATTTCATTAGGATAACCAGTGGCGTAGCATGGGTTGTCAGCACCCGGGGCAAGGCAAGTAATTTGCGCCCCCTAACCCGTGGATTTGCGCCCCCTAACCCTAACCCCCAGATGTTGCCCCCGATGCGGCCGGCCCCCCCTGCACCCCCCACGCTACGCCGCTGAGGATAACTATTGTTGCCCACCTGACACCAGCTGTCTACTCAGGTGAAAAACACACAGAGAGAAGCCCTATTCTAAATGTAACTCAGAAACATTACTTCAGCCGGTCTAATTCATATGTTAAAAAATCTTCAGTACAAGCTACAATAAATGTAATGTGTCAAGTGGCACCAAAAGGATAACTTTCAGGCCCAGATACACCAAATCTGTGAAACAACCTTTTTGATAACACAGAGAGGAGTTTGTTTAAAAGTTCTCTATCACATGCAATTAAAGCCTGAATTTGTTCCATTGTCCCCTTATTCTACAGGCATGCAGGAAACATTTCTCAAGGACCCAGAACTGTCTGGTTGCGTGGCAAGAACTCACAAACAGATGTGACATTACCTTGCCTGACTCTGAGAGAAGCAGGCTCTGTGGAGCACCTCTTTCAACTAACCGCACTCTGGAGAAAGAGATGGAATAATTTCTTTAATGCATGTGTTTGTAGTTTAGTAAATAAATGATAAAAGCACCCTTCCAGTAAGGTTGCCACCTGTCCTGTATAATACAGGATTGTTCCATATTTCAATGTAAAATGTTATGTCTTGTATTGATACAGTTTGTCCTGTAAGTACAGTTTGTCTGTCTGGACAGTCAAATTTGCAAATTCGTGGGTGGGTGTGCGTGCCTGTGTATGACAAATTCCAGAGAGGCGATCCTGTTAGGCTGCAATAGATTGTAATGGATTGCTTTGAAGTCACTTCAGCACCAGATTGGGGGGGGGGATCTCCCCCTACCACACCACCCCGTCCTGCCCTGTATATTGTTAGAAGAAAGGTGGCAACCCTACCTTCCAGTATTCCAAGCATAAAGTGAAGTTCAACATTATGCTATTACATTATGCATAAGTATATCAGCTTCCCAGACAGAACATGCCCCCTCCCTCTTGCACTGTGTACTTTTCTGGGGGGGTTGGATGGAGGGCAGAAGAGCTGGGTGGACCTCTGCCATGTAAGCAGAAGCTCTTGCACAGAACTTCTGATGACAGGGTTTGTAGGTGAATGCTGCCCAGAGCTTTCTTCCAGTTCAGATTCAAGCCATGCCATCGTGTGTGTGTGTGTGTGTGTGTGTGTGTGTGTGTGTGTGTGTGTAAATGAATCAATCACAGTCCAGCACCCAAGACCTAAAGAGCAGCCACTTCTGAACAATAGTTTCTGATGCCTATGGAGCAAACGAGGGAGGGAAAGGCTGGTAAGACAGCATTAGCTGGACTACTTGGAACCAGAACACTGCGGATTAGGGCAAATGGAAACGGCAGCCTGGTTAGCAAGTCCCACAAAAGCTGCTAGCCTGCAAAACATTTAACTCTTATGAATAAAAAGCAGGCAAGTAAAAAACAGTGCAGGCTAGACTAGAAATACAGCTTAATGGCAGAGAAGACGTGAAGCACACTCTGTCTCCTGTTTCATGGACCGCTCCACTTGTCCATGCCTTTTCCGGTGTGTTTCTACTTTGCTTCCTATACAGCAAGGAAGGGAAAGTGGAAACACACCAGAGTTTGCAAAAGAAAAACTGAGCACCTTTGCCAGCTCGCTCGGCTTCTTTGCTGTTCACAGGGGAAGGGGCTTCCTTTCCCTCAAGGCCAGCATGAAAGCCAAGCAAACTGGCTAAAGGAGGGACAGGCTGCTCTGTTCCTCTTTTGCCAGCCCACACACTCACCTGCAGGGAATTCCATGCACCTGCCTGCGTGGAATTCCTGGTCATCAAGACCAACCAGGGAAGCGGGTAAATAAAAAAAACTGGCAGAGGAGATTCACTATTTGGTTTTTGTAATACTGTACTGTAACTTTTTGGGGGAGGGAGGGTGAAGTTCTTCAGATATGGGATGTTAAATACTATGGAGTTGGTGGAGACACTGGTGAATAATTGACTTTAGGCAAAGAATGAGAACAACTGTCTGTGAATGATTTTTGTGTGTGTGTGGTTTCTTCTACCCAGCTTCTCGCCCTTCCTCTCCTTTTCAGAGGCCTTGCACTCTCTCCAAACTGCTTGCCATTACCTTATAGAAGGTAAACACCAGCTTGTTCAAATTCAGTGGTGTTTTCACAAATCTGAGAAATCACTGTGCATCTGCATCATCAATCTTGGTTACAGAATAACAACATAAAACAAATACATAAATAAATATAGTAGTAGTACCTGTCATGTCTTAAGGATTTCAGATCCACGTACACCGTGGTAGGATCAGGCCCTGAGGTTCCCTAAAACATTAACAGAGGTTATTTTTATGTGTATTTAGTTCCTACTCCTAATGAGACAAATAATAATTAGAAGCTCTTCTGTGGATGATCAAATGCCTAAGGCTCAGAGTGCATGTATTGAGCAAGGAATAGTTTCTGCTGGAAACATAAGAATATATGGAAGACTTTCCACCACTTCTGACTAACGCTACAATCCCCATTTTTCTCAGTCCACAGAAGGATAGACAAGCAACAGAGAGCAGCCCTTTCTCGTGTATAAATATGTGTGTCTGTGTCTGTGTGTGACACACATTGGCATATAAGAAAAGATCACATGGATTTTCATCTGTTACTGGTCACCCGCTTCCTTCTGTATGTATTTATGTATTGCAAGCCGCCGAGAGTGGCTGGGGAAACCCAGCCAGATGGGCAGGGTATAAATAATAAAATTATTATTACAGTCATACCTTGGTTCTCAAATGGAATCCGTTCTGGAAGTCCGCTCAACTTCCGAAAACGTTCAGAAACCAAGGCGCAGCTTCCAGTTGGCTGCAGGAGCCTCCTGCACTCAGTCGGAAGCTGCAGAAACCACGTAGGACGTTCAGCTTTCCAAAAATGCTCGCAAACTGGCACACTTACTTCCAGGCTTGTGGCATTCAGGAGCCAAAATGTTTTAGTCACAAGGAGTTTGAGAACCAAGATACAACTGTATTATTATTATTATTATTATTGACTGATAAAAACCTTTCTTCTCCTTCGAGCAAATGCGATCTCTTGAATTGTTCAGCAGTGTAAGTGGATGTAACTGTTTGTGCTCACAGCAGGAAAAACAGCTCTTAGATTATAAAACAATCTAAGGTGTCGAGAGGTCAGTGAAAATAGCGGTGTAAATCAGAACAAAGCGTCCTTCAAAGGCTGGATTTGCAGGTTGGGAATACATCGACTGTGCAGGGCCCCCTGAAACCCAATAAGGAAACCAACAAGGCTTCACTGTTACCTGTAAACAGATAGCAACATTGACTCTTGACCCAAAAGTGGTGCTGACTGCTCGAGGTGAGAGGCCAATGTCCTTGAAGAGCTTGGAGAAGGACTGAGTAAGGGCAATACGTGGACGCTCTTCTGCCACAACCACACAGGTCCGGACACCAGACAGGTTAATGCCTCTTGCCTGCCAACACACACAATGAAACTAGTTAGCTTCTAATAGGCAAAACAAGGGCAATGTTAGCCAGTCCTCCATTTAGCACCCCGGTTTTGTAGCCTGCAATGCATAATTAGGTTCTCTGTTATGCTATCACTGTTTCCTGATCACTAGGAAATCACTGGCGCAGCAATATCTGTTTAATACTCCTGATCTACTCCTTTAGAAATGTAAGGACAAAATGTACCAGTGTTACCCTTCCCATAGAACCTGTAGTTTTTAGGCAGATATGGGAGTCCAGGGCACATTCGGCATTTTATGGCAGAAGAGAAAAAACCTCAAAGGATCAAAAGATATGAACTGTATTCAAAGAGTCAGATCAGTATGTACCATCAGGGTTGCTGGGTAATCATTAAAACAATATGCATTTTGTGCAAATGGCAAGATATCCATCTGGTCACACTAACATAGCAAAAAGAAAAAGTTCTAACAATGGGGTCCAATGACTCACCCTTCCCAACTCACCATTGACAAAAATCCAGTTGACACCAAAGAGTGCAGGTCAAGCCTGAATACTGGCCTCATTTGTACAGAACACACTAAGTAATGCTAAGAAGCAAATCATTGGCTGCTGAGATTTTCCTGATCCCACCCCAGCAGAAATCTTACTAGTTTTGTTTGATGAACCAACTGGCTATAACAGGTAATAAATAATCTTGCGCCAGAGGACTGAACGAGCAGCATCTGCTACTTTTAAATGCAAAATCTACCATGCTGCTCCATTTTACTCACAAATTCAAGAGTAGTGATTCTGCCTTCTGAGCAACATTCCCTTGCCACTATCTTTTTTGAGTTAGATACTGTACTCTATTTATTTAAAATATTTATCAAGTGCACTTTTCCACAGATTTAAACTAAACTGGCAGTACACCAGGAACACAAACGAATAGCAGAGCTCTTGTGCAGCTTCTTCATTCATTTCGATGGTGCTTATGCAGAATAATTTCTCAGTTGATTGTGCTCAATGTTTCTAAACTGAATTTCAAAGATGCCTACACCAGATAGCCAGATAAACCTTAAGAAAAAAAGCTCCTTACAAAAGGAAGATATCCAAATTTTCAATTGTGACAGTCTGAAAACCAGAATGTGTTTTTTTAAAATGGAAACAAATTCCCACCAATACCTACTGTAACATGCTTGAGCTTCTTACCTTTAAAACATCAACCTGATTCCCAAGCCCCTTTGTACACATGTCCATGACCGAGTAGGAACAGAAAGTGTCCCGTATTTTATACTGGCTTACAGTGGAGAGCCACAGAAAAAGGTTGGATTCCAGCTCCATAGGAGGAATTAAGATGGATTGATGACCAGAGTACACACTGCCAAGGAAGATCACAGACAAGAGAATATATATCAGTTTTTGGAAGTGGATGGAGTCCATTCACTTGGCACTGCCTAACCTGTTCTCCTGATGGTGACTTCGGTGCTCACATGCAAACCACCACCACCCCCAGCCCCCACTGGTATCTAAATCCAAGCAAATTCCAGGCTTATTGGCACACAGCAGCTGTTGAGACAGATCATTATTAGCTGGGAGTTGTTGTGATTGTTCAAACCATTAACCATAGAAGCATCAGTGGCTCTTATACGGCATTTATTTATAAGATCTATTTATATAAATTTTAACCTTGCTGCATAGCTCCACAGAGGCCCTTGGCCATGTTGTATCTGATCTCAGTATTACCTAGGGATTTCTGGAGCTCAGCTGTTTGCACTGCTGCAGGGGACAGGGTATTGCAGGTTCGTGGATCATGAATGTATCGGGTAAGTGAGTCACCAAATGTAGGTCTCAGGCTTAGAATAGCTCGTGAACAACTAAAATGAATTTTTCTGTGTGTATCCGGAAGGCTGCATTTAAATTAAATTATTTGTACTAGATAAACATCATCTCCATACAGACATATAATCCCCAAGGGGAAAGTGTCAACACATAGGATATAAAGGGGGGAAAGATTTTGACTCTGCACAGTTTCGATATATTGAGCAGACTCTGTCAATCTTAATAGCCCAAAGACAAATGTTAAGACATCTAGCTGATGAAATTTGCTTGCTGTTTACACCTGGCTCATGTGAACTGGATTCACTTCACAGAAACCCCCAGATGTTCCAATCAGACCCTTTGAACAGACAAAGACCAGTGTTCCTGTTTACACCAGCCAATGACCATTCCCCTGCAAGTTTAGCCGTTTTTCTAACTCAGCGGTTGGCAACCTAAGGCCCAAGGGCCACAAGTGGCCCATGGGGGTTGTTTAACCAGCCCATGGACCCCTGCTGCCCGCTTGGTCAGCTCCCGTGCATCGTGCTAAACCGGCATGGAGCAGAGCAGGGACCGCCTTCCGCAATGCTGGCTGGCTTCCCATTGGCTGCAGGAAGCTCCTCCTCCGCATGCTTCCTCCGCACCAGAAGGAGCGCCAGAAATAGTGTGTGTGTGTGTGTGCATGTGCGTGCGCTCCAGCCCACCGCGGTGTCTGCGGGACCGTGAACTGGCCAAAGCCACAAAAACTTTGCTGACCCGTGTTCTAACTGCATCCTGGTTCCTACCTGCAAAGGCACCAAAGTGCAAAGCCAAGCCCACAATAGGGATCTAAACAGATGGCAATCTGACGTGAGGAGTATAGTTCACACTGGAGTTTTATGGCTCTGCAGAGGGCGCTGACTGCTGCATGGGACATCTGGAAAAAGGGAGAGGGGTTAGTGAATCCAAGTGGCACAATAGCAAGAAACTGATAAATACAACCTTACATGTATGCCCATGAGAAACCACATTGTGAGGTTAAGCGATGCTGATTATTTAAAGCATTAGTTTAACTATTTCACTAAATCAGGAAAGCAAGCCCAGAATCATTCCTTAGTATAGATTGGTGCTGCTTTCTTCATAGCAGCATCAAGAGCTTCTTGCGTCCATCATAGACACCCTTGTTAAGAAAGGCAGGAAAGGATTACTGTCCTCACAGTATGAACAAGTTCACAGGGGGGGAAACGGAGCTCATGGAGACAAAGGACTTTTGCCCAGCCTTGCACAGGCAGTCTGTGGCTGAGCAAGAAATCCAAGCTTTAATATGTTCTCCCAATTCTCAGACTACTGAGATGCTGTTGCTCTCCCACAGCCCAGGATGCCAAATGCTTTGCAAAGGCTAATGGTGACCATCTCACTGCACAATGTGCCACAGGAATAGTCCATGGCATCAGACAGGTCCACTCTAACATCAACACTGCTCAGTTCTATCACATTCACAGCCCAACAGGACAATGATAAAAATCCACCAACAGCATACAAATCAATATGGCTAACCTGATCCAAAACACCCACCCACCTCACTCACTCACACATGAAAACAAAGACCACCACAGCCAACCACAAATGAACAGCCACACCCCAGGCCAACCCCAACCTCTCTCACCACCAAAGGAACACAAGTGAACAGCAGAGAACCTGCACAAGCAACGTTGACACAAAACCCCACATATATTAAGTAAAATAGAAACATCACCACCTGACCCCACCCCCACTCATCTTTTCCCCCTCCACCTCTTTTCCCCTATTCTTCCTAATATCTCAACAAATGAAACTGATTTCTAAAAAACCCCCACAAAAGTTACATGGGGGAAAAATACGAGAGAGAGAGAGACATTGCACATACCTTTGTAAATCAAGAAAATCTTTAATAAATGCTGCAGTGTGGTTTGGTTTTGTCCCTGCTGAGCCAGGGATCAGGCAGCAGTAAACCGCTGGCAAGCCTGGCACAAAAGGAAACCTATCCTATGCATGCATGCCACAAACTCCTGTGTGGTCTAAGCTCTTTCTAATTTCATTTAAACCACTGGAACACCAGGAACATCACTAAAATTATTGACTGAGGTATGGTGCTAAGTAACATGCCAGTCCAATGTATTCCTAATCTTGCAGCCAAAGATGTGAAAGCCCCTAAGGTACATCTAGGGCTCAGGCTATAGAACAGGAGCCCAAACACAAAACCGACTAGTGAGACGCTACTGTACCTTCACTCCTGTAAGCATCCCTGTTGTGGAAACACTGAAATCCAGGTATGCCAACATTTCTGGAGTTGGTGGTTTATAGACCTGAGGTAGCCGCTTCCTGGGCAAATCATCTGGAGCAGATAAAAAAATGAAAGTGATTAATTTTGTATGTGGTCTTTAAAAATGAGCTTCTCTGGGGAACAAAGCAAGCAGGAGATGCTGGAATGCAACAGAACTACCTTTGGCAACACATTTACAAGGTAGTCTCTTTGTTTTCCAAATAAATTACCGTATTTTTCGCTCTATAACACGCACCCGACCATAACACGCACGTAGTTTTTAGAGGAGGAAAATCCGTAGGCATGCCACCCGTAGGCATTCCCTCCATAACACGCACAGACATTTCCCCTTACTTTCTAGGAGGAAAAAAGTGAGTGTTATGGTGCAAAAAATACGGTACAACCGGGACCTGTTTACATATTTTCTAAAAACAATTTGCCTAAGAAAAGGAGAATGCCCACATCATACAAGAAGCCAATCGGCTCAATTTTTAAGATGACCTATGAGGACACACACATACACATCACCAGGTGGGCGGAGAAGTATCTGATTACTCCGAACTTAATCTGATTTCATTAATCAGCCTATTCGTTTTAAGTAAACAGAATGTCATGCAGTACTTTGCAAGGAAATATGGGCTACAAGCAGATGACCAATGATTTTCTATCATTTGAGAACCTTGCTAAGGTGTGAAATCAGATTTGGACTTGTATTTTGAAGGCGACAGTAAGCAACTGGAGACTTTAAATGGCTTCTCTTCTCTGTGAATGCTCAACAATTGTCGTATTGGTGAGAAATCCCTCTCCTCTATGAATATGGCTAGCAAGTAACTAGAACAGCTGGACAGACCAGTAGCTCTCTTACCTGTATCAATGATGGTTGGCCAGGTTTTCACATCAACAGCAGATGCTGCCTCTCTGGATCTCAGTAGCCTCATCAAGGTCTGACTTGTAAGGATACAGGCAGCTTTGCTAACCTAAAACACATTGAACAAGTGACTGCTTTGAGGAAGCAAACAAAGAATTAGCAAACACAGACTACCATAAACTAACCTGAGATTTAAGAGCTTGTAAACTAAGGAACTTGGTTGCATTTGAAACCACCACCTATTAGTATAGTGTTTCTTTGAGTGTTCAAAGTGCTTTACACAGTGTGTCATGCAAACCAGGCCAGGGCAAGCCAAACGTTAGTTAAGTGAGACTGTCTTTGTATATTGTCCAAACCAGGACCTGTGCTTAAGCTCTCTCCTCACTAACCAAGAGCTGTAACCACGAGTCCCAGTTGGGACAACAGGCTGAGCTCAGCATGGCACAGCAGCGGAAAGGATCGCAGAGGAGCAGGGCAGTCTCACTAAGCTAATATTTGGCTTAGTGCGTTGTGTGAATGAGGCCATTATCCCAGTATTCCTTAATGGAATCCTGCACAGTATCTCATTATTATTAACCCCCTATTAAAGGGTTTTTTTTGGGGGGGGGGCAATGCTGAGAGACAGCAGTGTGCCTAACCCAGTGAGTCTGTGGCTGAACTGAGGTTTGAATCTGGAACTCACCAGCCCACAGGTCACAGTCTGAGTTTCATGTCCAGTATCTTAAGTTTCATGGACTTAAATGTTTCATGTTTTTCCTGCCCAGCTTTGACCTTACACTGAGAAGCATCCAGCCCTTTTGCTACTTTGTATTTTACAAGAATCGGCAACCACAGAAGGGCTATTGTACTAGCATGAAACAGAATACCACATTCTAGTGCAACAGAATACATTAGAATGCAATGGTGTTCTTGTTCAGCTTAAGTGTGAAGGACAAGAGCAAGGTGAATGCACAATGTGACCTGGAACATAAAAGGGAAACTAGCTGGCAAGATGCAAACTGTTCCCACTCATTTAATGTTCTGTGAATTAGCAGGAAGCGACAAGGTATTTCCACCGCATTCCACTGGTAACAGCATAACAAACATAGAAAATATTTTTCCACGGGATTAACAACACTCTCTACCAGCTAACGTTCAAGAAACAGCTATTTCATTACTCTGAGATAAAAGGCCAACATTTGGATGTAAACGGCTTTCAAGCTTTTTGCTACTCACATCTACAATCATCCGCACGGTGGGCAAAGTGGCAGTGAGATTCTGAGCGTGTGGAGGCCGGACAGTCACAGGGATACAACCAGCATACAAGCAGCCATAAAATGCTGCAATGAGCTCGATGCCTGCAAGAACACAGGAAGATATAGCAGAGAAGTAGCTCAACATCCTTCACCTGCTGTCCAGATTTTCTGCTGCAATGAGCTCCTTAAAGATCGGCAGGGACTGGCAGGATGCTGACAAGCGTGAGGCAGGGGAAGTGGGGTTGGAGTCTGACTTGGGAGAATGCAGGCAGCGGTTTGTGGGTGCCTGTACCAGCCAGGAGGCAAGAATCGGAGGCAAGAGGAAGCTTCAGAGTTGGAAGAGGAGTCAGGCAAGGCAAGTGAAGAACCAGGGGCTTCCCCACCCTCTTCTACACCACTGTCTTGAGAACCAGGAGAGAATTTAAGCAGGAAGAGCAGAGGAGGCTTCCTTGTAGGCCTAGTCTCTGGCTACATGAGCGCAGCCCGTTGTGGGAAGGTACATAAACCGGTGCAAGGGGAGCGATTCCCAGTTGCTGCAACTGCTCCATAGAGTGTGGACTTTGGGAGAAGCTGCCTAGATGCTAGATTGGTTTGTGTATGTATCCAGAGCTGTAGAAGCGGCTGTGTTATCTCTGATGATAAAGAGTGAACTCTCTGCCATGTGCATTCCTTTGGCTGGAAGCGCCCTTGAAAAAGAGTCACAGCTCTGGAGGGCAAAACACTCCTCACCCACAGCTCAAGCTGGAAATGCAAGCCACGGAGGAAAACTGGTGACAGCAGACCAGACAAGGCAAGAGAGAAATTTTAAGAGGAGCTGCCATGAAGACCCATTCCTAATTTACACTAGGAATGCAGTAAAAACTTGTTGAGTGAATCACTACACAAAATAATCTGGCAAAGCAAGGGAGAACGAAATGCAGCAGATCTAGACTGGGATCACCAATATGATTATTTGTCACAGTGAAAAGCAGTATTAAGCCACACTGGGGGAAAAGGCCACTTTTTGGATTCTCACTCCAAGATTATGCCTATCGAAGCTAAGCATCTATTTGGCAGAAGCCCCAGAAAACTTTGCTGATTGGGAGGCATGGAGATTCAGAAGCCAGAAAGGGGTGCAAGCAGGGAAATGAAACAGAGGACTGAAAATCATTAAAATACCCATTGTCCAAATTACCACTGAACTTCCCAAATGTATAAAACATCATCTCCTGGGCCTAAACTTGTTGAGAAATGAAAACAGAACATTATTTGACCTGAGTTGAAGTGCAAACAAAAAGATCCCCTCGATCATTCTTTTCCTCTTTCTCTCTTTCTTTTATTAAAAAAATTAGTTTTTATTACAGATTTTCTTTGTTTACAAAAGTATGTGCATCCTCTCTTTCTTCAGGTTGTGTTTTCTACATATCAGTTACATTTGTTGCACTCTTCTCATCACTTGAAGCAGAGTTCCTGTTACAATTCACATGATCTTCCCCACATTTGAATTTGCTATACCAGACACCTCAATTTTGCACATCGTAATGCACTCCTTACATTCCAGGGCACAGCAAAGCTTTGGCGTTTAGAGATAACAGGATGTACTGAATTCTGTGAAACTCCACACCAACAACCCCAGGCATTGCTTACCAGGAGGATAGAGCAGAACCACGTTATCACCGGCATTGAGGTGTCCCTTTTCATACAGAATCGATGCGATTCGCTCAGCTCGCTTGTGCAGCTGCAGGCAGGTGGCTGTACAGACAGGGGCCCCCTGGAAGAGACAGAAAGAAACATCCTCTAAACAAATGCATGGTGCTTGAAGAGAGTGCTTTGGAAACATATCTGAACAAATACAGGCTGGTCTCTGGAGGATCACTCTCTCAATTCACTTAAACTGCAATGTGCAAAGAGTCTTGGGGGAATGATGCTTTTATTAACACAGCCCCATGACTGGGCAAATGATGACTGTTACACGCTCAAAGGATGCATGGAAACCTCCTGGTTTCTATCTCTGATTATCATGATTTAAACTTATCATGAACCCATCCTCTTCCATTATGTGACTAACCGTCTGAGCCCAGCAAATGCATTGACCTCAGCTGACATGGCACACAACCCTTAAGCCTGAACACACACCCCAAAACGTGGAAGAAGCACGTATCAACTGTGCCCCTACTCTACAGGGAGTACAAGGCACATAAAAGTTTGCTAAATGCATTATTTGTACGTTATCAGACCCCCCCATCCCTACCTTTGCATTGAGCAGGAGGAAAAGCATGTGCTCGGGCGTTGCTTGTGCTCTCCACTGGAGCACCTCAGACAGGAATTGATGCTGCAAAGAAAAGAAACTGTTAAGCTGCAAAGGCAACCTCAAGATGTGACAGGGCACTGGTGCAAAGAGGGAGGTGGTCCTTCGTAGATCAGCCCAGGCTTCTTTGATATAGGACACCCATTGGATGGGAACGGAGAGGCAGAACAATGCTGTTTTAGGTGTGCGGTGGGAGATCCCAGAGGGGTGACTGTGGGGCCAGTCTAGGTGGGACTACCTGGGGTTCACACTGAACAGACGTCTGGCAAGTATGCAGAGGAAACAGAGGCAGAAGAGACTTTGATTTAAGCAGCTTAAGGAAGCCACAGGGAACTGGGCCAATGTGTGGTTACCTTTTTTGTTTAATAGCTCTGCAGTGTGGCAAGGGCAAAAGTGCCAAGTGTCAAAGCAGTTATGATCCTAACTAGAGATGGGAAGGCCTGGAAAAAACAACAACAGGATTTCCCCCGTTTTTTTCAAAAACCATTTTTTCTGTTTGGTTTTGTCAGATGGCAGTGGTGGTTGCTCGTGAGTAACCAGCCAGGACTCAGACCTGTCTTTTACAGGTTTTATTTTGGTGCAAACTATTTACAGTGCAGAGCCACAAGTTCATGACTGCCTCAATCGCTAGCAGAATCCGGGAGTGGTTGTCTCCTGGAACTCCCCCAACATAAAAGTCTCGTTACTCCCAGCCTTTTCCTTCCCTCTTTGCGCTTTAGACCTCTACGCAGGGTGGGCGATGGAAGGGGTGTGCTTCCCTCCTGGCCGGCTTGGCCAGGAGCGGTGCTGAGGCTCCCTGCAACATCCTCTGGTCCTTTTCCCTCTTCCCCACTGGAGGTGAGGCTTTCCTCATCACCGGAAGAGGAACTGCTTCGCAAGATTTTCAGAGGCTCCCTGTAACACAACTGCCCCTCTGTTTCCCGCCCCTGTTCCGATGGCAGTTCCCTGACAGGTTTGCCCGAATCTTTTCCGGTTTTTCCCCAGGTCTTCCCATCTCTAATCCTAACCCTCTTCCCAAAATTATGTAAAACTCTGGATAGCTCAGTTGGTTAGTATGTGGTGCTGATGATGCCAATTATGCCCATATGGGACAGCTGCATATCCCTGCATTGCAGGGGTTTGAACTAGAGGATCCTGATGGTTTCTTCCAACTCTGCAATTCTCTGATTCTCTCCCCTCTCTCAAAGACAGAGCATGCTCTGCTGCAGGATACAGCTCCTGCTTAGACTAGGCCTGTAGCCACCTGGCCAGGCAAACCAGCAATTACCTCTGGGCAAACCAGAGTGATAAATGGCTCTCCTGACTCTTTAGGATTTAATGGGCAGGAGAAAAGCACGTGCATACAAATCATCACCGTGATGCTGTTTTCCACTTGGGGCGCTAGCCTGCAAACACTTTTGTTTGTCAAGGCCAAGAAAGCAGCTGTGCATAAGATCGCCCGGTTCCAATCCAGGAAGCAGGTTTGTATCACACGCAACAGAAGCTCACCTTTCTCACCAAATCGTTCTCTTCTATCTGTCCAAGGTCTCTCCCAGAGGCCTGTGCAATGCGCTTCCCTGCAACCAGGTTCCCCACCATCACAGAGGCGGGGCCGACACCTGTTGGCAGCAGCAAACACTTGGTAAAGGAAGGCAAAAACCACACAGTTGTGTACAAAAGCAGTATGGGAGGAAGGGAACTAAATTAGGCACCACCCTGGTAAGAGGATTCCAAGAATAAGGCATGAGACTGAGCCTTACGGGGGAGGAAACCACAGCAGATACGTTTAAAAAACCCCTAAAACAATGCAAAATAGACACACAGGGCAAAGATCCATTTATGCTGCTGGGAAAGCCTGTCAAAACAAAAATATCTTCAATTTCTTCTAGGAAGTGCAGATAATGAGTGCCTGTTGTACTCAACAGCAACACTACTGCACAGAACATATGCAGCCACACTGAAAGCCCTGCTCCAGGTTACTGCAGAACAGGTTTCTGAGATCTTTTAATTACTTCATGAAAAATAAATTGTGTTCATTTCAGAGTATTCATTCTATAGATTTTTTGGGTGGGGGGGCACCATCCCATCCCTGTGTTCTGTCCCAAATAAAGTTCCATCCGTTAATTTTCTTGAAAAGAAGTTATAAGGCCTTCCTGGTCACATGAACAGTATCAGTGAAGGGATTTCAGCCAAGAATAAGCTTCCGGTCCAATTAGACTGCAGTGCTAAACACAACTTCCTAACTAAGTCCCATTGAACTCAACGAGGCTTACTTCTGAGTAAACGTTTATAGGACTGTGTTGCTAGTGTGGATTTTTTTTTTTTAAAAGAACCAGGGCCCTGCGGGACTTGACATCTTTCCGCAGGGCCTGCAAGACAGAGCTGTTCCACCAGGCCTTTGGCCAGGGCACAGCCTGACTCCCTCCCTCGGCAATCTTCGCAGAGCTCTGGCCTAATGGTTGCCAGTGGCTTGAATTAATTAATTTTATAATGAATGATTTTAGAGTGTTGTTTATGCTGTACTTTTGTACTGTTTTATTGTTGTTAGCCGCCCTGAGCCCGGCTTCGGGTGGGGAGGGCGGGATATAAATAAAATTTATTATTATTATTATTATTATTATTATTATTATTATTATTATTATTATTACTGTCGTGTTTTCTCATACAGTTACCTGGTTGTTTTTGCCTGGGTTTTGGCAGATTAGTCACACACGTGTGCGGGCACATGAGAATGTTGCATGGGTGCAGTGACCCCTCCAGGAAGTGCTGTTTGGTCTGAGATATATGGATCCCTCCCAGAGGAGTTTTTGGCAAAGTATTGGCTGGAACAAGAGCGAGGCAATATACTCCCACTTGGTGAATGCTGTCGATCGCCTAGGAATAAGAAAACAAGAGAATGACTTTCCAGCGCAGCTGAGCTGTGAATCGTTTCAATTCATTATCTGGGCGGCTCAAGAAGAGATGCTGGCAAACCCATCACCGAAAGCTACAATGTAAATATATCACAAGCTTAATGGTCACTGCTACCTTGCAAGTAAGATATTGAGCTAATAAACAACGGGCAGTTAGAAATAATCAAGGCAGGCCACATTCTCACAGGAAGCTTTCTGCACTCCTAATTTACAATGAAAGCATATTATACAGTAAAGCTTTTTTTTGGGGGGGGGATGGGATTTAAGGTGTGGGGTTGAAGAAATAGGCCTACATTATGTTTTCACCTTTGCAGGTGGGATAGTCAGGGGAGGGGTCATTAACCTTGTGTGCATGGGCACTACATGATCTTCAGCTCCTAGTGCATTGAAAAAGGTTTCTCCCTTTCAATAAAAACACACACCTTCACGTTGTATTGCCCTTATTTTGAAACAATTACTTTTAAAAGTGACTTTAGGGGAAACCTTATGCAAATATGTTAATAACAGTAAGAGAAACAAGATGTGTGTGGCTTTGGGTTTGTTTCTTGCACCACTCCTTGTTTTTGAATCCCACACACTTTTGCCGTAATTCAAAATAAAAAGAAAGAAAGAAATGCACTCCTATACCGAATACATTTACTTGGTATTGAGCTTTATTGGGACAATGGGATCCGCTTCTGAATAAATATACACAACTGCTTTTTAAAAAATACTGAAAGCTGGATTTAGCAGCTGTTGCTGGTGGGCTTCCTTTGGCCCTACGAAATTTAAACCTGTACAGTGGTACCTCAGGTTAAGTACTTAATTCGTTCTGGAGGTCCGTTCTTAACCTGAATCTGTTCTTAACCTGAAGCACCACTTTAGCTAATGAGGCCTCCCACTGCTGCTGCGCCGCCGGAGGACGATTTCTGTTCTCATCCTGAAGCAAAGTTCTTAACCTGAGGTACTATTTCTGGGTTAGCAGAGTCTGTAACCTGAAGCGTATGTAACCTGAAGTGTATGTAACCTGAGGTACCTCTGTACAATAAAATGCTTTGCCTAAGAGGTTTTAATATTATACCTCTGTTTCTGTTTCTGTATGTAACAGGTGTGACATACGGAATTATCATCATCATCATCATCATCAATTCCATGCGTGAACCCAAATACATATGAATCACTTTTTGCTGGGTGGGGCTGAATTTATTTTGGTTCTCGCCACCTTAGAAGAGGCTGCTTTGTGCAAAAATAAACATGTAGTGGCCCTTAAGAATGCAGAAGTTGGCCATCTCTACCAATTGCATCCCACTTCATTGATCTAGAAACTCCAGCCACAGACAAGACTCCTCAGTGTGTCTGGCAAAGCATGGGACACCACTAGCTGCTTCTGTTCCTAACAGGATGCCAGTCCAGAGAGGGACCAATTTAGCTCAGGGACATTCTAACCTGCAGAACACGGCTCATCCACTGGAAACTGTCCTCTTCCGAAGCATCTGGCCGTTGTTCAGCCACCACCACAATCCTCTCATCGTAGAACACAGTCACAGAGAACACCGCGATCCTAAAAAGGAACAGAAGATGTGCTGTAGCGTGCATTCTTTGCTGGTGTAACCATGTCTGAACAGGGTAGGCTGAAAGAGATCACAGAGCCCGGCTACAAAGCCACCCCTCCCTTTTTAGGGCAACCAGAAATTGCATCCTAGTCACACACACCTTACAGCTCCCCGTCCTCCTCACTATTCCCTCCGCTGTGCAATGACCCAAATCTGGAACATCTGCAAAATTTATGGCAGAAAGTGTTTCTAACAAGTGCACGACAGCCTACAATACTGATTACCATGGAATGCGGGGAAAAGATGATAATTAAACAAAATTCAAGGCGATTTCAGACATCTCACTGGCCAGTGGGTATCATCCATGCTGGAATAATTTATACTGACAGTACTGGCGGGGTGGTTACAGTTACATTCATCAGAGAACCAGGATGTGTGTTGCCGCTACCTATCAAGTGAACACTCAGTGGCAGAGGTGGCGTAAGTTGGCAGAGGATATAAGCAGCATCATGGCAAAAAGGCATGAAACGAGGAAAGGAACAATGGGAAGCAAATGCAAATATCTCAAGGACTTTCGCCATGTTTTGTGTCACCATCCTCTGCCCTCATAAAACAAAATCCATACTGCATAATAAGGGAATGGCAACTTTCATAGCAAACAGGTTCTGTATTTGTGTGGCTCTCTAATTACATGCCACTGGATAATGAATTTTAGAAGTAAAACGGTGATCATCCCTTGCGAGAGGGATTCATTAGACACCATCTACAGACATGCCTGTATAATATACAACTTTTTAGCACCATCAGATAACTAAACAGGTGCCATCTCCCCTACTTTTAAAATGGCCAAGTCTGCTGCTATTGAAAGACTGCCCTGAGATTTCCTGGATTTGAAGGCACAGGGGGAGGGAACAATAACACTTGACATTCTCCTGTAATTTTGGAACCATGTTCAAAAGTACACTAGTAAACAACAGATGAACACCCATAATTCCCCAGTTCGTTATTTTTTTATGGAGATGCAGACTTGCCTTCCTCTGTAAACCGTCTTTATAGATTCAACAGCCAGTCCAGTGGCCACAATGTCATCGGCATTATGTCTGCGTCCACTAACAATGAGCATCCCATCTATTTTTCCAACGACGAATACCAAGCTGCCCTGTATGGGGGAGGGGGGGGAGGCATCAGCAAACACAATCCTTCTCCCCATGATCACCAACTGCTTCCCCTTCTGCTATTTTGTTAATTCTTTTATTTCATGTATTTAAACCACCCTTCCTACCAGGTAGCGTACATGCATCTTACAAGAGACCACAAAAGAAAATTATGATCATTTAAATCAGACCTTTTATTATGGCAAAGACCACAGAAATCCACCCAACGTGAAGTCTAAACTTAGGTTTCCCTCTCAACCTGTTAATTAGTGATTGAAAAACAACAACTGTGAAATATGAGAAGATACTGAAAGAAAGGAAATTTGGGTGGATGATTCTAAACTATTCATAGAAACTGGACTGTGAATCAGATAACGGGGGGGGGGGGAGTAATTGTAGCATCTAAGCCACTGGGTCCTAAAGTGTGGGCCAGGGCACACTAGTATGCCACACAAGTATGTGAATTAAGCCAACATGTCGAATGGATTCACCAGTCTACGCTCACAGGAAAAGGGAGACCCCATGCAACATTTTTCTCGTCTCCCTCTGCTAATACATGAGAAATAAAGAAGTAAGGCTGCACCAAGATTCCCAAATGCAGCCTGTGCTGCAGATGATAAACTTGGAGGAACTTCAGAAGCAGGTTTGCCCAGAAACATTGCCACTGCCTAGAAAATGCAGCTCAGCTCTACTTTGGGCATAGGAAAAGGCAGGATGCCAGGAAGCAGTCTTAATGGGGATATCTCCTGGCTGCAGTGAGAATGACTATCTGTTTATTGTTCTGAAAACTAACAACTTATATATATATATTGGAGGTAGGTAGGTGATTAAAGTAAGAGTGAAGTGTGTCTCTAACTTTAACAATGAAGGAGCAAACACTGTATCCTAGGCACCAAAAGTTGTGAAGCAAAGTTCTAACCAATTAGAGTTATATGATAAATGCTTGCCTCTTTCAAAATAAGTTGCCAAATGTATAATAATAGGATATGTTTGTAAGAGGGGGGAAGGCATCACAGGGGGATTCAGGAGGGTTTTGCTTTGTTTTAAACACATTTCTTTGCACAGGCTTGTGTACATCCTGGTCCAGTGACTGCCTACTGTGAGATCCAGTGTGATGTAGTGATTTAGGGTGTTGCACTAGGACCTAAGAGACCAAGGTTCAAGTCTCCATTCAGCTTTGTAGCTCGCTGGGAGACCTTGGGCCAGTCATTGTCTCTCAGCATAATCTACTCCAAAGGGTTGTTGTTGTGAGGGTAAAATGTGAAAGGGGAGAAGGTCCCCTTAAGCTCCTAGGAGGAAAGGCAGGATATTAATGTAACTATTAATGAAAGAAGGAAAAGGGCAATGAATGCAGGTGAACGTACAGGTCCCACAAAACCTAGCAAACCAGAGCGCACAAACGGTACGTCGCCCACAGGAGAGCCAGCAGAATTCATAGGGATGACCTGAAAGAAGAAAAGGAAGGACATCAGGGGACATCATTTCTGTACAGGAAGATGCCCAGTTTATTCCCACTGCAATACAGCAAGAGCCCCTTCCAGATGGAAGTAGCCCAGGGAAAAAAACCAATCCTTTCCCCTGGAACATGCTTTCCTTACATAACCCAGGCATTGACATTAATTGGAACAGAGTGCAAACCCAGAAAGCACAAAACAAGGAACGCTGACTCTCACTGACAGGCGCAAGACAGTTTTACTAGTAGGCTTAACAAGATTGGAAACCAGGGCATGATCTGCTGCTGTGATGCTATGGTGCTCAGAAGCATCTTGTTGCTCCTCTGTATTCACTGCTATGAAGGTGATGTGTGTGCTGACCTTTCCTCCCCTGAGTTACCTCAATTTATTTTGAGCACACAAAAAATTGCACTCACAAGATCTACGTTTTCAGAGGAAACTGACAAGGATTAACTTGGTGGAAATGAAGGAAGGACAATACAGCTAGCACAGCAGGGAATAACAGACTCTGTCTACAGGACAGGGAGGTTCTCTGTGTATGAAACAGTGTGCTCCAGCTGTGCTGGAAAATAAATCACACACCCTGACTGCCTCAATGCCCTCCACAGTTCTACTCTGAATCCTACCCCTATATAACCAATAACATCCCAAATTTCTCAGCCACCATGGCAACTGGAAACTTGCTTTAAAAAAGTGAGCGTCCAGATTCTTACAACTCCAGACTGCAGAACTGAGTTAGTAACTTCACACTGCAGAACAAATACAAAGCCAAAGGCTTGTGCATCTTTTCTATGCATAGGGAGTCTCAGTTAAAGAGGTGTACAGATTAAGAATTGCAATTGATTTTCCATATTCAACCTTTCAACTTCCAAAGCAAGTTGAGTGAATGCAGCCTGCCTGGATCTCTGGAAAGCCTAAAGCTCTCAACTCTAAGAGAAATGAGCAGAATTATTTATTCAGATTATTTATTCAGATGTGGCATCTGTGATCTCCAATATTCATCATGGTGCCACAAAAACAGATTTTTAGTCTTTCAGTGGCTAATTGTAGGTGGTTCAACTTTTGGTACAGATACTCCCACACAGTGCTAAATTTGAGACAGTGTTTAATTAAGCTTGTATAGTCAGCTGTTAAGAACGTATGTTCAGTGCAGAAAGTCCTCAGTTGAAGTCTCACCTCAACCATGAGCTCATGGGTAGCTTAAGGAAAGCCACTCTGTCAGCCAAAGCTCCACCACTCTTTGCAAATCTGTGATATGGGGAGCATACTGACCTACCCTACTGGTCGCCATAGGGATTGCTAAGAATATATGCAAAGAAGAGTTTTTAGTACAGTCGTACCTTGTTTTGTGACTGGGATCCGTTCTGGAGCCCCGGCCACTAGCCAAAAAGGATGCAGGGCAAAGTGCCACGTCTGCGCACGCGTGTGGAGCGGTTTGTGCTTCTGCGCATGCGCGAAACGAGATTTAGCGCTTCTGCGCATACGTAAGCAGCAAACCCGGAAGTAACCTGTTCCGGGTTTGCTGCGGACGTTCACTGAAGTGGACACTAGACAAGGCAGACATTCGCGGAGGTATTACTGTACTTGCAAGCACAATACGAATGCTTAATAAATATTATAAAAATTAAACACGGAAAGATTCCCTTTTCCTTTCCCATCCACTATCTCAAATAAAGCAAAAAGCTGTGAAAAGCCCAAACAAACCCTCTGCTAACTCAATAAAACAGAGCACGATCCATTTAAAGTCAGAATGCAGAATTACATACCTCAAATGTGCTTTTAGTAACTCCAGTCAGCCCATAATACATCATTCCTCCTGTTCTGGAGCTAACACAGATTTCGCCAATCTCATCTGTCTTGCAGAGCTGAGGAGGTCCATCAGGCTTCACTATGCACATCATCCCTAGAACAAATCAAATGCCATTAGGGAACCTCCCGTTCAGTTTCGGAGATCAACTCCTTTGATGGAAATATAAAAGAGGAAATGGAACAGAACCAAGCTTGGGACCCAAGTACACCTTTTAAGAAGCAACTGCTATGCTTAGAGCAGCTACGGTCCTATTTTTGTCTGTCTCCTTGTTTAAGGTGTTCAAGTTATCAAACAGTTAACTTTAATGGGCAAAGCCTAATCTGGACTTTTCTTTCTTTCACAGCTTGTGCTTCCAGCATGTCGATCATTAGTCATCCCAGTAAAGCTCCTTTACGTTGTATTTTTGTTGGTTTCTAACTAGCTGCAAGTTCATTTCTAAGCACAGGAGAGGATGGGATGAGAGATGGAGACTGCAGAAAATTAGACGCATGGGTATGTCATGGGGTGATATGGGCACAGACAGCAATTTCCCTAAGATGGAATACATATTCTCAAGGTAAATGCTACCACAAAGCTAAATTGTGCTGCTGAGACCTTTCCAAGCGCGTGATTTAAAAGGTGGATTGGCCACAGGTAACGTGAGCCTTAAGAAGCAAAAGGATTAGAGGAACACAATACCCATTTTCTTTTTGAGTGGGCAGAATAAGCCCAAACAATTTGAATAACCATCAGATGAAAAAGTCAGTTAGCAGTACCCAGAGGATTTTAAGGGGGCAACAGCAAAGGATTACATAGCAGCTGAGGCTACCGCAGGAGCAAAGCAGCCTTTGTGGCAGACAACATGGCTGCCCGACTCCCATTGTTTATTTGAAGCATTTTTACCTTGCTCTTCAGCCAAAGAACCTCCCAGAGTGCTTACATAATATCAGTAAAAATAAGGCAGCCCCTTCCCACAAATTTAAAACCTAAAGGACGCAACACAAGAGGAAAAAGTGAGGAGGAGGGAAGAGGAAAACAAACACACCCAGACACCAATTCTTAAAGCTGCTTTTTAATTCTTACAACGGCCAGCTGGATTTGAAAACAGTTCAGGGGAAAGAGGAACAAAGAAACCTCTGCTGCAGCCTGAAAGGATAGCTATTGTTAGGTGATAGATGAGAGAGGGAGGAGCCCAAACAGAGAAAGTTTGAAACATTTCAGAGCAGGGCCATGTACTGTCCCCTTCCACCACCATGATCCTCACCTCCTGGCATCACATGTCCAACATCCTGCACAGTGAGAGCCGAGTTCTTATCTTCTGTGTTCACACGTATGACACTATAACTCAATCCATTCATCGATAAGATGGCTCTCCCAGGCAAGGGTGCCCCAGGAACACCAGGTCTAGGAATACAAGAGGCATTAATATACTACAGCACAATATGAGGGACACTGCTGGCTTCCTACTGATCATGGCCGGGGTGGGGAACTTCATGCTTGGGTATGTATATGAATGTGGCCCTCCTGGCCTCTCTATTTGGCCCGTGACACCCTTATGTGCTCCACATCCTTCCCAGGCACTTTTACCTGGCTGGAATGTACCCACAAACAATTATAAGAAAAAGGAAAAAAAATATTCTGAATCTCAGAAGCCATAACAGCAAGAGGGATCGCTGCGCAGTGAAAGCAGCAATCCCTCTTGCTGTTCTGGCTTCTGGGATAGCTGTGCAGCCTGCATTCACTCCAAAAGATGCACACACATTTCCCCTTACTTTTTAGGAGGGAAAAGGTGAGTCTTATAGAGCAAAAAATACGGTAGCTATGTACTGGCTACAACTTTCGTTTCAGATGCCCCAGATAAGAAACGAGCTTGAAGTATTTGTAAATTGGTGGCATCTCTTTAAAACACACAAGAGGGTAGTTGGGAAAATCAGACATCACCTACCTCCGAATTGCCACAGTCATTGCTTCAGGAGATGTTGCGCAAGGACATATTGCCTCCGGTTTAAGCCCATGGCTCTGGAACAAGCTTAGGAAAGCATCGCAAGAAGACACAGACCCTAAAAGGCAATCATTATCATTTTAAACTGTGAACAGGGCCTGCTAACAGAAACACAAAGGCTGCTTTAGGAAAGCCATCTTCTGTGTACAATTTATATGATGCCTAAATGTAATAATATTTCCTAAAGATTTAGTGCACTGCAGACATGTCTGAGTGCTATAATAGAGTGCCTCTTTCTAAAATCAGACTTCCTCACTTAATTACTGTGCAGTAATATAGTTCTGGAGCCCCAGGCATATTATAATTTGCGGGAGGCCTGTCTGCAGATGAAGTACACAAAAAGGCTGGATAAAAGCATATAATAATAAAACTGCAATGCCCACATTGTGCTATTTATAAGGCCAGAAGAACCTCCACCTTCCTTTCAAAGCTCTCTGAGCATCCAAACCTTAAAAAGGAATTACGGGAACTGATGTTAATTCTAACTGTACAAAGCACTTCACAATAATCCCTAGGATTCTAAGAACCTCTGTGCAGACTCCTTGTGAATCTGAAAACATTTGTGAAAGAAGACAATTACAAGGTTTAAGTGCTCCCCCACCACACCCAGAAGATTAAGGCGTATCTTCCCAGTGCATTCTGCCTCCATCTGATCCAGAAGTGCTAATTGCATTCAAATTGTACTGCTTGCCAACACCATCTGGCCAGACACTCAATTAAGCCCCCAAGAGGAGCAGCACCCTGTTGCTCATTTCTTTCAAAGACCCTTTGCCTCATCCCCTGTGAGCAATTTAAAGATGCTCAGGTCTCCTCCTCTATGCTGCCTGTTAATGGAGGGGGTGATTCTCCACCCCCCCCCACCCGGACAGAAATGGCTGTTGTCCTCTTTTAAAGATACAATTCTCATAGGACTTCTGCAAAGTCTTTGGCCATTTCTCTAGAGGTTGCCTTGAAATAGACCCCCAATACTATGTCTGTCAGAATATATCCAAGTGTTTTAATCCCATTTCTTTAACTTTGCCAGTATAACTCAAGTTATTACATGCTTAGAAGCAGACAAAAGCAAGTGTTACCCTTATCTGACTACTGCCATTCCAAATTACTGCATCTAAGATGATTTAGCAAGGGGTTCTTGTATACAGAACACCTTTGCTCTTTATTATGAGTTTTGTTTTTAGTGTTGTTACCTGTCTCGCATACTTAAGGCAGCACTAAGCTAGAATATCTAGGCAAAACTAAAACTGCAATTCAATTCCTCTTATAAGAAGAAGAAGAGTTTGAATTTGATAACCTGCTTTATCACTACCTGAAGGAGTCTCAAAGCGGCTAACATTCTCCTTTCCCTTCCTCCCCCACAACAAACACTCTGTGAGGTGAGTGGGGCTGAGAGACTTCAGAGAAGTGTGACTGGCCCAAGGTCACCCAGCAGCTGCATGTGGAGGAGCGGAGACGCGAACCCGGGTCCCCAGATTACAAATCTACCGCTCTTAACCACTACACCACACTGACTCCCAGAATATATCCAAGTGTTTTATAGGGTTTAAAGTTAAAGAAATGGAATTAAAACTCTATAAACTCTATAAATTTCTTTAACTTTCTAACTCTATAAAAGCAGCTGCAGAATATTTGGCAACTCACTGTTCTGTAAGACAGTAATCATTTGAACTGCTTGAATGAATTGCAAAAAATATAATGAATTGCTTACATAGATTGCAAAAAATACAATGAAGCAATCCTTTTATTTACCTCTGTTCTACAAAATAAACTGCAACAAATGCAAACAGTACAGGGAAAGTTCTCTTGACTGACATACATACACACAATCTTTGCTCTCTATTCTTCTAATTTGAAAATATAGAAGAAATAGTTATAACCAATTTCCTATTGGAGTACAATGAAATATAGATAAAAGGTAAAGGACCCCTGAATGGTTAAGTCCAGTCAGAGGCGACTATGGGGTTGTGGCGCTTATTTCGCTTTCAGGCTGAGGGAGCCGGCGTTTGTCCACAGACAGTTTTCCGGGTTATGTGGCCAGCATGACTAAACCGCTTTGGGTGCAACGGAACACCATGACGGAAACCAGTGTGCCCAGAAATGCTGTTCACCTTCCCGCTGCAGCGGTACCTATTTATCTACTTGCACTGGCGTGCTTTCAAACTGCTAGGTTGGCAGGAGCTGGGACAGAGCAACGAGAACTCACCCCATCACGGGGATTCAAACCACCAACCTTCTGATCAGCAACCCCAAGAAGCTCAGTGGTTTAGATCACAGCGCCAAGAATTACTGAATTGCCCCCTCTCTCGCATAGCTCATCAGAAGATTAAGTTACATTTCCTCAAGAGGCAAAGATTTTATCCAATGCTTTGCCCCCTGTGGACCACTCACTTCCATTGTATTGCATCTGGCTGCCCATGCCATAAATGATCTCACAGCATGCAGGCAAATAAGTGTATACAGCCTTAGGCTGCAATCCCATACTTGGAAATAAATCTTACTTGTATCCATGTGCACACACACTTTTCAATGCTCTACTGCCAAGTATGTGAATAAGTTATCTTCACTGAACACAATTCTGAAGACTGTTGGAGGAAAACCTGCTAAATACGCAGGCACTACGTCAGGAAAACAGGTCCACGTGGATACTCACAAGGGTTAGCACCATCTGTTACAATCAGCATCCGCAGGGAATTTAAGCTGACATCTCTTTGGTCCCGGTGAGCCATCATGGCCCAGTGCAAATCTCGACACTTCACCAAAGCCACCTTAGCTGCAACCGAGAGAATTAGAGAAAGTCAGTGCACCAAAGTGGAGGCTTACTTGTTGCTCCTTTAAGTAAAAGCCACAGGGATATTCTCAGAGATCTGAAGGACAAAACTCTAGGCAGACTTAGGAGGCAAATCCCTTTGGTAAACAAATGCTAAGACTACAGGGTGAGAAGATACCAGCCAATTCTCCAAGATCTCCAATGAGAAAGTAGCAGAACCATGTAGCCTAAGGCTATGTTCCCAGTAACAATCAAGAGTCACACATCCCTTTAGCAGCTTCTCTGCACCCCATTCAGCTCCATGGGCATGGGAACAGGACTGGGGACCAGATAGGGGCCAGATATGTTTTTCTATAGATGTTTTGCATATCAATACTTCCTGCACCTAATAAATGGGGAGAGTGTCAGTTTGCATTTCTTGGTACAGAAAGTATTGAGCGGATGTGTAGAGATCTTTCCTATTCTATTTAATTCAAGAGTAGCTTCTCTGTGTGAAAGAAAGGTTTGTGATGTTGGGTTATTTCTTCAGAGAAGCTGACTACAGCTGGCTTAAACTGTTATCTTTTTCTGTCAAGGTCATGCTGACTATAATAATAGGCCAGAAGGAGCCGGGGTTTCTCTTTCTCTTTCTTTTCCTTCTGGTGTGATGTTCTGCACATGGTATGCTTAGTGTTAAGGTTTAGTCTTATTGTAAGTTATTCTAAGTTTAAATTAAGTCTGCTGCAATTGGATTTCTTATGGACAGTGCCAATCCTGAATGTATTTGATTTGTGACCATTATTCTCATTTGCATTCAGTAGCAGTAAAACTCTGCTGGATGAAATACAATTGCCTCTTGTCTATATTTGGGGAATCCTGAAACGTGTTTTAAGTTTTTACTCTGCTAACTATACATTGTTCTGCTCTGGATCATATCGAGTAGAATTTCATGACAAGTCAGCTGTGCAACGGCCTTTCAATGCCCACCTTTGTGAGTGTGAACCCTCTGTACCCAGGAAAGAGGGCAGGTTTTCATCACTGAGTAGGGCACACTGACGGTGTGCAGCTTGTTCATTACACTCTGAAAGACAGAAAGAGAGCCGGTTTTACACATGCACACACAGAGAATAACCCAGGTGCAAATCAAATAAAAACAAACCACCAGCAAAAATGTGTGGTTTCCATGCACATGAAAAGGCGTTTTCTCTATAACCACAATGAATCCCATCCAATAAATCTAATTCATAGGATTTTAAGATAATGCTGACATGCTACACTTCACATTCCAGTGGGGTTGCAGTCATACCATTCTTCAGTGGTCCTTCCACCTTTAAGACTAAGCCGAGTCGGGCACGTGATGAAATTATTCATAAGGGAACAGTTAGGGCTAGAGGTGCCAGCTTGCAAGGGCGATGTTGTGGGCATGAGCATAACGCTTCCCTCGCTAAGCCGGGCAGAAGCTTCCCAGGCTTTGGGAAGGAGGTTCCAGGGGGAGCATTTAGGAGACCAGACTAGCCCCCCTAGTCCAATAACCTCCTGCCTCTGTAGCCTACGAAAAGAAGTCATGGTAAAGTTTCTGCAGATCATCCCCTTAAAATGCTGACTCACCGTTAGCATGCTATGCCACAATCCTGCATCTTTCTTGAAATCCAGGACGTTCACTATGGTCTCACCTGCAACAGAAATGTCAACACTTAACTTGTCTGAAATTTTGCTTCCCGAGGTGCAACTTTCTATTCTGCTAAACAAACACAAAGTCTACTCCAGGGTTCCATGAATAATCATATTGTACTGGCCACTTCTCAGACTTGCCATGAAAAACCAAAATCTCTCCCCTTAGATGCTTACAACAAGCTTCTTAACAGGAAAATAAATCTCCTTCGTTGATAATGCCAAGCATTTCTCTAACAAGAAATTTACCTACAAAACGTTCTACATACACACTTAAACAGATTTGTATTGACAAAGGGGGCGGGGGATGGAACACTATTTTAATTGTTTTATTCTATTTTATTTCATTGCAGTGGTGATTGGTATTGGCTGCTTCAAGAGTCCAACAGGGCAGATTAAGATGCCTGTAAATAAACTGCTATGAATGCTCTGTTTTGGTTTATCTGAAGGCCCATCTATTCTAGGATCCTGTTCTCACAGTGGCCAACCAGAAGGCTACAGAAAGCCTGAAAGTAAGACCTGAACACAACAACACTCTCCCCGCTTGTGATTACCAAACAAGTGGTATTCAGAGGAAAGCTGAAGCAAAAGCCACTGGCAATGTGTACTGAGTATTTAGGGAAGCTAAGAAAATGCCTGGTGAAAGGAATGTTACTGAATTTTTAAAAATAAAAATAAATCACAATATCCTTCTCCTTTGCATGTAAAAGCTACTAGGGATCAGTTTACAAAGTCAAGCTGCTCCTTGCAATAATTTCATAGAATCAAAGAACTGTAGATTTCGAAGGGACCATAAGGGCCATCTAGTCCAACCCCCTGCAATGCAGGGATCTTTTGCCCAATGTGAGACTCAAACCCACGACCCTGAGATTAAGGGTACCATGCTCTACCAGCTGATATATGTGGGTATATTGTTATAAAATGGCCTAGAATATTCAATGCAGAGTGGCACATAAATGCTTTAATACAATGATTAAAAATTAAGGAACTATATCATTTTGTACAGAGAAACACACCAGTGAACCAAACTGTGTACAGTGGTACCTCTGGTTGCGAATGGGATCTGTTCCGGGGCCCCATTCGCAACATGAGCAGAACACAACCCGCGTCTGCGCGTGCCACGATTCACCGCTTCTGCGCATGTGTGACGTTATTTTGAGCGTCTGCGCATGCGTGAGTGGCGAAACCCGGAAGTAACCTTTTCCGGTACTTCTGGGTCGCCGCGGGACGCAACCTGAAAAGACGTAACTTGAACCAAACGTAACAAGAGGTATGACTGTATACAGGAGACAGCAGCTATCTCACTATGAAATAACACCATTAGCTTACGAGACATACATGCAAGTCTCTCTCAGTGTGGCTGGGCAATGAAACCTATATCACACTGAAGCATTTGGCAGTGTGAACTGGTGCTCCGTTTGCAAACAATCACTTTGATTTAATGGGTGTAGCGCATAACTCCTAAAGACTAGCACTGGGCTGGGTTCACAGTTCTCTGGAGAGAGCTGCCCACCAGGACATGACTCCCTGTACTCATAATGCAGCCAGGGTGGACAGCACTCACCTTCAGAGTAGTTGCAGGCCTGAGACAAAGCCTGGCAGTGAGCCAGCATAGCAATTCGTGACACGGTCACACCCATCACACTCCCCTCCTTGCTGGTCTTGTACTGAGAAAAGCGCACAAATATCAACAATTCAGGGATCAAAGTGCTGTTATATTTGCCTTAACCATTCACAAAGCTGAAGGCAGAGAGCCCTTTACTCTTTCCTGTGTATATGCATGTGTGTTTGCATGCAAGGCAGAATATGGATAAGCGAGCAAAATTGAGTAGAATGAGAAAAAATACAAGCTTGAATTTGTTGCCAGGGTTTCCCAAACCTGGGTCTCCAGCTGTGTTTAGACTACAATTCCCATCATTCCTAGTTAGCAGGACCAGTGGTCAGGGATGATGGGAACTGTAATCTAGAAAACAGCTAGAGACCCAAGTTTGAAAAGCCCTGCTCTACCTATGCTATTCCCATTTTCTCTCTCTCTCTCTCTCTCTCTCCCTCTCTCTCTCTCTCTCTCAAAATAAAGTGTGAACAGACTCACCAACAAAGGCAACAGACCATTTGAAATGAGGATTAGAACTCCCAAAGTATTCCCATAAACCAGGGATAGGGAACCTGTGGCCCTAAAGAAGTAGCTGGGACTCCAACTCCCATTAACCCCAGTTGGCATGGCCAATACTCAGGGATGATGGGAAATGTAGTCCAACGTCTGGAAGACTACAGATCACCCATCCCACTACAAACTCTTATGGCAGAAGCTTCTGCTACTCTTAAGGTTAAAAAAATCTGCTTGAGAAGAACAAAGGGCACTGGAAGAACTTCCGCGTAAATTGCGTCCTCAATTTATAATTGTGCCAGTTGACAAAGATGCTTAAACTACAACGTCTGGTGAGAAAGGGCGCATTAGGAGGACGTGAGGTTTTGGCAGCAAGGCACACAGACACTTGAAACATCCTAAATATATTACAAGTTCAATAGCCAAGGCAGCATATGCTGTTTTGTTGATTTTTACTCACTACATACCTCAATGTAAGCTGGCTCAGTCCCCGCGTTTGAAATGTTGGGCTGCCAGTCCTTTGGTGACTTAGAGAGGTACTTGGAATCTGTTACAACCCACTTGAGCCTAGGCCAACCTAAAACCGAAAGTAAAAAAGTCACTTCTAGGTTGCAATTATTTTTTGATGCATTCACATTGCAAATAACGCAATCTGGCTCCCCCAGAGGAACCTGCTGCAATGCTGCAAGCCTCACAAAGCCCTTAAACAAGTTTTCTTCCCCACCTCCCCAGAAATACAAGGTTATGAAAAGTTTATCTGGGTTTAGGCTGGTGGGGATCATAAAGAGACATGTAAAGAGGCAGAAAGTTAAAGCCGCTTCATTCAGAGTATTATTCTGACATAGAGAAGATTTCCATGTATGAAAATTAAGATCATGCATGAATTATTTGGTCACAATTACATGTTCTGTAGCTGTTCTGCACTGGTGGCTTCCCCAAATGCATCATCACGGCAAAACAAGCAAAATGTGTGCTTTTCATACATAACCACACAGAGGCCATGATTAGTGGGTGCAGAAATGCTTAAGTATGTAACACTTTTACAGCTTCGTCATTCAATAGCAGAATTGGATTGCCCTGTAAACCACCAATGACCATGAAGTAATGTTGCAGCGTGCTCCCGGCAACCCATTCCCATTGTAAAAAGCATCAGGGGCTGTGGCTCAGTAGTAGAGCACATGCCTTTCACGAAAGCAGCCCCCATTCCAGTTACTAGTAACCCCAAATATCTCAGGTAGCAGGAATAGGGGGTGGAGTTGTTTGGTTCTTCTGAAAACTGGCTGCAAGCCCTGCTTCTGCCAACCTGGGCTGATGGGTAATTGAGGGCTTGCTTTATCATTTACATGTCAATAACTACAGCCAGGGAACCTTAATTTATGAACAAGTTAAAAGGTAAAGGGACCCCTGACCATTAGGTCCAGTCATGACCAACTCTGGGGTTGCGGCGCTCATCTCGCTTTACTGGCCGAGGGAGCCGGCGTACAGCTTCCGGGTCATGTGGCCAGCATAACTAAGCCACTTCTGGCGAACCAGAGCAGCGCACGGAAACGCCGGTTACCTTCCTGCCGGAGTGGTACCTATTTATCTACTTGCACTGTGCTTTTGAACTGCTAGGTTGGCAGGAGCAGGGACCGAGCAATGGGAGCTCATCACGTCATGGGGATTTGAACTGCCAACCTTCTGATCGGCAAGTCCTAGGCTCTGTGGTTTAACCCACAGCGCCACCCGTGTCCCATACAAGTTACAAGTTAGTCTGCCACAAAATAGGAATGTCATGTTCGACACTGATCACTCGTCACAAGTGCACATGCACCCTTGTCATTTCCTGATTGATAAAATGCCACCCACAATGATCGTTCCATATGAAATCAACAACTAACCTTTGAACTGCACAATTTCTCCATTCTGCGTTTTGGGGAGACCCTTTAAGCAAACCTCAGTAGTGAGAGCCAAAGCAATGCCACAGCTGCCTAGAAGAAAGCCAATTTGCTGGCCACCAGCATCCTGTGGGAGGGAAAAGGGAATCACTGTGATTTGCAGATTGGGGCAAAAAAGAGAGAAAAGGCCAGCTTTAGCCTTACCAAACTCCTAAACGTCGGTAATGGTTTGGTAACTGGATGGTAACATTATGGACAACGCTGAGGGAACTACAGACATTCAGAGTCATCCATCAGTGGTTTGAAACTCAAATGACAACCACCACAGTGACAGCAAGGGGAAGCAGGCATTGCACACAATGGAAAAACACAGGGAGTGGTGGTGATCTGAAATAAGATGGGTGGCAACAATGAATGTGGAAGGGACGTATTCATCCTGTGCTGAAAAGTCCATGAATGAAAGTAACTTGAAACTTGGGAAACAGCGTTCCAGCCCTCCAGACTACAATTTTTGGACTACAACTCCTGTTTAGCTTTAGTCACCACAGCTGGAGGGCAACAGGTTGGTTGAAGGCAACAGGTTATAGCCAGCGTTGTGCTTAACTCTGTGCTAAAGAGAGAAATTTCTGCTGCAAGAAAAGCTGAATTCCGCAACCAGCAGAAACGAAACAAGCATAATTCATGTTAATAATAATATTTTTATTATTTATACCCCGCCCATCTGGCTGGGTTTCCAGAGCCACTCTGGGCAGCTTACAGCATATCTAAAAACATGAAGCATTAAAAACCCCACAATAGAGGGCTGCCTTCAGATGTCTTCTAAAAGTTGTGTAATTCTTTATCTCCTTGGCATCTGAAGGGAGGGTGTTCCACTACTGAGAAGGCCCTCTGCCTGCATATATTTTACTTGCAGGGTCCTGAAGTCCAGTTCTCCAATCCCTTCACTACTAGGTTCTGAAATGTAGCCAAACTGTTGCCCACAGAATCTCAAACAGGTCTTTTCTCCTCTAGCCACAGGGGGAGGGGGAAGCATTAGATTGGCAAGACTACCATGTAAGAAGCGAAAGGAAGGGACCTCTGTAGATGAGCTCATAGTCACAGTTTGAAATCATCAGTGGGACAGGTTCCTAAATGGTCCAGACAGCAGGAGTTTGTGAAATACCCAGCAGGATAACCTGCAGGACTTGCTACAGAACATTGCCAGGGCTGCACTCCTTCCTATTTGCCCCCAAATTCAACATATTAAAAAAAAAACTACCCCAAGACAATAGCAGGCTACATATCAAAATCCATATTGCATTCAAACTTTATTTGTTAAAATAAAGCTATTTGTCTTTATTTGTTAACTTGATTTGTTAAAAAATGGACTGAACACATGGCATTTCCGTACAAAAAAAGGCCAAACAGAAATCACATACAATAATAATAATAATAATAATAATAATAATAATAATAATAATACAGCAGCATATTGGTAAGAAGCTACCCCTCCTCTTCCAATCCCAGCATCCCTTAACTACAGAAGGGGAATTTACTAGGCTGGAACGAGCTGGAATGAGCAGATGATCAGAGAATCCCCTGCAACACAACAGAAGCGAGGGAAGAAAGCACTGAAATGGACAGGCTGGTCTACTGAGCGTATAGAGTCAGTGCGGGGAATCCGTTTCCATATGCGGGTTGTTATGGCAGTTGTCATATTGAGACCACAAATCAAAGAGATGCCCCTAGGAGACCCATAGCATCACCAGGCTAGGTTACCACCTCATTACCACTTCTCTCACCATGCTCTTTGCCAAGCCGTCTCTTGAAAGACACTCTTAATACCTTAGCATGGCGTGTTATTCCAATTATGGTAAGGGTAGAGGTGACCTTTACGTGACACACGGACTCAGCGAGAACACCAGGACCTATTCTCAGCAGTGCTCAGGACACAAGCTGGCCAGAAAATCTACACTGAAACCCATTTCAATCAGGGCTGTTTCTCAAGCTACCTCTGATAGGCACTGATACAAAACTATGCCCGAAAAGTCTTGAAAAACAATGTCAGAACTTGTTAATACACATATCTGTTTGGGGAAGTGAATTCAAAATGCTACCATCTTTTTGCCTTATACTCACTTTCCCCTCTGGAACGGATATAGTGTCTTATAGTTCTGGTGTCTGTAGTTAGCAGTAGCTCGGAAACTGCCTGCATTTCAACTACCGAAATGCATTTCAAGATTTATTTATTTTTAAAAAAACAATGAAATATTTGGCTTTTCAGCAAGGGAGCAAACCGCAATTCCTATGGAGTAGCACAGTGCCATGGAAATCAGTAGGACTGCAAAATAACAAAAGAAGCTCCCCATTGTTGCTGTTTAAATAACGTTCTCTAAAATGCAGGTGTTGAGCCCTGGTGAGAATAAGGCCCAGGGTACTGACCGAGGGAGAGGTGAGATACTTCGATCTCTTTTACCATGTGCTCGACGGAAGAGCGAGGCATGACAGAACACCAGCATTTCGAAATATCAGCCTGGATGTGCAACAGCTGTGAAAGGCAGGCTCTCTAGAACTGGAAGCCGCAAAGTCTAAATGTATCCAAGGGCGACAGCCTGACTTGGTTCTCATCCCACAGCCTATCACTCCTCTAAGTTCCATCAACGTTACCTTTCGGGTTAGAGGTACCTCTATCGGCACTGGGATGACTTCAGCTAGCAAACAGCCATAGAACGCCACCATGAACATGACAGGATCATTGTTGGGATAAACAAGGGCTACCTGTGATTCACAGAAATCATTAAGTTAGAGAAGGTAGGACAGACAGCAGTCAAGCTTGGACCATTACACTGCAAAGCACAAAACAGGCTGTTTAACTCAAAGAATGTTCATCAGATGACTGCAAAATTAACTCACGTGCTGCAATTTTTTAAAGAAGTAATTTTAAAAAAACATTTAAAGGGGAAGAGGCACATACATTCATGCGCCACCCCCGTTCATTTTTCAGAAAGGGAGCTATAAACCGTTTGTTAAGGCTTCTTACTCTGTCTCCAGGCTTCAAGACAGGCTCATTTTTGGTGCCCAGTTTATTCAACAGCGTATAGGCCAGCTTCAGACTTCTGCTCCACAGCTTGCCTGGAACGCAGAGAAGAGTTTGGATTTGATCTCCCGCTTTATCACTACCCGAAGGAGTCTCAAAGCAGCTAACATTCTCCTTTCCCTTCCTCCCCCACAACAAACACTCTGTGAGGTGAGTGGGGCTGAGAGACTTCAGAGAAGTGTGACTAGCCCAAGGTCACCCAGCAGCTGCATGTGGAGGAGCGGAGACGCGAACCCGGTTCCCCAGATTACGAGACTACCACTCTTAACCACTACACCACACTGGCTCTCTCTCTCTCGAGAGAAAGCAATGAGGCTACACATCAGTCAGGCAGCAGCAGGTGCAGCATCTCCCCTGCCCCTCACGACACACGTCTATTATTATTATTGTTGCTGGAAAATATCTGTATCCTGTATCTTAGCCAGTGCAGAATCAACGCAGGATTGCCAAAGTGCTGCTTATGTGCCAAGTCAAGGCAGGCAAACCACAAAGACCCACATGCCTTGAAAAGCCCACTATGGTAAAGTGTACAGGCTAACAAGACTCTATAAAGATTCTCACCATATGTCAGTGTGTAGACTGGCTTCCCAGTAACATCCAGGGCTGTCAAACAAGGGCATTTGGCCTGCGTCGTCCCCCAGCGTTGCAAAGCGGCTTCTAAAGCAGGAGGCCAGTTGCAAACTACTCCCAGGGGTTCTCCCTTCACAGGCGTCATCTGACGTCCCTCTGGCTTGGGCTGATTTGGGTCTGGCTGTGGAACTGCAAAGAAAACACCACCAGATCAAGTGTTAAATCCACTGAGGAAAGGAGCAAGCTGCGTATGGAGGACTAAATGGTGCTAAACAAAGTCTATAGCTCCCTGCCTTCATGGTGCAAAGGATTCCCCCTTTCTTCCCCATTTTGGAAATCGCTGTTTCAAAATCCACTTTTAAAAGGTCGAAGCAATTTGAACGTATTTGTTGCTAAGGATAGATACCGCCCAGTAGGAGACAGGAAAACTGTATTATTTTCAAACACAGAAACTGAAGATGTTAACTCGATTGCATTTGGCAAGAACCTACTATTACTGCTGCTGCTGCTACTATACAATTACGTAGCATCAATCTGTGTGCTAGGTACAATACGCAACACAGAAGTGAGCAGAAAGTCTAAAATCTCAGCCAGTCAGCCAAGACAAACTAAGATTAAGTTTGACTTTAATAAAAGGCACCAAAGACAGAGTAGGACAGAAATAACAGGTAGCAGAAAGAGCAGGAAGGTGTGGTCCAGCAAGGATTTGTATATGGAGTTTTGAAAAGTTGAAGTGGTAACTTGATAAAGGTTAATCAAGACGTAAAGAGCAGCAGGTCAAAAGAGAGAGCAGATGAAGAGAACAAAAACTGTCAACTGAGCAGAGCCATTTACAGGAGGAGAAAATTTGTGGCTTAAAAAAAGGAGGGTGGTATTTAAATCCAGGAGAGGGAAATTAGGTTGAGATAGTCAAAAGCAACTTGCCCCTGTGACAGTGCCTAGGTAGTATATTAATAGATAATGCTGTATACTGGAGTTGCTATAAAGCTGTTTAAGACCAGCAGAGTCAGCACTAGCGCAAAAATGTACCATGGAACACCAAGCAGTTGTTTGGGTAAATAGCCCCTCTAGGGCCACCAGGAGAGCAGCACGCAATCTGAGAGGTGAACCTCACTTGCAATGTTGATGAGGAAGTCTGAGCACAGCTCCCGGATCACACAACGCAGCTGCGTGGGCCACAAAATCTCTGGGGCCAGCTCTCAGAGGAATAATCCAAATTTACTATTTGCCATCTGTCTCTCAGTGGGAGCTACACACGCCGCACAGAATTTCGGAGTGGAAGTTAAAGATGCATAAATGAAGCAGCAATAACCCAGGTTTCTCCGTACTCATATTTAAGGCTTGAACTACCCTCGCCGTGTCTGCGGCCCAATTCCATCCTTTTTTTCTTGGGCACCAGCATTTCTGACAAAGTGTCAAGTGTGACCACCTGATTTGAAAAGGGGAGGGGTGTGGGAGGGGAGGAAGAAGAGACAACAAAAGAAATGGGGGGGGGGGAACATGCTATGCCAAGTGTTGCTCTCCCATCCCTCTTGCAAGAAAAAGACTGATTTGGCATATATACCCAATGATGGCATGGTATATTCCCAGACTTTCCCAACTCCGGAATGTTGTTGGACCCCAACAACTTGCACGAGTTCCTGTCGACACAGCCAACAATCTGGGATGATAGGAGCTGCCCTACTCCTGCTGGACTACAAGAAGCAAGAAGTTGGGAGAAGCTGGTGCACCCTGTTTTAAGCAAGAAGAGCTCATCTCTCCCCCTTTTTCTCTTTAAGAAAACCTGTGGGCTTGACAGAGTAGCTCTGTGCCTACTCCAGAGGAGGGGAACTTTCCAGCCTATGGGCTGAATGTGACCTCCAGGTGCCCCTATCCAGTTCTTCCCAAGCAACAGCCCTTGCTATCTGTGCTCTGCACCCTGGAGTGATTCTGCCTGTCTGAATAGGTCCTTCAATTGTGATGATGTCATTATGTATCTGGAGTGTGTGTGTGTGTGTGTGCGTGCAAGAATCTAGTGTACAAAGACTCTCCAATATGCTGTTCCACCCACTGTTTGCCTCCAGCCCCACAACCCCTGACGATGTGGGGCTTGGAAGGTTGTGTATGAGGTTCCCCTTGTGCAGTTACAGAAAAAGCATACGACCAGGAGGAGCTAGATGGAACTCATGAGCTTTTCTATGTAAGAGGCTAAGATACAACAGCCCATTTGTTTTCTAATCCATATTGATCTGGAAACCTCACAGAAGGAAGGCACAGATAGAAGGAAGAGGATTCCCCCTTAACTACTGGAACTTGACAGGCATCGAAAGAAGAAAAGCAAAACCAAGCAAAAGAACAAGACACGCAAAGTTTTCTGCGTATTGCAACCAGCCCACTGGCATATCCAAATACCTTCAACAATTTCTTCAAAATCATCCACAAAAAACTCCTTCAGAGGTGGCCGCTTGGGTCGCTTCAGAGTATTGAGCAGCTGCTGGATTTTTGTTGAGACTCTGCTACTTACAGGGACACCTGCAGTGTGGGAAATTAATTCAGTTTATCAAGGGCTAGGTCACCTGTGGGCAACTGCCACTCTGTAGAAAGAGCTACCCAAACCATTCCCTTTCTGATGCAGCAAATTACAATATACATGAGCAGAAATTGCAGTGATCAAAGCCTGATGTAAAACACGGGAACACGGGCTATCCAGAAGGTTATCTGGAAGGTACGGCTGCTAATAAAAGGGTCATTTATTTCCTTTTCAAAGCTGTTTTCAGCATTTGCACAACACTGTCTATGTATGTTTTTCATCTCTCAAGACCAGGCCGTATATGGCAAGCTGCAAAGGCCTAGACAAACTTCCCATTCCTTCCTTGGATTGCAGAAACAGAGTCGGGCACCTCTGAGATCACAATTCTTGACTAATGGGATATGTTTGGCTTGGTGGGTCACAAATTGTGCATGCCGGATTGAAATGGTCTTTCTAGGATCCTTTTAGGACTTGACCACCAGAGGGCACTATGGGAACTCCTGAGATTTGGCAAAGGTTTTCTCACAGACTCAAATCAAGGCAGCAGTTTATCCTCAAGGTTATTCTAGTCACCGCAGCTGGGTGCTTTTCTACCTGTATATAACAAACTCCAGCGCAGCAGGCATTTTAGAAGTGCAGGTTCTACTTTACCACTCATTGGCTGCTTTATACTGAAAATAGTACTGCCAACAAATGAGAGCGAAGCCTCTTCTCCAAGGTTAAGAAGACGCTGGCTTTAGGAGTGAAATCTCAGGGCACCACAGCTGAGGCCCTGGAAATTCTGCATAAGAACAACAACAGCGTTCTCTGACCAAAAGAGTTCAATGCAAACTGTCAGTAATGCAGATCAGCTAGTTCATGCATTTTTCCTCTCTCTCTGCAAGGTGTGAATTACTTAGTTGAGAATTCACATCTTTAAAGAAAGGAACAAGGGGAAATGAATAGAGCAGTGCTGTGACAAACATAGATCTGGTGTGGCAAAACAAGACCACCTGTAGGTGGTTAGGTGCTGGCGAAAGGAGTTTAAAAAGCTATTTTTGCTTCTGTTTCAGCACCTGACACTGTACAACCAAAGAGCTCATTTTACAGCCAGGTTGTGTAATCTGAAAGCTCTAATCAAATGACTGTGGAGACTATACAGAACCACAGAACGATCAAATATGGGACCAAGGAGAGGGCCTGTTGTTCCAAGACTCCTAAGATTCACTTTACTTTAACGCCCAATGCCTCTCAAATACCCAATGCAGGGCTCTCATTCCTTTGTAAAACACATTCTGTACTTTTCTTTTCAACGCACACACAAAATAAAATTGCAATTTCCTCACCAGAACTCCCTGCTCCCCTTTCCTAATCCATAGTGCTCAGGGGTTAATTCTTGAAGCCAGTGGTATTTAACAAGAAAAGCAGTTTCCTGCTACTCTGCGTGCATTGAGTTATCGCTCTTCTTTAGATTACAAGGCACAGCAAAAGAACTGAAGCTCCTAATGAGATACCCACAATCACTGGTCTCCAGCTATGCTGAGGAAATGCATCAGCGGTGGTATCTGCTTAAAACAACAATAGGAGCCCTTAAGAAACTGCACTCTCTAGGAACCACACACTCATGTCAGAGAGGCTTCCTGTTTCCTCTTCCGACTGTATGAGCCATTTGGGATCTGCCACACTTTTCACAGGGGTGGAATACAGAAACAACACAAAATAGTGAGCAGGAAAAGGGGAGCTTTCCGGAAGCTTTCTGGGAATCCACAAAACTGTTTGGGTTAACAGCAGGGGCTGGAGACAGGATGAAAGTTCAAAGAGCAACTGCCTTCCCTTACTCCCTTACTTCCCTTACTGGGCCTTGCTGCAGCAGTGGAGATATTCTGAGGTTGGAGCTAGGCTCAGCTTCTCACTTTGCTACTAGCGGAAAGGGCATACAGCGTCTTTGCTCTCTTCCGGGTGGCAAGGGTGCAAGAACCGTTCTATATCAAGGCAATTGTGGTTATTGCATTCAAAGGATTCTTCCTTTGAAGCTGGCTTGCCTGACATCATGTGACTTGGACAGGTGAGCGGGACAAGGTGATCTGACAGGTGGGTGACCCCACCTACCTGTCAAAGTGGCCTGCAGGTTGTGGAGGACTTGGGGATCTAGCCTGCTGACTGCTTCCACTTTTCCACCCTGCGGTACATGTTCTTTGCCCCTACATGAATCAAACTTGAGAGGGTCTCAGTTTTTTCTGCCCACCTCAATTGTTTCTCAGTTGTTTCTGCAATGCAAAGCAGAATACACTGGCAGGCCGATTCACAATTAAAAGTTGGAGGAAATGCTGATGTTAAGGGCTGGCACTTTTGCTCAAAATCTGGAAGGGCAACGAGTATTCACACCTTTGCTTCTTCCACGAAGTATGAATGTTGCAGGGTAAGAAGTTAAGAAGCACAGGCTTCTTTTCTAAAAGAAACACACAAAAACAAACAAACTACCATTTGGGTATTGGACATAAGAGCTTAATGCCAACAGCTGAAACTTAATCAGCTGCCTTTCTCCCCAAGATGCAATTGCCCAACCTGGGTCTCAGGGCCCCATTGTTCTCAAAATTTCACAAGAAAGCAAACAGAAAAATTTGTTGCTGTGTGAGGCAGGTGCCTACTAATGGCTGACATGGTAGACCTTTAAGATGGATAACATGCATTCTGCAATGCTGCACTGATGAGCTGTAGAAATAAAACCATGTTACTGGTGCCCTATTGGCTTTATCCCATAGTCTGGATTTGCAGATGTACCATCGGCTGTGTCCATAAGGCTAGACCGGTTGGATGCTTTGTGCATGCCCTTCACTATTCCTGATGGAGGGAGGTCAATAGCAGATGGGCGGGCAGAGGAAGCAGGTGTGGAGGTAGTTGCAGTAACATCCGGGGGAACTGAGAAATTTTCTAGAAGGAGGATCAAGAAAAAAACAATTGAGATTCATATTATCATTTTGCAACCAGGTGGCCTAAGATGCGATATCTCATTTACCCACCTTTCCTTGGTCTGATGCAAAGGCACCTGACTGAACAGCAAGATTGATTCTACTTTCCATTTTCATTACAGTGCCACGGGCTATTTCACACCCCTGTTTCTCTAGGCCACATATTGCACTGCCCATTTCCAAAGGTTAACTAGACTAACTCGTACAAGGGCAGCAAAAATGTTGTGGGACATATCACCATTGCCCCATATCTCCTCCTAAGTAAAAATTGGACAAAGGATAAGAACAGGAGAGTTTTGACCATGTAGTCTTCAACAGAACTTCCTAGAGTCTCAGAAAAGGCCTCCTGATTTTTCAATTTTTTTTGTTTGCCATTTTGCCAACAGAAAAGATTACCCAGCTAGCTGACCATGTTGTCTCCATAGTGCACTGAGTGCAAGACTAAGCCCCTTCCTCATTCCTTATGCAAACTTCCAGATCTTGAATACATTTCTGTATCACAACAGAAATGGTGGCACTGCAGGCTGAAATCTGGTCTAGTTAACTGCAATGCCCTTTAATGAGATACTGCGGACTAATTTGCATGTCAGGCTGAGCCAAACCATAGCTTAGTGCACATGTGTGAGCTCCCAGAGAGGAAATTGCAGTCACTTTGCTCTTCCCTAGTTGTTCTGCAGCTATACCACACTAAAACCATGGCCTGGGCTTAGCATTTTGTCCAAACATTTCGTTCACAGTTTAGCTCTCCCAGACAAACCTTGGGCCAAATACTGTAGAACAAACATTGGTTTTAGGGTGTGATTAGCCTGGAGAGAATTAAAACAGAAACCTGGGTTTGGACAACATGCTCAATCAAGGCATTCTTAGTTCAATGCAGCACAGCAGAACTACCAGTGAGAAATAAAGCAACCATAATCTCCTCTCCTGGAGCCTACATGCTTGCTTGTGCTCTGCTGCTGTTTGGCTTGGCATAATGTGTGAACCAGGCCACTGTGTCCAATCTTCTCCATCCTCTGCTGAACTGCTATGTAATTGTGTGTTTTAAGCAGCTAAGTGGTTCATAATTCAACAAGTTGCATTTCTCTGATGTGAGAATATATATAATTGAATAGTTTTATACCCCCCCCAAAAAAAAATAGGCTACTGGGAGAGCATTTCAGGGATAGAGTTATCACAACAGATTTAATAAAGGTTAGCAAGTCAAGTATTTAATTTCTGCAGGTAGCACATTCAGTTAACAGCACTGATGTGGAAAAACTCAGCATACAAGTTTGCTTACATCCACGCAATATTGTAAGACACACAGATTGAAAGCTTGCAATGTACTGCATGTGTTCAGTGAGTTTTGTGCACACCAATGTCATCATTAGGTAAATGTACAACCATTCAGAAGAATATCATATTAATTAAAAGTATCCTGCTGAGCTGTTCCCTGACTTCTTAAGCAGAAATGCTTTATGGTGTACTGCAGTTTGGGTAAGGGAACTGATGTCCTTTCCATCATTGTACCAAGATGTACAAAACAGAAATACCTCCCTTGGAACAGAAGGCAGGATAGGATTTAGTGTGCATTTCGAAGTATATGCTAGACACACTCTTGAGGGCTCATCTGATCAGCAATAGCACATGCTTCAGTTTTGTCCAAGGGCTTGTTCTCACTCTGTGGTGGCCACAGGGAAAATCCTCAATAAATGCCCAAGGTCTGATCCTGTCAGCCTATGGTGAGGCAGCTGGGCACAGAATTCAGTCTGGGTTGATCCATGCTGGATTGGGCTGCTAAGTACTCTTAAATAAATGAAACTTGGCATAAAACAAAGCTTTTTCATACAAGCACCCTGTGCTAGAGTTGCGTGAGAGTAAGGCCTCAAAAATCCATGCAACATTAATAGATTTTAGAAATGGCCCTGTATCAAACCCAACTTAGGTGTATTAAATGTTGACAAAGTGCCGATTCTGTGGTTGATTTCAATCCTATCCTTGTGAAGTGGCTTCTTGCCTTGCGCTCTTAAGCCTGAGATAAATAAACTTCAGATCTACTGTGCTGAGTATATCTGTGGCTATGTTTTTAAATGCTCAAAACTTATCGAGGTAGCCGTATGTTTATCTGTGTCTACCTCTGTGTTGAAAATGTAACAGTACCAGTAGAAACGTTGCTCCTAAGTTAACTGTGCTTCATATTCCCAAGATTGCACTTAGAAGAAAGAGCTGTATTTTATAGCACCAATTTGACATTAGCTATTCAGCAACCAAATAGCTGGCTGTTCCAATTTGGGACCATATTTCACCATTGCTTTAATGAGAGTATCTTCCATTTGAAGAAAGCATTATTTATGCTGATGGAATTTCAAACAGGTAAATCTCCCAAGTTTTCCATTTTAGAAAATGAGTTGCATCCCAGTAAGAGACAAAGACATCAGCAACATACAGGTTAAAAGAAATAAAAAAGAAGCAATTAAGAGACACCAAACAGCTACACATTGCTTGCCTGAAACCAATTAAGCCAAAGCAGAGAGCACATTGAGACACAGCAATCCCCCTGGGATGCAGCGATATCCTTTGGAACACATTAACAAGAAAACACATACAGTGGAGCCAAACAAACCCTACAAAAAATTCATACAGCAGCACCAGCAGCAAGGAGCACCTCAGAGCATCAAAAAACTGAGCCTGGGGTATCCAGATCTTGAAATCCCCCAACAAATGTGTACACGTAGCTGGGAAAATGGTTCAGGGGTTAAATATGCTTTAAAATTGGGTGTTTGGGGGCTGGGGATGTAATTCCTGGTCTACCAGTCAGGTGGGATAAAGCAAAAAAAAAATTTTTTTTTGAAAAAATTGCCTTGTTATATAGCCACTCACATAGTCACCTATGATGAGTAAAATATCTTGCAGGTAACAAGGGAGTGAAGCTTTTGAAAAGCTTTCCCCATCCCCACAAGTTAGGCCGTTATGCGGAAGGCTGCAGCACAGCCTTGCTGGATAAATTTAAAAGAAGCATGGCGATCTTTTTGGCTGGATAAGGGATAGACATCTGCAACACAACACAGGACATGTAGGCTACAGCAATCTCTTTGCTCACCCAGCAGTGAGAACACTTAGTGTAAAGAGCAGCCACAAGCATAAAGCAACACCCATGTGCATGACGAACAGTGCCAGGTTACTGTGCACATCTTTCATGACTATTGATGTCACTGGGATCCTTTCTCTAGGCCAACAGACTTGCCTTCCCTCACCCATGGGTAGGCCTCTAGTTATAGTGGGCAGAGTTTTTAAACCGTTTGGCCTTTGACACTGGGAGATTTCTAAACTTTTGACACAAAAAGAAGACGTGAAGCCCTTGGTTTTGCTGTCCGCACCCCAGCTCCTACCTATTCGAGTATTGGCAAATACATCGGCTAGTGACCCACTGGTCCCTTTGCCTTCTCCATGGGATAGTGTAGAAGATGCTGATGAAGATGTGGATGACCCCTGAATAGATCGGTTGATCCATGACTCAGCATTCTGTAAGCTCTGATGCAATGCAGCAGATAGAGCAGCCTGGCGCCTGAGCGACCCTTCATCTTCGGATGCAGAAGACGTGTCTGTGGGGGATCAGAAAAGGGAAGCACACCGCACTTAACATGCTCTCTTTGCAACCGAGGAAACACTGGCAAAGGCTCCGTACCACCCAATGCAGAGTGTGTTCAAACATGGGCCAACGTGGAGGGGAAGCTGGTAGCAAGCCCCGCTCCCTGCCCCAGTGTGGGCCAGCTTCTTCCTTACTACAAAGGAAAAAGCTGGTACAAATATTCCAAACCCAGTCAAACATTTAACCGCCCACCCATCCTTAAAGGCCAATGCATGCCCTTGTAGGTCACAACCCTGCTCTTTGCATGCTATGGAACCTGGCTGCAGTTTTCCCCGACGGCCAACAATTCTGAAATGGAAAACATCAGAATCAGCCCATCTCCATGGAGAGTTTTGGGAATAGGTGTTCTGGGAAATTGCCTGTGTTCTGCGATTACTGGCTTGCAGGAGGACACAGATGAAAGAGAACTTCTTTACAATGCCCAAGGCTGTATACATGGAAGAATTCCTTTGTCACTGTTTTTTCCATACAGAGAAATCAGCATCAGTAGAACAGACTCTTGGTTACAACAGGGGACTCTAAATAATTACAAACAAAGAGTGATGGAAACAGATCTTCAGCTATCCATACAGTGCCACTGATGTAAAAGATTTTTTTTCTGTTTGTGCATCTATTTGCATGTGTACACTCACATTTGTTTGCAAACACCATGGCACCTGCCTGTCAATATCCTGAAAATGTAGGCTGTCTATAACTGCAGTTTGCAATAACAAGGTGCAATTGGTTAGGGAATACCAAATCATCAATTTGTCAAATCTTGATAATATGAAAGGAAGAGAAAGACTATACAAATGTTAATTCAGAGATCTGCAGATAATATATGGGTTTCAGCATATCATGGACTTCTAGGAGATGGCACAACTGAATGAGTAGAGGCCCCATATGGACATAAACCTCTAAGAAGGCATTCATCTGACCCATCAGATGGAAGACCGGACATGTAGAGCTTTAAAACAGAATGTGGCCCACAAGCCATATCAATATGATCCTGGGACCCTCCTGACACAGATGGGAAGCAACTGCCCAGTCAGCCTCAAATGTCTTATAGTGATGCTGAAGACAGTTTCGGGGGGGGGGGATCTCTCTCACCCATAAGATTATGAATTCATTTGCACATATGGGGCAAATCTGCTTCTTTGTTCCCAAACAACAGGAAATGGGTTTGAATACACATATATTTAACTATAAATGATACCTGCAGGAGCGTCTCCACCCCCACCGTTCAGCCCGGACACTGAGATCCAGCGCCAAGGGCCTTCTGGCGGTTCCCTCATTGCGAGAAGTGAGGTTACAGGGAACCAGACAGAGGGCCTTCTTGGTAGTGGCGCCCACCCTGTGGAACACCCTCCCTTCAGATGTGAAGGAAATAAGCAGCTATCCTATCTTTAAAAGACATCTGAAGGCAGCCCTGTTTAGGGAAGTTTTTAATATTTAATGCTGTATTGTTTTTGACACTTGATTGGAAGCCGCCCAGAGTGGCTGGGGAAACTCAGCCAGATGGGCGGGGTATAAATAATAAATTATTATTATTATTATTATTATTATTATTATTATTATTATTAACAACATCCTCAGGGGCCCTTCCAACTCTACAATTCTATGATTCTAAGAAATGCACCCAGTTGAAAAATGTAAAAACCAGAGAAGGAAATGTCAGGAAAAGTGAGGTATAGAGGAGTTCAAAGGGGCAAGCTGTGACCTCTTGGCCACTGAGCATGAAACACAATACTTTTCTTCGTCCTCTATAAGCTTTGGGGAGAAATGTGAATGTAGGACGTTTTGTTGAACATGCAATTTGCAAAAAAGAATTTCCTGTGTATGAACCTATGAAGTTGCCTAATAGTCAGACTACTGATGCATCAAGCCCAGCCTTCCTCAACCTGGTACCTTCAGGATGTTGTTCAGCTACAATTCTCATCAGCCCCAACCAGCATAGCAAATGGACAGGAATGATGGAAGTGGCATTCAAGGACATCTGCAGGTCCCCATATGGGGAAGGCCAGTGTTGTCTACTCTGAATAGCAGTGCATATCCAGAGTCACAGGCAGAAAAGGGTATCTCCCTTCTGCTGCTACTTAATAATAATAATAATAATAATAATAATAATAATAATAATAATAATAATAATTTATTCCCCAGCTACTCTGGGCGGCTTCCAACAGAACACTAAAATACAACAACCCATTAAACATTAAAAGCTTCCCTAAACAGGGCTGCCTTCAGCTGTCTTCTAAAAGTTTGGTAGTTATTTTTCTCTTTGACATCTGGTGGGAGGGCGTTCCACAGTGCGGGTGCCACTACCGAGAAGGCCCTCTGCATGATTCCCTGTAACTTGGCTTCTCGTAGCGAGGGAACTGCCAGAACGTAGCGAGGGAACTGCCAGAAGACCCTCGGCACTGGACCTCAGTGTCCGGGCAGAACGATGGAGGTGGAGATGCTCCTTCGGGTATTGTTTTATCTGAAGGTGCTGAGGACTGAATGTGGCACCTTCTGCATAAAAATAGTTTACTCTGCCCCAGAATTACAGCCCCTTCCAATACAAATTACTAGTAAAGTCTAGCAAATGAATGCCCAGAATGTGCCGAATGTCAATATACACGTGTTAATACTGACAATCCCAGATAATTTTGAAAAGGTCTGAAAATTCAAGAGACACCAGGAGATTTGCTAAACACGGTTGCCGGCATACTCATTTGAACATCCACATACAATAAATTTCAAACATTTATTGCAACACAAGTAATTGCCATGGCAAGATAACCAAGCAAGAACCTGAGTAAAGCGGCCAGCTGCATCTCAAGACAAGAGCCCAGTCCTAATATCCCAAAATTGTGTATTGAGAGTGCCAAAGCAGCAACTTATTCACACTGCCATGTGTAGTAAGCCCAGCTAGCCTAAATTACTTGTCAAAGAGGTAGCAAACTCACTGAGTGCAGCAGCAAATTGAACAATACACCATATAGTAGGGAATTTTGCATCTGTAGAAGAGACAGATAAACCCAAAGCACATTTGTCATACTGTCTGTACTGCAGCTCTGACTAGATACTGAAGTGTAATGAAATTTAATACCAACAGAGTTGTTGGGTTTTTTTAAAAAAAAGGGTACCTCTGTTGATTAAGATGCAACAGAACAAGATTTCCTTCCTGTTACCAGTGCCAACATACTTCAATTAACCAAATTGTTTTCAGTTATGTTGGTTTAGGTTTGCAGCCTAAATGTTGTGCAGTGATTTAAGACCTAGAATCATAGAATCATAGAGTTGGAATAGACCACAAGGGCCATCGAGTCCAACCCCCTGCCAAGCAGGAAACACCATCAGAGCACTCCTGACATATGGTTGTCAAGCCTCTGCTTAAAGACCTCCAAAGTAGGAGACTCCACCACACTCCTTCGCAGCAAATTCCACTGTCAAACAGCTCTTACTGTCAGGAAGTTCTTCCTAATGTTTAGGTGGAATCTTCTTTCTTGTAGTTTGGATCCATTGCTCCGTGTCCGCTTCTCTGGAGCAGCAGAAAACAACCTTTCTCCCTCCTCTATATGACATCCTTTTATATATTTGAACATGGCTATCATATCACCCCTTAACCTCCTCTTCTCCAGGCTAAACATGCCCAGGTCCCTTAGCCGTTCCTCATAAGGCATCGTTTCCAGGCCTTTGACCATTTTGGTTGCCCTCCTCTGGACACCTGGCCTTAGAAGGGCTGCTATCAAGAATAAGGTCTCCATTTCCTTGCAATCTGTGACTCACAGATATTGTTGGTACAGGAAACTATGCTGCACTTGCACTGGTCTTGCCAAGAAGAGGCGATTCTTAGACCTAGTTCCTTCCCCGAAGACTGTTCCTCTTTGTAAATAAGTGCATGGAAAGGACCATTGTCTTGCTTCTTTAACAACTGTAGAGGAAATGTGCACAAATCTAGAAGCGCCGACCAACAAGTGGCTGAGAATACTTTGGGTGCACCTAATAGCGCAATGCAACTAATAAACTTTCCAAGTTACCCCCCCCCCTATGAAGTGAGAGGTGGTTTCCTTGAATGGTTGACCTCCAGCTGGTAAGCTCAGAATTCTTGACAGCAGCCCTTCTTATGCATGTAAAATTCATGGCAGGCAGGAAGTGGTAGTGAAGAGAGGGAAACAAAGCTTTGTTTTGTTTTTTGATGGGCAAATGGACCCTGGGAAGGCCACGGGAAGGGTACTGCAGAGTTGGCTCAATTGATGTTAAGTTCAGAAGTTGAGAAGAGAGCTGAACTGTGCCAGCCTCTCCACCAGGGAGATCAGGGCATCCTACACTGGGGTGGGGAAACCCATTTAACCTCAGAACACCACCGTGGAGTAACATTGCAATTGAATTCATGTCTACTCATAACTACATCCTATTGAATTCAATGGGGCTCACTTCCAGGTAAGTAGGATTAGAATTCTAGCCTAAGTTAAAAGACAATTGACCCAAGAGTATCCAGTAAGCAGGGACAAAAGGCTCCCTCCCCATCTACTCCAGCATATAGAAATTGCATGCAGAAGATTTAATCTGATTCAGTCTAATCATCACTTATTTTTTACCACATTCCAAAACAATCTCTGCGCATGAGATCAAGTGGCTGGCGGGACACAAGTAAAAAAAGCTTTGTGCTTTCATTTGACATCTTGACTGGCAACCAATAGATATTTTCCAGTCACGTGACTCAATAGATTTGCCTAAGCCAGCACTCAAATAATAAAAAAATGGTGCCTAAATGGAACACCACAATTAATACAGCCATCAAAAATAAATGCTGAATATTTTTACCATGCAAAAGCAAAGCGATAGATTTTAAGCTTCAAGGCTGGCAAAAGCCTTTGCAAAGTTAATTCTATATGCATCTTTTGCAGGATTATATAACCCAGCTACTAAAAAAAGAGGCCATATAAATAATTAAAACTTGAAACAGGCAGTGCTGGAGAAAGAACTCAGGGCTGGCAAAGATAATGTGTTGCTGGGCATAAAAGTGCACCTCCCTTTAAAAAAACACACAAAATTGCTGTCGAGCTAGTCAAGAACAAAGTGATAAACTATTAGGAAAATACTTGATTCACTAAAAGCATCCTGTGTTAAATTTGGCTTTTAATAGACTCTGGAGAATTCAAATCACTGGGTGGGAAACATTCCATGTCTGCCCAGCATTCCTAGAGCTGAATGGAAAACACGGAGTGGTTATTGTAGGGACTATTGCTATATGATAATCAGGTATGGAAAATATCCGCACCCACTGAACTGATATCTAACATCTTTCAAAGTGTCACATCCTAGGCTTGCCTATAACTTGAGTCAGCTACATGATTCAGCATCAAAGTTGTTTTTTAAACTCCTTGCTGTATCATTTCACTAAAGCTTATGTAGGTTGCTTTAAAAAGCACGTCTTGTTTAACTTTGACAAAGTTTTAAAATGTAGGTTGAATAGCATGCAACCTGTACTCAAAGGAGATACCGTAGAACCTCAGCTTACGTTACCCTTGGGTAACATAAACTTCGGGTTGTGAAAGCTGCAAACCTGGAAGTATTTTTCTGTGTTTCGCTGCTCACGCATGTGCAGAAGCACTCTACTGCGCCACACGCATGCGCAGAACAGGCACCTCCGGTTGTGGAAACCCTGGGATCCGAACGGAGCTCTGGAACGGATCCCGTCCACAACCGGAGGTACCACTGTATTCGCAAAACAGACAGATGATCTTTCTCCTGAGACACACACACAAAAGATCATTCCTGGCTTCATACCTCATGGATCACATCATAACTTAGTTTTCCTGGTTGGTTAACCAATACAGTATTAAGGCAGAGATCCCTGGTTCAGCTATAATGGGGAACTCTGGTTTAATACAAGCCAGATTCTTTGCACTGAGACTGGCATTTGGCAAAGGAGGAAAGGATGAGACAGAGGAACAATCAGCTCCAACACTCACTCCCAGCTTTGTAGACCAGGAAGCTGGAAAATATCATCTAAATTGAGCATTCTCCACTGGGAAGCACACAGAACACAGAGAGCCTGCACCTTTATCCCGCAACCCTAAACATTCTCCAGAAAGAAGGGAGGAAGATACAGGCTGAAGCTATGGCACACTCCATGAAAGCATCCAATCTTTCCTGACCCTAATCCTAAACTGGATTCATGGTTCAAATGGTAATTTTAATTTGCAATGTCTGGGTACGGTCTGAAGGTGATTACCAGGGAACCACATGCATGCTGCCCTGCATTCGGACAGGATATATAAATGTAGGTAAATAAATAAAAAACATATTTTAGCTCTCATAGGGCCGTTCAACATTATCTTAGCAGCATGGCAGCAGCTGCTGCACTGCCCATTCTGCCTGTGCCATTCTGTTAACACACTGCAACAGTTTCTATGCTGCTAAGACAACATCAGAAGGTTCCTTCAGCTGCAGAAGGAAATGTGTGTAAGGGCAAAAAAATAAAATAAAGCTTGCTGGGTAACAAATTGCGAGTAGAAAGATAAGCAAATCTGTTTTATTTCATTTAAACTCTTATTAACTAAAATGTTTCAAAAGGCCAACTCAATTTCTACCCCCATGTGGACTTCGGAATAATATTTTAGAATAGGAACAGGAGGTCCACCAAATGTACTCTCTACATTTGCAATAAATGGATGCCTTGGTTAAGATGAAACTAGAAGATAAAAATTAACTGCAGCCCTCTGGTTCATGATACACTTCCAGACCAGTCTATAACGTTCCAAGACACCCCTGCTGCACATGTGTCCAGTTCAATTTTGCCCCATACCGGTCCATTCTGGGAGAATAGCAATGGGTGTTGAGAGGGTCTATAATTTTTTTCCTTTTTCGCTTTTCCTGCAAGGGGAACACATTACATTTAAAGCATCTGGTCTGGCAAAGGTCAAAAGAAATACCCATCAATACATTCTGCTTCAGTCTTCTAAGAAGAGAAGAAGAAGAGTTTGGATTTGATATACCGCCTTTCACTCCCTTTAAGGAGTCTCAAAGCGGCTAACATTCTCCTTTCCCTTCCTCCCCCACAACAGACACTCTGAGAGGTGAGTGGGGCTGAGAGACTTCAAAGAAGTGTGACTGGCCCAAGGTCACCCAGCAGCTGCATGTGGAGGAGCGGAGACGCGAACCTGGTTCCCCAGATTACGAGACTACCGCTCTTAACCACTACCCCACACTGGCTAAGGTCCTGAGCCCAGGAAATTCTACCCCTGAACCATCATATGAGCATTCATGTGCTCAGCCTCGAAATTACCCTCAATCACCTGATTTAGACGCAACGGAAAACCATGGTTTCCTACAAGAAAAAGAAGCTTTTGGTTATAAACTAACTACAGTTCCCTGTGGCATCTGAACTCAGAAACTGTTTTAAGCAGAGGTTAGATGCTCAACTATCAATAATGTTGTAACTAGATTTCCTGTCTTGGCACGAGTTTGGACAAGGTGACCTTTGAGGTTCTTTTCTAGGGTTCCATCTGATGCTGTAGACCAGCCCTTGACCACCTGGTGCCTGGCAGATGTTTTGGACTACAACTCTCAGGTGCTGGTTGAGCTGATTGGAATTGTAAAACATAGGAAGGGTACCAAGTTGGTAATGGCTTCTAAGGAGTATTGCCCAATGGAAGCTCATCCCACAGTGAACCATTCGTTTGTAAAGCGAAGCTCCATGCTTTGTGCTGCAAATAGGTTTGTGTTGTGTACACTACTGTTATGTCAGTGTTTTTTGCAGCAAACAAATACACTATAGATGATACACAGATACACACGGATCTATGCATGTGCCTGGAAAACTTTATTGGGCCAGGTTATCTAGATACATACACAGTGGTACCTCGGGTTAAGTACTTAATTCGTTCCAGAGGTCTGTTCTTAACCTGAAACTGTTCTTAACCTGAAGCACCACTTTAGCTAATGGGGCCTCCGGCTGCTGCCGCGCCGCCGGAGCACGATTTCTGTTCTCATCCTGAAGCAAAGTTATTAACCCGAGGTACTATTTCTGGGTTTGTAATCTGAAGCGTATGTAACCTGAAGTGTATGTGACCCGAGGTACCACTGTACAATGGTTTTTAATGTGTGTGCGCACATGCAAAAACTAAAGGTAGTCATCTTGACCCATAAAAAAGATTAGAGAATTCATATTTAGACAATGCCTTTATTTAGGCCACCCATGATATGTACATATATGTGTGATGTGCATATCATGCATGTGCTGCAGGGTACTTTATGATATGCTGGCAGCAAATATATTAGCATAAAACATGGAGCTGCCCTGAGATCACAGAGCAACTTGGTTTCTCTTCCCTGTGAATTCAGGCTGAACAAGTCTCTTGTTTTGGCTCCAAGGAAGTGATATCCTCCATTAAACCTGTCATGTGCTGTGGGTTATGGTTATGCCTTTAAATGTTCAATGTCTTTAAAAACCACTACAAGCCCTACTGGGAGTGGTTAATGAACCTTAATGCTGTCTTTTTCTCCGGATCAAATGCAGAAGACTGCACACATGGGGAGGGGGTTTGTAGCATTTAGCCCAGTATGAGGGCTCCCAAGTTCCTCGTGGGTGACCTAATTGTGTAGAAATTCAGATTCTTTTCAGAGGACTTGAATTACTGCCATCTCATTTCTCAGTGTGAGCCTGAATTCATTCCCTAATGTCATGAGGTTATATTACTTCAGCATCTCTATTTGTAGGGGTCCTTTGTGTCCTTAGATATTACTCAGTCATGTGGACCAGCATATCAGCAAACAGCCACATGTACAACAAGGATTAAAATCCTGAGGATATTTCTCCTTCACCCCCCTGTGTGTGAGTTTGTAGTCAAGCCTACATTGTGCTTTTGACTGAGTAAAGTTGGCTGCAGCAGAAGCATTAAAAGGCCAAGGTGGTAGTGATTTCTAAAGGTGACATCTGAGCTCATGAAACTAGTTTCTTTAAACCAGGATTCGTGAATCTGCGGGGCATTCAGATGATGTTGAATTTGGTCCAAGCAGCAGTGCCAATGGCCGGGGTGGTAGCTGTAGTCTATCAGTGTCTGGAGGACTACAAGTTCCCAATTACCTGTTTAAACTATGGTTAGTGAGAACAAGCCAGGATAAAACAGTGGTTTCAGATGTTAGTTTATTCTCACTAGAGATTAAGAGTCTCATGCTCCGAGTGGATTCAGATTTTGGAAGAGGCTACCCACACTTACAACCTATCCAATGTTATGATGCTGCTGGGGGGGTAGGGGGTGCACTAACAGAAAGTTCAACTAAACTTATACATGGCTTCTTATTTATGGAGTGGGCGCTCCATTGCCCAAATGCTGCTTAAAGCTCATGAGCCAAGCAATTATGTCTCCACCACTTTGATCACCATTAATCAGCTATCCTGAGTAGTGCTGTCAAGGCTGATCAAAGCCATAAGGAGATTCACTTTTCCCAGGGCTGCTGTCTGTCCCCACTGACAGTTAACAGCTGGTTGGCACCATGAACCCCAAATTCCTGTTAATCAAACACCCAGAAGACTGACAGAAATGAGTGTCCCCAAATCACTGGCACATTAATGAGAATTATTACGCTGAATAAGCTGCTCAGTTCTAATATCGCAAGTTTACAATAAGGGGAGCAGTAATTGCTCCTGTGAATAGACTCTGTTGACTATACAGTATACGGAATTTTTTCAAATGCATAATCAGGGGCCATAAAATCGTGCAGCTTTCCCTGAATTCCACTAGAATGGGAGCATCTGAATGCCATCTTTGTACATTTACTAGCTCATTAGTCATAACGGCGTGTTCAAAAGCAATTAACTTGACCCCACAGTGGCTCTAGAACTTGGGTTCAAGAAATGTCAAATAGGGAAGAGTTTAGCTTATGTGCTGCCATCTAGCTCTGCTCAAAAGAAGGAAATGCAGACCAACCTGCCACATCAACCAAGGAAGCCATCTTGTAACCAGGCAAGAGAGAATCTTATGATAAGCCTCATGGCAAACTCTCTGGAGGGTCCACATGGCAAAAAGGTGTGTGGGCCAAAGCTAAAACAGGGTGAGGCCAAAGAAAGAAAGAAAGCCCTTTCCAAGGCTAAACTAGAAGTTTAGAGGGCAACCTAAATTAACTCCCTAAATTAACTTGAAGGGCAATCCTAATTACTGTGGGGTCTCCATTTATTTATTTTTATGATTAAAATGAATTGAAAACAAATTGACAATAAATGAAACTCAAACTGAAAATTAACTTGTAGATAATTCAAACTCCAACACCACCCAATGTTTACATTTTTTTAATTACATCCTAGGTCAGGAATTCCGCTCCGGCGGGAAGGTAAACGGCGTTTCTGTGCGCTGCTCTGGTTCGCCAGAAGCAGCTTAGTCATGCTGGCCACATGACCCGGAAAATGTACGCCGGCTCCCTCAGCCAATAAAGCGAGATGAGCGCCGCAACCCCAGAGTTGGTCACGACTGGACCTAATGGTCAGGGGTCCCTTTACCTTTACCTTTTAGGTCAGGAATTAGTAAGATGTGTAAGATGTTCACTTTGGCCACAGACAGTCCTGAAGACTTTTAAAGTTGGTTAGTGATTTGGAGCTGCGAAAAGGATGTGGGGAGATCACTACTTCCAATTTGGTCCCAAGGCTGGCCATGTTCATATGTTCATTTCTGATCCTCTCAAATGATTTCCATGTGCTCCTATAAAAATTCCCAGAAGCACACTGAGCTCTTCTGCTGAATTCTGTGTAGTTCCCTTACCCTCGCAAGCCCCCTATGCTGCTATCCTCACTGCTACATCTGACTTTTCTTAGAACAGCACAACTACTGCTGGTAAATATGGCAGGGGGCTGGGGGTCAAGATATGGGCCCCACCCCGACTATAAAGCAACTTATGTTGTAAAAAGGCTGAATAGCTTCACCACCGTCTCACTACAATGCTGATTTTTTCCCCTATTTTACTTGAATGAGAAGAGTGTAACACCCAGACATTACAGGACTGTTGGCATGAGCCTAAGCACACTAAGTGTGTAAAGCTGTTTTTACACAGCCCTTCACTTCACTCACGGTGCAGCCTGAGAAAAAGAAATGTGTACTCATTAATGTTTGATAGCAAAACCACCGGGATCTGTAGCAAAGCCATCTGATCTCTTTTATTGGAGATCTCAGTAAATAAGGACCACCTCAGGCCGCTCTATGAACAGGAAACGCCTGCCAACCACACGGTAAGTGGTTGCGGTTAACGTTTAAAAGCCTGCCTGGAAGCCCTGCCCTACCATATGAAAGCCCTGTAGCCTAATCCAGTATAATCTGATGAGACAGCAGTGAGAAAAATCAACTCTGCACACACTCAGGAGCACTCCATTCTTCACTATTTCTTCTTAAGTAGTAGGACTCAGCCCTCCAAACGCTGAAAACAATTGCTGCACTTGAACTGATTAATTGTAAAGTATTTTAATTCTCATTACCCATGTGCAAGCTTCAGATCCTTTGGATGTAAATTATGGATTAAGACAAAAACACAAAGATTTTTCATTTCAGAGACTTATGAAGGGTAAACAGCTTTCACCTCTTATCAAAACAAACACCAACCATAAGTGTGAGGACATAAAGAGAAAAAAATGGAATTCTTTAACCGCGGCTCAAGTGTGAAAGAAGAGCCAACTGAAACGCTATTGCAAATTTAAGATTCCAATCAGGAATTCAAGCAGATAGGGGTAGATCTCTAACCTGGAGGGGTGCAGGCATCAGCTGGAGACTGTACAAACGTGGACCGTCTTTTTGTTGGCATGGGCAGGGCCATCTTCTGTTCCTTGTGTTTTGCCAATGCAGCTTGCACTGCCTCCGTATGGATGTCTGCAGATGGGGGTGGAAATCAGTGAGTACATCAGAAATCTGCATGGTAGAAGACGACGTCAAAGCCACCTATTGGGCTATCCTTCTGTAGCTGTGTAAGAAATGCCGAGCATCCAGCCACTTGGGCAAGGTTAGGTGTAATGGAACTGGGCATACTTACAAATCCCACAAAATTGGCCAAAGCTGCATCTCTCTCTGTCTCTCTCTGTCTCTCTCATATACACACCCTGCTACACACCTATTTTAACTTGCTTTCTGCTTACTTCGTAAGTGTTGCTAGAAAAATGAAACCTGTGCCGTTAATAAAGATAGTGCAACTTGTACAGCACATTGGCAACAAATATTCACACAGTTGTTCGGAAATAATTTTACACCATTTATCAAATATGTGAGAAAGAGACAATTACTTACAAAGTGCCATGAAAACTTACAAACTACCTAAAATAAAGTGAACTTGCAATATCAGATTTTATGCCATTCTTACAAATTCTTAACTCCCCAAAACTGATGATTCCCCAAAAAGAGAGCTCAACGACTTTGTCCAGATTTTCACTTTTGGGAATATGGCAACCCTATAATATAATGAATAGATACAATATATTTTCAAAGGTGCAATTAACATTCTTCCCCCCCCCCAAATGTTTATTTGCAAACCAGAATTGCAGAAAAGAAGAGATTGATTAAAACCAAAAGAGCATGGTCCAAATATGGGACATGAAATCCCAACTGATTACCAATTAAAAATTTTCTGCCATCATTCATCCTCACCCATGTCAAGGTCTAGGAAACTTGACTGAGCCATGCCCAAACATTCTAGGGAGTGAGAACCAATTCTAAACAGGGTGCCTGCTATAAGTGAAACTAACTGTGAACACCCCTGTATGAGACATGCACATAAAATGCTGCAAGTGCAAAGTTTCTTTCAATTCAGAACCCTGAACGTGTGGGGTTGTTTTCTAACCACATTACAGGGGAACAGCACCAGTACTGCCAGTTGTGGAGAAATTACTTTACTACAAAGGTCCTAAAGTGGGGGTATCATTGAGAAAAGTGTATGTTTTTATAGCTGCCTCTTTTTAAATCCAACTCATGCTAGACAACCAGCTTTCTCTGTACTATAGAGATATAAGAGCCCCAGAATATGATTCAACATAGGATCCGCATCCTTTAATTCAGTGAAAACCCCCAACTTAAACTGCATAGCAAAACACCCACCCAGGGGATATGCCAGTACAGATTTGAGTTCCTTTTTTGTTACCAGTCTTAAAGTGTGTTTATTTGTCTGTGTGGCTGTGTGGTAGAGTTTTGGAACCCTACACAAAAGCATGGCAACTTTGCTGTTGGGAAGAAGAGGAGAAAAGTTCACCAATTTGCACAAAGCTAAAACAGTAAGTATGATTGAAGGTACTTTTTTTCACCTTTGGTGGACGTGCCCAAGGATTAAGGCTTTCTGGGAAATGATATATAATGAAATGAAAAAGGTATTTAAATATACCTTTCCTAAGAAACCAGAGGCCTTTCTCCTGGGCATTGTCGGCCAATTGGTGCAAAAGAAAGATAGAACATTCTTTATGTATGCTACAACAGCAGCAAGAATACTCATCACAAAGTATTGGAAGACACAAGATATACCCACCCTGGAAGAATGGCAGATGAAGGTGATAGACTACATGGGACTAGCAGAAATGACTGGCAGAATCCGAGACCAGGGAAAAGAGACGGCGGAAGAAGATTGGAAGAAATTTAAGAATTATCTTAAGAAGTATTGTAAAATTTATGAGTCTTAGAATGATGTGGTTTTCAAAATCAAATGGAGTACAGCTGTAAAGATTAAGTGAAAGAAAAGTAAGGATGACAATTAGATAAAATTAAGGGGGAGGATTTGCTGAACTAAATTTTGAAATGGGAATGCAGAAAGGGGAGGTATGAGGAGGTCGGTGAAATAAGTTTTAAGAAAATAAGGTTTGGAAATTATACTTGTTCTTTTTTTTTTATTTTGTGTTTGTGTGTATTGATATGTCTGTTATAATTTGTAAAATCTTAATAAATATTTATAAAAAAAATAAAAAAAATAAAACAGTAAGTATGGCTGACAAGTCACATAGCCCATAGACCCCAAATCATATCCCGTGCAAATTGTTGGGCTCTATCCACACACCCACATATAGCTACAGCTGTTAGTCAATTCTGCCCTCAATAGAATTTTTCCTAACAGCATTTGAACATATCTGATGCTTTGGTCTCAAAGGCCTGGTACAGCTTTGTGAGTTCAGCAGCAGCAGCAGCAGCAGCCTGTTCATGTTTGAACACTGTGCTCCAGAAGGGCCATTTCAGCAAGCTGACAGGGACCAGGGGGATTAGCCTGAAGGAGATTAGGCAAAAAGAAAAAGAGTTCATGCTGTAAATGCCAACTACTGAACATGACTCATCTGGACAGGCACAGTAGTTCAATGCTACAGATGAAACAAATGCCACATGATTCATATACTTCAGGAACGACTTCTTTTTCAGGAGCACAATAAGAGGGAACAAATGGTGATGGGAAGGTTATTTTACCAAGAAAGGCAGGAAACACTTGTATGCTGAGAGGATTTAGCTGAGCGGGGCTGAAAACAAATTTCCGGATTGGCTGGTGACTTTGGAGTGGTGGTGCACAAATTGGACAAAGGCAGAAAAGCAAATTATGATTCAGGACTCAAGAGTTTAACAATGTTAAACTCCACGAGGGTGGAGCAAGGACGTCATCAAAAGCTACCTGCAAGGCACAGAATTGCAGATAACGCAAGCAAGCTGAGGAACATAATACTAAAACTAAGAAAAGCTAAGACTCTTGCGAGTCCCACGGACTGTAAGAAGATCAAGCCTCTCCATTCTGAAGGAAATCAGCCCTGAGTGCTCACTGGAAGGACAGATCGTGAAGCTGAGGCTCCAATACTTTGGCCACCTCATGAGAAGAGAAGACTCCCTGGAAAAGACCCTGATGTTGGGAAAGATGGAGGGCACAAGGAGAAGGGGACGACAGAGGACGAGATGGTTGGATAGTGTTCTCGAAGCTACCAGCATGAGTTTGACCAAACTGCGGGAGGCAGTGGAAGACAGGAGTGCCTGGTGTGCTCTGGTCCATGGGGTCATAAAGAGTCGGACACGACTAAACGACTAAAAAGCAAAGAAAATCATTCCTAATTTTTAATAAATGCTCACTAGTCAGACATGAGCCCCGAAGAGCCAGTGGGGAGTAGTGGCTAGAGCGTTGGGCTAGGACCTAAGAGATTGGGGTTCAAATCCAAAGCTCGCTGGGTGACCTTGCACCAGTCACTGCCTCTCAGCCTGACCTACCTCACAGGGTTGTTGTGCAGATTAAATCAGATGGGGGGGAGACCACCTATGCCACCTTGAGCTCTTTGGAGGAAAAGGTGGGGTAAATGCAATCAATACATAAATGATCAGAATTTGGGCACTTCTCCCTGCCACCCAATTTCCTCTCACTTGTTGATCCAGCCAATACATGAGATCATCTGAATCCAGAGCTGTGCTAGTGGTGGTGGTTTTAAGTACTGCTATGCAGGATCCTTTGCAGCACCTCCAAAATATAGACAGGAGGGGTTTGTGAGCTGCAAGCAAGTAGAAAATTCAAAGTGCTACCGCATCTTCTCCCTCTGTCTTATCTAGCACTAAGTAGTAGAAATTTGGACATCAATGAGCCTAAAATCCTAGTTGCAAGATCTTGGCAAGATCTAATACAGTGGTGCCTCGCAAGACGAAAAGAATCCGTTCTGTGATTCTCTTCGTCTAGCGGTTTTTTTCGTCTTGCGAAGCAAGCCCATTGAAGGATTAGCGGATTAGCGCTATTAGCGGCTTTTAGAGGCTTTTAGCGGCTTATCTGCTGATCGGATCAGCTGATAAGCGGCTTAGCGGCTTAGCAAAAGGGGGGGAAGGGGGGAAAAACCCAGCAGGAACTCGCAAGACATTGTCGTCTTGCGAAGCAAGCCCATAGGAGATTCGTTTTGCGAAGCACCTCCAAAACGGAAAACTCTTTCGTCTAGCGAGTTTTCTGTCTTGCGAGGCATTCGTCTTGCAGGGCACCACTGTACCTGCTGGGGTTTGGAGACTCATGGTAGCTGCAGGATGCTCACAAGAAGCAGACAGAAGTCTGATTATTTCTCTCATCACTAGGTGGATGCATGTATCCTCCATACCAAGATGCATGTCTGCAAGGAGCAACACATAACTTGCCACAGAGGATGGATGAATCTCCTCACTCCGCTCTCTCACAAGGGCTGGAAACAGCAGACAGAGGTGCTGAGAGGCTCACTTTATGTGAACGTCTCAAGTTGCCTTCAGTGGGCAGAGATGATATGTTGCACATGGAAACATTTTGGATTGCACTGCATCTTGCAGGTTTCTGTCTGATGGAGTGAACCTTGGTATTTGGTAGGAGATTGTCCCGAGGTCTTGGAAACAAAGGGTGCACATGTCAGCCAGTGAAACAGAGTTTGAGGTGTGATAACTGATTCTAAAATGTGAAGAGACATACAGTGGTACCTCTGGTTACGTACTTAATTCGTTCTGGAGGTCTGTTCTTAACCTGAAACTGTTCTTAACCTGAAGCACCACTTTAGCTAGTGGGGCCTCCCGCTGCTGCCACACGATTTCTGTTCTCATCCTGAAGCAAAGTTCTTAACCTGAGGTACTATTTCTGGGTTAGCGGAGTCTGTAACCTAAAGCATATGTAACCTGAAGCATATGTAACCCGAGGTACCAGTGTGTGTGTGTGTGTGTGTGTGTGTGTGTGTGTGTGTGTCTGTCTGTCTGTCTGTCTGTCTATCTATATAAAAGACAGCATAAATAAAATTCTCATTTTATTCTCACAACCCTGTGAGATAGCTTGTGGTAAGATATATTGAGTTGCATTGCTGCAGGGGGATTTTAACACAGGTAAACATATCTTCAGAAACCTGAAATGCTGTCACATGGAGGGTGGAGCAAGCTGGTTTTCTCCTGCTTCGGACGCTAGGGCCCAAATTGATGGATTCAAGTTACTAGAAGGAAGATTCTGATGGAACACCGGGAAGAATTTCCTGACAGTAAGAGATATTTGATAGTGGAACAGACTTCCATGGGAGGTGACAGGCTTTCCTTCCTTGGAGGTTTTTAAGCTGAGATTGGATGACCATCTTTCATGTATGATCTAGTTGAGATTCCTGTATTGCAGGGGGTTGGACTAGATGACCCTCGGGGTACCCTTCAACTCTACAATTCTATTATTCCATTCCCATATCTGAATCCAACATGCTAGACGCTGGCCTCTGGTAGTGAATGCTCTACTTAAGGATGTATTTTTAGAAAAGCGTTTTAAAAGACTGAAAAAGAAGTACGACACGAAAGGCCTTTTCTCCTTTAAAATCTAAGACTCTAGTAAAGGCAGCTTGAAGGCTTGCCTCTGCAAACATGCTTGAAGTGGACAACAGAGCAGAACTCAAATCCCAGCCAGAAGAAAGATGCAGCAAATTCTACAGGAAGGATTTGGAATGAAAATGCTAAACTCATAGCCCCAATGTATAAACCCTGGAGCTGCACTCAACTAAGTTTTACTTAGAGTAAACTCATATGAAATCAACAAAGCTAAGTTAGTGATCTCCAATAATTTTCATGGGTCTACTCTGAGGATGACTACCATTGGCCAAAATCTCCCGATTTGATTTTTAAAAAAAGGTAAAAAACAACAACCCCTCAATGTTTCTCAGATGAATTTGTAGTAGCCTTACCGGATCGATAGCGTTCATCTCTAGCTCCCCCGGATCGTGCCCGATGATACTTGGATGAAGACGGTGCTGCTGCTGGAGTGGGTGTCTGATTTCGGGGTTCCTTTTGCAGACCTGGGTCGACCCCTGGGGAAACATTACCCAAAAAATACTACTTTATGAAAGAGTCAAAGAAAATAAATGGCTTCTTCTGACCAGCATTCAGGATTTGTACTGGCTGATTGCCCAGTAACGATATAGGTACTTTTGCACGCAAATGAGAAATTGACAACTGGCAGAATTTTTTCCAGCAAAATCTTACACAATTGCATCAAGTTGTGGTATTTCCTTTACTGAGACTTTGAAGAAGGTAAAAAGGTAAAGGTAAAGGACCCCTGGACGGTTAAGCCCTGTTGAAGGCGAGTATGGGGTTGCAGTGCTCATCTTGCTTTCAGGCCGTGGGAGCCGGCATTTGTCCACAGACAGCTTTCCAGGTCATGTGGACAGCATGACTAAACCGCTTCTGGTGCAACGGGACATTGTGACGGAAGCCAGAGCGCACAGAAACGCTGCTTACCTTCCCACCACAGCGGTATCTATTTATCTACTTGAACTGGTGTGCTTTCAAACTGCTAGGTTGGCAGGAGCTGGGACAGAGCAATGGGAACTCACCAAGTCGCAGGGATTCAAACCTTTTAAGAACAGGCTACATGACCATCCACAAAAAGATTCTTTGAATATTACAGCACAGGTAGAAAAAATCCCATGAGTTTTGAATGCCTATATCCATACATATGATATAGTGCTGTCTAAGCTTATAAAATATTCAACCAAGGGTCAACTTGCTAACTTAAAAATTAGTTGCCAACAGCAAGGAACACACAACAGCATTCAGCCCTGGTCTAGAATAGCAAACAGCATCCAGCTCATGATGTTAATTTATCTGGTCCTTACACAGTACTTGTAGAGCATGCATAGGGGCCACAAGGTTTTAAGCAGAGGGAAGGATGAAGTGAGGGCAGAAATTGGAGCATGTGCTGACCAGATGCCTGCACATTTAAGCAACATTTGGAGAGTCTTAACTCCCACCCCAATTACACTGCCCATGAAGGAACTAATAATTAAGTCATTATGCTTTTATCAGGAACATGAACAGCAACTGACAGAGTGCAGTGCAGATGACGCACAACTAGGCACAAGCCTTTAGCTTCTGCAGGCTGAAACATAGGCAAAAAAATGCATTCTCCTAGCAGGGCTGATAACAACATCTCCCAGCTGAGCAAGTAAGTGGCACTTTATACCTCCTCTAGGAACAGCAAAGCTATCTCAGCTGCATTTCCCAGCCCTAGAAATCTATGAGGAGCAACCTGAATAACCTTGCAATGTTTTCCCCCAACACAACAGTCGTAGTTGCATATGCTTCCCCCTTCCTTATTCTTTAGGAAAAGGAGAGTGTCAGAATGAGGAGGTTGGGGGAAAATATTTGCAGCTAGGTTCAGTTTATTCTTGTATGCACATTTATCAGCAAATGTATGCATGTAGATTCATGAACCCAGAAGGATGAGTGCAGTGGGGAAAAAGCATTTGGGGAGGAAAATATTACCCATGGAACTTGTTACTTCTACCCTTCCAAACTTGAGTCAAATAAGAAACTGATCAGAGTATGTCAATCTAATTCCTGATATTTCATAACCTCCAACATTTCTCTGATGAAAATTGGGACGTCCCATTCCATAATGATAATGTTACTATTTATACCCTACACACATCTTGCTGGGTTGCCCCAGCTACTCTGGGCAGCTTCCAACATATATAAAAACATGTAAAACTTTTTTTTAAATAAAAACCTTCCCTATACAGGTTTGCCTTCAGGTGGCTCGGGGGTCGGAAAACTCCATACCCTCCAACATTTCTCCAATGAAAATAGTGACATCCTAAGGGAAAGTGGGACATTCCAAGATGAAATCAGAAACCAGGATGGCTTTTCTAAATCAGGGACGTCTCTGGAAAACAGGGACACTTGGAGAGTCAGATATTTTTCAACCAAGGCCCTGAAGCCTTATAGGGATAATAAAAGCATTCAAGCACAATAAAGCAAAATACAAAAAGTTTATAAACACGGTGGTATAGGTTTGTTTGGATGTGGGAAGGGAAATCTGTTATTTTAAAAGTTGCTGACCTTTCTGAATGAACAATTGGAATTTGCTATTTTTACTAAGTAGGCCACAATAAAGAAATGGATTATTTCACAGAAGGCTACCTGACTTGGAAATCTGATATGCAGTACAATCATTTTTAAAAGATTGGCAGGAAGTGCTTGAAAAATAAGTTGTTTACAATTTGGGAGACAAGGGCCTTAGAGTGGAAGTGGAGGCATTCACTAGTCAGGATGAGTGATGTTATCCCCAGTTTAGCAATAAATTCATAGCTTAGATCAGCATTTTTCAATGTTTCCACCTTCCGCATTGATTTGCCTGTCAAGGAATTGCATTTGAAGAATTCTGTAGCAAGTTCTAGGGTTCTGCTCACACAAGATACTGGCTGTGCTTCATGGTCAGAGTTGGACCAATATCCTAACTCAGCAGTTCTCAAATGGTGGACCAGGGGACATCTATGGCTGGGTCTCCGTACCACAGCTTGCCCTATCTCTCCTCACTCACTCCTGCCCCTGCTAAGCCCCAGTAATTTTCAGTCCTCTCAAATAGGTCCTGGGAGTTGGAAATTTGAGAATTCCTGTATTAACACACACAACAAACCATCTCCTAAAGATGGACACATTACAGAAGAAAATTGGTAGGGAAAGGCAAACTTTGCCTGACACTGCAGATCCTCACATTAAGCAACTCTATATATAAGGACTCCATGATCACTGCAGATGGTGACAGCAGCCACGAAATTAAAAGACGCCTGCTTCTTGGGAGAAAATCAATGACAAACCTAGACAGCATCTTAAAAAGCAGAGACATCACCTTGCCAACAAAGGTCCGTATACTTAAAGCTATGGTTTTCCCAGTAGTCATGTATGGAAGTGAGAGCTGAACCATAAAGAAGGCTGATCGCCGAAGATTTGATGCTTTTGAATTCTGGTGCTGGAGGAGACTCTTGAGAGTCCCATGGACTGCAAGAAGATCAAACCTATCCATTCTTAAGGAAATCAGCCCTGAGTACTCACTGGAAGGACAGATCCTGAAGCTGAGACTCCAATACCTAATGAGAAGAGAAGACTCCCTGGAAAAGACCCTGATGTTGGGAAAGATGGAGGGCACAAAAAGAAGGGGACGACAGAGGACGAGATGATTGGATACTGTTCTCGAAGCTACCAGCATGAGTTTGACCAAGCTGCAGGAGACAGTGGAAGACAGGAGTGCCTGGCGTGCTCTGGTCCATGGGGTCACAAAGAGTCGGACACGACTACACAACTAAATAACAACAACAACAACAACATATACAAGGTACACAGTTTGAAGACCAATATAATGAGTTCAATATTCTCTGGTATGGCTAAATTCTTTATTGCTTGGGGTCAGGTTTGAAAAATCCAACTGCCTGGGTCACGTAAGTACCTGAAATTCAGTGCTGACTCCTAAAACATAACTTGCTGGCATCAATATAAAATTGATCACATACATAACAAGTAATAGTTTCACAACTGAGGAAAATAGCTGCAAACCACAAGATTCCCGACCCCCTTCAATGAACAGCCCCTGATGACAGTCTATCCAATGAAAAGTAGGCTACATTTAGGAGAGTTTGCCATTTTTTTAAAAAAATCATTAAATGTGTTTGGGCGGTTTTGGATGAAGAGGTGAACTGTCTCTGAAGAGAAAGTAAGCCTTTACCACTAATACATGGAATCAAACATTTATAGAATTTCATAAATTTCTAATCTTTAAAACAATCCCTGAAGAATGAAAGGAGCAGAAAGGGCGGGAGTGGGAATACTTAAAAAAAGCTGTGTGAAATAAAATAAGCAAATCTGAACCAAAGTTAACCCAATTCTGCAACAAGGAAAACCTAGCCCTGCAACTTGTAAAAAAATATATGCTTATGTTTATAATTTAATTCATTTTATAATTTAATTCATTTCATTTGAATCTCACCTTTCTTCCACCAAGGAAGTTGGCACCATACCAGGCATTTCTAGCCATTCTCCCATCTAGTGGTCTCTCAACAGACGCACTTAGCTTCAGCCAAGGTACTGCATTGTGAGCCTTCAGCCCTTGCCCCAGGACATGTTTTTATTACTTTGCATAATCAACTGCATGTTTTTTCTATTCTGCATAATTCATTCTGCTTCTACGTGACACACAAAAAGCACAAGAGCCTATATGGAGCTTTGGAGACACAACTTTTGACCACAGGAAAACACTCCTGAATAAAATGTGATTTCAGGAGGCACTGGTTCAATAATTTCAAGCCTAACGACAAAATATTAAGGACTATAAACTTGCTTTGTTTTCTAAATACAAGCTTGAACTTCTAAGGATGCTGATTTCTACATTATGTGCTTTGTCTGTACTTGCACAAAATTGTGGTATACACTAAGCCCTACCTGTATATTCACTCTTCACTTAGTATCCAATTTTCATGTTAAACATACAATGCTCGCTCTAACATACCCACATAATTATTTAAGGCCCATCAGTCCATGAACCTAGCACTGTTAATTATAGTTTTCTTCTACTGTCGTTTCAGCTGCTAATTAGCAGTCACACTGGGTATCAGCTCAGTGTTGCATGAAAAGCAGAGTTATAAGAAGAGATCAAACTGCTTTTTTGTAGATAAATAACAACGTTCTAAAATTAGCTGGAAATCCCCAAAGAATAAAATATACTTATTTGTAGCATTGCTGGGGAAAGCTCACCAATGAGCAAGAATGGGAAAATTACAGAGACTATTGAAGCCTGGGGGAGCAGAAAGATTCATAAGTGTTTCTTCCATTTTTTCCCCTTCTTGTTTTTCTCCTCTTCTTTTCTGTTCATTGCAACGGGATGAATGTAACATGATAGAGGGATTTTGTGCCAAACATTTTGAGCTGTGACGAACCGATAACTGAAGATGCTGAACGTTCTTTACTGGCTAGCCAAATGGGATGTCCAATGTTTGGTAGCAAATAAATGTACAGTGGTGCCTCGCAAGACGAAAATAATCCGTTCCGCGATTCTCTTCGTCTAGCGGTTTTTTCGTCTTGCGAAGCAACCCTATTGGCGGCTTAGCAGATTAGCGCTATTAGCAGTTTAGCGGCTATTAAAGGCTTAGCAGATTAGCAGCTAAAAGGCTATTAGCGGCTTAGAAAAGGGGGGGAGCGAAAAAAATCGCAACACTCGCAAGACGTTTTCGTCTTGCGAAACAAGCCCATAGGGAAATTCGTCTTGCGAAGCGCATTGAAAAACGGAAAACCCTTTCGTCTAGCGGGTTTTTCGTCTTGCGAGGCATTCGTCTTGCGGGGCACCACTGTAGGGGCTATAGGTAGGGACCTCTTACAAACAGGCAAAATACTACAGGCAAATACAGACAAAGATACAGACATAGTGTGTGTGTGTGTGTGAGAGAGAGAGAGAGAGAGAGAGAGAGAGAGAGAGAGAGAGAGAATGTGGGTGGGTGTTTACATTTCAACTCTCATTTCTTTCATGGCTTTGGTTCCCAATTTTCACAAGTTTACCCCCCCCAAAAAAAAAAGTTCTGTAAGAACAGCATGCTTGCGATGTTGGTCCCAGAGGGTGAGACTAACAAAGAACTAAAACATACTGTCATTCATTCAAATGGGCCCAGACATGGAAATTTTTCTACAAAAAAATGATGCATCTTTACAATAACATTCAGGTTTGCAGAGGATTACAAAATAATGGAGAACAGTCAGAAATACACTTCATACCCACAGCTTCACTTTCAATCCTAGACATTTTTCTCTTGGGATAACCCGCAACATTAAAAAATGGCTTCAAAGTAAACTAAATGAATTAATGGGGGAAGTACCTGGAAAAGAGACAACTACCTTTCTTGAAGCACTTATAATATGTGTCCCATACACAAGGTATTAAGACTTTTAATACGTATACTCAAAAGACTTCCAGAATAGTTGCTTATCCCACTCCAGTACTTATCTCTGAAGAAACTCTATTCAACAATTGTTTTAGTGTATTCTAGAGAGAATGCAAGCAATGGATTTATATCAGCACTAATAAGTTACAAACCACAGCACTTACTTCCACAAAGGGTTGCATAGCTTACCTTGGATAACCATATGAGATATAAGTGAGAGTAAAAGAGCAAAAAAGTATTTTAGAGTGCTTCAATAAAAGTCCTGCAGCTAATGGTACAACTATAAAGTAGCCTAAGCCATGGCTTGGGGAGAGGTTTGTGTAGTCCAAATTCAAAATCATTTAAGAGTTTAGATTCAAGAACAGAACTGCAATTAAATGGCTTGGGACCTGTCTTGCCTCAAACTGCTTATTCTGGAAAATCAAAAATGTGATGAAATAAAGAAAAAGAGCTGGCTACCACCCCCTATATTGAGGGCTGCTCAACCCAGACCTCAGATGGCCTCTTCCAGTAGTTTCAGGTACATATTGAAAAGCACAAAGAGAGAGAACCTGAGATTCAATTGTATATCTGTAAGCCCTGAAATTGGTAACAGAAAATCGATTAGCCAGCTCAAAGGATTCTTTTTCTTTTTCTTGGCAGAGATCTCCCTGAATTTTTAGACTATTTCCACCCCCACCCTTATACAGGACTATCTTCAAAATTCTGTTAGGCAGAGCTGGGAAGTCAACTTGGACCAACTCATGCCGGTAAACATTTAAGTACTATACTTGTAAAACAGTGGGGTCAACAATGTCATGGCAGAAATACAATACTGAAAGATTTTTAAAATTAACTATGGTCAGCTCAAGGGCACCTTATACACATTTTTGCCCGCAAAACTGCGGGGGATACTTGATCTCTGCTGGAAATGTCAAATTAAATAAGCATTAACAGCTTCTACAATCCACATAGCAATAACTTCTTTCCAGAAGAGTTTACGCAGTTTGTTTAATGCTAAGAAACCCAAATATTGACTGTAACAATCTTTGGACTAATACCAAGCAAAGGTAATAGGCCACTTTAAAAACAAACAAACTGAAAATAGAGTGCCTAGCAGAGCCTATCGAAGGGCTCCAATCCAGCACACATGTATCTGGGAGTAAGTTCCACTTGAGTTTGCAAGTGCTTGCATCAGAGGGTTGCACTGTATCATACTTTAGCACTGAAGGTAACCCATTCAAATGCACCCTATTCCCACTCGCAATTTGCCACCTTTTTAATAATAATAATAAATAATAATAATAATATCTTTATTGTCTTTGCCCCCTCTCGGGGACAACGAAATTACTTGGCTGCTCCATCCACCCAGGTAGGGCACTCCACACAAAATCAAAACAACTATAAAAACACTAATTAAAACAATACAGTATAATACAGCAAGGAAGATTAGATGACTTTCAAAGTCCAGGCTTAAAAAGGCATCCAGAGAAAGAGAAGTGAGAGCTGATCGCCAAAGAATTGATGCTTTTGAATTATGGTGCTGCAGGAGACTCTTGAGAGTCCCATGGACTGCAAGAAGATCAAACCTATCCATTCTTAAGGAAATCAGCCCAGAGTGCTCACTGGAAGGGCAGATCCTGAAGCTGAGGCTCCAATACTTTGGCCACCTCATGAGAAGAGAAGACTCCCTGGAAAAGACCCTGATGTTGGGAAAGATGGAGGGCACAAAAAGAAGGGGACGACAGAGGACGAGATGGTTGGACAGTGTTCTCAAAGCTACCAGCATGAGTTTGACTAAACTGCGGGAGGCGGTGGAAGACAGAAGTGCCTGGCGTGCTCTGGTCCATGGGGTCACGAAGAGTCGGACACAACTGAACAACAACAATAACATCCTGAGACAGCTGCCATCCTACAAGCAAAGTGTACTTGAATGCGAGTGAGCTGCAGGGCAACCAGGTTTCTCTATTTTGGTACCCAAAGCAGCACTAAGCAAGCACTATATCAGAGTTCACATAGGAGAATATAGTTCTTTCCCCAAATGTAAGACTGATTTTCAGGTAATCTTAGGTACAATTTCAATGCAGTGCTGTCACCCACTGACATTCCCCACCCCCATGGCTAGCTGCCATTCAACTCACATGCAGTACAGAGCCCGCCACAAGAAAATCAGCCAATGTTATCCACACATTCAGCGGTAGCCAAGGACTCTTGAATAGCTAAATGCTTTCACAATCCCAGGTTCACACATTATTAAGACACAATAATTGTAATGGAAAGAAACAAATTATGACCCCGGGTTTCAACCATGGTTCATTTAATGTGACATGTGAACCAAGCTGTTATTTTAGAGCAACAAAAGCTGAGTCATTTGGTTTTCAAAACTGTCAAGAAACCAAGAATATAGGTATTCCTTGCTGCCTTCGGTAGTCAAAGCCTAGCAAAATTGGCATCAGCAGACCAGGGGATTGGGGTGGAATTAGGTGTACAAACTACGAGTTATCAGCTATACACTATTGAGGGGGAGAGGGTACCATTACCTTGTCACTGACTAGGGAACTGGTCACAAAATGTGTCCATATTCGAACAGTCTCATGTTTTGGGGATGGCAAAGTGGGAGGGCTCAACCTCTAAAATAAAACAATGAAATACTTTTTACGATGGTTTGTTACTGGGGATAGAAAGACTCTGACTTGTCATGAATTGTGTGAACTAGGCAACAGGTACTTCTCGCACCTGCACAACCTTATTCCACACAACAATATTCCAAAGGGCAACCGATACACTACCTGGAGGAAATAATCTCATTACTTTCCAATGGCAAATACTGCAGCTTGAATATAGGGGAAATGCAGTATTTTATATTGAGGAAAAGGCATTTAAGCCCTCCACAACAAATGACCCAAAACTGTACATTTATGGGGCAATTAAAAATAAACACTCTGGCAGGACCTGGAGACAGGGGTGCCAACTTGAATTAATTATTGCCGGGGGGGGGGAATAAGCCCCGCCTTGCATAATCAATCACAAGATGTGGCACATGCATACCATTTGAATGGCAATGCCAATGAACTTTGGGAGTCCATGGTCCCCTCAAATATTTTACTGGAGGCAGGAAAGACTTTGGCCCCTAGGAATTGACTCCTATGCTTGGATATGACTGTTTTCCTAACTGGAGTTTTCTATAGAATTAAAGACCCAAACTTACTTTTTTTTAAAAAAAGCTGTCCAATATATGCCTTTTGGAGCAAACCCAATCCTGAACTACAGGGGAACAAAGAAAGCAGCAATTATACTGCAATGAAGTGGGGAGGAGAGGGAGCTGAACTTCCTGTAGGAAATCTGTATGACATGACATTTATGCTGACTAAAATAAAAGCAGCTGACACCTTGTCTGTATTTTGGCAGGGTTACCAGGTTAGCTATTTACTTGTCTGCTGCCTCCTCTCTACTCCACCCTGAACCCCAGGATCATGACTGTGTCTGGGCTTGCTAGAAATGAGTCAGTTCAGTCTTTTTTTAAAGGAACTTTGGCATGCCATTTGTCATACCCAATCTGTGCACTATAATTGTGTGTGAAACATGTCAAGTAAGGTGTGTGGGCAGCCTTGCCACTAACACACTGCAATGACTCCTCTATTATATAAATGGACATGGAGGAATAAATTCCATCTCTGTGCAGTGCCCGGTTTGCTTTAGCTGGCTGGCAAATGATGATGATGTTTATGAACATCACTCATTCCTTTGGTTGCTCTTACACTTACCACTACAGCACAGCTATTTAAAAGCAGTAGCTAGGGATGCTTCATTAATGGCAGATGGACACCCTCTACCCACTCCTGGCACGGGGCAAAGTAAAGGCTGATTCACCCTGTGGTAAATGTCACATACCGTATTTTTCGCTCTATAAGACGCACTTTTCCCCTCCTAAAAAGTAAGGGGAAATGTGTGTGCGTCTTATGGAGCGAATGCAAGCGGGAGGCTCTGCTCAGCGCTCCCTTTAAAGAGCCGCGTGGAACGGCTGCCCTTCTCCCTCCTTGGGGAAAAGCCCACACACACGCTCCGTGCAATCTCCCGCTGCCCGGGAGAGGCTGCGCGCGGCTATCCCATAAGCCAGGACAGCAAGCTGGATCGCTGCGCAGTGATCCCGCTTGCTGTCCTGACTTCTGGCTTAGCCACGTGAAGCCTCTTGAGGGCAGGGGGAGCCCTCAGCCCTGAAGAGGCTTCGCGCAACTATCCCAGAAACCAGAAGAGCAAGAGGCTATCCCAGAAACCAGATCCCTCTTGCTGTTCTGGCTTCTGGGATTCAGAATATTTTTTTTCATGTTTTCCTCCTCCAAAAACAAGGTGCGTCTTATGGTCTGGTGCGTCTTATAGAGCAAAAAATACGCTAATTAAGATGTGAGAACATATTCCAATTTGAGATTAATACTGATTTTTATTATTATTATTAAACATCACCTTAAATTTAAGAGGATTCATAAAGTGAGGAAGGATTTAAGACTGAGGGTTGGCATGTGTACTGCTTCAGTAGCATTGAAACAATTGTACTCAATGGTTCCAAGTGCCATCATGCAGCAACAGTACAGGAAGAAGTCTGTCATTACCTCTGGATAGGTAAAGGTAAAAGGTAAAGGACCCCTAGACAGTTAAGTCCAGTCAAAGGCAACTATGGGGTTGCGGTGCTCAGCTCACTTTCAGGCCAAGGGAGCTGGCATTTGTCCACAGACATATTTCCGGGTCATGTGGCCAGCATGACTAAACCGCTTCTGGAGCAACGGACCACTGTGGCGGAAACTGGAATGAACGGAAACGCCGTTTACCTTCCTGCCATAGTGGTACCTATTTCTCTAATTGCACTGGTGTGCTTTCAAACTGCTAAGTTGGCAAGAGCTGGGACAGAGCAATGGGAGCTCACCCCGTCACGGGGATTTGAACCACCGATCGGGAAGCCCAAAAGGCTCAGTGGTTTAGACCAAAGTGCCAACTGCATTCCTACCTCTGGATAAGGTGTATATTAACAGAAGTGAGGAGACCAGGATCTATTGGAAATGCTGGGTGATTTGCCGTAGATCAATAAGGAGACTTCCATATTGTTTAACAACAACAAAGCCTTTCCCTTGCCCCCCACCTAAATTAGACAGATGAAATGAAGAAGCCTAACCAGAAGTGGACATTGTGTGTGTGAAAGGACTGTGAGGTAAGTTTCATTCTGGAACTTAAAACCAATTAGGCTTAGAACATCCTCCGAAGGTTAATTCTAAGTGTTTATCTTTTGCATATGGCTCTGGATGGTAGATTTTGGTGTTCTAGGGGTAAAAAAACAAAGCAGAGCCAACAAACCTGAAGTCTGTCCTTCCCTGCTCTGTTATACTTGCTCACAAACCTAAGGGTAGACTTTTGAGCAAAAGCCACAATAGCGGAGCTAAAGACCTAGGTGACATGCAAAACTGTACTTTTGTGCCTGCATTTATGCATAATGCAAGATTGGGTGGGAATTCCATTCAGCCACCTGGATGCTTTGCATAGAATAATTTGCCCATATGGTAAGCCAAAGAGCAAACATGCAAAACACAGAGGATGACTAATAAAAAATACAGAATGAATATCCCCTGCTTATGCGTTTAATGCAGAAATTGCTGCCTGCACTATTTTACAAAGCTTCACCATTCTTGGCCTTCTCCTGAAGCTGGGTGGTTTTACTCCTCTCCTCAAATTTATGCCAGTGTGTAGTGAATGCCAAAAAGATCAATGGCAGGAAATTGGCAAGAATCAATGCAAGCATTTGGCTGCCTAGTTTAATTAACAAAGCAAAGGAATATGATATACAACCTTACCCTTGCCCTAATTTCTTCTACTTTTCCAGAAGGACAATGTGGTTTATTTGTTTATTTATTTAACTTGATTTATTAGATGGCCCATAACTGTGATTCTCTGGGTGATGTACAAAGAAATGTTAAAGCAGGATGAAATCTACATCATTATCAGCCAAGATCCAAAAAACCCCACAATGATAATACTACTCCGTTGGCACTGGACACCAATAAAACTTCAACTGAGCACTCCTCAGTGCTGGAGCAGCTGTAATTCACCAGGCATTTTTGTTCATAAGTGGTGGGATTGCAAACCAAAAGACCTATTCTGAAAGGATATATTCACCACACTCACACTGATTACTAATCATCATCTGGAGTTGGAGCCTAACCTAGCTTTTTTTGTCACTGGCTAAAAGATTTCTGTACCCTTACTTACAAAACCCCGGAAAATGCTCCCTACAAAAACTCTGATAATGCTCCCATTGTCAGCCACCAGGGCAGAAATATACTGCTTTATCAAAGAGCTCTCCAAGTGGTGTACAAATAAAATTGTAAATAAAACACAGCTAAAATCCACAAACCAATTAAAAACAAACGTACATAAAATCATCATCATTAAAAACAAATCAATAAAACTTTTTTTAAAAAATAGAGGTCACTCAAATATTTGGGTAAGCTTGTTGAAACAAAAAAAGCCTTTGACAGGCGTCTAATAACAAGAATGAAGATAACATGATCACTATCAGTACCTGAGTACCTAAACAACTCATGAAGATGATACCAGCAAATTTTGATAACCACATGCCATTAATTAAGCAAATAAAATGAATTTTTCTAGGACATGATCTACTTCTATCAAGTGCTGAGTAAGCTGCCCGCATCTTCACCTTTTAAGGAGCGTGCACTGATTCAGGCCACTAGGATTGATCAGCATGTCTATCTCTAAACATCTCATTTTTGGCTCCGATTTTCAATTATTTGCCTGAGGGTAAGCACAGGGCTGGCCCAAGACATTTTGGCACAGGAGGCGAACCACAAAATGCCCCTCCCCATACACACACCAGCCAGAGAAGAAGGGGTGAGTGAAGATCTACATTGGGAACAGGAAAGGGAGAATCAAATCAACCTTACCTGATGTTTGAAATGGGAATCAGGGAATCAAAGGCTGTTGCGAGGGGGGAAGGGGATCTGCTCTGAACCACACCAAGTGGGTGCAGAGCCGATGAGACTCCAGAGGGCAGCACCCACTATTCCCTCCCTAGGGGTAGGTGGAGACCAGCAGGACCTCCTATAGGCCACTGTAGAGGCGGCATGGGGGGGCTGTGGCAATTTATTTCCTGTGGTAAAATTCTAAGAAAAGCTCAACAACTTTGGTCGGCCCTCGCGGCCCTTCACTTCATCAAATCTGGCCCTCTTTGAAAAAAGTTTGGACACCCCTGCCTGAGACAGTCACCTCATATTGCCTCATCAGTCAGTCAGTTTTATTGCACATAGCCAAAGGCTACCACAATGTACACAGAATCATTCAACAATTAAAAGAAAATATACTGGATTAATACATCACGCTGCCCAACTGATGGGCAGATATGACCTCTCAGTGACTGAGATCAAAGAACTTCCCTTATATTCCCAGAAAAATATCTTTAAACGAACCATAAGGGCAGTGGCAACTAAAAACGATCTAAACTCTATGTACACATCTACATGCGCCCCATTATATTTTATACTTAGAGAGGCCAATGAACATACATCTTATTTTAATGAATTGGCTTTTGCACAACTTCGGAAAGCTTTTACAGAGTTACGATTAAATACAATAAACTCTGCTGATAGAGATGGGAGACACAGAGGCATACCAACAAACGAACATATTGCCTCATGGGTGGGCCAGCCCTGGGTAGGAGGAGGTGTTGATCTGTTGCCGTTGTGATTAAGGTTAGTAGAGTCACACAGTCAGGTTATGCAAGGAGCTGACATGTGAAGCAAGGAGCCACACGTGAAGGATTCTGCTTCCTGGTAGCAGACAAAAGTTGTGCTCAACTTTCGCATCCCTTTCAACATGAGGATTTGGGAGGCTGCTTTTCGCCTGATGTTTCTCAGTGCAAGGATAACCTCCAAGGGAGTGGGGAGGAGAGAATGTGCACACCCTTGTGTGAAAATCATGCAAGCATTTATTATGCCAGGATAACAGAAAGATGCTGGTTTCTCCCCCACCGGCCGGAGCTTCCCTATATTCCGCATGTCTCAGTGGTGTGGAAAACTACAAGTTCAAATCAAGGATAGAGGAAGTAAGACATTTTGCCTCAACCCCCACGTGAGTTGCTCTTCCTTTACAGAAAGCAGCACATTCAAAAGCTGCATGCTTCCTCAACAGTTTCTTCAAAGTTCTAAGCCCAATTAAACATCTCACTTCCAAGAAGCGATTTGTTTTTCTCCTATTCCGGCCTGGAAGCAAGGCCATTCATTTTCACTGGCAGCTAACACACCTGGACGGGAATGAGACTCGCTGATGGCTGGCTCTTTGGGCCTTCTATAACAAAAAGCAGCCAAGCAAGATTTTGAGATTAGGGGAGGAGGCAGGCTGCATAGTATTTACAGTAAATCAAGCACTGCTGTACTGCTCCCTGACAAAGCAAACAGGAGTCGGCTAAGCCTGGCAGATGTTAGGTGGCTGTATTTAGAATTCCCTTTAGAATAATCCTGTTGGATCTGCAGTTTCTGCTGGCGGGATCTTCTAGATAGGCAACGCGGTAGCAGTAGTTTTGTTGGGGGGTTTTATGAGCTGCTGCTGAAGGTTTAACTGCCATTAGTTTTTAGCTGCATCTCCCCTTTAGTACATGGAAAGGCATCTCATAAACAAAATGGCTGACAATGGGGGGTTTTTTTGGGGGGGGGGCAAAACTGGCAGAACTGTTCCTTTATTAGGCCTCAATGACAAACAGTCAACAATGTGCTCATTCATAATCAGTAACAAAGCCAGAGAGGCAGAAGTGAAAGGAAATGCGTATGGATGTTATAGGTAGATCCATGCTTGTTGGCAACTTTGAGTTTAGTAGCAATTTAAAACACACACACACACACACACACACACACACTATACCTGTATGAGATATGGACATTTATTTAAAATTCCTAGAAGCCAGCACCACAGTTAGGCTCTCAAACCTCTGCATGCTGGTCTTGCATCTTATAGAAGAAGAAAGATGGAGCTTGAAAGCAGACATATGAGGCATCATGAGGCCTGTACAGTGATCACAACACTGTAGTCTGAAGGTGCAGAGCTACACATATGGCAGGTCCTGTAATTCAGGGCAGATTACACTCGACATTTCTTATTTCAAATCCATGCCTGAACATGTATTTCATGCAGTACAAAAAGTGGGGTGTATAAGAAGCAGGCCTTTGTCTTTTTCATCTACACTGAATAGTGATGTTTTTATCCAGTGCAAACCAGTTGTGCTTTGTAAGAATGTACAATATGGGTTAACCGTTAAGGGAAATGATTCCACTAAAGTATGTCTAAATAAGTAGTCTAGTGGCTGAAAAGTATTATTATAAGCTACTATCATAAAACAGTCCCTGTTGTCCAAAGAGTGTAAGAAAAAAATGTATATTGGGGAATAAGCATACAGAAGATAACACAATTGCCTAGTGATGTAGACCAACTTCTTTGGGGGGTGGCTGAAATTATGGTGTATTTAAAAAAAATAAATCAATGGCATTGACCTACTTATTGATCCGCCTGCATTTGAGAAAGGTGATAAGAAGACAGGGCTTGCTATGGGCTCTCCTTTTCAGCAAGGCGGGGGGAGAGGGGAGAGCAAAAAGAAAAGGTAAATGAACAGAGGTTGGTTATTTGAAAAAGTTGCCTAATACAAGCCACAAAGATCCTTGAGAAGAGCCTGTTCGCACCACTATAAATGCTATTCTTAATTTTTACAAAATAAAGGCCTGGTTATCCAAATAACAGTTGTAAAAAGCTAGATCCATTCCCTAAAGGGAGCCATGCAGAAGTAGTAATATGCAGTTAAGAACATTGTATTTAAAGAAAACACACAATCGATTTATATGTATGTATAGTATATGCATCAGGCAAAATGATACACAGTGCTCCAATTTCTTCCAGGAACAAAATCTTCTGAATGAATGTGCATCATTTTCCAAACACTACAGCCCTGCCCCTAATGCACATATTGATCTTGGAATATTTTGATGACTGGGAATGCTATACAGTGGTACCTCTGGTTACGAACTTAATTTGTTCTGGAGTCCATTCTTAACCTGAAATCGTTCTTAACCTGAGGTACCACTTTAGCTAATAGAGCCTCCCGCTGCCGCCGCATGATTTCTGTTCCCATCCTGAGGTAAAGTTCTTAACCTGAGGTACTACTTCCGGGTTAGCGGAGTCTGTAACCCAAAATGTTTGTAACCCGAGGTACCACTGTACTAGAAACTACCACCAGAAAGAGGCAGAAAGGAAGGGTTTAGGGGTTCATAGGTTGGGAGAACAAAGAGGTGGACATAGACGAGTCTTTCACCATGATTGCTGGAAGCCTATCGCAGATTCTGCTTTCTGAGACTTTACCATACAAACCACCACATGCGCACTTGTTTCTTCAATGCCATGTTGCTGAAATTTTTATATAGGATTGTTCAACAGCAGCATAATAATGGTTGTGCACATTTAAAGGTTCTATAAATAAAAAGAGTTAGCAATTAACAAGATGAAAGGAATGAAAGACCCTGGGATTGACTGATGCTTTTAATGAAGAGCCCTGAATTGAGTCACTAGCAGGAACACCCCACTGTTAATAGTTTTACATTGCCCTTCATTTCTCATTACAGGGTCTTCTTGGTGGTGGCTCCAGAGCTGTTGAGTTCTCTTCTAGTTAATCTTCATTTGGCCCCTTCCATTCTAGAAAGTTGTAAAGGCCACAGCAGCTGTTGCTGCTTCACTGTGGTCCTTCCTTCTAATTTAGCATCTCTGTCTAATTTTTATCCACACAATGTTTCATATTTTGCCTGATGTTCTATTGTTTTTCATTTTTCTCTGTATGTCACTTTGTGAATGTTTGGGCGCAGAAAACCAATTGAATTAAACAAATAGGTGGAAAATAATAACCATTCACAAATGTCACTTTCCTTGCACCCTGTTTGAAACCTCTATTTATATTTTATAAGCACCACTGCTCAACAAAAACTATAGCATACTTTTCTTATTGATCTTTTCTCTACTTCTTAATAAAGACTACTTAAATCCTGATATTTACAGTCTAAAGCGATGGGCAAATCTACCCAGCTGCTGACAACCTGATGAAAGGATAAATTTCCTTCTGCTATGGTAGATCAGATGGGGAGCCGGATTCTGCAAACATGGCAATATTGCATGCCTAAAGCAGTATTTTCAACTTCAGCCAGTAAGGGGTGCTAGTGTAAACAAGGACTCAACCTGCACCAGCAAACCCAAAGGAATGAGATTCTGAAAAGGGAACCAGTGCTTTTCACATTGCAGCCTGGAAGCGGCTTCCTGTTAGGACAAGAAGAGGCAAGAAGCAAGCAGGGCAATGCATACGGTGCTAGGGAACACAGGTGACTAAGTCTGAGAACCAGGAGTGACAGTAAATGTTACCCCACCATCTTGTGAAACCATATCCTTGGGAAGTGCTCTTCTGCAGCCAATCTGACGACAGACAGTCCGTCCCATTCACCCACCCTTCTCGGCATAGCTGTCACTCTGCTGCAGAGATGTCACTGAAGCATTGATTTGCTAACCTTGCAGCCCCAGGAATTGAAGCCAAAGGTGAAGGCTCACGGGATCCTTTGAAGCCCACAATTCAAAGTGTGCATATACACTTGCTACAATTTGATTGCAGGCATACAAAAACAACAATAACCCAGAGGAACAGCACTAGTGAAGAGATTCACGTTGCTGCTTTTCTTCTGCATCCTGTAGAGAATGACAACGCTAATCCTTTGTCCAGAACAGTCCAACATTTATCAAGCCAGCTGTGAATACCCATTTGTTTTGTTCCCGAGAAATGTGCATGACCGTGTGCTTTCTTCCCTCCCTGCAACAAGGAACCCTGCATTTTAACACCCCCTTTCCTATTTTAGAGTGATCCTCTCTTTCCTTTTATTTTTTGCACTATGGAAGTTTCTTAAATCTGCTGAAAATTAGAAGTAGAAATACACTAGCAATGTAATCTGAAAATATGAATACGTAGATCAGCTAACAGGAAATCCAGCGTGAATGACCTCCTAGACAGGAACGCATAATTGAGCTCTACAAGCATGGCAGCAAAAAAATCTCAAATTTAAAACTTCCTCACCATGACAGCACAAGTAGTCAACTGTCACTTTAGTTTTTGTGCTTTAATCATTTTAATTAAAAATACTATGTAAACATGAAAAATAACACAAACGACCTTCCAAATTAAGTCCAGAACTACTTGCTCATGAAATGCTTTACTGGTCTATCTGGACTCACATAACATTTACATAATATCCACATAGCATCAGAATACTCATAACATCGTAAAACTCATGTAACTTCATAATACTCACATAACATTAAAAGCGGGAGGGGAGATAACACAATTTACAGAAAATTCACTGCCTGGTCAACTGGGAGGCAATTCTTACTGTCTACAAACTGACATAAAACGAGGCAGGTTCTTTTCGTTTCTTGTTAATGTATCTGGTACTTTATTTAAAAGGTTTATTTACTACTGCCTTCTATTATCAAATGTCAAAAAGGTTTACAGAACATATTAAAATGATATAAGCATAACAACTGAGCAGAAGCCTCTATTATTATCCCCATATTTAAAAGATGGCACAAGGGCTACGAGTGAGAGCCTATGGCTTATTCTAAGGCCACCAGGGAGCTGAAAACTAAACCTGAGAAACCCAGATCATACTGTCAACCAAAGGAGCAATAAAAACCAATGACAGTTAACTGTTGAAGAGACAGCACTGAAGAGGAATGGGTCAGGGGTCCTGGAAAAGCTTTGCCAAAGTAGTGGGCTTTGAGGAAACATCTACAAGAACAATGGGAGATGGGGCTGGAAATGTGCAGTGCCTTTGTGGCACCAAAGGAAGTTACATTATACAAGAACCAGTGCTTTTTTGCCCAGAGGGTAATCAAGGGTATGCAGTACCGGTTCCTCTCTTTTTGTTGTTAAAAAGTGTGGCACTTACTGTAACAACTTCACATTGAGTACCAGCACCATTTTTTCCTAGAAAAAAAAAGCACTGACAATAACTACTATTACTATTTATTAAATGTGTATGCCACCATTCATCCAAAAATCACAGGGCAGTTCACAGAGAAAAATACAAAAAGAGGACATAAAATACAGGATAAAACAAAAAGAAGCCAATAACCGCCCTCCCACAACACATTTATAGGCCACAGAATGTTAATCAAAGGACTGGTTATAGAGATACGTTTTTGCCTGGTGCCTAAAGTTATGTAATGAAGGTACCAGGAAAGCTACACTGGGGAGAGTATTCCACAAATGAGGAGCCACCATGGAAAAGGCCCGTTCTCATGTTGCCTTCTTTGCTGCCTCCACTGCCGTTAGGTAGACTTGATCATGAGCCCTCACTAGTGTTCGGTTGCATTTGTCTGGAATTTTCCTCCACTCACATTTAAGCCATCTCCCAGTTTGTTTTAAACTACATTTGTTTTAAACTGCATGTAAAACAGAGGAGAGGAAGTTGAATTGACAGAGATGCTATTCCAAGCAAAGTGGGGCAGAAAGAGGAAGCATAACTGATATAAATTTACAAATAGGGAAGGGGAGAAAAGAAAGGGTGATAGTCACAGAGTGGGAACAGCATAAAAGCAAGAACCAGAAGTTTAATTGAAGAAAACCATCATTTGGCAGATTATGGTCATTCTCTAGCAATAGGTACAATCGAGTATGAAGTTAGATGGGCTTTAAACTCCACTGATTTCAAAGGGACAAGTATGCACATGTGTGTACAGGTTTGCAAAGTTTTATTTTCTGCAGGGGTGGAGAATGCAAATGTACATATGACTCACATTCAAGAAAGTTGCTTGATTACTGTAGCATGACAAGCCATTTAGTATAGTGCAGAGAGAGGTTTGGATGACAAGCCATGAGGGCTTTGTGAATCTAATCATCATGCATTGGGAAGAGGATTCTACTGCCTGACCATAGGAAACACAAAATTTTGAAGAGTGAGGAAACACACTTGGCTGAAGCTGAGAAAATGCTGCTCAGATTGGAACTACATTTACTTTCTCTTGACCAAAGAGCGCAAGATGCATTGCCAGGCACACCAAGCCATGAGAAAACTGAACTGATCCACATCTATGTATGCATTTGCAAGCTACCTCTTGACAAGAACAGACATTCTACACATTTGGAAGGGGACTTTGCAATTAATAAGGATAATGTGAGAGGAAAGTTTCAAATCCAGAGATTTGTTTCACACTTCAATTAAATCTCAGCCTCAAGCACCCTCAAATCCCTTCCTGCTCCCTGTACCATGCTGTGTCTGTAATTTAGATTGTTTGCCTGCGGCAGGGGCTGTCTTCTGTTTTAGTCTTACAGCACCCTAGTACGTTTTAGACACCTTAGGAATAAATCATAAAATCCAAAACTGTGTGATGATTATATTACAATAGGCACATTATTTCCTATACAATTGTTCAAAGCAAAATCTTAATTTTTACAGCTGCCCCTAATGACATATCTTTTAAGGGTCACTCTGTTGACTCTCGCTGCTAAAGTTAAGCAATTTCCTTAAATCAAAATCCAAAATAGATAAGGTGCTATCTTTTATCAGACCACCTTCGAGGAATTTCCTTGACACAATGTGGCCTGGTAGTTTTGCATGAAAAGAAGCCTGGAGTTTTAACCATCACTGTGGCACACCTTTCCTGGGTCTTATCTGCTAATTGGAAACAGAAAGTCTTACTGCGTCAGAAGGTGAACAGAGGCCTTAGTTTACAGTGGGAAATGCTTTGATTTTCTTTTTTAAGAAAAAGAGGCAAGCATAATTGAATAGTATCTCTTTCATGTTCCCTACAAAAGTAGAAATACAGCAGATTCCAAAACTAAGGACTTCATTCTACATTACTCATAAATGCTCTGTTGGCACTGAAATGAATGGGAAATCTGTCATCAAGCACTGCTGCACAGGGCACACCTGAGTCACAGCGGCAGCAGTAAACCCCACCTTAATCAGCAACATGGTTTATCCTTCTGCCAGTGCTCTGGTTGACTCCTTTGGCAATTAAGAAAAAGAAGGTGTTGGGATGGTTCACTTACATTTCTTCTCCTAGTTATTAAATAGAATTTAAGCAAGGAAAATAAAACCAAGTGATAGTGCAAGGTGACAGGTGTGCCAGGGAACAAAGAGCCACACTAGCTTTCAAGAGGTCCTTGGATTTAAACTCTTAAGATGAGAGAAAATCTGCTGAGATTTTAAGGGGCTCAACATGCAAGCTCCAGCTCACTAGATCATGTCCCTATATAGAACCACGTACACAACAAGGTCTGCCCTCCCCAACATAGGGCTCACCCACACTTCCCTTTGTCCCACAGATTTATTCCCTTTGGTCTGCAACTTCTAAGCACAGGTCTAAGAGGTTTTTCTTTCAACCTACCACTTTCCCCGGGAAAACCCTCTGTTTACCGCTGAATTGGAACAAATGTCTATCTGCAGAAAAACCCGATAGATGTTTGCTCCAATTCAGAAGTAAGCAGCAGGTTTTCCCATGTGACAAAAGAAAAACCTCTCAGCCTAGGAGTCATGAACCAAATGGAAGTGTGGATAAGCCTATACAGTCATACCTCGGGTTAAAGTTGCTTAGGGTTAAATCTTTTCAGGTTGCGTCCTGAACGGGTTACTTCCGGGTTTCGTCACTCGCGCATGCGCAGACGCTCAAAATTACATCATGCACATGCGCAGAAGCGGCAAATTGCAACCCGCACACGCACGGGTTGCGTTCTGCTCAGGATGCAAATGGGGCTCCGGAACAGATCCTGTTCACATCCAGAGGTACCACTGTAGTGCCTTTCAGATGTTTAGGACTACAATTCCCATCACCCCTGTCCATTTTGACATGCTGTCTTGAACTGCTGGGAGTTGTGAGTCCAACAACATCTGAGCGTCAGATGTACCCTCTCTGAAAATGAGGTGAGTTATTTCGTGGGAGAAGTTTTAAACACATTTCCATCAAATCACTGTAATGCAGCCTTCACGTGCCAGCACATTCATTTGCCCTACAGCTTTTCAGTTTGGTTACAGTTCGCTAAGTTCATCCCCAGTGCCTTTAGGCAAAATCCAGACACGCCCAATGTCCACTGAAAGCAACAGACTTTAAATACTAAACTGTGTACAGGGGCCTTCAGTGCATCTTTCTAAGTTATTCTGGTGAACAACTCTAAACACAGGATGAAATATAAAATATGTTCACCTTTTGTGGGTTTCACAAACATATGAAGTTGACAAAGTGGAGTGAGAAAATGTGAGAATTTAAGAGACAAATTTTTTTAAGGGTCCAGCTTCTATTTAGGTATAGTGAAACAGCTTATTTGTATGCCAGAAAACCCAGCTGTGCTACTTTCCAGATTTTCCATGCAGCTTAGCACACCTGGTTAAGAAGAAGCTGAGTTGGAATTTCCCACCCCCCTCTCCTATTGCAGCCTGAATTATGAATTCTAAGCTCTTTTGAAAATGCAGCCCTACGGCATATTTAATATAACATGAAAACTGAAAAGTTTTTCTCTTTTCTGCCATTGATGAAATCACCTTGAAGGTAATGATAATCACCATCAGCCCAAATTCACACTGACAAAGCAAAAACAATTTTGAAGCACTGACATTCAATGCCCTTTTACCCTTATTCTTCTTTGGCATAAATTCAGCTAATCAACAGCTAATAACAGTAACAACTGCATCGCAAAACTCTCTGCATATACAACCAATTCCCTCCACTGAAAAATGGCCTTGAACTACAGTTTCCCTTAAAAAAACACCACGGTAAGCATCAATACTACAGTTATTTCGAGTTAAGCCTCTTCTGCTAATTCTTCCTACTTCTGGGTGGATAGTACAATTATTCTTCATTAATTAGCCACCCCTGCTTGTAGAACATTCTCAATGAAAACTAACAACATTCACAAAGCATTCTCACTGACAGTACAGAATAAGCTCATTGGTATTAATGGACAAGATGATCAAAATGTGTATGAATCATTGGGTGACACTCAACAATTCGCAAGTGGATTTCTTCTCATGTAGCAAGATTGCCACTCTGTCTCCCTAAACCACAGAGCCTAGGGCTTGCCGATCAGAAGGTCGGCGGTTCGAATCCCTGTGACGGGGTGAGCTCCTGTTGCTCGGTCCCAGCTCCTGCCAACTTAGCAGTTCGAAAACACGTCAAAGTGCAAGTAGATAAATAGGTACCACTCCAGTGGGAAAGTAAACAGTGTTTCCGTGCGCTGCTCTGGTTCGCCAGAAGCGGCTTAGTCATGCTGGCCACATGACCTCGGCCAGTAAAGCGAGATAAGTGCCGCAACCCCAGAGTCATCCGCGACTGGACCATAGCTGTCAACCATCCATTATTTGGCGGGAAACTCCCTTATCCCAGCGCCGTGTCCCGCTGCTGTCCCTTATTGATGATGTCCCTTAAATTTCCTGGGTTTCAAAGGAAGCAGCTCCTCTCCCTCCCTCCCTCCCACCCTGCCGGCCTATGAACTGCTGAGGAGCCTTGAGAGGAGAGCGAGGGCAACCATAGAGAAAGCAGTTCAGAGAGAGGAGGAGGAGGCACAGGCACAGGCAGGTGTTCCAAGGGCTAACCATAGAGGGGGGAAAGCGGAGGAAGGACCGCAAGCACTTCTCCCATAGATTTGTAGTGGTAGCCTAGCATAGATGGTCTGATCTGCGGGTTTACTTCAGGCGCTATTCTCCCCTGCTTCCTCCTGCCCCATCTGATGGAACTGAGAGCTGCAGATGGAGCACGAGAGAAAAGATACAGAACTGCAGCAGCATCTTCGTAGCTTGGACTTCGTTTTGCGCGAAAAGTGGTTGCTGCTTGTAGTTATTTAATTGCAGTGTTTCATCAGCTGGTGTCTTGAGCAGCAACCTCTGGAAACGAAGGGCTAAAAACCGACGCTGCTCTCCCAAATTATCTGGTCCCTTTTAACTTCGCATTTCAGCTGCTTGTCTAAAATCCCTTATTTTGGCTGCTGAGCCCTTATTTTCGAGGCTGCTGGTCCCTTATTTTCAAATCTGTAAGTTGACAGCTATGGACTGGACCTAACGGTCAGGGGTCCCTTTACCTTTACTTTTACCTCCCACCCCATCCCCAGTGGTGTAGTGGAGCAGGGATGGGCACCACCATTTATCTAACAGCCGGGCAATGAGATTATCTCCAGGGATGCTACTTGCCAATCTGCCACATGTGCCAAATAAACAAGTTATCCCCCAAAAATCTACGCTAAGCAGAGGAAGAGGTAGGTTACCCTTAGAATGCACTCAAGACGTGTTTTGAAAAATTCCCCAAGTCCCTTTATTATAACCAATCAAAATGTCACAAAATCATGAACAAGCACTCATTCTTACTCAGGTGCCAAGCAAAGCGAAGGTGGGGGAGAGAGAAAGAAAAAGCTGTCTTGAAGCCATAATGGCTGCACTGGTTCAAATTTTAGCTTTGTTGAGAATGGGTGTCCCTACCATAAGCATTAACTCTCTGAGACAAGAGCACGTCTTATTCTGAACTCTTAACACAAGGCTTACCTTGGGTCTGTGGAAAATACGGAGCCAACAGCTTTGCCCTTTTCTTCTCATACCCCTTCTGCGTAATGTCCCCTAAAAGAAACCAAGGAAGCAGAAATCAAACATGTGTTGCCACATTTGGAAAAGAAAAGGAAAGACCTAAAAAGTGTTTGCATGACATTTGGACCCTCTTTTTTTTGCCTCCAGCAGCAACAGTATTATACAAGCTATTATATTTGGCAATTACCCTCAAAGCCCTTCGCTGTTGTACCAGATGGTGTGAAATGGTTTAAGGTTGCAATTCTAGACATACGTGGCAGGAAGGGAGTAAGCCCCACTGAACTCAATGGGGTTTACTCCTGAGTAGACATCGAAAGGATTGCACTGCCATATGTTTTTCATCTGCTATTAACTTTGTATCTCCAACGTCATTATTAATGCATTTATTCAAAGCAGATCAGAAACATCTATGGGGGTGCTGTGAAATTCAAAACGCCGCGTAAGTACAGTATATGACTATTATTAAACTATTTTCCCTGACACTGATCTGTCTGATGTACAGGAAGAGCCATCTGGCTGATTGTCTTTCACTCTATAAATTCTCACATTTTTATCTGAATGGCAGGAAAGAGGCTAAAATATGAAAGGATTAAGATAGGGGAGAAAAGCAGGAAACCCATAAACATTTTAACTATCTCTGCAGCGCTGCCTTCTTCCTCAATTTTCCTGCTCTAAGGGTTGAAGGAAGAGGAGAACTGGTGTTTTATTGTGGGTGTATTTGGCAACATAGGGACGCGGGTGGCGCTGTGGGTTAAACCACAGAGCCAAGGACTTGCTGATTGGCGGTTCAAATCCCTGCGATGGGGTGAGCTCCCGATGCTTGGTCCCTGCTCCTGCCAACCTAGCAGTTTGAAAGCACATCAAAGTGCAAGTAGATCAATAGATACCACTCTGGCGGGAAGGTAAACGGCGCTTCCGTGCGCTGCTCTGGTTCGCCAGAAGCGGCTTAGTCATGCTGGCCACATGACCCGCAAGCTGTACGCCGGCTTCCTCAGCCAATAAAGCGAGACGAGCGCCGCAACCCCAGAGTCGGCCACGACTGGACCTAATGGTCAGGGGTCCCTTTACCTATATTTGGCAACATGTTCGTGACACAATAATAGCACATCAGTAGTGGGCTGATTCTGCTTTAGTTTGTTCTGTGATGCTTCTCCAGTGCCACTGCATCAGTGGAGGGGGCTATAACACAGTAAGAGCAGAAGAAAAATAAACCAGAATATTTATGGTATTAAAAGTTATGGGATTTCCACGGAAAGTTACGAGACGTGCACTGGTTGGAAATGAAGCAGTGTGACAGCCCCAAAAGATTTGCAGCTGCAAACAGTACTGAAAGCAGGATTGTGTTTGACCTCCCCAATGGCACCATCAACACAACTCATCATGAATACTTAATACAATGGATATCGGGTGATGTCCTAGATTGGGGGTTCAGGTGGTCTGTGGCATGTTCACATTAAATATTCATAATCATTTAAATTGTATTTGTATTGCTTTTTCTGGTACTGTATGTATTTTGTTGTGTTATAATTTGTATTCAATGGGACACAAACTATTTTTATCATAGTATATAATAAAAGGCAGTGGGCGGGATTTAACCAAGTTGTTCCATGCAAGGAACGAGGTCTGCTTGCGCAACAGGATTCTTCTGCCCTCTCCTCTTCCATGCCCCCTAAATCAACTCTGGAGGATTGGGGGAGAAATCAAGAACACATTTAAGGAGTGCACTGGGGTATGACAGAGTGATAGGTCTAGTTGCATGAGCAGACCTCGCACGCACACTCCGCTTAGCACTACACTGAATTCCACCAATATAAGAAATAAAAGAAGCAACAAAATACAACTAGAAATCAGACACTATCTAGCACAGTGCACAGCAATTGCTACAACAGTCAGAAAAACCATTAAGTGGTCTCTCAAGACTATCAGCCATTTTTAATTAGTCTGTGGAGGGAATTGTTGGGAAACTGCTGATCTAGATCTCTTGGAGAAAGCTTGAACTTTGGTAAAGAGAGTCAAGCCCCTCAAATTCTCCACCCAAATGCTTCTGGCCCACCTAATTGATATTTAATGTTTTCTTTTTAATCAACTTGCACCTCAAAGCACAGCAACCATTATCTTCATTTTACCAGGTGGACAACAGAAGGGACAAACAGCTCACATACCTAGCAAGCCTGTGGAAACCCCAAAATGACATGATTGACCCAATCATTCAAAATCACTACCGGTACTTGTTCTGAGACTAAAAATATGTTCCTTGAGCCATATTACCTTAAACAACTGGCATTCTCATCTTCAGGTATAAAAGGCAGGAAACACAGAAATGACTGTTGTCTGGGGTTAGGTGACGGCTTGCTTGTCACTTTAGCCCTGTACATTCAAGATTCTAGGAGACAGTGTTGGCCTTCAAAACAAGTTTTGCGGATATTGGAATTGTGAAATTGCTATTACACAAAAGCCAACATGACTGCATGTAAAGTGGCTCTCAGGCTCCATTCGCAGTTGAGAAGTGAAGCTTTGTGTCACCTCAGGCAATAACTATATAATCTAAGTCAGACTGCCACACCTCTCCCCTCTGTCATGCTATGGCAAGTCAAAACAAATTTAAGAATGGAAAATGTATTTATTTAACACCTTCCTATACCACCCTTCTTCATTCATTCCAAGGAAACTTGCAACAATTTAAGACTGACTCTCTCTCTCTCTCTCTCTCTCTCTCTCTCTCTCTCTCTCTCGTGTGTGTGAACTACATTAAACAGAAGGCAAAAATTATCACAAGTGAATTAATTCTCTAATCTTCCCCTGGCACCTAAAGGGTAACAAGGTAGGAATGAGGTAGGCCTCCCTGTAGAAGGAGGTCCAGAAAAGGGCACCACAGTTGAAAAAGCCCTCTTGCCATTAGACACCTCTCTCTCCTCTGATGTTCAGGCATCTGGAAGAGAGCATCAATGGATGACTGCTGTGTGCAGTGCAGCAATAAGGGAGCAGGCACTTCTTTAGATACCTGGGTCCAAGACAGTGTAGTGCTCACAATTGCCTACCAGCCAGTGGAGCTCTTTCAACCATGGCAAGGTGTTACCCCAAAGCCAAAGTTCAAGGAGTTTTGGGGCCATCTTCAAAGACAGCCCCACATATAATGCACTGTGAGGCATGTCTATAGAAGACACCCACAGAAAGGTCACTGTTCTTTCTCTCTCCTACAATTGGTACAAGGCAGCTTCCTAAAGTGGCATACTGCTGCTATTGCAAGAACAGCAGGGAACACCAGCAGTGGAAAAACCAGGAGGCCTCTGTTTGTTAGAGCCCACCAACTCCTATGTCTATGGTATTCAATCACATGGGTAAACATCAGCTTCCCATAGCAGTTTCCAAACTGCCATAAGCAATGCTGGCCTGAAGATGAACCATCAACAGGAGAGGAGGGTTGTACTAAAGCTAAACATCAGCCTTTTTGTCAGATTATTACAACTTGTCATGACATGATTCTCTCTCTCTCTCTCTCTCTCTCTCTCTCTCTCTCTCTCTCGTGCATGTCAGAACCATTTTTTCTCTTAATTGCTTTGTGCAATTTTGATTGTGATGGTTGCTTTGAGGGTGTCAACAGAAAGTTTCACAGAAAACACATTTAAAAGAAGAAGAAAAAAAGGTATTTTCCCTAGCATGCTTAGCCCAGTGGCTTGTTGCATATCTTTCCTCTCCTCAAGTAACCAATTTTAGTTTTGAAAGTCACTGCTAAGTCACTAGCCTGACCATTCTGTGGTGACACAAGGCACTGTACATTTCCCCTTTTGTTTCTGGATTTGTACTAAGCTATTACATATCCTGCTAAGAGTCCAAAGCAGCAACATCCCTTAGAACTGTGGCAATAAAAGCAGCTTTGAGATTCAACATAAGTAAACCAATGCTATCACTTAATTAAATTCACACTAAAGGCAAATCAAATGTGTGGGCCCCTCCAAAACAAAACAAAACAAAATCTGCTACAGAGAAAATACTAATGAAGGGAAAGCTGCCTACATTCAGATCAATCCTTGGTTCTAAAAGGAAGTAAACTGCTCCTTCAGTAACAGGGCAATCAACTACACAACCAAGAATAAAGGCTGTGAAGGCCTAACGGTTTATGAGAAGGTGGTAAATCAGGCTGAAGGGGGAAGCAGATATGGCTGGATGGTCTTTTATCTGTTTGAGAAACCAGAGCAACAGTTGATGGTGAATCAGAATCAGTAACACATATAAAGAAGTTAAATCTCACTCTCTGCAGGAGGGAAATGCGCACACACTAACTGGAAGACATCAGATTGGTTTGGTTTTTCCCCAAAATGTTCCAGGAGCATACTGTCCTCGTTTCGTTTGAAAATTTAAGCTGAATTTTCTGTAACTAACTATAGAAAAACCAACATGTCAGTTAAAGCTCCCCTCCTGTAACACGGTCCATCAGAAACAGTTCAAAAGTATTTAAAATACAGGCATAGTTTTAAAGAAATCCTCTAAAATTATCCCTTTCATTTCCGATTTCTTCAGTATAGGCTCTGTCAGCAAATTGCTAACTCCACAGTTTGAAATGAGTCTGGGCAACGTAAGCAGACTGCACTTTAGAAACCCGAAGAATGCTAGAACTCGCTTTTCAATTAAGGTACTAGATGATGCCAACTTTACAAGAGAGGATGACTACTGACAAGGGATTCAGGTTTTGGACAAAATAGAGCTCAGGGGAAATGCTTTGAGAAAATGCTGCTACAGAACAGAATGGCCCTTGAGAATACTGGCTGAGTATCCATGTTGTAGGATTATGAGCCTGATCTTAAATACGGTCATGGGATGAGGGCTTGCTTGAGCAGTGCTGCAATCAAGTAATGGGGGTAGAAAATTTTCTGCTGCAGTATCGTTCCACCGAAATGTGTCAGTTTCTGGAAATGCACTGGCATTACTGTATTCAGCAAAATAAATTGGTAACGATAAATGGATACAATGCCAGTCAAACCAGCCAATTTCAATGTTACAACTAACTTTTCTGATGACTATGCCTAAGAAACTTCTAACACACAGCTCTTTCTGAATACTAATAGGTGACCCAGGCCAGGGTACGTGACAGATCAAATGCAAACAGTCTACATATAGCACAGCACAAAGAAAAAAAGCAGCAGCAGTGACAGTGTAATCTCTGTAGAAAAAAATTTCAGAAGCAAAACTATTTCTGCAAATTCCATGGAGTTAATCAGAGGTCCCCTCTCTGGATTGCACTGTCATCAGAGGCGAGGTGGGTGATTAATGGCGAGATTGCCTTTTCAATGAGGGCAACCCAGCTGTGATATACTCTCCCCAGAGAGGCGAGCCTGGCACGCAGTCTCAGATACTTTCCTAGTGCCAGTCAAAAGTGTGTTTATTTTCCCAGGCGTTCAATTTTTTAAAAAAAGTCTGTTCTACACAGATCGTGATATTATTTTTATAGGTTTGCTGTTATTTATAGTACGTATTTATAGTACGGTGCATTAAATCTTTTATGGTAAGCTCCCAATAAACTAAACACACACCAAGTGACTTTCTGTACTCTAAAAAACACTTATGTTTCTTGTTTTACTTAGTCATAGCTTTTTTGATAAGATTACACAGTCCAAGTGTTTGAATCAAGTATTTCATCCCAACTACCGACATGCATTATGCACAAATCCCACGCTCAACAGATTACTCGTGAGATACAAAGCAATGAATGAGACAACCAACTGCTTGAAAGATCTTCTGCTGTGGTTTAACTTATCTTTTCCCTTAAATTCCTCAGGAGCCTCAGAGCCTTATGTACTCTGAAAGATCTCTATCCTATATAGCGTAATTGTAATTGGCTCATTTACAGAAGTAATAGCCTATATAGAAGCCAACAGATGTCCACAGGACTTGGCGATGGGCCTCCTGTTGATGGCATTCTCTAACATGACACTAATCCTGCCCATGAAGGCCTCAGAGACTGAGCCCTTATTGAACAGCAGCAAGGGTGGCAGTGATCGTGCCTTGTCCAGCAGTAGGGTGTACAGTGACAGCATGATGCAGGCAAAGCACAAGGGAACCAGAGCAGCCCAGCAGATCCAGCAGCCCAACAGCGCTGCTCAAGGAGCACTTATGTTTCTTGTTGAATCACTGAAAATCAATGTTTAAGTGAGTACTGTGGATGCCACCCTCCATGGTAACTTTCCCCCGCCCTCTCCTGAATCAGCGCCACCCACCTCACATCAGCAGCGTAGCATGGGTTGTCAGCACCCGGGGCAAGGCAAGAAATTTGCGCCCCCTAACCCGGGGCAAGGCAAGTAATTTGCGCCCCCTAATCCCTAACCTGCCGCCGCTGCCAGCTTCTTCTTGCTGCTGCCTGGTCTGGTCTGGTGTGGTTTTCTCCCGCGCTCAGCGCTGCACTGGGCAGCCGCTGCACTGTCCCTCCCCCAGATAGTCCCTCGCTCTCTATCCGCACCGCATGCCTGGCACCCACCCCCTCCACAGTGGGCGGCGACCCAGCGGTGCGGATTGGATTCGCACAGCCAGCACTGCAGTGAGAGAGAGTGAGTGAGCCAGGTAGGGGCAGAGAGCTGTGAGTGCGAGCACGTCCCCCCCAGATGTTGCGCCCGGTGTGGCCGGCCCCCCCTGCACCCCCCACGCTACGCCACTGCCTCACATATACAACTCACCCGTAGAGAGAAGGTGTGCATGCACAAACTTTGCTTTTCCAGAGGATCTGGGTAAAAGAAGAATGAATCTTGAGTCTTGGAAAGCACATGGAGCTTAAAGATGAAGCGAGGGAAAGCATTAGACCCTCTTCCAATTTCCTTCTTTGGTTCTATGTACTTTTCAAGGGAGAAAAACAAGGGGACCATCCTCAGCAGCTCATTAAGGAAAGGGAAGTAGGATGGAAAACCTCTGGGGCTTTGTGGGCAGTGAGGAAAGACCTCAAGGACGTCATTGCACCACAGGCACCACATTCACAACACCCCAGTGAGGGCAAATAAAACCTCCTTCAAAAGATCAGCAAACAAGCAGGCAAACATTTTTGTGAGCTTGTAAATTTTCCACATTTCCCTTCCAAGCTAAGTTAACAGCCTGTAACCTACAAGTGTTTATACCAAATAAGCCAGCTTGTTTTCACATCAAATCAGTTTTTTATAAAAAGCAATTGTGCACAGGAAAGAGTGTACTGTAGAAGATTTGCTTAAATCCATGTGATGGATTGTTTGTACACCTGTTCCTCTGCACATACACAGTCATTCCCAACTTCCTGACACATTTATACTCACAAAGGCATCACAGTCCAAACATGACAGCCTACAAACAATTCTGATTTCTACACCTGTGTGGGAAAACTGTGCTCCCCCAAAAAATACTGGACTGCAGTTTGCATCATCCCTGACCATTGGCCATGCTGGCTTGTACTGATGGGAGCCAGAGACCCAAGAACATATGTAGGGCCACAAATTTATCACTCTTGCTCTATGCAGAAAATATCTGACATTTGAAGCAGCTCTTAGTCTAGAAGTACTTTGTCCTCTGATTAGATAAAACCTTGCTATGAAGTCAAGTCAATAAATGTCCTTGCAAGTAATGTGGAAGTGTTGTATCTGCAGATCAAAAAGAATTCTTCTTTAGAAACCGGCTTCAGCATTATGTAAATGAAAGAATTTTTGTAAAGGGGATCTGCAAGATCAAAAGCCTGGTGGATCATGGTACTTAGTCATCAAAGAGTCAAGGACCTCCATGACTAACTGTTTACACTGTCAGGTGTGTAAACTGCTCGAGTGCTTATTCTGCTGAAGTGACATGTTTGGAAGCTGCTGTGAACCCAACATAGCAACTTCCAGTCACTCAACATAAGGAGCAAAGAATCAACCTTACTGAATGGGAGGAAAAGGCAGCCTGGTGCTTCCTGGCTTATTCAAAGCACAAATACACAACTGGAAAGGGTTAGGCAAGTACTTGCTCCTCCCTCAATTTTGGATCCCTATTTGACTGGGGGTGGGAGGGAGACATTCATTTGTCTTGATCTTGCTTTGAGAATTTTCTAACAATACTCCATAGTGTTGAGGAATATATGCATGCCCGGCCAGCAACAAATGTTACTGTTTATTTGCAGCCACTGCATTTATTTATATTCTTTGCTAACCACAGCCCAGACTCTGTGTGTTCTCTTGCATGAGAAAATCCTTCTGTGCCATCTGTATGTAGCAAAACTGTTGCAGCAAACATTTGAATTTGCCTTTGCAACTGGTTACCTTGAGTTATAAGCAGCATAAAAATCCACCAAGAAAAAAAGAACGAGCAGAAGAAACCACCACCACACACAGTAGCTGGTTGCCCACACTGGGAGGTATGATATACATATATAATAATGTGTCTTTTCCACAAATATGGTGGTACTTTCAATGATATACTCCTACTATTGTGGGTTTTGTGTACATACATGTCCTCAGAATTACAGACACATACACAGGTATGTACTTACTCCTCCTTCCACACAGTCTGAGGGTGGCTTATTTTCCTTCATCTCTCTTCCCTCCTTTTCTTCAGAAGGGCCAATTCAAAATCCGTATTCTGGTAGTACCGTTATTAGAGCCAACCAAAATACCACAAGCTTTGGAGTTCTGCAGAACTCTTCATTAGTCTACACGATGGGTAGGCAAACGAAGGCCTGGGGGCCGGATCCGGCCCAATCGCCTTCTAAATCCGGCCCATGGACGGTCCAGGAATCAGCGTGTTTTTACATGAGTAGAATGTGTCCTTTTATTTAAAATGCATTTCTGGGTTATTTATGGGGCATACGAATTCATTCATTATTATTTTTCAAAATATAGTCCGGCCCCCCCACAAGGTCTGAGGGACAGTGGACTGGCTCCCTGATGAAAAAGTTTGCTGACCCCTAGGCTAGATGGTGAACAAAGCCTCAATTTGGGGGGGGGGGAGAAAAATATTGGCTGGTGGTAACACCACGAGTGCTTCTTGCCTCAAGGAAGTGTGGGAGTTGGAACTTAACGAGTTAAGTTCTTCCCATGATGCCACACCATTCTGACGTCAGCTTTCGAAGCTGGGAGGAGTTTGGGAGGAGTTAGCCAGTCCCACTCTGTGTTCCGTGGGGAAAAGACGCAAGTCTGGCATGGCTGCAAATAGTCCTGGAAATTCCTGAGAAATGTTGGAATAAATGCTGTAAATAGACAAGCTGGACTCTGTGTGTTTGTCTGGAAGCTGAATCAAGCTGGTGACAGTTCTACACCGCTGTGTGAAACTCTGCTGAGCCGTGACTGAGTGGCGCAGCTGAGGGAAGCGCGCCGGACCGGTCAGCCATAAATCGCTAATCGAGGTTCGTAAATCAATTAGCGGGGGTCACGGCTAATAACCAAAAGTCACAGGTTATGGATCCTAAATCATCGCTTGTAAAACTGTCACGGAAGATACTGCTGGAATGCGTTTGAAGTCTGCGGTGTCGAGCAGGAGGCAAAGGAGCAGCTGCGGAGTTTGAAAGCAGCTAGCTGAAAAACGCAGAGGTTTGCTGTGGAGCCAGGAGCTGAGAACAGCAGGGTATCGTTTCTCCAGGGAGAGAAGCCAGTGGAGCTGACGTTATTGTAAGTACAGCTTGGGGCCCCCTTGGGAGAACGGAAGAAGATGGCGGACGGCCATGATTCATTCTCCGTACCTTTCGAAAAGTTAAACGGCCAAAATTGGGGAGAATGGAGCAGAAAGCTGAAGGCCTGGCTGGTAGCCAAGGGTCTGTGGGACGCGGTCTTAAGGCCTCCACTGCCTCAACCAGCCGCCGGAGCTGCAGCAGCAGTAATTGCAGATGCGCATGCTTCGCAGAGAAAAAACCAGAAGGCCCTGGGAGCTATAGTGCTCAGTTTGGAGGGTTCAGAGCTGCCCCATGTGGAGGGTTTGGAAACTGCGCATGAAGCTTATGCTGCTCTTGAAAGAGTGCACCACAGGACCACGGCTGGTGCTAAAATCCACACCACCAGGCGTTTGTTTGAAATGAAGCTGCGTCCAGGTGGGGACATAAGACAACATGTTACAGAGATGCTCTCTGTGTTTAATGAACTGCGGCTGTTGCAAGTGAACTTTACAGATGAATTGAAGGTTTATATTTTGCTAAGCTCTCTGGACAAAAGTTATGACAATTTATGTCTAACTCTGGAGTCTATGAGTCCGCAGGATCTGACTTTGGCGTACGTCACAGGACGCTTGGCCGACGAACAGGAAAGGCGCATCAGGGAGAGCAAGTCTGGTGCAGGTAGCTCCACCGGGAAAAAGGGGGGGGCTAAGCAAGATGAGAGCTTTGTTCAGGCTTTTGCCATTCGTCGGTGCTACGTGTGTGGATCTCACAGTCATTTGAAAAGAGACTGCCCACAGAAAGGGAGGGCAGCTGGACAGGAAGGCTTCAAGGACACCTATCATGGGAATCAGTCGGGTTTCCATGGGAACCAGTCTGGGAGAGCAGGCCAGCCTGGGAACGCAAGAGGAGGACGTGGAAAACAACGTGAGGAGACGTATCAGATAGCAGCGAGCATGGCTTTGTTCGAAGACGGCCGTGTGGAAAATTCCAAGTTTCGTTTTGTTATTGACTCTGCAGCTAATCGCAATTTGATTCCAGAGACACCTGCTGTCGAGAGGTGGAACTGCACGGCAATTCCTGCCGGGAAATCTGTACTGTTTGCAAATGGACAGAAAGGAAATCTGACTAACGTTGTAAATCTGCATTTTCGTATTTTACAGGAAACGCTGGAGTGTTGTACCGTTCCTGGGATGAACCACTGTCTTTTATCTGTGCCTTATCTACTGAAAATGGGATTTACGGTTTGTTTTCAGGGTGATGTGTGCACAATCTCCAAAGGAGGGAGGATGCTTGCCAAGGTTAAAAAGGGGCAGAATGATCTCTTCATTCTTAAAACGTCTCTGGAGGGTGATGGGAAGGTTAAGAAAGCACAAGCACTGCGTGCTACAATTCCCAATCATGATGAATGTGTCCATATGTGGCATGCTAGGACGGCACATAGTTCAGTAGAAGAACTACAGGTGCTGCCGGAAGTCTCTAAAGGGTGTAAGATTTTAGAATGTGGACATGCTGTAAGTTGTGAAACTTGCAAGCTGGCAAAGGTAAAAGGATGCAGTTATCCAAAAATTGAGAGGACAACCACTAGGCCTTTTGAACAAATTCACGTAGATTTGTGGGGTCCTGTAAAAGAACCAAGTCTGGGAGGGTCAAGATTTCTGCTCTCGATACAGGATAATTTTACACAGAATTCCTGGACACACGGTCTCAAATCCAAGGGTGATGCAGCACAGCTGATCAAACGTTGGATTGAGGAGGTGGAAGTAAAGTTTTCCACCAAAGTGCAAGCTGTCACAAGTGACAGGGGAGCTGAGTTTACAGGTACTGCTTTGCAGAAGTACTTTCGCAAGAAAGGGATACGTCACACAGTGACTTCACCCAATCAGAAAGGGAAGGCAGAGCTCAAGTGTCAGGCTCTGGTTAGAACTGCACAGGTGTTGCTGAAAGATTCTAGGTTACCTCCGAGGTTTTGGCTGGAGGCAATCAAGTATGTGAGCTTCACCTGGAATCGCACCTACAATTCCATGGTAGGGGACACACCGTTTGGACTGTTGCATGGCAGGAAACCCCAGATTCATTTTTTGCGTATGTTCGGGTCACGTGCATCTGTGTCAGTACCTGCTGCTTTGCAGGGGCCAGATGGATCCAAGTTCCGAAAAATGATCTTCTGTGGGTATGAGCCAACAGCGAGTGCATGGAGGTTTGCATTTCCATCAGGTGATCAGAGTAAGTTACTGATCAGCAAGCACGCTGAGTTCTATGAGCAGGATGAAAAGTCAAAACCTGCTTCCAAGCGTGATGTTCTTTCAGAATGTCTTTCTGATTCAGAACAGGAAGATTCTGAGGGGGAGGAAGAAGAAACTGAGTCTGATGATGACGATCAGGTAACTGACCAAGGTCAGGAACAGGAGGAGGTATCTGTAATTTCTCCACAGGTTAAGAGAACACCCAAAAGCGAGCCCAGTTCTCCGGTGAGTGTAATGGAGAGGGTTCGGAAACGTTTTAAGTCAGAGGGGGAATCCCGTGAGGCTGAGGACACAGGTCCTGGGGGCAGTGAGTCAGAGGAAACATCTGAGTTTGTGCCCAGAAGGTCTAGTCGCTCAACGAAGGGCATTCCGCCGGAAAGGTACCAAGCGACAAGTGCGACAAGTACGTGGGCCTGGTTCGCACAGTGTGATTCTGGGAATGTTGAAGGGGTTCAACAGGTGCCTGGGAAAGATGCTGGGAAGGAGCACAAGGCAAAGGGGAAGGTGTTGAACTCAAAAGGGTCTTGTCAGAAGGTGCGGCAAGGGAGGGTGTGGGAGTTGGAACTTAACGAGTTAAGTTCTTCCCATGATGCCACACCATTCTGACGTCAGCTTTCGAAGCTGGGAGGAGTTTGGGAGGAGTTAGCCAGTCCCACTCTGTGTTCCGTGGGGAAAAGACGCAAGTCTGGCATGGCTGCAAATAGTCCTGGAAATTCCTGAGAAATGTTGGAATAAATGCTGTAAATAGACAAGCTGGACTCTGTGTGTTTGTCTGGAAGCTGAATCAAGCTGGTGACAGTTCTACACCGCTGTGTGAAACTCTGCTGAGCCGTGACTGAGTGGCGCAGCTGAGGGAAGCGCGCCGGACCGGTCAGCCATAAATCGCTAATCGAGGTTCGTAAATCAATTAGCGGGGGTCACGGCTAATAACCAAAAGTCACAGGAAGAATGCTGATGGAGAAGGTAGCAGACAACATATATGAGGCTTTTAAAGGGGGTCTTTACACCAGACTCAGTTCCTAAGGAAGAAATGCATGGCCAAAACAATACTAGCTTCACATTGAAAGGAGACAAAAGCATCATCAGAGTAACAAAATGGCTGCATTTCCGCCAAAATGGCATTGTAGACAGGGAAATGAGTTCAAAAGGCAACACTATCTCCCTTGGGTCTGGAGGCTGATGATGCCCAGGGGCCCTTGATAACAGGGTTTCAGAGCTAGGCCTAGACGTGCAAACATGTAATGAATCCATGACAAAATTCTTACTTTTCCCAGTCTGCATCAAGTATGGGGAATAATGTGTGTCCCTTCGTTTACACATTACTTTGTCCTTACATTAGTTTTCAAATATTTGTTTGTGTCAGAGGATACTGGTCCTCATAGAAGGGAAAAAGGTGTACACGTTTACATCTGGAAACAAGCCCTCTGATTTCCCTACGATGATTTTGCTTCATCTTCCTCCCCCTCTGCCCAGCCCAAGAGACTCATCTCATTATGCCCCACTAGAATCAAGAAATGTTTTCAATGGCACCCCTTTTTAGAGGTCTGGCAAGTTCAAGTAGAAACAAAAGACCGCTCTGAATTTAGACCAGCCTTCCCCAGCATGGTGCTTTGTACTACAAGTCCCATGAGCCTCATTCAGTAAGATCAATAATCGGGGATTATGGAAGATGTAGTCCAGCAGCACCTGAGGTCCACTAGGACAGGGAAGACCCAATTGGACAGATGATGAGCAAGGCTCACTCCCACTACAGATGTCTGGTTTTAAAATTTTTTTACCTACCCCAAACCCATCCACCCCCCCAAAAAAAAAATTCAGTAGAACTAATAAAATGTTGCATAGGTTGTAAAAGTGAACTTGCGAAAACATTCACAGATCAAGTCTGTGGAAGAAAAAAAGAGAAAGATGTGGAGCAAAATTAGGTACGGTTGCATCACAATCCATCTATACCAGAAAAAAGATAGCCAGATGGACAAATGCTTCTCTTTGCCTGCACTTATTTCATCCCTGAAGTAAATAATTTCACCAGATGGTGCTTGGATAATGCCAAGGCGCTGCAAAGCCAAATCTTCTGTTATTTCCTTAACAGGCACTGCTTTCAAAACACTCAAAAGATATTGTAGAAACACATCACCACAGGTGATTAAGGGCTGCAAGCAGAGATTCTGAAGCCTATTTTCTACTAACTTAGGGTGGAGGTATATGATTAACCTACAAACTGTCTTCTCTGTGAACAGTTTAAGGGGTCCAAAAAAAATTTGACACACTCAAAAAATTTCCTACCTCTTTGTCATCAGTGTCATCTATCATTCATTGTGCACGATGCTAAAAAAATGCAGACATATGACTGAACATTTATCTGCAAATCTGGCTCAAGTGAAATAGTGCGTCAGTCTGACTCCTTCTTACAGGGAATTTTATCCATTTTGTCAGCAGTAGAGCAAATTAAACCTTGAGCTAGTCAGCACCACTCAGCCTAATCTACCTCCCAGGCTCATACCAAGAATAAAATTGGATAGTCCTATGTATGTCACCTGACACTCTTAGGGAAAAGATTATGATACGAGGTATCATCAACTTATCCAGTTTATTACTAGTATCACAATATTAGGCAACAACCAGAGAGCGACTTGAATCCTAGCTTGCTCCTCTGCTCATATTCGGAGCGGGGGCACAATTTCCATGCAACTTGCTGCATTTTATCTCCCACCGCTCCCAAGGGTCTCCCAACACAAAGGGGAAGATTTTTAGGGGGCTGCAGAGAAAACAGGAGCAGGAAAAAACTATTCTGTGAAGTCCATCCCTTCACAGAAGGAAAGTTTGGATCCGAGTCAATGTCTACTAATGTATGATAATGGTATCCAAACATTTGTCAAGTCATGAGTGTTTGTGCTTGAGGGGAAAAAAATTAAGAGAAGTAGTTTGCATCAGTATCTATTTTTTAAAAAAATAAATCCCAGCTTTTTGCTCATGTGCCTCCTCCACACGAGGTTTGGAAGGTGGCAAGATGAGAAGGGGCCTTCTCTGTTGTAGCTCCCTGTTTCTGGAATGCTCTCCCTAAGGAAGTTCACCTGGTGCATTCATTACAATTTTTTTAGGTGCCGGGTGACAACGTTCCTCTTCAACCAGGCCTCTGGTTGATTTAATATTCTACAGCCTTTTAAATGTGTGTGTGGGAAAGGGGGGATGTTATTGTTTTGCTGTTCTGTTTTATTTACTTGTTTTTACCCTGTATTTTATTCTGTGAACCGCCTTGAGGTCTTATGATAAAGGGGAGCATAACAATCTAATAAATCTAATAAATAAATAATAAATTTTGAACGCAGTACCGTTTTTGAGAAAAGCAGGGCTTTGATTAGCAAAACTAACTTAAAATTACAATTTATCTTAGGCAAAAGGCCGAGAAGCAGGGCTTTGATCAGCAAAATTAACTTAAAAATTAAGGACTCTGGTAAAACTTATCCTAACAACAACAACTCTGTATTAAAGATCAAATGGACACTGTAAACTAGACCCTTCAGTGCTATTAAAAGAGAACCCATAAATATATCTGTTCCAACAGCAAACACACTATAAGCATGCCAGAATTCTGCTCACATCACCAAAGTTTATGTCATATACAGTTCAGCCTCTGGCTCTAAGAGGAATTACATACATTAAATTCTATCTTGGGGTATAAAGATGGACAGAATAGAGGCTATAATTCTGGGACACAATTTGTAATTTGGATTGGAGCCAAGAGAATAGAAAAACAAAGGCAAGTGCATATATATTTGCCAAAGTATATAAAAGATCAAGAAAAGAGGCAGGGGGGAAGGAACAAAATTGAGATATATGTGATGAATGTAAAATATTTTCAGTCTCATGGCGAACAATGAGGAGGATTTAACAGTCATAAAACAATTAGTGCCAAATTAATCCAATTTCCTAGATATTAGAATTCACTCCATTGTAGCAGCACAGGGTCCAAAACCCATTAACTTCCTTTTATTTACAAGTATGCTTTTAAGGCATTTCTTAAATTAAAAAACAACAACCCTGTAAATCTCTTATTATATCCTTTGCATTCTTTCACGGTTAATCCAGCTTGATGTGACTCAGTGGGAGAGTCACAGCAGATATATTCCTATATCATGGTTCAAATTCTAGTACAGTCAAGGGCAGGATAGACACGGGCAAACTACAAAGGCCATCTTTATGAGCTTAGTTTCTGTGTCTCAGTACAACCTTTTCCTTATATGTACCTAGCACATAATGGGATGGAAAGGCAATGGGTGACATCCAGTTATGTCCATCTGCAAGCAAAAATGGACTTCTACTTGCGTAAGAAGACCCCTCCCTCCTCTCCTCCACCCTGCAGGCCTCCACATATCAGGGCTCGTTCAGCTGTAGGTCAGCACAGGGACTCAGAGTTGAGCAGCAAAGTTAATTCTTTATTAAAGGAAACAGAATACAGAGAAACCTACTGTAAGTTTGGCCCCAGTAAAACAACTGCCAGAACTGATGATCTGGGCCTCTTCTCTTACTACTCTTACTTCCCCCTGTCTCCTCGCCCGGTCCAGCTGTTTTCCCAGCCATCTGAAACACCATTGGGGAGCTACATGCAAGGCTCTTCATGCTTTGGAAGAAGGGAAGGAGAATACAGAAGGCAGGATCTTGTGAATCTGTTGCAGTCTCAGTCCCCACCTCCTCCTCAGCCGCCTCTCCTACGTCTACAGTGCTTTCTCCCTCTTCTTCCTCTCTCTCACTCCAACCATTCTGCCCCTGCTTTATCTTCTGACCTGTCTTCACTGTCCCACCACCACTTCCCTGGCTCTGAGCCTTCCTCTTCTGAGGCTTCTGTAGGGGGTTCTCTGGCTGGAACTTTGCACCACTCCTCATCGTGCAGCCAGTCCCTGACACTATTCAACTCCCAAATCTGCTCTGTGTACAGGAGAATGTGAAGTCCCAGAAAGAAAGCAGGAGTACCCCTGTGCAATACTAGATATTGCCCAATATACATTGCAGTACTACATATGAAAAATATTTTTAAAATAATCATTCGCCAATATACATACAGAACTACCCTCCCCCTAAATAGCCCCAAAATCAAAGTATAATCACTTTCAGTCAGCACTGGATGCTCTTTTGAAAAATCAGGCTTTAATCAGATTTTGGCCACCTCTGGCTGTTAATGGCAAGCCATTAACTATGGTTCAGCAAGCTCACCTAGACACAAGCTGTGTGAGAGTGCTTGCAGGCTGAGCACTCCTGCTTCACGGCTCCCTTAGTTGAACAAACCATGGAGGACTGGCTTTATGTTGCATCTGAATTAGAGTTCATGGTTTGTTCTCCCAAATATATCATGTTCAGGAAGCCAAGAGCAACCTGGCTTCAGATCTTGGTTTGCCTGAAGAGAAACAAACCAAGCATGCTGGTTCAGATGATGATGATGATGATGATGATGATGATGATGATTTATTATTTATACCCCACCCATCTGGCTGAGTTTCCCCAGCCACTCTGGGCAGCTTCCAATCAAGTGTTAAAAACAATACAGCATTAAATATTAAAAACTTCCCTAAACAGGGCTGCCTTCAGATGTCTTTTGAAGAGAAAATAGCTGCTTATTTCCTTTACATCTGAAGGGAGGGCGTTCCACAGAGCGGGCGCCACTACCGAGAAAGCCCTCCGCCTGGTTCCCTGTAACCTCACTTCTCGCAATGAGGGAACCGCCAGAAGCCCCTCGGCGCTGGATCTCAGTGTCCGGGCTGAACGATGGGGGTGGAGACTCCTTCAGGTACACAGGGCCGAGGCCGTTTAGGGCTTTAAAGGTCAGCACCAACACTTTGAATTGTGCTGGAAACGTACTGGGAGCCAATGCAGATCTCTCAGGACCGGTGTTATGTGGTCCCGGCGGCCACTCCTAGTCACCAGTCTAGCTGCCGCATTCTGGATTGATTGCAGTTTCTGGGTCACCTTCAAAGGTAACCCCACATAGAGCGCATTGCAGTAGTCCAAGCGGGAGATAACCAGAGCATGCACCACTCTGGAGAGACAGTCCGTGGGCAGATAGGGTCTCAGCCTGCGTACCAGATGGAGCTGGTAGACAGCTGCCCTCGACACAGAATTAACCTGCACCTCCATGGACAGCTGTGAGTCCAAAATGACTCCCAGGCTGCACACCTGGTCCTTCAGGGGCACTGTTACCCCATTCAGGACCAGGGAGTCCTCCACACCCACCCGCCCCCTGTCCCCCAAAAACAGTACTTCTGTCTTGTCAGGATTCAACCTAAACAATGCTAAACGACTCCATGGTTTCCTCACTCGGCTAAGGAAATAGCAAAGTGGGAGAGTGGAAAACCTCCTTCTTTGGAGGTCTTTAAGCAGAGGCTTGACAACCATATGTCAGGAGTGCTCTGATGGTGTTTCCTGCTTGGCAGGGGGTTGGACTCGATGGCCCTTGTGGTCTCTTCCAACTCTATGATTCTATGATTCTATGAAAATGCCCAGAATAATTTGTTGAACCATAGCTGATGGCTTAGCATTACATCTGATTGTGTCTACTAAATCACGACACGAAAATAAAGTAAGTGTGCTATCAGTGGAAGCATATTCCAAGTATGGGGCCACACCACATAGAAGGTGGCATGTCCTCACAACTTTAGAAGTCTTCACCTCCATACAAGCTGGGACACGGAGTAGTACTTCCTTGCATATTTAAGTAGGTGGAAATCTATGAGAAAGAGGAGCTCCCAAAAGCTCATAGGCTCCAGGTCATGAAGGGTTTCAAAAGTAATCATCAGCACTTTAAGCTGATTCGAGAAGCAGTTGGTGCAGTTGGGCCACAATAAGGTAGATATGTCCCCTGTAGTCTATCGCTGCAATAGTGCAAGCCGCAGCATTCTGTGCTAATTGCAGCTTCTGAACAGGCCTCAAAGGCAGTCCCACAAAAAGAGAATTGCAGGAGTCAATATATGAGGTGATTCAAACACAGGCAAGTGAGGATAGTTCCTTGTCAGAGAGATACAAACCAAAAAAGAAAAGAAAAGAAAAAAACAAAGAAAAACTATAACATTCACAATACATAACAAAACATACGCAGACATTGATTTCCTTCCACTGTTTTGGGACTTTAAATTTTAAATCTTCTTAATTGTTGTGTTATGTTTATATTGCTTCTAGTTTTATACCTATTACAACTATTTCTTCACTTCTTTGACCCCGCAGAACTTCACTTATTACATACTGACATTTTTACTCCAGAACAATGTTTTTTCATGACTCTTTAACGCAGTCCCATTCTTTTATTAATTTTTGTTCTGATTGTGCCCTTAAGACTGCCACTAATCTTGCCAAATCTATATATTCGCAAAGTTTAATTTGCCATTCTTTTACTGATGGGATTTTTCCCCCTTCCAATTTTTTGCTATAAGCCGCCATTGTCGCATATAGAAATACTTTCTCATTGTTGCTAGGAATATCATCTGTGATTAAGCCCAGAAGAAATGCTTCTGGTTTCTTAATAAAATATATTTTAAACATCTTTTTAATTTCTTCATATATACTATTCCAAAATTGTTTGATAAGTCGACACTCCCACCACATATGATACATTGTTCTGATTTCTTTCTTGCATCTCCAGCAAGTGTTAGATTTTAGTTTATAGATTTTTGCCAATTTAACCGGGGTTAAGTACCATTGATGCAACATTTTCATCAAGTTCTCTCTAATTGCGTAACATGCTGTAAATTTAATATCATATCTCCATAACTTCTCCCGTTGATCCAGCTGAACTGAGTAACCTATGCCACATGTCCACTTAATCATGACTTCCTTTACCTCTTCATCTTTTAATTCCCATTCTAGTAACAGGTTATACCTTTTGAATATATTATTTTTTTGAGTTTTGTAATAAGATGGTGAAGATGGTATTAAGTAAGGTGCCCCATGTCACACCCTCCACTTGTAAATCCAGTGGCAAGGTTTAGAATACAGGGTACCTCTGGTTACGTACTTAATTCGTTCTGGAGGTCCGTTCTTAACCTGAAACTGTTCTTAACCTGAAGCACCACTTTAGCTAATGGGGCCTCCTGCTGCTGCCGCAAGATTTCTGTTCTCATCCTGAAGCAAATTTCTTACCCCGAGCTACTATTTCTGGGTTAGCGGAGTCTGTAACCTGAAGTGTATGTAACCTGAGGTACCACTGTAGTCCACATTTATCCAAATCTGTAGTACGCAGGAAGGACTTTTTCAGAAGTGGATGAATCACTGCTTCCTGTAACCTCTCCAGAAATTTATTACCCCAGGTGTGAAAACCGCATCGAGCCGAGCCTGGGCTGAGCATGCCAACATGCACTAAATCACCAAAAGTTTGACTCTGTTTCCACATCCTATGCAGTGTCATTTCTGAAATGCAGGCCTCAATAAGAACTATTGCATGCCTGCTGGTAACATGTTGGACTGGATCTGTGAGGCTTAAGTGCCACCTTTGCCATCCACCCATTGTGTGCTCTTGTACAAGTCACTACTTTTAGAGTCTGTTCTCCTCTGCAGAAAGGGAACCGTAGCAAACCCCACGAGATGTTGCGTGGGTGGAAACAGACTACAGGCCGCTTGGTTCATTTAAAATGCTATAGAACTAGATTAGCAGTAGCAATCACCGCTGTCTAACTGCAGGAGAAACATGCAGATTACCCTGGGGTGCAAATTGTTTAAATGCCCACACCTAGCCATTTTGCCACAGGGTTAACTTCTGGGTAGCAACTGATGAGTCACAAGCAATTAAACTAGAGCCAAAATGCTGCAGTCAGAGGAGCCGACATGTCCAGGCTTAACATGAGCCTGCATGTGCGCACACAAAATGCTCTGCAACTTAAAGAGCTGCTTTTCCACAACTGGAGCCAAAAAATCCTTTCTGAACAGTGGTGTTCAATCCGTGTAAGGTGGTAACACCAGCTAATCCTGCTGTGCTTGCACAATGAGACCCTTTCAACTCCCCCCTCCCCCATGTCCCCATAGAATTAGAACACTGAATCATTTACTGTCTAACAAAGGCATAATTGCGACAATAGAGAAATTACAGAAAAGGATCACGTACAGGCTGAAGGACTCCGCAAAGACAAAAGGCTCCAAACACACCAGTGTTGTGGACAACATACCTGTGGTACTAACAGGATCAGCTGCATTTCAGGAAAATCATCATCATCATCATCATCACATTTTAGAAATGTGCTGCAGCTGCTTTTCTGTGTGGAAGAGATCTGTCGGCCACAAAGGATGGTTTGACCACACTAAGCAGAGCTTCCCATCTTCCATAGTGACATCAAAATCTCTCATGGAACACAGGCAATACATTTTTCACAGCTGTGGCTTTCTAGGTGTTATGGATGCTCTAGCCGCTAAGGGTGAAAAGGATTGCCTTCTACACATAACTAATTGCACAATTATTTAAGAACTCGAGTAGCAGGTTCAATATGCACACTAAGCAAGTTTGTGCAACATAAGCAAGTTTAGCTCAACACGGAATTTTGCTTTCTTAGGAGAGAATATGAGTTCCCTTGGTGCAAAAGTTACACCTATGTCAATAGGTAATGAAGCGGCCTGTCTGAAGCAACAAAACCTTTTAACACCATCTCACACAGAACATCCACAGAGAATGCTTCTTACACTGCCACTATAAAATTATAAAATGTGAAGTCTAGGTTTGTGAGTCACTGAACTCAAACAAGTATCAGTTTATATGCCATAAAAAAATATAAAGTTTCTGGTTGTAGCAAACACAGGAAGAGCAGGGGAAAAGAAACTTCTCTTTTTAAATGTTGTAGTCTTTTCTGAACAGGTCACAGAGTTTGCAGCCCTGACTAATGATTTTTCAGCACTTCAGGCTAATGACCTCACTCTAACTTCTTCTTTTGAAAGGTTATCGGGATCTTACATTCATCAACACCAGCAATCATGACTCCATTGTCTTTACAATGTAATGAAGAAGAAGTATCCATTGGATTTTGCGTTGAGAATTTTTAACAAGGCCAGCAGAGGGAGTGCCATAGGCACACACTTCACTAAGTTACACTACATCAGGCACCTGAATTTGTTTGGGGTACTTAGGACTAGTGGTTAATCACACGCTTCCCACTCGTAGCAACTGTATTTGAACTGGACCAAAACACAAGGGATGATATTCCAATGCTAAGTCATACTCTGAGTCGACCATCAAACTCAATTTACTTGATGATTTCAGTGGGTCTAAATCTGTGTATGACTTAGTTGAGTATCACCCAATAGGTTAAGGCATCTAGAGCAGTGTTTCCCAACCACTGTTCCGTGGCACACTAGTGTGCCGCGAGATGTTGCCTGGTGTGCCGCGGGAAAAATTAAAAGATTCGAAAGATTTTTTTTTTAAAGTCAAATTTTCGATTGGGGCGCCGTCACTAGATGACCCCTGGGGTTCCCTCCCTCCCTCCCGCTCTGCGCCTCCCTCCTCCTCCTCCTCCTCCGGGGAGGCCCTTCCTGGCTCTCGGCCAAGGCTTGGCGGCTGCCACTCACTCACTCGCTCGCCCACCCGTCCCTCCATCCCTGCACCCGGCCTCTCCCCCTCCGTCCCCGGCGCGGGGGCTGCCGGGATCCGTAGTCCCCTCGCCCTTGGGCTCCGCGCCCGCGCGGGGTGCGCAAACTACGTTTCCCAGCGTGGCCTGGCGGGCCGGGCGTTTTGTTTGAAGCGCTCTTCTCCCGGCCATGGAATGAGCGCAGCAGCGGCGGCCGGGCGGGCAGGGGCTCTTCCGCGCAGACCCCGCGCAGCCTGCCTGCGCCCCCGCGGAGATCGGGCAGCAGGATGGAGCCCGGGGATCCCCGCGGAGGCGGAGCGGCGGAGGCTGCCCCCCAGGTAGGGCTGCGTCGGGGGGGGGTTATTTTTGCAATGCTGCATCCGCGCCGGAGGGGACGCATCGGTCCGCGGGGAGACCCCTTGGCGGGCGTGCAAGGCAATGCATGCGTTGCATGGAGTGCAGTGCAATGCAATGGCAACGCGGCGCCCTGCATGCATGCATGCAACTTCCACCGGCGCTCCGGACTTGGCAGGTGAGGGGGGTCCCCAGTGGGCGGCAGAGAGAGCCGGGAGGGTGAAGGGGAGCCGGGGGGGAGCAGCGCTGCTCCCCAAGCCGAGCCTGGGGGGAAACTTCGGCGTCGTTGCGCCGGGTGTTGGAAGCGGAGGCTGGCGGGGGCCCCTCACCTGCAAAACCTGGTCGCCTCTCATATTTCATGCATTGCATTCATCGCCCGCTTTCTCCTCCAAGGAGCTCCCGGGGGCGCGCGTGGTTCTCCCCGTGTTATCCTCGCAACAACAGCCCTGCGAGGTGGGTCAGGCGAGTGGCCCAAGGGAGCACCCAGGGATTGTCCTGGCCAGGTGGGGTGATTTGAACCCTGCTCTCTGCCCGGTCTTCGTCCTCATTTAGCCCCCACATGTGCATGACTGTGCATGACTGAGGTTTTCCCCCCTCGTCTTGGCTATGGTGTGAGTCTGTGCTGTTAATTAATGGGGTTCTGCCTTCGGAGAAGATGAGCCAGCCCTCAAGGAGGTGATTATGTAATTTGCTAGCAATTCATGTCCCTCCCGGCGTGACGCTGCGCGCTGACGTCACGGGGCTGTAATGGTGGTGTGCCTCGAGATTTTTTTCATGAAACAAGTGTGCCTTTGCCCAAAAAAGGTTGGGAAACACTGATCTAGAGTAACTACACTAACAAAATCAGTTGAAAAGGCAACAGAAAGTTGTACGCCATGTTTCAGAAATACCAGTTTGCTAGCAAGATAATAGACAGGAAAGTAGTTAACTGGTCAAACGAAGGATAACCAAAACTTTGGTGAAGGCTCAATCTTGATATGCGGTATATGCCCTCCCCTTGAGGTATTTTTCATCAATAAGTGAAGAAAATTAGGCCATATGGTCTACCAAATGTTTTAATGTTTAAGACCATTAACAATAGAGCACTAACACCCCCTTTCTCAGTTATATTCATGGTCACTAGAGCAAGGGTGAGCCAGAACTCATTTCCAGTTCAGAACAAATGGCTACCTGCCCTAAAAAATGGGGGAGGGGGGAACAGAGAAATACATTAATGCAATGTCTGACAAAATACTGACTAGAGGAAGAGAGAATAGAGCAAAACAAAATATTTATTTCCACAATTTCCCTTCAAAAGTTTCATCAGCCTCACTACTTTGGGATAATAAATGGGAATGGGGAACAGGAACATGCCTTTCCCAGAGCCTCTTCATTAGCTTCTATATTGTATTGAAAACAGTATTAAACAAATAATTTTTTTATTTTTAAAAAATATCAAAGTAAAGCCAAGTGCCTTTAGGCTAGACTTATGCAAGCACTTGTTCAACTGCCTATTTAATGACAGAGCCCCACGAATGATAGGGATAATAAATAAATAAATCAGAGATTATAATACAAACAAGTTTAAGCACCTCAGATCACAGCTTTTTAAAGAACTGTTAGCTGCAGACACCAAAACTAGATTAGGCAACTAACTCAATTTATGTAAAAAACAAGACAAAAACCCAATAGTACGCATTTAGGATTGGCTTAAGCAAGCTTCTAATTTATAACATTATACCAGCTTCAGCTGTTAAGCTATGATGAAGAATTATTAGTCAAACTATCTCAGTCTAGCAAAACCATTGCAAAGTTTCAGTAAATGGACTGTCCTTGATTCACCCCACTGTGCTCTGGCATTACAGAACAGTAATCTTTGAGGCCATGAAGAGCTGCATCACTTAACTGGGTGACATAAGGACAATACTTCCACTTCACCCCAGAATACCTTGCATAAGTTTCAGCACAGGTGAGACAGACCCTAAGAAACCCAAGTGAACCAAATCAAGAAAGAAATCAAGGAGGTTATGTCATTTTAAATATTTCCAGGCCTGTTTTAGCAACAGAATTAAGAGGATGCCCATATTTAGCAGTATTAAAATTAGACATAATTTAACTACCACGCTAGAAATCTTGGAAATAAATAGAAATGAGTCACAAGTAAAACAGAGGGCATTTAGTCATATATAGTTTATACCACAACTTCTGCAAATAATTGGAGCTAATCCTAGATTGGCTTTCCTGTGGGGAACCCAAATTCTGTTTTGGTGATTTTATACAAATTGGATAGGTTTGCTGTCGAATGCTAGAGCAAAATGAACTATAAATTTTTAACAGCCAGACAGTTTTAAAACATAATTGTAAGTTATTTCTCAGGAAAGGGGGGAAATAAAGGGACGGCAAGCAGTAGGGAGTGTGTCGAAAGGCAATATATGCATATATGTTCAAAGCACATCGTGTATCACCTTATGTCATTGTTAATTTTTCTACTGCTAGTAAAATGAAATAATCTGTTTGCAGCAACCCTAAAAACAAGCCTGCTGCACTCCCATGAGTGAAAGTGCCTCAACCTTGGGAAATTTATCCAAAGCTATGATGACTACATAATGCAAACAAAACTTGCTTTTTAAACTTCCAGTGGAAGAATAGTCAGTCAGTCAGTCCTGACTTGTCAGCAAGCTTCACCTACAGAGCTCCAGTTAGGCAAGCAGAAAGTTGTTAGTGATTATAGCTTTACCAACTTGAAACTACAGTGGTACCTCGGGTTAAGTACTTAATTCGTTCAGAAGGTCCGTACTTAACCTGAAACTGTTCTTAACCTGAAGCACCACTTTAGCTAATGGGGCCTCCTGCTGCTGCCGCGCTGCTGGAGCACGATTTATGTTCTCATCCTGAAGCAAAGTTCTTAACCTGAAGCACTATGTCTGTGTTAGCAGAGTCTGTAACCTGAAGCGTATGTAACCTGAAGCGTATGTAACCCGAGGTACCACTGTATTCTATTGCAATAAACAAATGAAGAAATGCATTTCAGGGCTGCAAAATTTAATTTGCTTATGTATGCTATTACTTCTTTGAGGCAAGGTTGTTGTTTTTTAACGCATAAAGCAACGCCAGCGTTATCCTTGTACCCAAGTAACAAAAAGTATATCACTTCTTCCTCCTGTCTGACACCAGTCAGTGAGGTTAACAACATGTAGGTTCAAAATAATTAATCCACAATACAAAGCTTTGCAAACTCCTCCATTTTAGGACAATAAAAACTCTAGTTTATGCTGAACAATCTACTCTAATGGGATATTAAAAGGCTGATTTCATTACCCATCTTGTTAGGAGAGGTATTTCAGTGGCAGGTTTGCAGCTCTTGTCTCCAAGGAAACAAGCTCACTAATAAGTAAGATTTGTCCCAGATTAGCTAAAGCAAGCTGAAGTGAGCCAGAATAAAAATGTTGTGAATTAAGAGACATTTAATTGTGATTACTTATGCCCCTGTATATTATCTTGTTACAAAATATACATGAGAAAATTATAAGGTGCAATATATATTCATGTTGATTGCTTTGTTATATACAGCTGCTACAAGATACCAAATAAGGGAATTATGCTATAATGTTAATACATATATACATTTTTATAATGTTGCGGTACCAGTCTAAACATATGTGAACATGAACTGGTAATCTTAAAGCTGGTAGTCATACGCAAACCATTCTGAGTTGCTCTTTCAACAGGAAGTTGGGTAAAGTGTGGAATCTGAAGCAATATATTTTTCTCGGAGCATACATGGTCATAAGACCTTCTTCAAGAGCTCTAACAAGTAACAAGGCTAACAGCAAAAGTAGCTTTTTTTGGGGGGGGCAGTCCTGGAAGAGTACTGCTCAGGTTCTCAAGAAAAAAAGAAGTAAAGGCCACCATGTCCCAGAAACAAAATGAGCAAATGGTTTTTCAAATGAACTTCCCTCCACCTAAAGGCTAAACTAGTTTTTAATCAACTCTTCTGAAACAGTTTGGTTGTAGTCTGCTTTTAAAACTGCCACTGAATTAAAAGTTACCTCTAATAACCCTGTTAAATTTTTGATCTTCTTACTGCCTTTAACCAATGTCAACAGTACAAGCTCACTAAAATCTGTTCTTTGCAGACTACTGTGCTACAAAATGCCAAATCCTAAATCATAATATAACAAATTCATCTTATGCACAAAGAAAAAGCTATCTTAAGAACTATTTGACGAGTAAAACTGTTATAGGGATGCGCTTTCCAAAGATCTGCAGGAAAGAATATTAGTGTTCAAATTATTACTTCCACAATTCTAAAGCCCTGGGCTTTCGCCCAAATGTTGAGCAGCAAAGGAGGTTGTACTTTGGAGAGGGTCCCATCGCTCAGTGGCAGAATTCATGTTTGCACACAGAAGGCCCTACATTCAATCTCCGGTCTAATCCTTGGCATCACCAGGTACGAGAGGAGCAGGAGCTGCCAGAACTCAAACTAATAGCCTTTGAATCAGTGTGTAGCTGCCCTGCGGGGTGAGCTACCTGACATCACCTCCACCCATTGCCAGTCACAATGGATGTGGCTGTGGCCCAGCCAGGAACAGATGGAAGCTCTGCCATGTAGCCCTGCTGACTGACCACATCGGGTAGCAATACTGAGATCAAAGGTGCAAGACCTAACAGCCCCCACTCATGGGTAGGGAGACACAATATAAGGCAGCTTCATAACTTCATTCTAATATTCTAATATTATAATGACAAAAACTGAATTAACTGTGGAGTGAACAAATACCTTTCAGCTCTCTTAAAGCGTTTTCCATTCACACAATAACATGCATATCCTGCCCTCTGTGACACAGACGGGACTGCCACAATCAATAACGTGTTCATATTTCAAAAGGTTGCGCACACTAAATATACAATGTATATATAATATACAATGGGACTTCTCTCCACAAATTTAATCTCACTAAGCAACAAAACTTCAGTGCAGAAAATACCGTATTTTTTGCTCTGTAAGACTCACTTTTTCCCTCCTAAAAAGTAAGGGGGAAAGTGTGTGGGTCTTATGGAGTGAATGCAGGCTGTGCAGCTATCCCAGAAGCCAGAACAGCAAGAGGGATTGCTGCTTTCACTGCGTAGAGATCCCTCTTGCTGTTCTGGCTTCTGAGATTCAGAATATTTTTTTTTCTTGTTTTCCTCCTCCCAAAACTAGGTGCGTCTTGTGGTCTGGTGCGTCTTATAAAGCGAAAAATACGGTACCTTCTTGGAGCCCAGGCTACCTCTCTCTCCCCTCCCCCCCCCAATTTCCAGTCCACATCATTCCATACATCTCAACTGTCCCAATATTGGGACATCCCATTTTTTCATGCAAGAGCATGGTGCCCAAAAACACGTTAGCCTAAGTGAAAACTGTTTTAACAAGGTTCGGCACAATAACAAAGGTGTCACCAAATGCTGTTCCACACCCATCCTACCAATGCTCCTTTTTGGGGAGGAAGCAATTTCTCCAGTCTAGGCGGCGGTAGCAGTGACCCAATTTCAAAAGCAAAACTTGATCAAAAGTTCCCGAATCCTTCTGCACTGCTGCTCATCTACACTTGACCACCTGCAAATGCCAACCCCTTTACCAGGAGCACTGGAATCAGAAAGATTAACAAAGGCGTGATTGTGCTTCGTCTTTTGTTCACTTCTATCACTCACCGGTTCAGGCTCCAGGGCCTGCAAGCATTAACAATAGAGCCCTTTAATGCTTTAATATATCGAAGAGAAACCAGGCATCAAGACTGTTCGTCAAATCTCAAACTGGGCAGCATACAAACTTGCTTTATAAGCAGTAAAAACACAGCCAGGTACAGCACACAATTCCTGGATCTGTCTTGTCTCCAGTTTATGGGAGGGTTGTGGGGGTTTTTTCTTTCAAAAAATCATATTGAAGGAGAGTTGTCCTTCGTATATTGATAGTGTTATGCTACAGAGCATATTGCACCCCAAGATGCTAAATATACACACCATGCTATGTGATTTAACGCTCAAGTACTACACAAATGTATCTGCCTATGTTCCAAGTGGGCTTGTGCATGGGAGAGTGAGGATGGCACCAACAAATAAAAAACAGGATGAGGATATGCAGAAAAAGAGGTGGAGCTATATAAACACTGTGAGGTTACCCTACTGCTGTGAAATTTATGAGACAGGCTGCCATTCATTTTGGGGGGAAGGGCATGTACTTTAGGCAGTGATGAGGGAGTGGGTTTTGTCCGCCAGGGCTATATTCTTCTGTGGAATTTTTTCTGTTTTGTAAGGTTATTAGTAACAAAGTATTTAGTTTTGTTTACTAAATACATCTAAAATAAACATGCAAAGTTGGCTTGCTCCAGGACATCAAAACATTTCCAATGCAAACAGATTTTTTCTGATGCAAACTACCCAATGCAAATTACCGTAATTTGCACATGATTTTTTTCCCCAATGCAAGATTTTCTGGAAAACCCACATCACTGACTTTAGGACAACTTACATGCAATGAATAATAATAATAAAGTGGTACCTCAGGTTAAGAACTTAATTCGTTCTGGAGGTCCATTCTTAACCTGAACTGTTCTTAACCTGAGGTACCACTTTAGCTAATGGGGCCTCCCGCTGCCGCTGCGAGATTTCTGTTCTCACCTGAAGCAAAGTTCTTAACCTGAGGTACTATTTCTGGGTTAGCGGAGTCTGTAACCTGAAGCGTCTGTAACCTGAAGCGTCTGTAACCTGAGGTACCACTGTAATAACAATAAACTCCAGAGGGGGTGCATTGTACACACCTTATACACAGGACATAGGAGCAGCCCTGCAGAATCACACCAAAGGCCTGTCTACAACATCCTGTTTTTCGTAGTTTTTAGCCAGATGCCTATGGAAAGCAGAAGTAGGACATGTGTGCAACAGCCCTTTCCCCGTCCCAATGGACTGGTATTCCGAGGTATGATGCCTGACCTTGAAAGCAGCATATAGCCAGCACAACTAGTTCCCATTAATAGCCTTATCCTCCCATGAATTTGTTGAAACCCCATATAAGAACAAAAATGTATCTGCAAAACACACACATTTGCTACTAAATGATATTGTTTTTCCTAAAATGTAATGTTTCTCTAAAAACTGGCAACATTGAGAGAACATGAAAATCATGGTACAGTGATACCTCAGGTTACATACGCTTCAGGTTACAGACTCCGCTAACCCAGAAATAGTGCTTCAGGTTAAGAACTTTGCTTCAGGATGAGAACAGAAATTGGGCTCTGGTGTCGCGGCAGCAGCAGGAAGCCCCATTAGCTAAAGTGGTGCTTCAGGTTAAGAACAGTTTCAGGTTAAGTACGGACCTCCGGAACAAATTAAGTACAGGTACCACTGTATTGAGGAAAACACTATGCCACAAAACTTTTGAAGGATCAATATATAGAAAAACAAAAGGGTGACAGAAGGAAAGAAAAGTATCTGGGGATATATGGAGGTGGTTCATGACACGTGCTCTGAATACTGGAGTATTTGGCAGAATCTGGGTTACATGCTTTCTAACATCTCTGTGCAGGCATTATTATTATTATTATTATTATTATTATTATTATTATTATTATATCCCACCTTTTCCTCAGGGTGGCTTACAGATTTAAAGATTTCACTTTTTAAATGAAAAGCTGAACTCAGGATCCTTCAATAACACACAGTTTCTATGTCAGGTCAGATATATAAATCTTGTGTAAGACACTGAAGATTGCCAGTTGATAATATACACCTGGAAGTCTACCAAAACTATTCAGGGAAGTTTTTAATGTGTGATATTTTAGTGTATTTTTTGTTTCTATGGAAGCCGCCCAGAGTGGCTGGGGAAACCCAGCCAGATGGGCGGAGTACAAATAATAAATTGTTGTTGTTGTTGTTACTATACAACTGAAAAATGAACCTGAAACAAACAAACAAACAAACAAACCAAAAGACACACAGTGGTTAATACATGAAAGGTAGAATAACATGCTGTAAGTCAGTTGTCCGTGACAGTGGGCAGAAATATATATAGGACTTTTCATCAGAGGCATACACGACTTCCAGCAGATTTCACATCCCATTAGGGTGCAGAGCTGTTTGGCAGGAGGCACTATGCCTTTGAGGTTGACTGTTCAGTGGGTGGCAAAAAGAAAGGCTGTAGGAATTGACAGAAAGACTGACTTCCAAAAGCACACACACATTCCATGAATGTAAGAAAAAATGAAGTTTAGGGAGAAAATACAAAATTGTTGTTTCAGAGGCCAAGTGTGCAATTATTTTTGTCCATTTAATTAGAGAAATTATTGCCCTTTACCTTTCAACTGGGGACAAAGAATTACTGAGTTTCAACAATGGCCTTCTGAAGTAAAATACTATTCAAATTGTGCCAAATGGTGAGATCAAGCCCTAACAATAATGGAACAGCCAGTGACATCCCAAACATCCAAAAATTGGGGAGGAAGGGAAGCAGCAAAGATTGCCAGCATTTCGTAGAGCTGCCAAAAGCGCAAGTACAACTGATCACTGAGACTACAATAATTCACGTGGGAAAGGGCATATAAATCATGCAGGAAAAAACAAAGAAGCCCCAGAACCTTGACTCTTGGCAGGGCAGGGCAACGTTCCATTCTCCTCTTTTTAAATTCAAGAATTCCCCATCCACTGTTGTTAACTATTGGCAATGCCTATTAAATGCAATAATGAGAGCATGTTAAACACAATGCTTTCCAAGATGTGCTTTGCACTGAGCTACAGCAATACTGCACTTTAAAGTGGCATTGATGTGCTTGGAAGTATGAGACAGATGCTACTTAAAAAGCCATGGTAGGAAACATCACTGTGCCAATGCATCATTTTTGCAGGGCAACTGCCGTCATTCGAGGCAAAACAGAACAGCCCAGAAACAAACCGTGAACCTGATTATTACCTCTGTGGAGCCTTGACGCACTGGTTTCCTTTAACTAATAAACAGCAAATGGGATAAGTTAATAAAGTTGCAAGGATGACGGGGGTGAGGAAATTTTGATGAAGTAATTTGCAGTCAGTAGAACCGTCTAGCTTTTACCATGCAGTTGACCAGTAATTGCTACTTCTTCACAGTTAACAAAAGTTTAGTAAGTGGACAATTTAATTCTTCAGCATGTTGTTGTTCAGTCGTTTAGTTGTGTCCGACTCTTCGTGACCCCCTGGACCAGAGCACGCCAGGCACTCCTGTCTTCCACTGCCTCCCGCAGTTTGGTCAAACTCATGCTGGTAGCTTCGAGAACACTATCCAACCATCTCGTCCTCTGTCGTCCCCTTCTCCTTGTGCCCTCCATCTTTCCCAACATCAGGGTCTTTTCCAGGGAGTCTTCTCTTCTCATCAGGTGGCCAAAGTATTGGAGCCTCAGCTTCAGGATCTGCCCTTCCAGTGAGCACTCAGGGCTGATTTCCTTAAGAATGGATAGGTTTGATCTTCTTGCAGTCCACGGGACTCTCAAGAGTCTCCTCCAGCACCATAATTCAAAAGCATCAGCATAAAGGTAAAGGGACCCCTGACCATTAGGTCCAGTCGTGGCTGACTCTGGGGATGCGGCGCTCATCTTGCTTTATTGGCCGAGGGAGCTGGCGTACAGCTTCTAGGTCATGTGGCCAGCATGACTAAGCCACTTCTGGCGAACCAGAACAGCGCACGGAAACGCCGTTTACCTTCCCGCCGGAGCGGTACTTATTTATCTACTTGCATTTTGACTTGCTTTCGAACTGCTAGGTTGGCAGGAGTCAGCATAAGGTACCAAGCCTCAATGCATTTTGAGCTAGGACACACTCATAATTATTTATTTATAAATTAAATTACACCAAGGACAGGCATAATTTAAATTAATGCAAGTATTTGCAGATTAATCATAAAAGTATTAAGGATGTAAAGATGCATAGTACAGACAATATGATTTCCTCAAAGTGCATGAACGTTTTGCAAAAATCTGGCTATTTCTGGCTACTAGTTGTATATTTGAGGTGTGGGTTAGCTCTGTGAAGTTTGGTCGCACTGGTGTTTCCGTGGAAATGGAGTCAAAGCTGCCTCAGCTCTCAGCAACCTCCCCAGGAGGAGAAGGATGCTTGCTCGCAGATGGAGGTGTCAAAAGGCTGCACCTTGGCCAGAGGTGTTAGGCTAGGGTTGTCCAGTGTCACAGTGCAGGACACTCCTCTGAAAACCTGCTTGCTACATCACACTGTTGGCTCAGGTTAAGTTTGCGGACTACTAAGACCCCTGTATCACATGGACTACTGGCAAACCAGGAGTCCCCCATCTTATACTGGTGCAGCTGGTTCTTCCTGTCTAAGTATAGAACTTTACACTCATCCCTACTGAAATCATTTTGTTAGTTTTGGCCCGGTTTTCCATGTCATCTTGAATCTCTGAGGCATGTCATATGCAAATTTGATGAGCATCCCCTCCAGTGTCTTTTGACACTGAACAAAAACAGGCCTAGGACAGAACCCTGAGGCACCCCACTTGTCACTTTTTCCCAAGATGATGAGGAACCATTGGTGAGCACTGTTTAGGTTTGGTCAACCAACCAGCTACAAATCCCCCCAACAGTAACTTGGTCCAGCCCATATTATACTAGCTTCTCCGCAAGAATATAATGGGGGATTTTATCAAAAGCCTTATTAAAATAAAGATTCACTACGTCCACAACATTCTCCTGATCCATCAAGCTTGTAATTCTATCAAAAAAGAGAAAGGAAAAAAAATGAGATTCCTCTGGCATCACCTGTTTTTGAGAAACCCATACTGGATCTTAGTAATCACAGCACCTTTTTCTAAGTGCTCAGAGACTGCTGTAATTATCCTATGATGAGGGCTTTGTCACCTGTCTTATTAATATTTTGGCTTGTTCCTTTGAGACCTGATCTGAGTGTTTTACTCTAGCTATATTAGCTTTTAAAACTACTGGTGTTTTAAAGGTTTTTATACCCACTATCTCTGTAAAACTCACAAATACAGTGGTACCTCTGGTTACGTACTTAATTCGTTCCGGAGGTCCGTTCTTAACCTGAAACTGTTCTTAACCTGAAGCACCACTTTAGCTAATGGGGCCTCCCGCTGCTGCCGCTGCACAATTTCTGTTCTCATCCTGAAGCAAAGTTATTAACCCGAGGTACTATTTCTGGGTTAGCGGAGTCTGTAACCTGAAGCGTATGTAACCCGAGGTACCACTGTAGTTGACATTGATACAATGAGATGACACACACTTTGTTCAAATTGCTTATCATTTGTTCAAGTTGCTTATAATTTGTTCAAATTGCTTACCATTTGTTCAAAATGTGTATCATTTTTCATTCCTCCAGAGTTCTAAAACATAGATGCTATCATTTATACAACAATGTATGAATGGTGATCAGTAAATATTATGAGCTGTTTATGCATTCAGGGGTAATCAACATGGTGCCCTGCAGATGTTGCAGAATTACAATCCCATCATCTCCAGCCAACATGGCCAATAGTCAGGGATAATGGGAGGTACAGTCCAAGAATATCTGGAGGGCACCGTATTGGCTACCCCTAGAATCATATCATTCAATTTTCTATAATTATTTGCTTTAGAACTATTTGTTCATTTCAGTATTCTTTTTTAAAATAGGTGTCATTTGTTTTAGTGCCCCTTTGGGTGCAATATGCCAGGTATTCTTTGCTAGATAAATTACTTGGAACAACTTTCCAAAGCTTGTCCTTCCATCCTTCCAGTTTTGGGGTAGTTTTGATGCTGCCCACATTCTCCCCTGCAGAGATTAATTTCTGCCCAAAATTTCCAGATTCCAAATCCTTCTCTGATGCAGAAGTCAGGATCACCCCCAAATTAAATTATCACTTGTTGAGTACGAAGTCAGGAGGTGGAGAAAATGTCAAATACTTGCCAAATACAAACCCACTCTAAACTAAAAGATCTGAGGGTTAAAAGGTTAGTTTCTCAGATTTCCCAGGGCAAATAAAGTAGGCATACTATTCACATGCAACCCGGCCAGTACACTCTTGTGACCACACCCTGTAGATGGGGAGGCAAAATGTGGAATACAGTCCCACACCACACAAATTAACAAGTAAATCTCCCAGTGATAAAAATGGTTCTGGCCTGTGCCTTTGCCCCACAAGAAAGGGGAAAAAGCAGGAACCTGTTCTAACCTGCCTTGAAATGAACACCACAAACACAAAGCACACTTTAAAAAGTGGAGGGGGGACGATGACTCTCAGCCTGTATGCAGGGCACACAACGCTAAGCTTTCAGTTATGTTTACATCAGCAACCACTGCTTGAGGAATTCCATTGCTAAGGAAACCATACTGGCACGTAACCAACATGGCTAATATGCCAGAGCCATTATTGTGTCAACTATAATGTTCATTACAGAAAAGATCATGGCAGGAAGGGCTTTCCTTTTTTTCGCTTTCCTTTTTTCAAAACCAGCTTCTCCAAGTTTCAAGAAGCATTCTGTTTAAATGGTACATGTCAGGATGTGGCAGGTTTTATGTTTCTTGAAAGACTTTTAAAACAGCAGCTAACATCAAGATAATGGGTGGGAGGTATTAAGCCAGCGTGTGCACTCCAGTAAGAGAATGGTCAAATTCGATCATTTCAGTATGCGCTCTGTATGAAAAGTGATGTGAAACACAGCTCATACCCAGTGAACTCTACCATCAATCAGGTGAAATGTTAAGAAATACTACTTGGAGGAGACTGTACTGTATACTTGGTTCTAGGCAGACTGTCCTCTACCACGCTGCACTACAGCCATAACAAAATGTAAAGGGATGCAGTTTACGTCCGTGGGGGCAGATTTCAGGATTATTATTATAATAATATTTTTGTTATTTATGCCCCGCCCAACTGGTTGGGTTTCTCCAGAGACTCTGAGCAGCTTACAGCATAAGCTGCAGCATCTACTTTGTTTTTACCAAAACCCGAATCAGTGTCTGGTGCAAGAGGTCTACCCTTATAATTAAGATAGTCCTTTTTAATCAGGTATGGTCACGGCTGGCATACTAGCCAGAGCTTGGAAAGGGCACTCCTCGCCACCAACACCTCCTGCATATTCAACAGGAGAGACAATAGGTCATGGAGCACCAACAAACTACAAACCTGATCTTTGATGGAGAGTGCAACTGTATCCAAGACAGGCTGTAACCCTAAACCCTAATCAGAAGGTCTATCAACCATCAGTAGTACATCTTGTCTAGATCAAATTTCGGCTAATAGCCCAATCCAATCCTTCACAGCAGATAATCAAGGGTCCAATATTTCCACTGTCTTCCTAGGATCATACAAGAGAGATAGAGATGGATAGTACAAACATCTTGATAATACTGTGGGTCAAATTTCCAGATCACTTCTTCTAGTGGTTTCAAAAAGATGTTGAACAACATAGGGGACAAGATGAAAACTTGTGAAACCCCATAGGTCACGAGCCACTGGGAAGACGAGAAGTCCCCAGTACCACCTTCTAGGTTATATCTTGCAAAAATGACCAGAGGTAGTTCAATATCACAACCTTAATGGCCAGTTCCACATGGCAGCCCAGACAGATACAATGTTCAATGGTATCAAATGCTGCTGAGCAGACCAGGAGAACTGTCGGGGTTGTACTCCCCCAACCATTTCCCGCTGAAAGCCATTCCCTAAGGCAACCAGGGCAGTTTCAGTATTGAAACTAGGCTGAAAGCCAGGCTAAAAGGAATCTAGGATAGTCAGTTTCATCCCAGAATCCCTGGAGTTGTGCCACCACCACATGTTCACAGATCTTGCCCAAAACAGTACTGTTTGATACCAGATAATAGTCATTCTGCATGAGCCAGTTCATTAAAACATTATGCAAAATTATGCCACTTGGAAGCAACTAAAATCAAGGCAACCCTAGCTATCCAATTTGGGATCTACTTCCAATATGCCCATTGGCAGAGAACAAATTACCCACCACTGCTGCAAGGCAAGGCATTAGTATCTTGGATCTGCTGCAGAGACAAGTTTTAACTGCTGCTTGAAAGAGACTTTAACAGAATACTCTAAATAAATTGCAGCTTCACAAACAAAATCAGCATGCCCTTTTAATATGCCAAAGAGAGGGCCATCTGGTTTCACTTCAAGCTGTATGCTGAATGTGGCAGTATTCTTCATCGCAACAGATGTCCCCTGCCCCACTGCATCTCTAGAAACAGTGCATCTGAGGATTTATTTTCATTCGCTCTCATTAACACATCCACATTGTCAAAAAGCTGTGAACAGCAATAGAAGACATCTTTGCTATGCAGCCACCAAGCCCTGAACTGTACTGTACTTTCCACCCCCACCCCCGTATTGTGGAACATTTAGGAATATACCTTTGTCTCAGTCCTGTCACCTCTTTGAAAGGTGTCTAGCTTCCTACCACCAGAAGAGATTCTATGGGTAAACAACTGTGGATCAATCTAATTGTAAGCTGTTCACCAGTTCCTTTGGTGAAGACGAAAGCAGGGAATAGGAAAGATGGCATAAGTTGAAGATCTATTCTTTTGGGTCCCAGGAATAGTATAAATAAAATAAATTGAATAAACATTCAGTAAGGCAATTCGGTAGGGACGCAGGTGGCACTGTGGGTTAAACCACAGAGCCTGGGACTTGCCGATCAGAAGGTCGGCGGTTCGAATCCCCGCGATGGGGTGAGCTCCCGTCACTCGGTCCCAGCTCCTGCCAACCTAGCAGTTCGAAAGCACGTCAAAGTGCAAGTAGATAAATAGGTACTGCTCCAGCAGGAAGGTAAACTGCGTTTCCGTGCGCTGCCAGAAGCGGCTTAGTCTTGCTGGCCACATGACCCAGAAGCTGTACGCCGGCTTCCTTGGCCAATAAAGCGAGATGAGCGCTGCAACCCCAGAGTCGGCCACGACTGGACCTAATGGTCAGGGGTCCCTTTACCTTTACCTTTAAGACAATTTGGTGGTGTTGGGGGTTCCAAAGTGAAAACAGGCACAACCCCCCCCACCCTCAAGGGAGATATTGTGAGCCCCCAAAAGACATGTGTTTGTGGGCTCTTTCTTTTCTAACCCCTTGATTTCATCAGGCAAACCTGGCACAGCTACTGAACTAAAACAATACACAAAGCAGCATTACTATTCAGTATAAATTACTGCACTTCTTTGATTCCACCTTGAATTGTGGCAAGCAAATAACACCCCACCCAGCATTACAAGACACAATGACGCAAGCATCAGAGCAAATGCAGAACTGAAAACAATGAGAGGTTTTAGCGTTCCCTGCAAAATCAAACAAAGGACTAGATCTGGAAACGCAACTTTTAACACTTAGCATTGCATACTGCTTTACTGGAACTGCTCAGATGAACCTCTTATCACTGGGCTTCAGTGATATGTTAATTTATCTTCCTCTTAACCCACTGTCTAAACTAACAGAATCTGGATCTGGACTGGTTTTAACAATCCCAATAAACGCAACATTCAGCTCAATTATACAATGCCCCCAAGCATGCTTTATTAATTTAGCAAAGTACTAAAATGTATAGAACCAAAGATAAATAGGCACATTTTAGTCTCAAAGTTATGTCTTATGCAAATTCACATCTCTAGGAGACCCAAGGCAGTTATGGAACAAGAGTTTTCTTATAAATCTTTATACAGAGCTTCCCTCTAAGAGTCAGAAGGGAAGGAAGTATACACTTCCAACTTCCCCTTTGCATTGCAGTTATTTCTCAGAAATATATAAAGGCAATTTCTTAGGGCATAATCCAACATTGCACAAGGAAAGTTTGCTTATGCAACCAGACTTCACCTTCCTCTTTTCCCCCAGCAGCTTCCACTGTGCCTCCAAAATCTACTCCAGAGAAGATTTTGAGAGTCCAGAGAAGGGGTTAGAGAAGGAAGAAGAGGAAAGCCAAGTCCAACTGCACAAGTGGAAGTCCACTGCACTCATGCACTGCCTCTTGAATACAACCCAGAAATCATAAGTATATGCAAATGACATTTTCAGATGCTCTGTGCTACATAGTCCTTCGCCTTCTAGTTCAGATGCTGCTTTTCGTACTTCTAGGCACATGTACCTCATTAACTCCTGGGCTCTGTTTGAGACACAGTGTGGTAAATATTGTGGTGGTTCAACTGGGCGAGGCAAGCCACAGGTGCGGATATTCGGGCCTTTTGGCAGAAGCTTGGACTGCTTTGGCCTCTTGGTCACTGTTCCTTCCCTCAAGGATCAAGTAATTATTTCCCAACAGAACTGTATGGAAACCAGAGTATCAACTTCACTGTGGCAGACCAACAGAAGAGACTCCAGGGCTTAAGCCAAGCCTGGGATACAACCCTGAAAGATGCCTAGTTTCAATTCAGTGAGACCTCAGGGAGAAACAATTACAAGTAATCCCTCCAGGCATGTCCAAAAAGCTTAACAACTTTAATCCCCCCCAAAAGTTAACAATTTTGGTTGGCCCTTTGGTCGGCCCTCACGGCCCTTCACTTCATCAAATCTGGCCCTCTTTGAAAAAAGTTTGGACACAACCGATGTAGTCCTATGGACATGGGGGCACAGGAAAAGGAACAGCAGGCTGGGTCCTCAACTATATCATCAGAAAAAGGGTCATGGAAGTTAGAGTAAGTTCCTTTTATGACAAACAAGTTCTGCAAGAAGTCTTGATGGATCAAGCTCTTGCACAAAGAATACAGGAAAGCCTAGCCATTTATTTTTCCTTAAAGCACACCTTGAGCTGCTCCTAATATACACCACTGTGTCTGACACACTCATGTTGTTTTGTAACACTGCGTACACAACAGAAACATACTATACATGGTATGATCAGGACTGCACCAGTATGGTCCACTGGCTAAAGTTTAGGATTGGGTATTTTAAAAAAGTGACATGTAAACCCAGAGTTATTGGGAAGTTAAAATGAGAGAACCTCTGTAGCGAGAGCCCCTAAAAGGAAATTTGTGATACACAGGTAACAACACATTATAAGGAAACAAAACAACAGATTGGGTTCTGGAGTCTAGATATGCAGGACATCCCTGGAATCACAGAAAACTGATGGATAAAATTTCTAAGATGTATAGAGTGAGAGAATGTATAAGATGAGAAACTCAAAATCTAAGGACTGGCTCCTTTTGTTTAGATGACAGACCAGCTTGAAAAATAAGCATCATTTATTACAGCACAAATTTAAGCCACCCGAGGTGCTTCAAATGTGCATGTCTGAGATTTTCAACCTCTCTTTCAACAACAGCCCACTGCCACTACCCAGGATCCTATAGCGCAGGTATGGGAAACCTGTGACTTCAAATGTTGTTGGACTATATCTTCCATCAGTCTCAGCAAGCATGGTCAGTGGTCAGGGATTATGGGAAAAGCAGTGCAGCAACATCTTGAGAGCCAAAGGATCCTCACTTGTTGGAAAGCCATACCATATGAGACATCAGCACAAGGTTTTCATTCTAGTTTTCCTTGAAAATACCTAAAGGCAGCATGAAGAAGGACTATCCCATTTTATTTCCACAACTGGTGAAAATAGGTAGGCAGGCTGGCAGGTAGATCATTTTCCTTAGCAACAGAGAACCAGGCTTGAAGATTTCCTGATTCTTTACAACCCAATTATTGGCTAAGCCAAGTGAAGCCTTTGATTTAGCTTGCCTGTTTCACATTCATATCAGGCTGAAATTTGATACATACATTCAGGACACAATTCTATCTTTCAAGTTCAGATAACAGCCCAACTCTCGCCTGTTTTTAACGCAACAAAAATATTGTAACACTACATCTCTGGCTGAAGAACCAGAATGGCATTTGGTGTGCTGTTTGGGACACGATTCTCTATTTCAAGTTTGAATCCCAGTTCCGAGTCCCATACCCATTTTCAGTAAATGAAATAAATCAAGGGATGTCAAGTATTGTGATCTAACGGTTCCATGAAAAATGAGTGCATGAAAGGTTATTGCAAGTGTGTCTGTAAAAGGGATATTCAATTTGGTTACGAAACCTAGCCAGGGACTTTATAACAGGCTGTATCATCTGCAAGCCATTCAAATACGTTGATAAGTATCTACCACATGTCCATGTCAAAACAGAACTGTATTGAGCTCTAACTGATAAAGATTATGATCAACCACTCATTAAACTCTATTAACATATTCGGAAAGCTGTTGAGGATTGGCTTTACCCTGACTTGCAACAGTCGTCTATTTTTTCCCCCCAGCAGCAGTTGCAGTCCAAGTGAAAAAATTAGGTAGGAAACCAGTAGATGAAATTCACAAGTACTACCCTGATTCCCCTGAGTTTTAATTAATTCTTGGCTCTTCTGTAGGGATTTAGACATAAATCTAAGGGGACCACAACAAAAGGTAAGGGGGCCAGGTAACCTCTGGACACTGAGTTCTCATGGACCCAAATTTGAAATTAAGTGTTGAAGAAACAAAATGCAGCAGAACCAGCACTGGATCACAATTGCCATCTGCACTCATTAATTTAAAGGTAGTAAAAAATCCATTTATTAAGTTTTGTAAATGGCTGATGATACTGAAAGTACTGAAAATGAATGCAAACAGGTGCAAGAATAAATCAGAGGTGTTTTTTTGTGCAACCCCCCAAAAAAAACCTGAACTGTTCCTGATGCCCTAAATTGTTCAAGATATTAATTAGCATGTTTTATATGCTGTGGAAATAGTTCAATTTTTCCCTCAGGAGCCTAAAGTATTGAACTGAAAATTTTACTTACATGAAGCTGGGGCAAACAGAATCACTGTAAATGAGTTGTATAAAAACAAACCAAAGCTTTACTTGGTCACTGTCATTAAACAACTTGTAATGTCTTAAAATATGAAGGTCAGCAGCATGCCACTTCCCTTACATTGTTTACATTTAAAGAAAAGCGCTGGAAACTATTAATATGCTAATCTTAGCCAAGAGATCTACATGACATAGCACTGTTCACTAATCCACTCCAGAGTTTAGCTTTCACCGAGGTATGGGAATGGAAAATTTTCAGAGGAGAGAGAGAGAGAAAAAAAGAGAACAGCGACGAAAATTTTCCATTACAGAAAATTTTCCGCTCCACATCACTGCTAAACACACAGAGCAGTGTCTCATTTCTCATTAGGAGCTAGAGAGAGACTGGAAGCCTTTTGTATCGAAATCAGTTCAGTTTTTGAGAGGATACTGTGTGTTTTTGGACTGTATTCTGAATTAATCATCATGCCTAACCAGAAAAAAACTGGTGTGTGGCACCACTATATAGAAATCATTGAAGGAAGAAAGAGAGTTGGTCAATGTAAATACTGTGGCCAGACATACGCGAATAATGCAACAAGGATGAAGAGGCATCTGACAATATGCAAGAATTGTCCGGAAAGAATACAATCCTCATACAAGAAGCTACTGCAGTTAAGTGCTGGAACAACATCTGGGAAAAGTCTACTTCAGGAATTAATTGTAAGTAAACGAACTAACATACTTAACAGCAATGCAGACTTGTATCTCTAGCAAATTATTTCTTAAAACCAGAAAGTGCTTTACCGTAAAGTTGACAAGAGAGCTCTAGATTGAGAGTAGGCTAAAAAAAATCCTTCTCTCCCCTCCCCTTTGTTCCAGGAACTGGGTAACTCAAGTGAAACAGCGAATTTGCCAAACATGAAAACTGAAAGTGTTGAGCTGCCAGCTCTGGGGAAGGGAGAAGCAGCAGGACCATCTTTTTCAAGGTCAGTGACACAAGATATGCCATCTGTAGGTAGCCACTCAAGACAATCAGATTTTTTAGCAAACTTTGTGGACAAAATGTCAAAGGAAGATCAGGAAAGAGCAGACGAGACGTTAGCTCGAGCTATATTTGCAAGTAGTACGTCTCTTTCCATAGTTGAAAATCAATACTGGAAGGATCTTTACAAGCTGATTCGCCCATCATATAAATTGCCATCCCATTATCGCTTAGCACATCCTCTTTTAGACAGAGAGTACAACAGAGTTCAAACAATGGTAGCTCAAAGGATCAGCCGAGCAGAATCGCTGACACTCATGCCAAAGAGATGGACTAATGCACAAGGAAATTCTCTTCTCAGCATTATGTTTGCAACACCTGAAGCAATATTCCTCAAAGCAATTGCTACCAAACCTTCTCATCATACTGGTGAATACATAGCCAACATACTGGGTGAAGAGATTGAGAGTGCAGGTCCACCCAGGGTACAAGCCCTTGTAACCGACAATACGAGTAGCATGAGAGGCGCAGGGGAAATATTAAAGTCAACGTACCCACACTTAATAGTATTTGTCTGTTCTGCTCACGGGTTGAACCTTCTGGCAAAAGATATCTTAAGTGCAAGTACGATGAAAACAATATTGGCAAACGGCAAAGCAATTGTGAAGGTATTCAACAATCACCCAATAGCTAAACAGGCACTGAAGAAATTACAGAAAGAGAAGCAGGGGGAGGAAAGTGCCCTTTTATTGCCATCAGAAACTAGATGGAGCTCAGCTACCAAGTGTTTAGAGAGCCTGTTGCATACAATGAACTGTTTGCAGCACGCTTCAACAGACGAAACGGTATCCCAGATTATTCCTCAGAACATTCGTAAGCAGATTCTCGATGACGTGTTTTGGGTTAAAGTTCAAGATGCATACAATTTGCTACTACCAATTTCAGAGGCTACTAAGAAGCTTGAAGATGCACCAATCCTTTCATATATTCCAGAGATGTTCAGAAAGCTGAATGAAAATCTAATTCAGCTTTTGCCTTCTTCGCCTCTCTCTAAAGAAGAGGCGGAAGTAATAAAGCAAGGGTTTACTAAAGTATCTGAGATATGCTCCCATCCAGTTCATCTGGCAGCAAATCTACTGGACCCCCAGCACTGTGGACAACATTTATCGGAATCTGATATAGCCACTGCTCTTGATATAATTATGGAACTAGCTAAGAACATCCCTAACATTAATGAAAGAGCTGTGATGGCAGACATTGCTGAATATCGTGCGAAAGAGAAACTTTGGAGCCAAGACATTGTTTGGCGGGCATCTGAGGCTGTTTCTCCCCTCACATGGTGGAAGGGATATTGTAACACCCGGCAATTGTCCAGGATTGCTGTAAGGATCTTCAGCATTCCACCAACAGCCACTTCCTGTGAACGGAAATGGAGAACTTTTGACGCAATCAAGACAAAGAAGAGGAACAGACTGACAAATGAACGCACTGCTAAGCTTGTTTCTGTTTCTCTCTTGCTGCAGCAGGAGAACCAGTTACAAGCGCAACTAGTGAACAGGATGAAGTGTGATAAATTGCCTATAGACTCGTTGCAGATGAAATCATTGTTCGGTGAAAGAGAACGTGGCTCAACAAGTTCTGAGTCAGATTCACCTCCATTTGGAGTGGAATTCACAAGAAGTGAGAGTGCCTCTACAGACAGTGAAACTGAAGGATCCCCTCAATGAAAGTAGATCGAAGGACTACAGTGACCTATCATGCACAGCTCTCGGTGGAACAGTTTTCTCTACAATCATGATTTCCTCCTTCAAATTTAAACAATGTAAGAGAAGTCAATACTTTTTAGTTCTTGATGTCTAAAAATATTTACAAGTACCCTAATCAAAATAATTTCCAGGTAAAGCTTTGGATTTTTAGATATATAAATAAATAGTCTGTATTAAATATTTTTTCCTAAGTAAATATTGGAAAATCATTTGATTTAATTCTGAAAAGAGAAGTGTAATGTTTTCTGATTTCTGGAGTCCATGAGGTGTGGAAACAGCTTGTTCCTGATGGGCTCTCACTTTCCTGGAAAAGACACACCTGTAGCTTTGGATTGCTCCTAGATCCAACGTTATTTCTGGAGACTCGGGTAACCTCAATGGCAAAAGGTGCCTATTTCAAGCTACACCTGGTTACCTAGCTATGGCTCGCATTGGACAGAGATGACTTGACCACTGTACTCCACCCAGCTCTTACCGATGCGTTTTATGTTTTTACTGTAATATTGTGGTTCTTTTAGCCTGTATATTGCCTTGTGATGTTTTATATGAAAGTGCAATTTATAAATTGTAAATGAAATAAACAGAACTCTAACACCGGCTCGCAGTTTGTTTCCAGAACCCAATTTAAGGTGCTCACATTCATGTTTAAAGCCCAGCATGACTTAGGCCCCAAGTATCTAAAAGATGACCACCATCCCTACTTTTTAAAAATTAGGATCAGCAGAAGCAGCTCTCTTCATAGTTCCACAATCAGAAGTGCAAGGAATGATGGCTTGGGAAAGGGCTTTCTATGTGGCAGCCTCTAAATTGAGGGACTTCCTTCGGACAGAGGTGCATCTAGCATCTTCTTTGTATAGCTTTCTTTGTATGATACACCTGTTTACACTGGCCTTGGATTCTTAAGGTATTCTATTCTGTGGGTCCCACCACTTTTACTTAATTTAAACTGTCGTGTTCTGGCTAGAATGGTTTTATCTGTTTTTTATCATTTCAACTACTATATCTGTTTTTATAATTGTATATTATAAAGTCATCTTGAGACCATATGGCAGATCAGATGCCAAAGTATTAAGTGTCATGGAGGAAATTCTGGTTCAATTTTTTCTGTAAAACCCACACCACTGTCTTCATTGCTGATCCTAACACCCATGTCAAGTAATAAATGCAAAATAATAGCCTGACATTAAACTATGAGGACATTGACCATCTTGTTCTTTTTTAATGCTTTGAGCCAGTACAAGGGAATCTTATCACAAAGACGCAGTGTGCAGGAACAGACAACGAGATCTGAAATAGTTTTAAAAGATAAAAACCTCAATGCTTTGAAAGATTATTGAAGAAATTTTTGAAGAAATAATTACTGAAAAGGAACATCAATAATGGAGTAAATGAAAACAAAGGGTAAGAAGTAATTGAGACCAAGATACTACTAAGTGTTGCCAAAGTCACATGAACAGTAAAATCCATCTTAACATAAAAGCTGATCTTGAGTGTTTTGTACAACAGTTTCCCAGTCTATATTATGCTAGCTGTGGCTCACATAGAACATTATTATGCATGTCTACTTAGAAGTTAAAACCCCATGGAGTTTAATGGGACTTATTGAAAAAAGTGTACATCGCCAATATATTATTGAACTGGTTCTATCGACTCTACCCCAATTAACAATGACACTGTCTCATCATGAAAATAAGAATAGTTGAAAACAGCCAGGCTGAAAGTAATTGAAACAAAAGGCTTTCGGGAAGAGCATCACATTCCTAATCAGAACACAGAACGATTAAGAGGAAAGAGAAATAAGGTGCTGTATATATGCAAATGGATTTTGAAATGTTTAAGGTTATCCTTTGCAGGTAAATCTACACACTAACGTAAACCCACACACCGAGTCATGAAAAGCGACTCAGCTCTAAACATACAAGGTCTTCACTCTTCCATGTACTGTAAGTGAAATATCTCTTTTCTTTACTGAAAGTGTAGCATCACAGAAATGCTAAGGTGAGCAAGTGTAAAGTATGAGCAAGTATAAAGCACAGGGGATTATTTTAAATTGAGGTACAAGAAAATAAGGTGCTTGGCTATCTAATGGTTTTTGTTGCTGACATCTGTGTGTCTCGAGAGACAATGAAGTGCGCCTCAGGGACTGAAGACAAACTGCTGTGTTAGCAGCCCCAAAGTGACTTCCCTGGGGCACAAGCCTAAGCAGTGTGTATGGAGGCCCTGGGCTGCCCAGACAAGAAGAACCCCAAGCTTGATCTCACTGATGTGGTCCAAAGGAAAGCAGTGAGGAGGGAAGAAGCGAGGAAGGAAATGGTAGACAAACTGAGAAATGGAGAGATTGGCACAGGAAAGGAGGTTAGATACAGAAAACTGAGCTGTACCGGGCGTAAGTATTTAGTATTCCCTTGATTTTCTTTGATTGCATAGCCTAAGCAGACAGGACTAAGACCCCAGACTTCCTCACAAGGCTTTCCGCCCTGTATGCCTGCCTGAGAATCCCTCTATCTAGGCTGCCATCTGATCTCCCTGGCAAATGAATGGTGTTGAGAAATAGGCTCTTTCTGGCACCCAATAGGCAAGTTCTCTTTCTCTCTCCGCCATCCAGAGCGTACCCCCATTCGCTTAGAATGCTCCGTTTCCACAGCGACTCCAACTTGTTTTGTAAAGTTTTGCTCATGTCCACCCACAATCCTCCTGATGCCAGCCTCTGACCTATTACTATAGCCTGACACTGTCCTAGATGAGAGCTAGGAAGCAGCTGCACACTGCAGCCAGTTATCAGATGCTCCAGCACCACTCACGCGAACAAGAGGAAGGCATCAGCAGGCTTGGAGAAGAACAAAGAATATATTGGGGGGGATCTAAGCGGGGCCCCAAAAGAGCCCAACCGGAGGGTGGGCAATGGATGGAAAACAGTATGTGAAGGAATGGAATGAAACAACTGGAATCCTGAACATCAGCATGCTACACTGTGACGTTTTCTTGCAGGTCTGCCTTGTTCTTTACAATCCTCATCATCACTCAGATGGGTGAACACCTATCTCCCGCTACAATATGACTCTCTCTTTTTGTTGTAATCAATGTGTGTTGGGGAAAGTATAATGAATCACAAAAGTCATCCTACTCGTAATGCTTTCAAAGGCCAACAAGAGTCTAGCAAATCTCAAAAATCCAAGTGTGCCAAACAATGAATTGGACTGAGAACATCACACCTGCTGAATCCTTTCTGTGACCATTGTTCTCTCCCAGTAACTGTAAAAAGCCCACATTATAATTTGGGCTGGGGGGGGGGGGAGAGAGAGAGGTTCAGTTGCAACAGCTGAAAATTAAATTCCTATATTGCCCATTCCACCCCAGCCAAGGCTATGATCTCATGTTCCATGTACGCATGTTGTTTCCACTACTGGCTATGAATTATATGACCCTAATGCTCCCTAACAAGGCCAACAACTGGACGTCACCCCACTTGCATGTACAGAGTTGCACTACTGAAATAAATCAGCATCTGAAGAACATCAGGATTCTACTGCTATTTGCTGATATCTGAGGCTGTTTATCAATTTAAGTTCATTGGCTTTGAGTAGATGAGAGCTGCTTTGCTATTCCCCTCAGTACAAGCCTACCCTGTGTGTCTTATCTTAAATATTAGATTAAGATTGTTGGAATAGGAACTTTTATACCCGTACAAAGGCCCATGCAGCAATGAATGGTTCTGTGACTTGTTGCTCCCAAGCACTCATTAACTATATCACCATTTCAGAGTTCAACTAAGAACTTGCCACTCTCTTTGCTTTGTTTAATCCTAGCATATTTAGCACACAATGACAATCTGGCCTATGAGAATATGCAGAGATATTACCCACAATAAAAGTTGCACTGAATAATGCATATGTAGCATTATCGCAATGAGCCATATGTGTTGACAACCACGCACTTCCAAAACCGTATTCACAGCACCAGCATTAAGTATCAATATGGTTCTACAGTAGAATGGTACCTCAAGTTACATATGCTTCAGGTTACATACGCTTCAGGTTACAGACTCCGCTAACCCAGAAATAGTACCTCAGGTTAAGAACTTTGCTTCAGGATGAGAACAGAAATAGTGCTCCGGCGGTGCGGTGGCAGCAGCGGGAGGCCCCATTAGCTAAAGTGGTGCTTCAGGTTAAGAACAGTTTCAGGTTAAGAACGGACCTCCGGAACGAATTAAGTACTTAACCCGAGGTACCACTGTATATAGATGCTTCACTTGGAAAAATTATAACTATAACCAGCTCTGTTTTCATCCACACACTTCCTTCTATTGGTCTTTAAAGTGCAGTGCTGACAGCAGTAACTTCAAAATGAAAAAGTATTGCCAAGGAAGAAATCAGACCTGGAAGGCCTGCAATTTAGATGAAACCCCAGAAAAAGTGAATCCTAGTAACTAGGGCTGAGTATGGCACACTGTCATCATTCAGTCTCGCTGGCATTTCACATATGCTAAATCCAGGTTGTAAGTAAATCCTGCAGAAATCTCAGCGCTGGAAAAAATAATGGAACCCCTAACTACAAAAGGCACTGAAGAACATGTCCTACACCCTGAGGTGAATTGAAAAACTGATTGATTTTAATGGATAAGAAGTGCCCCTCAGACTCTCAGTTAACACAGTAATGTGGCAGTCTACAACACAGCCTACAAATACATACACAAAATCAGGAGTCGGAACTAAATCTGAGGGACACAGAATCCTGAGTAGTAGGTAAGAATGTAAATAAAAGGACTGGGCGCTTCGACAAAGCACACAGTACTGCTTCTATGCATAACATGCCCTAATGTAACTTTGAGGAGGGAGGTGTGTAAGGGGCTTCTTCACACACACAAAGTACCCACATGTCCAAGGATAAGTGACTCAAATTTGCTGTTGAGTTTGTTGTTTTCATGAAGTCCAGTATTGTTTCTCCTTTCACCAAGTCCACAGGGCTTTTTAAATTATTATTTACAACGGTGTTTCTCAAACAGTGGGCCTTTCAGGTAGGTTTCAGTATCACAGCCTGCCCAGTGTCTCCTCTGACTCCTAGCTGCACCACCATTATGTGACTGGTGGGCCGCCGTCATTTTCAGTCATTTCAAGGGGGCCCTGGGGGTAGGAAGTTTGAGAATTTAAAATATCGATAGCCCACCTTTCCGCAGAGCACCACACTACACAAGGTACAGATTGTAAATTCAAAACTAAGAGCAGTCCAAGAGACACTTTTACTCTCGTCTCCACACTTTTACTTTTGACTCTTTCACCCCATGCGCTGCTCCAGGGGTTCTCCTGACTCTCCACAGCAGACCTGGAGGAGGCGCAGGGCAGAGGCAGGGGAGGTGGGAGGTAGGAAAGCCCTGTTGCACTAGCAGGAGCTCTTGCACAGGATTACACTAGCATGAACCCAGGCTAAAAAAAATCCCTCTACCTCAGGAATGGGGAACCTATGGCTCTCCAGATATGCTTGACTCCAACTCCCATAATTCCTGGCTATTGGCCATGCTTTCTGAGGTTGATGGAAGTTGAGGTCCAACAATATCTGGAGGGTCACAGATCCCCCACCTTTTCTGGACATAGAAATAAAAGCATACAGCATCAATTGCAAATATAAGACTTCCTCTCAACATCCCTACTAAATTTTAGTAATATTTACCCACTTATCTCCTCCTACAGAGCTATTAGGCCAACTTTGAAAATCTAACCTGATCCCTCAAGAATCAGTTATTATTCCTCATTTGCAAATGATGCTTTGATCTCTATATCTAGAAGAAAAATGTTTAGTTTAGAACTGTGACTGGATTGTGAGTGCCATCTGGTTTGCTTTTTGAAAAAATTCCTTTGCTCAGGCTTCAATGTGATAACTGCAAGCCTTAACATGTCCCAAACTGGCACATCCGATACTTGTCTGTCTGCTTTACGATTGCTCATGACAAAGCAGCTTGTTTAGCTTACCTGAAACTTTATTTTGTTAAAATATTGGTTAGCAAAATTGTGCAATAGGCCTGAGGCATTCAGCTGCAGAACATACCAGTTTGCATTTAAACCCAACTGTGTGTTGAAGTAAGCTTTACTCTGTTGACTGGCAAGAGTCTCCCACCCCACTCTTCTGAATGTACATTACATTCTACATTACATCCAACAAGATTTTAAAGGTTCAGCTGAAAGGCCCTTTGAGGAAAGGGGCTAGTCAAAACTTAAATAAACCACAAGCACTGGCTTGCATGTAAAGCTAAGCCAGAATTCTAGCTTGTTTCCTCCCTGGAGGGCTGAACAAGAAGCAGGGGAAGAACAAAGTAGATGTTCATCTTAAACCATGCTTGTAAGTCAGTATTTGAAATCCATATACCCAATGGCAGTGTGGGGTGCCGACGCCCGGGGCCATGTAGAAGTGGGTAGGTTGGGAGGGAGGGCAATGGACAGAGTTCACACGCGCATACAACTACCTAAAGGTGTCCATGTCACCCAGGAAATCACAGTCACAGAGATAAGAAGAGTTCTATTGTCTGGAAAGGTCACTTCCTGGTTTGCATGAAAAAGTTGTTTTTAATGGAGCCCAGTGATGGAATCGCACAACTGTATTGAGGCAGCACTGGGTGTTGATATTTTGCACCCCTAACAATTCTGGGCCCGGGGCAACCACTCCAATGTCCCCCCCCCAAGCTACACCATTGCATATATCTACCACTTGGGGCTCAGCCATTTTTAAAATTTTCAACCTCTTAATGTCTGAGGATCACTTATCAAAATATATTTACATGACATTTTTAGGTGGGGTAAAATTGTACAATTTTCAGTTCTCATGAAAATCACATACAGTGGTACCTCGGGTTAAGTACTTAATTCGTTCCGGAGGTCCGTTCTTAACCTGAAACTGTTCTTAACCTGAAGCACCACTTTAGCTAATGGGGCCTCCCACTGCTGCCGCGCCGCCGGAGCACGATTTCTGTTCTCATCCTGAAGCAAAGTTCTTAACCCGAGGTAGTATTTCTGGGTTAGCGGAGTCTGTAACCTGAAGCGTATGTAACCTGAAGCGTATGTATCCCGAGGTACCACTGTAATTTCAATGTATCAGGTTTGCCGGGTCATATTCCCTCTGAGAACTCAAAATTCAGAACAGGACTGGGAAGCACTGGAGCATGAGGACTCTGGAGGGAAGGAGAGGGCATGAGACTATGCAGAACAGCCCTCCTGATGAAGCCTCCACCTCTGCCCCTAGATCTGACAAGGCAGAAGACCCAAGAGGTGGCCCTGCCCAGCCTGTAGAGAACAAATAGGCAACAGGCGTCTCCTACTGTGACAGAGCAGAAGAGGTCTGAGGAGGAGGCGCACCCAGCTATCCCTCTCACAGGGAGAGGCCCTGTATCATGAGAAAGGAGGAGACTTGTTCCCCTTGGAGAAGTGCCCACCTCCAGGCCAGGAGTGATCACAGGAAAAGGATAGCTGAGTCTTCTCTGCCCCTGCAGGGAAGTAGGGAAACATGTTGGAACAACGTTGCAGCTCTCACACAGTCTTGGCACTCTTGAACCTTGGCCTTTGCTCTCAGGCTGGGTTTATTGCTGCTACTCCGCTGCCTCTGAAGAGCACACAGATGAGAATCTGCTCTTTCCTACCCAATGAGCCTGAGTCATTGAGGCTGCTTTAATAAAAGTTTACTTCTTTACTCCTATGCAAACACCTCCATTGTCTGGCTTTGGACAGGATCCAAGACACACTGCCCATCAAGTATGGCTTCCTAGCCAACATGTTCGAAAAAATTATAATACAGTATAGTAATTTGCATGGAAACAGCGTTGACAAATAATGGAAGCCCCCTTTCAGCTAGCTTCCAAAGTGACCCTGAGGGCTAGCTCAAAGAGAAAATACTGCCAGCTACTCTTACAAAAGTGTGACTTCTTAAAGGCGAGTATCAACATTAATAGAAAATTATTAATGCACTCCATCTAATAAAACTCCCCTTGCTGTGACTATCCAGTTTTTGAACCTAAAGGGGAAAAATGGAGCATTCTCTAAGAGTGACAACTGTCTATTCTGGGTTCGATTTTTGTACTCTGCATGTGTTATTTGCAAAATTGATTTTCATTATCAAAATGTCCTTAGTGGACAGCTGGAATAACCATCTGAAATAAATGTGCAAGTATTATGTAAAAAACAAAAACCTTTATACATTTGTAAAATACCATCATTTTACAGTTTAAGGAAAACCCTTAAACTGAGTTCCTGGCACCAGATACAACAAGCCATTCCTTGAACAGCAGGAAAGTGCCACAATTTTAGATTTTGGAAAAAGAAGACAATGAAGAAAAAATAACACTGCCACAGAAACCAGTTAAGTCAGGTGCTAGATGCCAGAAGTCCTGCACCTGGTTTAAATTGTCACTCCCTGAATTAAAGTAGAAAGTCCCTCTGTTCTCTTAGTATAGTATTAAAGATGAGTAAAACGAAAACCTATCTTGCACTTTTGACAGGCTGACTGCTGCAAGCATCTGAAAAATGTTCCACTCCAGTACTGTTTATGATATTTCAATATGGCTTCAGTTTGGTCTCCTGTGCAGGTAATCAAAAGGGTTCAGTTGGTCCTCTCAAGGGGGTGCCCCTATAGGAGATGGTCCCTTTAATCAAGTGTCCAAATTTAGCTACACTCGATTGCCACTGGTCTCCACAAAGGAAAAGTAAATTATTTCTAGCAGGGTAGGGAACCAGCCTGCTAATTATTACATTGACCATGCTAGAGAAACTGTACTGCTGTACATATGGATGCACAGGGAGGAAGTAGTGTTTGAAATTAGCCAGGCGCCAGGCGCATTTTGCTACTGGCGAGGGTCCAATTGCGACCATCTAGAAATCTCTGGATGCCAGGTTGGAGACTGACATCTCCATCTTTCTTAAGCAACTGAGCAGAAGAGCTTGTTTGCTGCATTTATATCCCAGCTTTTTCTCCAAGGAGTACATAGTTCACCTCCCTCCTCAGTTAATCCCTACAATGATCCTGTGAGGTAGGGTCAAGATGCTGTGACTCGCCCAACATCACCCAGTGAGCTTCATGACTGAGTGGGGATTGTGTTATTTGATGCTATAAAACACAAAGTGTTATAGAAATGAAATGAGGTCCAGCACCGAGGGCCTTCTGGCGGTTCCCTCACTGCGAGAAGCCAAGTTACAGGGAACCAGGCAGAGGGCCTTCTCGGTAGTGGCGCCCTCCCTGTGGAACGCCCTCCCACCAGATGTCAAAGAGAACAACTACCAGACTTTTAGAAGACATCTGAAGGCAGCCCTGTTTAGGGAAGCTTTTAATGTTTGATGTATTACAGTATCTTAATATTTTTTTGGAAGCCACCCAGAGTGGCTTGGGAAGCCCAGACAGATGGGCGAGGTATAAATAATAATATATGATGATGATGATGATGATGATGATGATGATGAACAGCAGCAGCAGCAACAACAACAATAAAATCCCATAGCAAAAAAAAGTTTCAATGCACCCAAGTATTATTTCTCCAGACTGTTGGGGCCCAATAATTGAATTCTTCGCTCCCTATCCTATGTTCTGGAGGTCCTTTGTCTACACATTGTAACCTCCATATATGCTCCCACTTCCTATTTTTGCATTGCAACTTAAATCTTTTTTGACTCACCCTTCCCTCATCTGCATGCTTCCAGCTTCTTGTGTGTATACAAGGTGCTGGTAATTGAGTTGTTATGTTTCTTTAGCTAATTCCCCCCAAATAAGTAGTCAATGCTAATACTTTAGAAGACCTCATTTCCCCCAAGAAATGTGTATATTTTGCTGAGCTATTCCCTATTGCAGCAATGAATGTGTATATTTTGATTCTGCGAGTTGAGTAAACATTATTTCTGTGGCTTGGGAAAGACCTGCTGGGTAAGATCTGCCAAGACTCACTATTGCCATGGTTCAAAGATCCTAATAGACAAGAAGCTTAGAACGTGCATAAGGGAAACACAGCTCTACCAAGGAGGCCTGTTAACAGTACTGTTTAAGAGTAGCAAATGGTGAATCAAGAGTTATCCATTAATGCCACCCTTATTACTTCTTCCGGAGGGGTGGCAGTGTTAGTAACAGCAAAAACAGAGTTTTCTGGCTCCTTCAAAACTAACCAATTTATTATGGCATAATGTGTGTGGACTATAGCCCTCTTTATTAGAGGCATGAAATGTCATCCTAAATTGAAGTACATATACAAGCGGGGGGGGGGGGCCACAATGCAAACACTGAGGTGAGAGGGAAATGCAATGCAAAAAATATGTAATTAAACACTGATCATTCACGAAACACTTAGCACAGAAATTTTGGCACACAGGTGGCGCTGTGGTCTAAACCACAGAGCCTAGGGCTTGCCGATCAGAAGGTCGGCGGTTCGAAACCCCGCGACGGGGTGAGCTCCCGTTGCTCGGTCCCTGCTCCTGCCCACCTAGCAGTTTGAAAGCACATCAAAGTGCAAATAGATAAATAGGTACCGCTCTGGCGAGAAGGTAAACGGCGTTTCCGTGCGCTGCTCTGGTTTGCCAGAAGCGGCTTAGTCATGCTGGCCACATGACCCGGAAGCTGTCTGAGGACAAACGCCGGCTCCCTTGGCCAGTAAAGCGAGATGAGCGTGCAACCCCAGAGTTGTCTGCAACTGGATCTAACCGTCAGAGGTACCTTTACCTTTTAAGCCATGGCAGTAATGCCCTCTTGCTGTTATCCCATGGTAATATTTGCGGGGGGGGGGGGATGCACAAGATGACAATACAAGGTGTTGGAACCAAAGGTTCTCATCCTGGGTGGCTAAACAAAGCATGAAAGTCAACCAGATCCAAGCAATCCTAACTAAAAAAGTAGAAAAAACAGGGGAAAGGGGAACTGAATTTCACCAGCACACTTCTCTCTGAAACACAGAAAAACCAGAGGACAAGATAAATTTTCCCTTCAGTTGGTTACTGCTTTTGCCCTCATTGCTGTCCTGCCAGACAAAATGCCCTGAAGAATTAACATGCTGAACAGAACACATTACTTTGATAAATTTAAACGCAGCAGCAGAGACCTTGGTGAATCTAATCTTTGGTGGCATGCAAAAGTGGGTAATTCTTTCCATGTGGTTGCCTTTTTTCAAAAGGATACATCAAGGAAGCAGCTTGGGCTGCGTTGGTTTCTTATTGTAGAAACATTTTTCTCTGACTTGCAAAAGGTTGACCAGGGAACAACTGTCTGCTTCCTTTCACTCTAGGCATGGATGAAGCTGGACTCTGAGCTTACGGTCTCACCCTAACAGAAATTATCAGCAACTTGTGATGGCAGTCAGTGGGAATAGCAAGCCCTTCTCATTTATGTATTTTACAAGAACAAATATTGTATGAAGGCTTCCCAAACTCAATTAAAACGTTCACTATATTATCAGTAAAAAAAGGTAAAGGGAACCCAGACCATTAGGTCCAGTCATGACCGACTCTGGGGTTGCGGCACTCATCTCGCTTTACTAGCCGAGGGAGCCGGCGTACATGTGGTCGCTTTACTGGCCGAGGGAGCTTCCGGGTCATGTGGCCAGCATGACTAAGCCGCTTCTGGCAAACCAGAGCAGCGCACAGAAACGCCGTTTACCTTCCCGCTGACGTGGTACCTATTTATCTACTTGCACTTTGACGTGCTTTCGAACTGCTAGGTTGGCAGGAGCAGGGACCAAGCAATGGGAGCTCACCCCGGCGCGGGGATTTGAGCCGTCGACCTTCTGATCAGCAAACCCTAGGCTCTGTGGTTTAACCCACAGCACCACCCGCATCCCTTATATTATCAGTAGGTGGGGAGCAAAGAGACACTCTTTTAGAGGGAGGAGGCAAAACGAAGAAAGGCCTCTTAAAACAGTCCATAAATGCGAACAAATACCAAAATCTCTTGGGCTTTAGATTCAGCGAGCCCCCTGCTATCAGAAGTGTGTCTAAAACAGGGGTGCACAACCTGCGGCCCTCCAGGTTGCGAGTTGTAGTCCAGAAACATCGGGGGGGCTGCAGGTTGTACACCCCTGGCCTAAAAGGAAGAGTTTTCGAAAACTAGACACATTCACCTACATTATGACATCATTATGTGTGCCCCTGCTTCACTTGGTATCTTCAGCAACAAGCCAAGGTCGACTGTAAAGCACGGTGGATAAAACAACAATTTTAACCCCCCCCCAACATAATTTAATGTCCTTTAAAAATAACACTTGTTTAAAATGTCATTTGAATGTAATGCATCATAAGCTAATCCTCTCCCATCCATGTCACACTTCATGCTGCTTAAGCGGGAGCCCTAACCCTTGGCAGCAGCTTGCCAGGGGGAGGGGAGAAGGAGACAGGCTGTACAAGCAGAACTTTGCATGCAGTTTTTTTGAATCCCTGCTTTAATCTCTTACAACTAAATCCATGACGTAATATCAAGCACAATGAGATAAAGCCTGCTTTTCAAAGCAAAATGAATGCACTCAGGTTTAAAACTCAGAATCCTGAAGTGAAGAATTAGGCATATGATCATAGATCAATTACCATATTTATTATTGTGCAAAGTATTTATGACTACCAAGCAAACAGCATGGAGAAATATCATTCTGCCAGGAAACAACCCTCCTTCACTTCTGGAATGTTCTGGGCCCTTAAGTATTTCAAGTGAGTGATCTTGCTTAGTATCCTTGCATGTGCCCTAGTGCCGATGAAACAGAAATTCTTAATTCCATAACTGCTTTCCTAAGCAGATATAAATTCTGTTGATCAAATGGCGTGTACACTGTGTGACCAGAGGCTTTAGATTATGCTCTTGGGCAGTACAAAAGCTTTATTTATTTATTTATTGCAAGCAGATATGTTTCATTATAGCAACCAAATTATATGAAAGTTTATTTGTGACATATATGAGATAGGAAGCTGGAAGCTTGATTTACATCACTCTACCCTGCAATAACCTAAAAGTAATCGTCCAGTTCACAGATTTTAATCAAACTCAAGTGAGTGTAACTGTGCAAAGAAGTGAGTTTCTATGTCTGCATTAATATGTAAAATCACTTCACTAACCTGGGAGAATATAAAAAATTCGCCAGCCCACATGTTTTTGCAGCCCACTCACCTGTATTTCCCTGTACTTCAGTGAGGCTCGAACACTTGGGCCTCAAAACTACCTGCTTTGGTATCAACTGTTTGCCCTATCAAACTGCTACTACCCTGAGCAACTGCTCCCAATAACGTCAGAAACTTTCTAGATCTTAGAAGAAGTCGGGATTCAGGAAGCAGGTCCCCCAGCACCGTAACCTGAGTTCCCAATGACTCTTCCGACGAGACTTCAGAGATCCATCTCCGAAACACAGGGTTGCCATATTTCAAAAAGTAAAAACCAGGGCACCCCAAAAGTTGTTGAGCTTTTTTTAGAAGGACATATTTCAACCCTACCAAAACAACTCTGCTTTCCAAAAAGAGGCCCTTGTTAAAGCCCTTTCCAAGGTGCTCCCCTGAACTCAGAACATCCAAAAGCCTCCAAGGCCCCCCAAAAGCCCCAAACCGAAGGCCAAGGAAAAATGGATGCCAAAAGGAGGGAAGGGGAGATCTATGGAGCTGGGAGAAAGTGAAAACCCAGGAGGAGTATTGGGAGGGAAGCCACAAATAAACGGACAAGGAAGAACAAAAGAAAAATCCCTTCCATGATGGCGTTCCTGCCTCTTCTCCTTTGCTGTGCGTGGAGCAGCCAGCTATGCAACCTGCAGTACAGCTGGCAGGACGTAGAACTTGAGGGGGTTGTCTCAGCCCCCAAAGTGTAATTAACTTCCTGCCAGTGGAGAGATGAGTGGAACCATTTCATGGATCACATTCATCCCTACAGGAGAATCCTCTGCTGTCTTAAGAGGCAGTACCCTTCCTTCACTACTGCCTTTTCCCACTTTTTCATCTTCAACCACTCCAACTCCACATAAACCTATCTCCCTTTTAGTTTATTACTGCAACACTTTACGTCTAAGGGGTGATTAATTTCTAAACTGAGACCAGCCGTGATCATTTCTTTCATATGTTATATTTTATCCATGTCAATGCAGTCCCCAGAGACTGTCAGGTCTCCTTGTGAAGAAAAAGAACCAGTTTGTGAACTGGTTTGTTACCCCTAAAAATGTTCTCTTGCACATAGAAATTAGAGGCATTAAAGGGCCGTAAAACAGTGCATTTTTCTCCATTTGTTAAATGCACTGTATAGCAAAAATTCCAAAGCACAATTCTAAACACTATGTTCTAAATATAGAAACCAGAGAACAACAGATAGCAGCGCACGGAAACGCCGTTTACCTTCCCACTGGAGCGGTACCTATTTATCTACTTGCACTTTGACGTGCTTTCAAACTGCTAGGTTGGCAGGAGCTGGGACCGGGCAACGGGAGCTCACCCCGTCACGGGGATTCAAACCGCCGACCTTCTGATTGGCAAGTCCTAGGCTCTGTAGTTTAACCCACAGTGCCACCCGCGTCTGAATCTTACTGGAGAATAAACTGTTGCACTCAGCGCTACAACATTCCCCGTTTCTTGAGGAATTCTGTGCCATTTCTGACCACCATTAAGTAACATCTCTAATGGGGCGAACTACATAAATGTGTGTAATGAAGCCCAGATCTTTTCTCCACCTTCTTCTTAATGAACAGCAGCCCCTGAAGACTGCAGTGTTTAGCATAGGAGGGAAAGCACAACCTTTCCACAAGAAACTTTCGTAAGTTTGTTTAAAATGCCTTTGAATCTTTTTTCCCACTCCCAGAGTTGCATATGTGTAAACACACAGCTAAAAACCTACAGAGAGGAGTAGCTGAGGGAATTGTGAGTGAGGAAATACCCAGCAGGAAAATTATGCATCCCACTTCTGCTCAGGTTTAGCCTTGTAAAACTATTTTTCATTTTAAATACTTTCAGTATTTGGCAACCAGCATTTGTATATAACGTGTAGCTTGACCATATGAAAGCAAGGCCAAAAACAAAACATGCACGATTGCTGTGCAAGCAGGCAGTGACGCTGCTTGAAGTGCTAATGTCTTCCGTGCCACAAGCTTCATGCTGAGATCTGAAGGCAAGAAGGAAATTTATTCTCTTTAAAATGGATCCATCTCTAAGGGAACACTGAAAAGAGTTGCCTTTGCTGCAAGCTGAATGCAGACCAAAAGGAGACTGCAGAAAGAACTTCCCAGGGACATCTACCACACATATATAATTTGGCTGCACTGCCTAGAATTTAATCAAAGGACTCTGGGCTGCAGCAGAAGTATCAGCATTGCCAAGTATCAGCTGACTGAGGAGGACTACACTGCAAAGGGACTGTGCTGCACGTGCAGCTAAAGCCTCTGCAGTTTTTTTCATGCCAGCAGACTGCGCCATCGCAAGTCACCCACAAAGTCCAGCATAACACTGCCAGGAAAAAAGTACAGTGCACCGCAGGGTGAAGACCTGGGCAAGGAATGGCTTCTTATCCCGCAGTTCACAATAAAAATGCGAAGTTTTTACAAACACACACAGAGCGACCAGAAATTCCCATTTACACGATTATGTTTTTATTAGTAAATATTCCAGAACTTCCTGGAAATGGGGGGAAGTGAGAGGCAGAAAACAGACACACCCGACTTCAAAGGCTAGATCCAGAAGCTGAAGCCGGTGCAAAATGTTGTGGCACAGTTGCTGACCAGAGTGAGACCCTGTCAGCATGTAACATCTCTGCTCAGAGACCTGCACCTAGTAAGGAGCTACTAGTATTTGTATATAAAGCCCATAATAGCTTGGGACCAGTTTACTTGTAAAATTGCTTTACCCCAGACATGCCCACTCGGCCACTTTGATCAGAACAGGCACTGTTACAGGTACACATAATACTCATCCTCCATTCTTTTAGTATGGCAGCATCCACATTCCCTGCTTATTGACCCCAGGATGCCTTCACTGTACTCTTTTTGATGCCTGCTAAAAGTATTTTTGTTCAGGCAAGCCTATCCAGTCATGTAGAAGCTGTCAAGTGTTTTAATTTGGTTTTTAGATTATTATCACAGAATTGTGGAGTTGGAAGGGGCTACAAGGGTCATCTAGTCCAACCCCTGGTTTCTCCCTCTGCAGCAGTGAGAAGGCCAATCGTGATGGCAGTTTCACTCAGTGGTATGAACCCCTCTGCCTCCTTCAGTGCCCATCTGCAGCTTGTTTCTCCATTGGCGCTGGTAGCAGAGGAACTCAGGAGGCAGCGGTTTCACCAGCAATATACGGTGGTGAAGCCATCATCACGGTCTTCCCCTAATACCAGTCCTGGGTGATATATGGCTATACAGTGGTACCTTGGTACTCGAATAGCTTGCCTCCCGAACAAATCGGCTCCCGAACGCTGCAAACCCGGAAGTGAGTGTTTCAGTTTGCAAACATTTTCCAGAAGCCGAATGTCCGATGTGGCTTACACAGCTTACGATTGAGTGCAGGAAGCTCCTGCTGCCAATTGGAAGCCATGCCTTGGTTTTCAAATGATTTTGTGAGTCAAATGGGTTAAGTTCAAGAACCAAGGTACCACTGTATCGCCCAGGCCTACTTCACAGATAGTTCCCAACTTGTGTCTTCTCTATGTCAGTGTCAAGCCATATCAAGAAATATAGACTACTGGGATGAAAACCTTCCATACATCCAGGGGAACACTATGGCAAATACCTGCACTTTTAGGCTGCCTTCTAGGGAAGCTATTCCACAAAGGGCTGTGGCAGATGTTGTAACATACATAGTTACCCAGACTTAACAAACAGCCATGATGCTGTGCACAATAAACTCCTGTGTCTAGTCCTATATCCTTACCAATATGTAACACCTCCAGAGACCGGCAGGTTCTGAACTGCTTGGCTTAGTTTTTAAATTTACCATTCCTCAACTAATCACCTTCCATCACCATTCTCCTGCCAACAGCCCCACAACAGGGTTTTTTTTCGCTCAAAAACTAAATAGAATACTGCAAACGTATGCATCAACTCTACCCCCACAAGGTTTGGATCCCTAAGAAATCTGACTAAAAAGATATTGCAGAGATCCTAAGTCTTGTGTGAAAAGAATGCAAACCCGACACTATATCACACAGATTCCCATTTTACTTAATTGTTTGTCAAGCCCCCTTTACAAATCAGATTGACCTCTCCACTCTTGCAGGATATGGAAATCTCAGCCAAGTTCATCATCTCTACCCAGACAAGATTAAATCTCTCCACTGCCTGTTCTGTTCCTAAACTTTCAGTGACACTTGCTTTAGCAAGGCAGCAACAATATCTCTTCCTTACACAACCACTGACTCTCCTTACTCCTGTCTATATCCAATCAGGAATCAAGTTGCTGGTTTTGGATTCTCAGCCAAAAAAAATATCAAGATTTAATAACTGAAAAGCCTTTCAAATACTATATCAAAAGAGCCTTAAAATATAGGCTATATTTCATCAGCTACTGCCTTCTCTCAACAGGCAAGCAACAAAAAAAACTTAAGCCAGAACTAATTTGTTACTTTTTATTTTGCTATAAATATGAAAAAAGAATATAAACTTACACTTGCTTTGCATGTTCTCCAACTGAGTTCTATCACCACAGCCCCAGCAGTGTTTTAAGACAGAAATCTTATGTCTAACTAGGATTCAACATACAGCCATTTGGCTCCATTATAAAAAAAATCTGAATTAGTTTGGCAATACAGTGGTGCCTCGCAAGATGAAATTAATTCGTTCCGCAAGTCTCTTCGTCTTGCGAGTTTTTCGTCTTGCGATGCACGGTTTCCCATAGGAATGCATTGAAAATCAATTAATGCGTTCCTAGGGAAACCGCCTTCAGACCAGGTCCGGGGACAGTCTGTCCCCGGACCTCTTCTGAAGGCTTGGGGGGGGACAAGGGCTTTTCTTCCCACCCCCAGCATTTTAAAAAACCCCGGGACAGCGGAGGACTTCTCCGCTGTCTGGGCGATCTTAAAATGCTGGCGGGCGGCATTTTAAAATCGCCCCGGGACAGCGGAGGACTTCTCCGCTGTCCGGGGCAATTTAAAAGCCCCTGGGAAGGCAGGCAGGGGGGACAAAGACTTTTGCCCCCCGCCCGCCTTCAGAAGGTGTTCCCGCCCCGCCGCCCGGCTTCGGAGCAGCGTTCCGAAGCCGGGCGGTGGCAGGAGGAGACGTTCCCGCCCCGCCGCCCGGCTTCGGAGCATCGTTCCGAAGCCCGGCGGCGGCAGGAGGAGGCGTTCCCGCCCCACCGCCCGGCTTCGGAGGAGGTCCGAGGACAGTGGGGAAGACCCGCTGCGCTTCCCCGCTGTCCCGGATATTTCCCTATGGGCTGTCGTCTTGCGAAGCAAGCCCATAGGGAAATTCGTCTTGCGAAGCGCCTCCAAAACGGAAAACCCTTTCGTCTAGCGGGTTTTCCGTCTTGCGAGGCGTTCGTCTTGCGAGGTACTACTGTATTCTGTTTTGCAAAACAGACACTTCAGGGATGCATTTTAAAAGCAAGACTTAACAAACAATGGGGTAGTACTAGTCTTACCTCAAGCAGACCTGTTCTTTTCAATGGATTTACTCTGGGTATAATTTAGCTGGATAATAATAATAATAATAATAATAATAATAATAATAATAATAATAATTTATTTATACCCCGCCCATTTGGCTGGGCTTCCCCAGCCACTCTCGGCAGCTTCCAACAAAATATTAATACAACATTAAATCAGAAGTCTATCAAAAAAGAAATCCTCACTGTTTTAATTCAGGTTTTCTAGGTGTATAGCCAAGAAACACAATGGAATAATTTGCTTCTGACTCATTCATCCCGTTTTCCAAAGGCTGCTCTCATTTTCTACTGAATTAGTTCCAGGAACAACAACCATGATGTTAAAGCAGCCACTCCCTCTCCTACTTTACCAATATGTTCCTGATATCAGCCACACCTGCATGGTTTCCGCTATGCAACTTATGTCTAACTTAATCATGGTCAAATCAGTTTCCTACTTGGTGGGCCACCTTCAGCAACACTATGGTTTAGAACATGGGTTGGCAAACTAAGGCCTGGGGGCCGGATCCGGCCCAATTGCCTTCTGGATCCGGCCCGCGGACGGTCCGGGAATCGCCGCATGGATCGGTGTGGGGATTCTGATCTTTCAGGCTGCGCCATCCCCCACCCCACACACACACTACAGCAGTGCCTCCTCCCTCCCTCCTCCTGGCTTCTCCCTGCCCTGCCGAGAGGAGGAAGGGGGCTGGGCTTTGTTGAGCTGCAGTTGGCTGAGCGCCATTTTAAGCAGCCCCTCTCCGGAGCCAGTCTTCGTGCTGCTCATCGTCCCGCCGCCGCCGCCAGCCCCTGCCGCTTGCAAGGCACAGGTAAGCAGCCACCGGGGCTCATCCGGTGCTGTGGAGAAGGAAGGGAAGAGTCGTAGGGGGGATTTCCCCCCAAAAAATATAGTCCAGCCCCCCACAAGGTCTGAGGGACAGTGGACCGGCCCCCTGCGGAAAAAGTTGACCCTTGGTTTATAACATGACAGAGAACGTCTGCGACCAGGCAAACAATGATAAATAGCATGCCCCAATCTCATTGTGGCATCAAATAAGAGAATCAGAAGTAAGCAAAAATATATTGAGGCATCACCAAAATATGTGCCTCCTGCCTTAGAATGCTTTGTGGCACCATTCCCCATTAATGTATTCTGTGGCCTGGGAAATGACTCTCACATTCCACAATAGCAACAGCAAAAGATCAATCCACAGACACTACAGGGTAATCAATGTTGAAACCACTCATTCCCTACGCTTTCTATGGTGGCTCATAATGGCCTAAAAATACTGAGCCAGCACTACAAACGCATTACATACTGTGAATGTACAGGAGTGGAGTGCAAAACACTCAGAGTTTATGTTCTTAGCTCAATCACTGAGACTGAACATAAAAAAGATTCTTAAATTAGTATCTGTCCTTGTATTTTACCTTCTGTTGAAGTAAGCCAATAATATTCTATTTTCTGAGTCGTTCAAAAGATTATGCTGATATGCTAGATGGAGTCACGTTTCCTGTTTCCACTGCGATGACAACTTATTGTTTCAATCATCATTCTTGAAAATGTGTACACAAGAACCAGATTTAAGGTAACAGAGGACAAAAGTGCACATATGTTTTAAGGAAAGCCATTTTGAGAAAGCCTGTCAAAACCTGCTTCAGCTTGGATAAAGAAATTGTTCCTGTTTTATCACACATGTGCCTAGGGCAAATACTTAAATGTAGTCTGAAAAGCTAAACTAACTGAAAATTGAGTAATCACACAATTAATGTTCATGGGCAGAGCAGGCATCTAAAAAGCAGTAATTACTACAAGCTACGCTCCGAATTTTGCAAATCACACTATTTGGAACAGTTCTGGAAAAGACGATCAGTTCCGATCACAAGGAAACCACACACCCCTTGATGACCCCCTCCGATGACCCTTCCTCTATTCTACAATTCTACGAAAATGCTATATTCAAATTGTAATCCATGTACCATTCCACTTTTAAAGGGGCAAGGGCAAAAGAAAGGATACATAGGGCAAAAAGCATCACTACACAAAATTTAACTAAAACTGTTGCAATGAAATTGAATAGACTCACACTGGTAAGAAGAATGTCCTGAATGATTCCCACCCCTCTTAAAATTTTCTTGCTTTTCCAAGTGCACTATGATAACTTCAAAGCAGTTTTTATACTACATGCAGTGAGTTTTCAGATGAGGAGACCAGTATCCCAAACATGCAAAAACCTATTCCCACTTTTGCTACTTTAGGATTAATCTACCCTAATTTGAAAACTAGCAAACTACAAGTCATTAGATCCAGTAAATAAACAGTGGCCCCAAGGCAGCCCTGTTTAGGGAAGTTTTTAATGTTTGATGTTTCATCGTCTTTTAAATATTCTGTTGGGAGATGCCCACAGTGGCTGGGGAAACCCAGCCAGATGGGCGGAGTATAAATAATAAAATTGTTGTTGTTGTTGTTGTTGTTGTGGCTGGTGTTACAACACTAGAAGGAATGTGCTAAAGATTTAAACAGAAAGCACTAAAGATTTTTTTAAAATCAGTAAAGAACACTTCTTTAAATAAATCTGAATGCAGGACACCAAGCAAAGACAGACCTTTGGTCTGATCTATCAAAGCAATTTTGTGTAATTTTAGGTTATTTGTTTTTGGCTGAAGCTTAAATTCCCGGCACCTTTCACCATGAAACAATCCAGGCAAAGTGTTGTCACTTTTATCTGGCAGAATCAGTAATCTTAGATTCTGCCCCAAGAATATAATTCAATTATTTTATTCAAACAGACCCCAGAACATAATCAAACACCTCTAGATCAGATTTCTGGGCCGATCCCAACTATAATGAGAGGTGGGGGTCCTCTCGTTATGCCTATCTCTGTGATCTATGCAACTGATATAAACCATCTACAGTAAGTCATGAAACTTTTTCCCAACCCTGCCTACATGATCAACTCACAGCAGCAACAAAGCATACTGTAAACAGGAATTTCAACCACAAGCTCTTGATGGCAGGAACTTTCACTTTTCTAAAAGAGGCTGCGCAAACACGGCTGTTGCAATGGTTCACAGAGGTGGAAAGCAGATGCAACCGGAATATGAACTTTTCTCTCTGTGCAAGTGTTTGGTGGATTCCCCCCACCCAACATATTCATTGTATTCAAAGAGAGTAGGACAGAAACACGAGGCTTCAAGAAGAAAAAATTGACAGGAAGTGTGCACTAAGGAAAAGTTAAGACTTGGGAGGAGTTGTGCATGAAATATGTGTTAAAATATCTAAACATCTAAATCTAATCCTAGGAATCCTAGGCGGATTGAAATGATTGACAGGCAATGTCAAATGATGCAATATGACTGGCGAGGGTTGAGTTTGCTTGAAATGATTTTTAAACTCTTACGCGCTTTAGAAACAGTGCTTTTTGGTAAGGTGGTGACTTGGAGACCCTGAGTCTTGCATGTGCTTCTCACAAAGAAGTTCATTTTTAGCTTCTAAGAAGCACAGAGAAGGCATCAGTGTTAAGTAAACTGTCACTGTGTACCAATCTTCGATACATTTTAACATGACTGATGGAACTAGCCTGGAACTACCTGGAACATATCCTTACCAAGGGCAAGTGGACAATAACTGCCAAAACATGACTTTGCAATGGGGCTACAACATGAAGTCCCTCCTGCAAACAAATTTCTTCTCTACTTCCCTCAGCCAAGGTTTAACAATACACAGTTGGGTTGAATCCTAACTTCTTGTTGTTGTTTAGTCGTTTAGTCATGTCCGACTCTTCATGACCCCCATGGACCAGAGCACACCAGGCACTCCTGTCTTCACTGCCTCCCGTAGTTTGGTCAAACTCATGCTGGTAGCTTTGAGAACACTGTCCAACCATCTCGTCCTCTGTCGTCCCCTTCTCCTTGTGCCCTCCATCTTTCCCAACATCAGGGTCTTTCCCAGGGAGTCTTCTCTTCTCATGAGGTGGCCAAAGTATTGGAGCCTCAGCTTCAGGATCTGTCCTTCCAGTGAGCACTCAGGGCTGATCCTAACTTACCCTTCCACAAATGGAAGGGCTCCTTGTGTCAAGTCTTTTGATCCAGTGGCGGATCCCAATGGAGGCAGTGAATGAAGGTAACTTTCACTGACTCTTCCTCCCTGCAGCCATCCCCTTATCCCAGAGGTTCGCCCAATCCCTTAAAATTCTGCGGTTATCTGCAGAATTTGCCTCCCATCTCCCACTGGCAGGAGCATTGGCTGACCAGAACTCTACTCAGGGAATACTGTCATTGGTGAAAACTTAGTCTGTATCTATGCCATGTGCAAGCCCTGTTTAATATTCCTCTAAAGTCCAATTTGGAATGTCTCTTATATAAACAACATTAAAAGTATGAGAACCACTCAATGCAGCTTTTTTCCCCTTTTCTTTTTACAGCCTGAGGATATTGTTACTGTCATGGAGTCTAAAAATATCACAAACTGCAAGGGAAATTATAGATTTCTTGCATGCTTCCTATTGTTCACATCAAATCAATAACTTGGATTGAAAAATATTGCTGTGCAAGCAGAACACACTTCCACTCACACAGAGGTTTGGATGGCTGATTTCCCCTCTGAAGTCCCTCAAGAGCCACCTTAGAGGATATCCTAACACCCGAAAGGCAGCTTTTCAAAGGCCACTGGAGGACAGAACTGGTGAATCACTCATACATATTGTGCAAAACAATGCAGTGATAAGGGTAGCAACTTGCCAGGCTTAATGTTTACCAAGGATGGGAGCACAATTTTAATTTTCCTCCTGAGATGCTAGACTGCCTTCACTCAGCCCTGAACAAAACTGGGTTTAAAATGACAATTCAAGAAACCAGTTGAGTAGAAGTGAGCACACACACAAAAGTATGCATTTGCTTGTGCTAAAAAATTTCAGCAGCTCCTTTAAAAGGATGTGTCTCTTAAGACACTGCACATATTATTGGGTGCACTCTTCCCACCTTAGATCAAATCTATGCTGCCAGGTGCCATAAGAAAGCGGCAGAGATAGCGCAGGATAGTACGCACCCCGGAAATGATCTCTTTCAGCTTCTGCCTTCTGGAAGAAGGTATAGGGTTATAAAGGCCAGGACTAGCCGCCTGAGAAACAGTTTCTACGCTAATGCAATTCTGGTTCTAAACGCAGCATAAGGGGTGTCTGTAGTATAGTGTATTTTAAAATGGGGTTTTAGAATTTTTAGGGGTTTTTGAATGTTTTATGTGGTTTTTATGTAGTTTTATGTAGTTTTATGTAGTTTTTATGTAGTTTTATGTAGTTTTGTGGTAGTTTTATGTAGTTTTTCAATTTCATTGTTCCGCAAGGGACAATGACAATAAAGATATCGTAATCGTAATCATATATCACTGCTGTCTTCAACTTTTTCAGACACAAACCTATCTGTAACCCAAACATGTATCTGGGGATATATTTTTTAATTTTTTCCATATACTTGCATGTCGTCGCAACTCACTTTAGATCTAGTCATGACCCAGTAGCCGGTCCCACCCCATCAGTTGAAGACCAGTGCTATACCATAATAAACAAAGCCAAGCACAGCTGAGAATGGGGCTCTCCCAATCACCAAGAGTAGCAAGTGTGCAAGACAAGTCACGGCGCGAAGGTGGCAAGTCAGAGGGCTGAAATTTAAGAATGAGTGGGGAATTCATTCAAGATATATTTGTGGCAAGAATGTGTCTGTGCACCAAGCTGGTGCTTGCATTCTAATTCTCAGCAATCCTGATAAATACAGGTTTCAGCAAGATCTACAGAAAACTGTTTTAGCTTGAACAAAGCAATAGAGCCCAGTCACACAGAGATGTGAACTGGCAATTAAAAATGCTTTTTGTCGCCCCGTATCCAACCCAGCATTGAATGTCAGTCCCTAACCACCCCCACCCCGGTCAGACACTACAGAAGTGCTTTTATTCATAAAGTCACCCAATTTCAACAGCTATGGCTGCCTAAAGCATAAAGCATTATTCCTGCATTAAAACATATGTTTTTCAAGGCAGCTAGCCATCCAGCTGTTTCGACAGCAAGATTACAGAGAGCCTGCTTATGTCAAGATGCAATACAATTCCTTGCGTTGTTTTTTATACCCTGGGGACATTGACTGGGGAAAGCAGGTTGCTTGATTGCTGTACAAGTCTACAGAAAGAGCCTCATGCTGGTCACTGAGGCAGGAAATTCCCTTGTATTTCCATCATTACAAGAGTGTTTTAGGGTACGCTTGTAAAAGTTCATAACCTACTTACCGTATCTGTTATTATGGTCCCAAAAGTTGGAAGAACTGGTGGGGAGGGAAGTGAAAATATCCCACACCCCCATTCCTTGACAGGTTTTATGCCTCACTACAACCCTAGCTTTTATGTAAACCAGTGGTTTTCAACCAGTGTGCCATGGCACCCTGGGGTGCTTTGAATGATAGCCAGGGGTGCCACGGGCAACACTGACATCTGTCCTTCTCTTCTTCCCTCCTTCCTCAGATGCCCTCTTGTGTCTCTGCTTCCCAAAGGCATGCACAGCTGTTTGTTGCAGCAGCCCTGGCTACAAGCTCCCCAGGCGAATGGTGCCTCTGGGACTGGCCAGGGGGTGCTTCCCAGGTCCCTGTGGGGCAGTGTGAGGAGGCAATTTTATTTGGGACAGGGGGGCAGCTCAGAGACATGGGGCAGCAGTTGTGGCTGCCTGGAGGACTCTCAAGGAGAGGGGAGGAGGCTGAGGGAACACTCCACAAGGGAAGTTGTTTGAGAAAAGGTGAGAGGCTGCCAGCTCTGCAGGCAAGGGGTGACATAACTGGGCTTCTTGGCTCCAAAGGGGTGCTGCAGAAAGAATGTAGTTGGTCAAGGGAGCCATGGACTCAAAAAGGTTGAAAGCCTCTGATGTAAACAGCATGTTTTACAATGCCATTAAGTAAAGGTAAAGGGACCCCTGACCATTAGGTCCAGTCGTGGCCGACTCTGGGGTTGCGGCACTCATCTTGCTTTATTGGCCGAGGGAGCCGGCGTACAGCTTCCGGGTCATGTGGCCAGCATGACTAAGCCGCTTCTGGCGAACCAGAGCAGTGCACGGAAACGCCGTTTACCTTCCCACCGGAGCGGTACCTATTTATCTACTTGCACTTTGACGCGCTTTCGAACTGCTAGGTTGGCAGGAGCTGGGACCAAGCAATGGGCTCTCACCCCGTCATGGAGATTCAAACTGCCAACCTTCTGACTGGCAAGTCCTAGGCTCTGCTGTTTAACCCACAGCGCCACCCGCGTCCCACAATGCCATTAAAGTGGACAGCTAAACAGGGTTCCACAAAACATGGAGATTTGAACCTTGAACAATGCATTCATCATCATTCCTCTCAAGGCTGTGCACCATATTCAAAGCGGTCTGGACACCAGCAACCTAAATATGTGTCAGGCAATAAACAGGACACTGCTGCCTGCACAACCTCTGTTCAGACGTTTTAGACTTCCTTCTAACTACAGATCAACAAAAGTTGGTTGATTTGGGAATTGTGCAGAGGTCACAGGGTTCAAGACATGTGGTCAATGAAACTAGCTCTTCAGGGTCATAGTCATACAGAGTTCCCCTCAGGAATGCTGCTTGCCCATTTCCTGAACTTTTAGATATTATTAAAAAGAGGTCTGTTCTGTAGCATATCAGTCTCCATACTGTGCACCAGAACACACTAGTCAATAAAGCTTACCTTGAAAAAAGTAAATCCACCATGTTGGATGTACCCCTCTATGCCTCTCAGACGAAGGAAGCCCTATGCATCATTTATCCCTGTTGCACACACGAAATATATGAACAATGTAATCTCAGGAGAGGGAATTTGGAAACTCACATGCCTGGGAAACCATGTTGTAGCTTTTATACTTACAACGATATAAAGAAGGGTACTGGAATTAAGAACACTTTTTTGTCTTACTTTACTAACATTAATTTACATTGATTTCAACATTCAAATTATATATTTTGCACTGCCTTTTGATGCCTTTCCTTCTCCAAAAGTATGCAAAGCACACGTACACACACTCAGCAGAAAATCTCTGGCCATGGGCCGGCCTGCAGACTATCAAAACCACAGTTTAACTATTTAAAAAGTACAAAGCCTAAGCAAATTTTGAGTGCATAGTGCACTTGGTAGCTGCGTAAAAAAGACATATGACTCACAAGAGAAGAACAGACTGGACCATAAAACATGACTGGCCCTCAGGACAATGTTGCACTGCCCACACACAGTCAGTTCTTTTGCATGTAAAGAAAATACCAAACTGTACGTCCATGAACAATGCACAGCCTAGCCAATGCAACCTCTTTTCAGTGACAGGCAAGGGAGTAATCAAGTTTGAACTTATATGAACTGAGCCTGCTGAGCTGAGGTTCTCATCTACACTAACTGAGCTGACGTTCTTATAAAAACACCTCGGACTTCTCACTCCCTGAACATCATATATAAGTTGCCCAATTGCTCTAGGAAATTGAGAACTAAATTATTTCACATTCTCAATCAAAATGGTTCAACCTTACGACAGAAGGATGCATTTTTCCTCAAGCAGAAAACAAAAATGGTGGAAGGGCAGATTACAAATCTAATAAATGATTTAGGAATTGTTCAAAAATTGCCAAGTTTTCACAAGTAATCAAGATTTCACAGATCAGATTATTATTTTTTAAAACAAAGAATTCTGCTGAATACCAATTTGTCAACACTCTCAAAACGCTACTGGCAATTTCACACAGTTGAGTGGCTAAAGTCCTTAAATACTGATTATCTTACCTTCTTCCTTTAACTTGCCAGTTAACACTATAACCAACTCTGATCTCTCAAGACTTAAATCTTCACTTTAATAGTAACATAGATGCCCAAAACAATCCACATGCTCAATAGTTATAGGCTACCTGCCTTGGAGAAGTCTTGTACATGTTAGCATGTAAACACAGCCAAATGCCACACAAAGAAGGCAGGACATTCATTCTTTGCTATCAGAATGTCACAGAAGTTAAAGCTCATGGTTGCAATACTGGAAAACCTAAATCAAGGAGGTGGGTATGTTTAGCCTAGAAAAGAGGAGACTGAGAGGAGATAGTATCTTCAGATATCTCAAGGGCTGTCACATGCAAGAGGGAACAACCTTGTTTTCTCCTTCTATGGAGGATAGGACCTAAACCAAAGGCTTCAAATTACAAGAAAGGAGATTCCAACTAAACATCAGGAAGAACTTTCTGACAGTAAGAGCTGTTTGACAGTGGAACGATCTCCCTTGGGAGGCTGTGGACTCTCCTTCATTGGAGGTTTTTAAGCAGAGGTTGGCTGGCCATCTGTCATGGATGCTTTAGCTGAGATTCTTGCATTGCAGGGGGTTGGACTCGATGACCCTTGGGGTCCCTTCCAACAGGCTTCCTACAAAGACTGCACTGCGAAAGTCACTCATTCTCTCTTGGCAAGCTTTTCATAAATGCTTCATTTAAAAATTCAGCCTCTAGATGTCAGGTGTCCCAGCCGTAAAAACAGGATGATAATGGCACAGAGACGCCCATGACAGAAATGTAAGAATATGTTTCGAATGTGGTGATCCTGATACAGGAAGAGCTAGTCCTACAGACCTATAATAAAGGCACAGGTCAGTAATGAGACAGAAGGCACTGTGAGTCACATCAGCATTACACTGGAATCCCCAAGATTCAGTAAGACAGGATTTCACCACCACAAAAGTTCTGAAGTCCTCAGGCTCCTGTTTATGCAGGCCAGCACAACAGAACAAGTCATGCAGTAGGCCTCAGCTGCAGAGGTGAATCAAAAGTTAGTCAACCTGTTATATATGCCATATATTCAAGGCATCAATCTGCAAGCACTATGGCAAGACACGTACAACATCAGGAATGGTCAGTGGTAGCAAATCTCATGTATTCCTTTTTTGCAGAGAGAAACAGACTCCAACAAGCAGTCACAGCCAGCAAAAATAGAAGATTTCCAAATTAAATATAACTTCCGAATCTAAGCAGTCTCTCCCGAGGAATAAATAGAAAATGAAAAACATGTCCTATGGCAAACAGTTCTTGAGAAAGAAAGCGAAACAGCATTCTTATTGGTATTTCGGGTATTAAACTGAACCGGCTGCCACTGCAATTTCAGCGGACCTGATGGGGAAAGCACAAGGCTCCTGCACCTTTAAGAGTTGCCATGCAAGCTACACCTGCTGAAATTCAGTCTTCTGTACAGCTACAGTGGTGCCCCGCAAGACGAATGCCTCGCAAGACGGAAAACTCGCTAGACGAAAGAGTTTTCCGTTTTGGAGGTGCTTCGCAAAATGAATCTCCTATGGGCTTGCTTCGCAAGACGACAATGTCTTGCGAGTTCCTGCTGGTTTTTTTTTCCTTTCCCCCCCTTTTTCTAAGCCGCTAAGCTGCTTATCAGCTGATCCGATCAGCAGATAAGCCGCTAAAAGCCTCTAAAAGCCGTTAAAAGCCGCTAATAGCGCTAATCTGCTAATCCTTCAATGGGCTTGCTTCGCAAGACGAAAAAAACCGCTAGACGAAGAGAATCACAGAACGGATTCTTTTCGTCTTGCGAGGCACCACTGTATTAAAGGTTCATCTGGCCATTCTAGTGCTAGGTATATACAACTTTTCCCCACAGAGACGTAGAGATATAAAACATTGCCCCTATCGGAAAGAGAGAGAAAGAGAGAGCCCATGGCCAAATGCAGCTTTAAATTTAAATCCAGAAGTTCAGGTTATAAAAAAACTCTAACCTCATTTCATCTCTGTGATACACACTAGTCTCAGGGCACAATTACTACTCATTGTTCACTGGGACAGCAAACAGTAGGGCAACTAGGCAGACTCGAAAGTAGGAAAATGCTGGCTTGGGCATTTATGCTTAAAGAGTGGTGAAGACTCCTCCTATCAGACCATCCTATTAGTGAGGTAGTTTCAGGCCTTGAGGTTTTCCTGCTGGTATTTGTCATCAGCAGAAGTGTTGTATATAGTTTAAACTCCTTGAGCTGATATTTGCTGCAAGGGGGAAAAACAGAACAAAACAAGCCCGGATGACTCTGCATGAGTCAGTGCTTATTACCATTGCATCTTGGAGCACCAATGATTAGGAAACAGAGTCATAAGAAGTCAGGACTCACAGCTTCTGTTCCTGACTCTGCCACTGACTCACAAGGCAACCTTTGGAAAGTTGCACAGTCTCTGACTCAGACTCCCTCCTTTGCAAAGAGATCGGATCGTTCCAACAGCCCCCCGTAAGTATGTTGCAAGAATAAATGAATATTATGTAAAGTGGTTGTGGGTGCATGTTCACTATGGAAACTTATGTTTGCCGTCAGATGGTAAAAGTTCTTCAATAACAACCTCCTCCTCCTCAACACCTACGGTTAAAAAAGGTGGGCTTACATCATAAGAATTTGTTTGCCAGTTGAGAGTCCCAGAATCATGTACCAGTCGGTACATCATCGCTCTGTGGGCCTGCTGGAACATATTCTCACCCCAGCCTTGGATTGTTTCCAGGTAGGGGTCAGAAGAGGGTCCTGAATAGCCTTTGGCTAAGACAACTGCTTGCCCCTCTCCCTCGGATCAAAAGCAGTGATAGAAACTAAGATATATAAGGTACCGGTAATTACCAAATGACACCTTAAACCTAGGTTACGGTTGCCACAACAGAAAGTCTAGGCACCATTTTCTTTTATAATGAAATTTATTATTCTTGTTATTATTTTTCATTTCACTTCCACACCACTTTATATTTTAAAGAGAAAATATCAAAGCAGTGGAGAACACATTAAAACATCCATCAAACCACCCAGAATAAAACAAATTCAAGTTTCAAGGAAAATATTTCAAATTCTTCTCTAAGTGACATTTAGCTTTCTCCATATTTATTGACTGACTTAATTTATACAGCTGCCACATAGCAGAAGTACGCTAGGAACCAGTGCGGTGTACTGGTTAAAGTGCCAGAGTAGGACCGGAGAGATCAGGGTTCAAATCCCCACTCAGTCCTGAAGCTCACTAGGTGAACTTGGTCCAGTGACAGATTCCAAACCTACCTCACAGGGTCATTGTAGGGATCAACTGAGAAGCAGGGCAAACCATGTACTCCTTGGAGCAAAAGGTAAGATAGAAATGCAAGAAATAAGCTCTTCTGCTCACCTGCTTAAGAAAGTGGGATGGTGCCAGCCAGATGGAGATGTCCTTCGCCAGCGTGGTGCCCAGGGATCTCAGTGTAGTTGCAACTGGACCAGTGCCCATTGGAAATAGTGCCTGGTTAATTCCTAACACTGATGAAGAGCTATAAACAACTAAAGAGGCCATCCCACCATTATTTGAATAGGGGATCTTCTCTGGCATGAGAGATCAGAAACTCATTAAAAGGGAGAGCCAGAGGGAGAATGCAAGCAGCACAAGCAGAAAGTCTTCAGCTGAGCTCTTCTTCCCTTTGAGTTACTCGTGGGCACAAAAAAAGATACAGTAAAATGCTTATTATATATTACAGTTAAAAAATAAAATATTGTGCAGCACCTGATACATTTCTATACTACCCTTCATTAGAAATAACCTCAGAGTTAACAAACAAATTAAGACCAGTACTAAAATTCATTACCCATTACAAATGGGCACCACTGATTGACCACCTACAAATGCCTTGGTGAAGTGATATATCCTCAGCTGGCATCAACATGCAATTAAAGTAGATGCCAGTTGCATTTCTGATGGGAGGGCATTCCAGAGCTATAGCCACCACAGAAGAAGACCTACCTTGAATCACTGCCTGATGCACTTACTGGTGGGAGCACCAAAAGGTCCTCTCCTGCAGATTTTAAGTCCCAGGATAGTTGAAATACAAAGAGGTGCGTGTTCTGAAGCAATCTGAGAAAAGCCCACCCATCAAGTTTTGCATTGTGCCATCCTGAGATGGCAGTGGCCTTTAGGTTTAAGCTTTAGCATCCTTAATTTGTAATATATTATGAGGCAGTAGTTGTAAGTAAGTAAGTTCTTTCCCAGCTGTACTGCTTTAAAAACAACAACATGCCCCTGTATATCTCCAGCTTTATGTAACAGAATTAAGGGTTTCTGTTACAGCTTTGGAAAAGTATCTTATCTCACAGGACTGATGCAGAGATTGAGATAGCACCTACAGAGTGCTTTGACAATTCTAAAATGCTATATAAATGATAAGAATTATTCTACCACAATAAAACAGCAGAGGGGCTTGCAAAAGGATGCTCCACCACCTTTTCAGAAGTGTTCAAAGCAGTTTACTCGCAGTTTTACAGAATCCATGCCCAAATCCTTTCTGATAAGCCAGCACAGTCACTTATAGGCTCTGACACTGGGAATACTTTCATTACCCCTCTTCTCCATGGAGAAGTCATGTATCTCCCCTCCCCATCCCCACCCCCCATAATATTGAGGGTATAAGGCTTCTCTTTATGAGGCTTTGGGTGTGGGGTTGGGAGTTCCTTCTCTAGCATCTCACTCTTCTGCTTTCCATCTCTACCCCATCCAGAAAGCAACATGAGGTTAGGCTGCTTCTTCCTCCCCACCTCTCTCTGTCTAGGTGGCAGATGCCAGGACATTACCCTGTTCGTTTCTACATGGTTCCATCCTTATTTCAGACATTGTGATATATTGCTATGTTTAGCTGGTGATATATCAGGATGTTGAAAACCCGATATTGCCCAGCCCTACTATTTAACAATAGTGACAGGTGGTGATAGGTTGAAGCGAAGAGAAATCATGACTTTGCTGTGGAGGTGAGATTCCAAGGGTAATTCCTGGCTTACAACTCAGACTCTTATCCTCAACACACACTCCCTATTGAGCAGTGTTCAGCTATATAAGCTAGGCGCCAAACCCTGGCTCATTTAACCAGGGTGAAATCAGCCCTGAGTGCTCATTGGAAGGACAGATCCTGAAGCTGAGGCTCCAATACTTTGGCCACCTCATGATAAGAGAAGACTCCCTGGAAAAGCCCCTGATGTTGGGAAAAGATGGAGGGCCCAAGGAGAAGGGGACGACAGAGGACAAGATGGTTGGACAGTGTTCTTGAAGCTACCAGCATGAGTTTGACCAAACTGCGGGAGGCAGTGGAAGACAGGAGTGCCTGGCGTGCTCCGGTCCATGGGGCCACGAAGAGTCGGACACGACTAAACGACTAAACAACAACAACAAGAATCACCAAAATGGAATGCCTAGTTGCCATTTTGGAGCCAGACGACTCAAAAGGCGTATTTTTCAGTACAACTTTTTGGTTCCTGAAATCCGTTCTGATTGTGCAGGTAAAATAAAATGGATAGAATTCTACAGGATGTGGTGCTAGTGTGTGATCCCCAGGCATGCACCTCCAGATGGTGCAGACGTCAGGTGCCATTCTGGCATCCGGGCATCTTCACTTGGTTGCAAGCGGCCTATAGCCAGGTGCAAAATGTGTCTGGCAAATTTTGAGCGCTGCTCTTGAGCTTCCAGAAAATGCTTAGGCAAAACTACAAGGGCATTGCTTTACTGTAGTGCTTCCCATCAGAAACATATTTCTACACACCCTTTTGTCATACAGGCATAATAAAATATCTAGATTATTGCAATGAGCTTCATATCTAGCAGAAATAAGAATCTGCTTTGATTAGATATTGTTTGCACACAATTGTGGCAACACACAACCATTCTGTGCTACAGGTTCCCCGGTTAGAGGGCTGCTCTAGTGCTCCCTTCTTTGTTCACAAAATGAACAACTCTTCCTGCTCCCCACACAAGCGCACCAACATCTGCACAAATTCTGCCACCACCTCTTACTTCTCTGAAGATTCCCAACACAATAAATTGCCCTGGCAGGCAAGCAACCACAATCCAGATTCTTTAGTGAAGACACATGGATAAACAAAAAGGAATGAAGTCACTTGCTGAAATACAGTCAACCACTGTCACCTAGACAGGCTAGCTCATGTTTAGTCTGAAGAGTAAACAGGAACCTTCACTCCTACATGATGAAGCAATCACAAAGCAACAATGACCTGGAGTGTTAAGCTCAGGGGAAGCCTGCCAGCAACGGGAGTGTGAACCAGGGTAGGGCACTGGTTGTGTCTGGATGTTTGAAAGTCAAGTTTGAGTCCTCACACAGCTATGAAGCTCACAAGGTAGCACTGGGCAAATCAATGCCCAAGTCTGGTGGTCTGACTAGAGATAATTATTTTTTAAAATTACTCTGAGCACCTTGTGAAGAAGGAGGGAGGTCAACATGAAAAATGCTGAAGAAGTATCTGAAGAAGTGGGCATGCACATGAAAGCTCATACCAATAACAAACTTAGTTGGTCTCTAAGGTGCTACTGGAAGGAATTTTTTTATGAAAAATGCTGTCAGGTTACAGCAAATGACCTTGAACAAAGGAACACCAACATACAGTGGTACCTCAGGTTAAGTACTTAATTCGTTCCGGAGGTCCGTTCTTAACCTGAAACTGTTCTTAACCTGAAGCACCACTTTAGCTAATGGGGCCTCCCGCTGCTGCCACGCCGCCGGAGCACGATTTCTGTTCTCATCCTGAAGCAAAGTTCTTAACCCGAGGTACTATTTCTGGGTTAGCGGAGTCTGTAACCTGAAGCATATGTAACTTGAAGCGTATGTAACCCGAGATACCACTGTACTACTAAGCAAAGAAAAGCCCCCACTGACACATCTTTCCTCCCAGCGTATTATTTCAGAACACGGTTATGGATTCACAGTTTTATCAAACTCAAAAGTTTCCCCTATCCCTTCAATACACTTTCATTTGTTGTAGTTAAGCTGTTCATCATATATGGCAGTGGAAGCAAGCTTGATACTGACAAGCGAAGCTTCAAAAGAACCAGAAACCAAAAGCAGGGGAAAGGAAGTGGGGCAGCTTACCTTGAAGCATTTGGGGTTCCCAGCCCTGCATGACCAGAGCTTCACAGTAGAGTTTCAGAAAGGGAGCGCACGATTCATGGACTGCCGATCAGCGTGGCAGTCAGAGGATAAATGAGCACTACTCACAAACTAGTTGCTTCTCGAAGAAAGCCACTCCTTACATCAGTAGGAGTTGTACGGCAGATTGGAGAATTCGTGCTGAAGGGCGGGGTGTAAAGGAAATTTATGACCTAGTCTAGGAACACTGAATCATTCCTCTGCCCCTAAAATGGGTTATCATTTTGTTCTTTCTTACCATGCCTGACCTGGGGGCTCAACACCATAACAACCCTCCCTCTCCAGCCCTGGAGAACTAGGTAATGAAGTAAAAATGAATGTATGCTACCAAGTGTATGGCAAATAGCAAGTATGGGAGAGGGGGGAGTTCATTGTGATTGTGGGGAAAGTTAGTCCTTTCTTCTCCTGCCATGGTATACACACAAAAGTTAGGGCTACCAGCAGATTCGGGGGGGGGGCATTGTTGGGACTGCAACACTTGATGAAAGGTTTTGGGTTTTTTTAAAAAAAACAAAAAACTCCCCACAGCCTATATTGAGGACAAACCCATTAGTAACTCTATGCAACAGTAAATGTTTCATTTAACATCTAGTTTGGCCCTTCACATTCTGTGACAGGGGTGGCTAACAATGGTCCTGCAGATGTTGCAAAATCACAACTTCTATTAATCCTAGCCACCGTGGTCATTGATCAGGGATGATGGCTGTTGCAGCTCAACAATATCCAAAGGTCCACAGCTTTCCTATCACTGCTCTAGGATCGTCAGAGTTGTAGGGTTACTACCATCACCATTAATAGGATTCCCCTTGTTTATTTTATGTTGCTACATATGACTCCTGCTTCAAGGCTAAATTATGCTATCAAAGATATAAGGGGCTTGTTTCCTTTCTCTATCTTCCTCCATGGACCTGTGATCATTTCTTTTAAAAATTAACATTGAGAGGGTAGGATACTCTATCTCAGTCTGCACTCCTTTGCTTTCCCAAAGTGAAGTTTTCATGGTTGGATTTCTCTATTCCCCCACCCCATTCACCAATTCCCCCCCCCCATATTTATTTATAATTTCACCCCCAAAGAGCTAGAATACTGAGAAGGGCCAGGTGTAGTGGTGTTTTAACCGGATAATAGATGTACACATACACAGTCCAGACCACAGCTGTGTGTATTTGGAGGTCGGTTATGACAGTAAGTCAGTCTTCTTGACGGCCTTTCTAAAAATGTATGCGCGGCATAGAAAGCCACATCCTGTTATCTTTTGAAAAAGCTAGGGAAACCCCAACATTAATAAGCAGAAAATAAGCATTTTTATTAAAAAATAAAGAAAACCAACCAATCGGAAGCCACGCCTCGGTTGTTGAACATTTCGGAAGCCTAATGGGCTTCTGGAACAGATTACGTTCGACAACCAAGATTTAACTGTACTTGGTTTGGGAGCAAAACCCTTAACATTTATCAGTTATTTGACACCACATAGCATCTAGAGAGCTTCACATGTAATTAATTCAGGAACCTTTACAGCCTTATTGAGTAGGTCAGTATTATTTTCTACAGATAGCAGATAGATTGCTGAAGAATTAAGCTGGGCCTTATGTTAATTGCATCTTTGAAACTTGTGCTTGAGGCCCTCCTCTTTCTTTTAACTCTATGAGCCCCCACCCCCAGGGCCCCCAACCAAGAATGGAACCACAGCACAGAGCAAATGTGATAGTGGTGGTGGTGTTTTTTAGCTGTTAAAAATAGCTGTGGAGATGATCCTTAGCAGGAAAACGTCAAACACACCAGAGATCCAATCCATATCAGAAGATTACACAGCCGGGTTGTTTAAAAAAATGAGAAAGGTAATTCCCAGAACAGAATTCAAAGGCATGGCAAAAGACATGTCTAGGTTTAACTCCAAAGTCACCTAGCAAATTTATGTAAGAGGTGAGATTTGAAGCAGTTTTTCTGGATCACAACACAATCTTATAGCCACTGTGCTGTATATAAACTTTTGCTGTAATGCCTATCATAAGGTCCATGACAAATAGGAGCTCCCTATCCCTTCACTGAATAGACAAAATGGCTACAATGCCAGCAGCTTGTACATATTCATGGCACCCTTTTGAAGACACACCTATGACGGGACTGAAAACTTGGGTTAGCTTGGCCTCGCCTATACTTGCCACACAAATCCTGTTGAGAGAAGCTCAATCTCAAAACTGCTGCAACTCAAGTAAGTGTGGTTTAGGACTCCCATGCAAACCGTCTTAAAAGACAGCGTATCAAGAGGCAAGATTTCCTAGATTAGATGGATGTTTAAAATCCAGGGTTATCAAGTGACCAGGAGATGTACCTCATTTCAACACATCAGTACTGTATTAGAGCATTCCAGGTCTACATGAGTAAAATGAAGTGTCTGGGAAAGGAACATGCTGGATCATGTCACAGAACTGTACTTATCATAAGCAGGCCTCACCTATGAACGAGGAAATTACCTTACAGACTGTACTGCATGCAAGCACATTATAATTACAGAGATAGCATCACCAAAGTGTCCTTCCTGACTTGGTAGAGCTGTCCATAGAGATTTGATGCTTCCCACTTCTCTCTCTCACTTCATGCACCTTACTTCTCAGGGTTTGAGTTTTCTTTATGTTCTTTAACCTTAGGAAACTGTCCCATTTAGGGGCATCAGGGCTGCTAGATACTACTGTAAGCCAACTACCATGTCGGAGATACATGAGAGAAAGCAAAGGGAAGAAGCATATTACAGAAGAACTTAACACACGTGATATGCAAAGCACCACAACTTTTTCCTTATGAGAAGATCTGAAGGTGTTATTGACATCAGTTTGCCTCAGATATGGCTGAAATAAGAAGTCATGTTGGTTAAGGGACTGCTGTTGAAAACCGGAACTCTGTGTCAGTTTCTGTGTAATGCCTGTGTCTGTCTCATCTCTCTCTGTGTCTGTCTCATCTCTCTATAAAGCATAGTTAAGGAAATACATCAAGCAGCAGCATCACTTTCTTAGCTTTCCCATCTAGTTTACCCCAGTGGCAGCCAATAAAAAGTGAAGCGGAAGCAATGAAATTTATGGCATGACATCAGTGTCCCATGTTTCCTTAACTACATGCCTTACAGGGAAGAGGAGGGGGGGGACAATATGAAGATGCTGTTTTCAGCAGAAACACTTTAATCACCATTCCGACTTTATTCCACCCAAATAACTCAATAAACACCGGCATACACACTTTTAAAAAACACCCTTTCCCCCCCCTTCATGTACATGCCCTTTCACATTAAGTTCAGTTTCACATTATAAGCTCAAGTCACCATAAGGTCACTGCAAAGCAATTCCCATTCTGAAAAAAATGATAACATGTTCACATCTGGGAAACATTCACAGCACCAACAATTCAGGAGCAGCCTAGGATGTACTAGACAATTTCCTAAGTGACTATGTATATAAAGTTTTTACTGGAACTGACCAAAGCACTCCTTTTACCTTTGTATTGCATTGTTTGATATTTGAAAAATGAATTTATTTCTTTTTTTAACGAAACCGTGCATATAAACTCCTCCTAGGGTGATCTTCAGTACAGGAAGGCTCATAAGACTTCAAGACAAAGTTGGAAGTGGCCTTTAGATGTGCTGTGATAACAACTTCCCTTGGGATGCAGCTCACTATGCAACCGTTCCACCTGGATACCAATTACATGCATGCACAGCCATACCTGAAGACAGCTTCCTACTGAATATGTTTGTCTTGCTATTGGGATTGTAGCTCCATTTGTGTTTCTCAAGCTGGTCTCTGACTGTAATAAATTTCATGTTTTAATCCCAGCAAGCATTTGCAGCAGGGGTCGGCAAACTTTTTCAGCAGGGGCCGGTCCACTGTCCCTCAGACCTTGTGGGGGGCCAGACTATATGGGGGGGGAGGGAGGAATGAACAAATTCCTATGCCCCACAAATAACCCAGAGATGCATTTTAAATAAAAGTACACATTCGTAAAAACACCAGGCAGGCCCCACAAATCACCCAGAGATGCTTTTTAAATAAAAGGACACATGCTACTCATATAAAAACACGCTGATTCCCGGACAGTCCGCAGGCCAGATTTAGAAGGCGATTGGGCCAGATCCAGCCCCCGGGCCTTAGTTTGCCTACCCATGATTTACATGTTGTAAATCTAGCAGACTCCTTTCCTGCCACTAGGTGTAAAGCCAACAAGCACCCTAAAGCTAAAAGTCAATTCACCTTTCGAAAAGAAACACACTACATAACGAGGGGGAAACATATTGGCCTCAGAAATGTTAGGAACATATAACACATTCCCCTCTTGTTATCAGGCCGCTCCAGAAAAAGGAGTGTGGCATGGGAGGAGGCTGATTTCTGCTTGGACCTGCACCCAATACTTTGCCAAAGAAGGTAACACTTTTCTGACTTCACATGGTGTCAGGACAGGTTAAGGACACTGTGCTTTATAAAATCACCCTTCAGATTGGCTACTACACCAAAGTGGCCAGTATAGTTATGAGAGAAAATGAAACTGGACATATTCTAATCCCGCTCAGGACAGCTCTCTGTGTAGGGTCACATTCTGCAAAAGCCACAAAATATGGGACTGGATGCAGAATTCAGATTCTTAAGAGTATCAGCTCACATTTATTTATTCTTAAACTTTCCAGTCCTTAGAGATGTGTAGATATGCTTAGAGAAAATGTATGGACAATGCCAACTAAAATCTCAGAAGCCAGAGAGATGCCAAACCGAGACTGCAATCCTAGTCACACTTACATGGAAATAAACTAATTGAACGCAGCGGTACTTACTTCCAAGTAAATATGAGTAGCATTGCACCAGGGACTGAGGAATGGTTGTATTGCCTTTTGCTTTCTACTTTTTTAATATTGCCCTGCATTGTGCTTTGCCTGTCAATGGTCTGAAAATGAGAATTATGCACAATAAAATAAATTATGCAGATTTACATAATTTATACAGCCTGTACAGTTTGGTTTCCCCCACAAGTGCAGTATTTCTCCTGAATGGAGATTGTTAATTTGTTTAGCAGAGAGTACATACAGCTCTGGCAGTGGCATATTCTACAACTAATAATGTTTTGTGGTTGATACTGACTGGACCCAAGGAGCACAACACAAGGAGGGAAATACTGGTTTTATTTTTATTTTATTTCTCTATTTCAGGTGAGGCATCCCAGAGTGGTTGCCAACACTACATTTCAGATGCTGGCTGAGAGGAAAGCAGAAACATGAAACCTGTCTCATTCTTAACTGAACTGGAAGGGAAAACAAAGAGGGGGGGGGGAATCAATACTGTGCACACAGGTTAAAGACATTAGCTTGTTAAAAACAGACCAGAAAATACAAAGCATTTCTCACTGTTAGTCTTACTGGGTGCTAAAGTTACAGGGAGGAGAAAAGGAACCACAAAGGGAGAATATGCTCAGAAGGAAAACAGCAGCCAATATCACAAAAGTAGCAAACAAAATTAGCAAAACATTTTAAAATGCTTATCGTCATCTGTTGCAAACCATTAACAGGTCTCAAATAAAGCTGTTGGAGCAACAGGTGCAGCAGAGATGCCTAACCTGCTTCATGGAAGAACATGCACCCAAGAAGCCCCAAAACTCACTTTTCATGGGCACATTGACAGAACACTCTCCAAGGCAATGTGGTTCTCCTCCTATAGAGAAGACAACTAGGACTACTGCTTCCTCTGCAGTCATTGGGGATTTACAAGGCATTGCAATCCCAAACCAAAACAACAGGATACCAGCCACATGACTCACACTGTACTTAACACAAATGTTAACGGTGCAGCGCTGCATCCTAAGTAAGGTCTACAGAAGTACTTAACAATGTCCAGCTTTTGCTCATGTGAATGTGCCTACTAAACAGGTTTAAAAGGTAAAGGGACCCCTGACCGTTAGGTCCAGTCATGACCGACACTGGGGTTGCAGCGCTCATCTCACTATATTGGCCGAGGGAGCCGGTGTGCAGCTTCCAGGTCATGTGGCCAGCATGACTAAGCCGCTTCTGGCAAACCAGAGCAGCGCATGGAAACGCCGTTTACCTTCCCGCTGGAGCGGTACCTATTTATCTACTTGCACTTTGACTTGCTTTCGAACTGGTAGGTTGGCAGGAGCAGGGACAAAGCAACAGGAGCTCACCCCGTCGCGGGGATTCGAACCACCGACCTTCTGATCGGCAAGTCCTAGGCTCTGTGGTTTAAACCACAGTGCAAGAGGGTATAAATCCCATCCACTTTCATTACCCTTTCACTTAAGACATTTGAGTCTTTTGCTTACCACATACGACGTCTATTTAGCATTACCAAAACAGTCGGTTCTTTGCAGACTCCCAATGACCCCAGGCACCAACTCAAGTCCTGCAATTCCCAATGAAGTAGAGAAGGATGTGGGGGAAGGGGGAATCTCTAATACAAAAGCACTTTTTGTATTAGAGGTAGGGTGGGGTAGGGTGGGAGGTTCAGAGTGAGTTCAGCCTCTCTCTCTTGCTAATGCTTTTCTCTCAGCAAGTTGCTTTAAGTCAGAGAGCCTCTTTGGGACAAAAACAGCTGGGGAAAATTGGGAAAAGTTTCAGCTCCGTTCCCCAGCTTCATACAAAATCTGTGATGAGCGAGTACTGAAACACAGGCTTGCTGCCATCATGTCTAACTAGGCTTCATATTTTGTGGACATGGGACCCAGTATTTTTTCCTCAATAGGGCACAAATTTCAGCTATCACAGCATGTATAAACAGAAATCCGGTCAAACACATATGAGAAGGACAGACAGACAGTCTGGGATTTTTAAAAAAAATGTATGCTACAAGCAATTTTTTAATAGTTGGGGTGGTTGGGGAGAAGCACACAGGGCCTCAACCATGTTGATTTGGGTCCAATAATTCTAACAGAACTGGAAAAAGAAACCTATCTAGTCCCCATAAGATCAAGCAAATCCCTTGTGATAAAAATATAAAGCAGCTGGGGATCCAGAGTTTCCTCACTCCGAAACTTCTGGATCTCCAGATAAGAAAACAGCTTAGAGGTTTTGTTGTTTTTTAACAATCCCATCACAGTCTAGCACCCCTTCTCCTTTTTAGAAATGAAATGAGAGGCAGGTGGCTGCTATCATAGCCTATTCAAAGTCCTAGCTGGGAACACCCACAAAGTAAACAAATTACCTCACCATGGAAAAAAAGGGAGGTAACTGGGGACAAAACTAGGTGAAAATATTCCTTTTAATCTGCGCAGAAGGAAGATGGAACGTAACCCACCATTTTTCTCCTGTAGTGGACATTGTGCTGGGTAGTCGTCTCTATACCAGTACCACATCCCAGGCACTTCTTGGAGATACAGCCTGCTACCACAGGCCTACCACCCTCCATCTGGGGTGGGTGCTATTATATCGTCTCCTTTTATTATTTTTCATTTGGGCTATTTGTATCTCAACTAACAGTTTTCAATGATAGATAAAAGTGGCATAGCTCAAAGCACCAGTGGAGTGGGGCCACACGGCCTCACAGTAAAAGATATTAGGCTTTGGGGGGGGGGCAAGAAGTGGATATGACAGAGGTGTATAAAATTATGCATAGTGCAGAGAACGTAGATGTGCTCCTCCAACATCCTGCTATCATGCGCCACACAACATCGGCCCCCACAATCTCCTTCAGAAGTAGGCACCTCTGCAGCGCATTATTTAAAAGTTGTAGTGATAGCTGCAAGCTTGGACAGTTTGGTTTCTGTCAAGGCTGTCTACCCCTCCCAATTGGTGAAACATGCATGCACGCGCACGCACACACAATGAGTTTTTGGGTTATTTTTTGGTTTATTGGTTCAGTGGCAGGCACAGAGCTGCCTTTTATTGGGTGGAAGGGGTTCTGAGCGCCAACATTTGTTATGAAATGGGCATTTCTTTTAAGCCAAAATTGCTTAGCATCTGGTTGGCCAACATTGGAAGATGATGCTGAACTGGGTAAACCTCTGATCCAGCAGGACCCCCCCTTATGTCCTTAAATAGCTGGCTGCCACTGGACAAAAATCTACGCCATATTAATGTATTTTCATCTGCAACCATTTTTATAACATGACAAATTGAAGCAAGTCAATTTATTCCTTGTGAAATTTAAATACCGTATTTTTTGCACCATAACACTCACTTTTTTCCTCCTAGAAAGTAAGGGGAAATGTCTGTGCGTGTTATGGAGCGAATGCCTGCGGGTGGCGGAGGGGGGGGGATCTGCTGCAGTCGTAAGCAGGGGATCCATGGTTCCCCTTCCTTCCGTCCTCCGTGGTTACAAAGCATGGATCCACATGGATCCTCAGGATTTTTGCATTGGGCTACTCCAAACTCACTGTCAGATCACATGTCTGTGGCCACAGCATGAACCACAAAAATCATATATCCACTATTTTGTTTAGAATATTTTTTTTCTTGTTTTCCTCCTCTAAAAACTACTTGCGTGTTATGGTCTGTTGCGTGTTATAGAGCGAAAAATACAGTACATCACTGCCTACACTGATACCAAGAGGTGTTTAGTTCACACAGCAGAGACCAGATACATGTTAAAGCATCTTCAAATAGGCATCAGTAACTGATAAATAACTAATCAGAAAAAGACCCTTCTTGGCGGTTAAATCTAATGCAAACCTACTGAGCAAAATATTTATTGAGCTTGTACCATATGATTCCTCTTTCTCTTCCCCTCCCCCTCCAAATCTGCTCCAGAAGGTGACCCAATACTCCTGAGCAGATTTTGCAGGATGATTTTTTTTTTTTGGAGGGGGGTGTTCCTGTTAGATTTCACCCAAAGTGGGTTTGCACCACTTTAACTATCATGGCTTCCTCAAAGAATCCTAGGAATTGTAGTTTGCTAGAGGCGCTGAAATTCCGTGGTAGAAATCTCCAGCTCTCCTGCCAGAGCTTCCTGGAAAAGGAAAGGGACTGTTTTATTTGACTGGCTTAAAACTGAAATATAGATACTCCTAATGTGAGTTAAAGAACAAATCGAGTGTACACTCAAACAGGACAGATTTTGAACCTATCACAAGCCAACAGCATGTGACTGTCAATGCGACAGTCCAAGAAGTACTAATATGTACTAAAATGCAAGGCATGCAGGTAACATTATTTGCACATGCACACACATCCCTACACAAACACATTTTCATAATAAATTAGTATTCTTGCTGGGCAATGCTGAGAAAGTACTGCAGTGATCTGCAGCTTCAAAGCGTATCAGATTCAGATGCTGCATAAACAATGCAGGATTTCCTAAAAACATAGAACAGTATAGGTTGAACCGTGTAGAAATAGTTGAGTTTTTTTAAGCCTAGGGTAAAATGACACACGCTGCAGAAAATATAAAAATGTCTTCCCAGCAGTTACAAGCGCCAGTAAATTCAGCAATTTACAATTCTCTCAAAAGGGCATAAGAGGACATTCTCTGTCATTACTTCATATCATCAACATTCACCAAAACTTAACAGCAGACATAATAACAAGCTATACTCTTACATTTTTTTATGAACTTCCCTAGAAACTGGACTAAAATCCCCTCCAGAAATTTTGTGTGCTACAAAGTGACATATCAAAGTAGCTAAGAGTGACCTTTAAAGGCCTGAAGCCTCCAAGGGGGTTAGTACCATTATGGAAGCCTGTTGTGGTAAGTACATTGATGAATAGGGTCCTAAACTAAGACTTAACATAACACAAATTTCCTACTAATTTCTTAATGAGAAAAAAACCCCAAAGTGATCAATGAAAGGAAGGGCAATGCCACTTTTAAAAGATTAATATGCTACTTCTTCTGAATTGTCTATTCATAGAACTTCTGCCAGAAAAACTTACTAATACAATGTGTTTACAGATCAGAAAAAGGCTTGCTTAACAAAGCAGAGCAGAACAGGATTTTGGAATACAGTGGTGCCCCGCAAGACGAATGCCTCGCAAGACGGAAAACTCGCTAGACGAAAGGGTTTTCCGTTTTTGAGCTGCTTCGCAAGACGAATTTCCCTATAGGCTTGCTTCGCAAGATGAAAACGTCTTGCAAGTTTGTTTCCTTTTTCTTAACACCATTAATACAGTTGCGACTTGACTTCGAGGAGCAACTCATAGAACACAGTGTACATAGTAGCCTTTTTGAGGTTTTTAAAGACTTTGGTGATTTTTGAAGCTTTTCCAAAACTTCTTTTGCAGCCATTTGGTAAGTTAAGCTTTTAAAACTTTTTTGGGGGGGGTTGGATTTTGGGTTGGGGTGTTTGGAATTCAAGGACTTGGTGTTGGGAAGGGGTTTGCAAGAATCCGGAAGCTTGTGGTTTTTTTCTGCATTTTTATGATTTTCTGTGACCATTGGGCCACTCTGCTGTTTTTTTATTTAAAAAATCTGGATTTGAATTTCTGTGTGCTGGATGGCTGGGGGAACAGTTGGGGAGGGGTTTGCAAGAATCTGGAAGCTTGTGGTTTTTTTCTGCATTTTTATGATTTTCTGTGACCATTGGGCCACTCTGCTGTTTTTTTAAAAAAAATCTGGGTTTGAATTTTGAAATGCTCTTTACAGTATGTGTGACTTTAAAGAGCACTTAATAAACTCTTGTTGTACCAAATTTGGCTTTGTTTGGACTTTTTTTGACCATAGGAACGCATTAATTGATTTTCAATGCATTCCTATGGGAAACCGTGCTTCGCAAGACGAAAAATTCACTAGACGAAAAAATTCGCGGAATGAATTAATTTCGTCTTGCGAGGCACCACTGTATTCTCCCATGGTTTTACTGATCATGATCCAGCATGTGGAGAATATGATTCTACATGTAAAGAGCAAATTAACTGTACAGAAATAGAGCTCGGTTTCTGAGTAACTCACATAGAAATACCTACGATATCTGATATATAAGGCTTTGAACTAAAAAATAAAAATCTTAAATTTGGCCCAGAAGCATATAGGCAGCATAATTAGCCAGTAATAGATGTTACTGTTGTACTAGTGATTACAAGTACTCCCAAACTACTGGTCTGCTCCTTCAGAGGAAGTGTAACCACATCCAGAACAAACAATTGACTAGTCTGTAGCGCAGGACAGGCAACTGACTAATCTCATTACTCCAGTTAGGTAGGTATATACCGTGAAGTAGAGATGTTATGGTATGAGGGCATCTAGACCATATTCTCACCATACACTATATGACATTTCAAGTGCTCATCTCTTAAGTTTCTGTGGCCAAGATTCAAACAACCATTCACTTTTTTCAGTGTTTGCAAGTGCACTTTGTGTTTCCTTAAGCAGTCATATTATGAATGACAAAAAAGATGCAAAGGAGCAAAACAAAAGCAGTTTTTTATGATATCATTGGTTATGTCTGCTGCTGAAAATCAAAAATTCTACTAGGCAAGTACAAGCCCTTGATCTAATCAATGTAGCTCTTTGGTTGCAAACCCAAGTAACTTATCCCCAGTAAGATAATTCGCAAATAATTCCTCTTCTGAAATAACTCACAATGCATTCATGATGAAAAAGCAAAGGATGGACACAAAAGGGGCTGGCAACTGATTTCCCCCCCTAAAAATGCCCTGTAGACATAATCCCTAATGTTACACCAGAGAGAGAGAATGTATACCCTGTAAAAATGACATCTCTTATTCCTCCCCCTATGCAGAGTCAGTCCTTTTCTCTCAACTTCAACACACAGTGTCTTCTGTTCTGCAAAAACCATCTATGGGCGTCATTTTCAAGAAAACTGAGGACAATAGCTTAACAGCCAGTGTGCAGAAAGCTCAACATGGAGACTAAAAAAAAATGCAACCACAGAAAAGAAAAGAGGAAATGTGCCATTTATGGCTCAAACACAATTTAAGGTTTTGTTTTTAGCATAAACAGGAACTTTCTGTTAACTGATTACAGCTGCATGAAACAGCTTGCACAGGTCACATGGAAAAGACATTATGCTCCCCCCACCCCTCATTGTTATCCGAGACTCCTCACCCACATGTACACCTCATAAAAAGCAGTTGATTTTTTCCTTGAAGGAGCTATTAAAACCCATAAGATGACAGGGAACTAAACAGAAGAGGAAACCATCTACAGAAACACATTAAAATTGGTACATTTACATGATATAAAGGGCAAGGGGGAAGGGGAGGAAGAGAGCGATCATCAGGTCAGTCTCTTCCCTCGAACTGTAAGAAAGGCTTAGAGCTCTCTCTCACTCATACAGAGAGCAAGCTACCCAAGGGCATTTGAAAAAGGAGAAATTTACTACTCCAAGACAGCTCTCGTAGCCCCTTTTCAAAGGACAGAGCCATGGAAATATTTCTAAACAAGTATTTTAAGCAAACACAGATTCCCCCCCCCCATACCTACTGAACTGTCAGGCTTGGTGGAAAGTAGCAAATCAGAAGAAGGCCAGATGACAGATAAGTGTGTAACAGAAGGGTGGGTGGGGGATTTTATATTACAATAAAGGATCCAGAGGGGACCTTATCCAGAAATGGAGAATCCAAGCCCCATCAGCTCAGTCACACTCTCCCCACACTTCAGTGATGCTCACTGACAGGCACACTGCTGAGGAGTCAGAAGGGATGCCCACCCTACCCCTAACGTGGGTATCATTTGCACAATGCATGCAGTATTTTAAACAACCAAGGAGAAGAAGTGTGAAGAAGTGTGCATGCACACGAAAGCTCATACCAAGAACTAACTTAGTTGGTCTATAAGGTGCTACTGGAAGGAATTTTTTTTATTTTAACCAAGGAGAAGTACATAAAGTGCAGCAACAACCCATACATGCTATAAGGCTGAGCAACGGGCTACAGGGAACCCCCACAGCTCAATACAATGTTTAGCTTTGTGCATTTGCAGATGTCACCAAGACCAGCATCTACCACAAGCCAGGGAAGATTCAGAGACGCTTCTGCACCCCAACGGATTACAGTATGAGCAAGGTGGCAATGAGGTAGCGGCCTACCCATTTCCACTGACTAACAGTGGCAAAGGGACTGCAAAGAAAGAGAACTTAACAATGTAAGTGCTAAGGTGCAAGCTTCAACTCACAATGAAGTCACACAGGGGGCATGTGAGTGCGGATGGGGGGGAAGGGAAGGGAATGAAGAAGGAGGAAATCTCTTGTGTGCCTTCGGAAAATTAATACAGACTAAGGGAAGGCAAAGGAGCAGAAAATGGAAATCTCTCTCTCTCTCTCTCACACACACACACACACAGAGAGAGAGAGAGAGAGAGAAATAAAGAAAAGGAGCAGAAAATGGGAAGCACAACAGTAAGAAACACCATAGACAGAATAATTGCCACATATAGGAAGACCAAGGATATAGTTTGAGTTCCTCACTTGCAATTTTATAAATCATTTATTGTGTCAACACAAACAGAAGTTATTAATATTGCAGTTGTTGTATAAGGGATTATTATGATGACCAGAATGTATGGAAACTAGTAACATTTTGGAATGCAGAAATATAGCAAATAACCAAGCCATCAGTTCTAGCACGTGGGGGGGACACCACCTTATCTAAATGATAAAATTGGATATTTGAACTACTGATAATAATTGTATTATAAACTGGTATTGCTACAACGAGGCTATTATTATTATTGGATTGTAGTTGAAAGCCAATAAAAAAAATGGAAAGCACACGCACGCACACACTTAAGAAGAATTAAGAAACCCAAAGGCTCGTTTGCACACTCTCTAACAGCTCCATGCTAACCCTAAACGAGGAAGAAAACGCCATTATCTAGAGAAGGGGGAAACGGGAGGTTGCAAAGAGCGCAGGATTAGGAAAAGGAGAGAAACGGCCCTCTTCTCCTTCCTCCTCCTCCGCCACCACCACCATCACTGCCCCCAAAACCGAAGGGGGGAAATGCCCTCTGCTTAGCCAAAGAGGGGGCGATCGATGGAAAGGTGCCAGGAGTGAGAAGGGAAGGGGAGAAGGGCTCCGATCCCCTTTCGCCCTCTCTCCGTTCCCGCCCTGGAAAGAAGAGGCTCACCTTCCGAGAGCTCCAGCTCCAGCTCGGCGAGCTGCTCGCGGACCTCCCGGGGCAAGCTGGCCGGCGGAGACACGGCGCCGTTACCGCCTGGCGGCTCAGCCATGATGGGGAGGGAAAAGTGGCCGACTCCGGCGGCGGCGGCGGCAGCAGCAGCGGCGGCGACTCCTCCTCCTTCCTCCCCTCAGCGCTGAGGGCTCCGGATCCCGCCGCGCCAAGCAACGGCGCCCGCCGCCATGGCCGTGATCCTCCTCCTCCTCCGCTCTCCTCCTCCGAGCGCTTCGCCTCCGAGCGCCGCCGCCTCGTCCTCTTCCCCGCAGCCGAGCTGAGCCCCGGCTAGGTCACATGGGAAAGGCGGGAGGCGGGCAGGCCCAGCCCGGGCTCCGGCAGCAGCAGCAGCAGCAGCGGCGCCGCCACCACCGCGCGAACCGAACGAGCGCCGCCTCAGGCAGGGCTAGGCCTAGCCGTCGAAGGCGCCACGGCTAGCTAGGCCGCGGGCGACCTCCGCTGGCCGCCTCGGACAAACGCACGGCGCCGCGATAGCGTTCGCTCGGGCCATACTTCCCTTCTGAAGAAAGCGCTTAGCATTGGTATGGCGCTTGTGAGGCATTTCCAGAAGCTTCCATATTCTCCCAACTTGATGTAAAATATTGGGGTACCATCGCCCACGTGACGCAGTGCAAAGTTTCAATGGGAATGCCATCAACTTGTTTTTCAGGGGGTGGTCAGTCGGACCCCTTCATATATTTGATGGGGGCGTCAAAGTCCCCAGAAGATGGGTCCTATGCCTCCAACATTTCTCCAATGAAAATAAGGACGTCCTATTCAAGAAGTGCATTTTTCTAGAAAAATGCAAGTTGTTAAAAAGTTTGGCTCCTACTGTAACAACAAAAAATAGGTTCTGGTACTGCATGCCGTTGAGTAACCCCCTGAGAAAAAGCACTAGGAAGAGGAGGAGGAGCTTTTTTCTAGAAATATGGGTGCTGGTAATCACCATGAAGTTGTTACAGTAAGAGCCAAACTTTTTAACAGCAACAAAAAATAGATGCGGGTGGCGCTGTGGGTTAAACCACAGAGCCTAGGACTTTCCGTCGGTGGTTCGAATCCCCACGACAGGGTGAGCTCCCGTTTCTCGGTCCCAGCTCCTTCCCACCTAGCAGTTCAAAAGCACGTCAAAGTGCAAGTAGATAAAGAGGTACCGCTCCGGCAGGAAGGTAAACGGTGTTTCCGTGCGCTGTTCTGGTTCGCCAGAAGCGGCTTAGTCATGCTGGCCACATGAACTGGAAGCTGTACGCCGGCTCCCTTGGCCAATAAAGCAAGATGAGCACTGCAACCCCAGAGTCGATCACGACTGGATCTTTTTACTGTGTACCCTTGAGTAAGCCCTGAAAAAAAAAGCACTAACTAATAATACCCCGCACATCTGACTGGGTTGCTCTAGCCACTCTGGGCAGCTTCCAACGTACAGTGGTACCTTGGTTTACGAACTTAATCCATTCCGGAAGTCCGTTCTTAAACCGAAACTGTTCTTGAACAGAGGCAAGCTTTCCCTAATGAGGCTTCCTGCCACCAGCACCTTTGGATTCCATTCTTAGACCGAGGTAAATTTCTCAAACCGGGACACTACTACCATTTTTGCAGTTTGTAAACCAAATTGTTCGTAAACAGGACTGTTCTTAAACTGAGGTACCACTCTACAGTGGTACCTTGGGTTAAGTACTTAATTCATTCTGGAGGTCCGTTCTTAACCTGAAACTGTTCTTAACCTGAAGCACCACTTTAGCTAATGGGGCCTCCTGCTGCCGCTGCGCCACCGGAGCACGATTTCTGTTCTCATCCTGAAGCCAAGTTCTTAACCTGAAGCACTATTTCTGGGTTAGCGGAGTCTGTAACCTAAAGCGTATGTAACCCGAAGTACCACTGTATATAAAACCTAAAACACTAAACATGAGAAGACTTCACTATACAGGGCTGCCTTCAGATGTCTTTGAAAGGTTGTCTAGTTATCTCCTTGACTCAAGGATCGCATGACTCCATACCCTCCAATATTTATTTGATGAAAATAGGGGTGTCATGAGGAAAAGCGGGACATTCCACGATTAAATCAGAATCCAGGAAGGCTTCTGTAAATCCAGAACGGTCCCTGGAAAATAGGGACACTTGGAGGGTCTGGGCTCTAGAAGCACTGAAGTGGGTCACCCCACAAGCATAGCTCAAGTTTGTTTTAGCCCCGGGGTTGTTAATGACCAATATTAAGATGAAAGGTTTGCCTTGCATGTTGCTTTATGGAAGTGAGTCGGGGGCATGTTGATCTCCTTGAAGTGACGCCTCAACATCTTCAATACGTGCAAAGTCAAGGAGATTTGGAGCATCACATGGCAGTACAGTTGGGGGAAAAAAGATGTGCTCTCCCAAGCCCACATTCCCAGAATGTTCACACTTCTGTTGCAGCAATGTCTACACTGGCTTGGTCACGTCCACAGGCACTCTCATACTCTGTGGCCATCCGACAGCTACAGGATCCAGCCTTCTAGCCAGCATGCTCAGTGGTGACATGCATACAGGAAACCTGACTGGAAGTCAAGGTCGCTTCTGGCAATGCTGTAAGACCAATGCCTACCACAGAAACACAATGCTCAAGAACAGGAATGATTGATCAGGAATTGAGTAAGCAACGTGGGAGGGATTAGCAAGTTGTTAACCTTTTCGGGCCAACACATTTTAGGAAATTGATGAAGTGTCATGGACATGAAAAACCTGGCAAATGCTCATAATCACTCACCTCCAAAAAGTCAAAATATCAATGCCTCTGTAACCACCTTTTTGTGTTTAAAGCAAGCTTTGGGGTGGGGCAGGGGGCCTTGGCAAGCAGCAACGGGGTGTTCAAGTGCAGAGTAGTGCTTGTGGACTCCAGGATTGAGTAGAAAGTATCTTTTATTCCACTTTAATAGACAGGGTTGATATGCGACGTTGTGCGTATCAATATATTGTCAAAATCACTCACAAACTGCATTTAAATCTCAAACCGCTAACTAGATTCCTTTGCTCATTTGAGATTCCTTTGCTTACTCCAGGACAGGAAATTTGTGGTCCTCCAGGTGTGTCGATTCCAGTTCCCATCAGCCAACATAAGTGACAAGTTGTAAAACAGTTATATATGAAGGTTCCCCATTCCTGGTTTTCATAGTAAGGCTGAAATCAATGCTAATTTGTGTGGTAATGAATCCTCATCTATAAAATGTAGTCAGGAATTGAGGCTTCCCCCAGACTTTTCACACTTTGTGACAAGGTACATGATGGAAACAAATATGGAAATACTTGAGGAAATGTTTTAATACAAATAACCAAGTTTTGCAACTTATGTTACCTTAATTGTATAATAATTTTTATACATTATTTGTTCAGGTATGTGTATTTCTTATAGCAAATCAATAAAAATGGCAAACTGATCCCCTTCTGCATGTGAAGACTGGAAAAACCCATATATGCCGTTTTATACAACGCACAAAATAAACAGCGGGTTTATCACTGCTGTGCCAGTACATTCACAAACCTTTCAATGGAGGTTCCACAAAGAATGTTGTCAAATGGAGTTTGCTTTTCCATAAATCATCAGGCAACGACTAGCAAAAGTGTAAATCTAACAAGCATCTCATGTAGTTGTGGGGAATATTCACTGAGGCTGTCATAGGATGTAGGTCTGTGGTTTCCCCCCCAACTTCCCATAATTTTACAAACGCCACAATTCAAAGCAGGGAGGAATGAAGTGACTCAACTCTTCTTACAATCTTTGTGCGGAAAGTCATGCCATCACCAAGTTGTTTTTGCCCCTCCTGGGGAAGACAGAAAAACCACCCTACTGTTCCCTCCCTCCTTTGCAACAGCCCTCCCTTTCAAACTGAATGATTTTGAGTAGTTGGTGAGGCTCCAACTACATGTAGTTCTATTGTAAAAAAACAACACAGGATAAAAACCAAAGTGAAATAACATCGGTGAGGACAGAAGTCATAGTTTCCATTGTACTGGGTCAGAATGGCCAACTGAAGTATTGGCTTTTTGTTTCAGGGTGAAATTTAAAAGAATGAATGCTGTTGACTTATAAATCCTCTATAGTGGGGGGGGCAGATTTGTGGTTCTCCATATGTTCTTGGACTACAACTCCCAAAATCCCCAACCACTGCCCATGCTGACTGGGGGGGCAACACCATCTGGAGCGCCACAGGTTAGCCTTCCCAATCTAAAACTATACTCCCGATGTAGTTAATTAGCCGTATGGGTAAGAACCAACATCCAAAGTAGCCTGTCTGCCATAACGGCATTTAAGATCCACCTATTTAGGAGTGTCTCAACAATTAGCTTCAGGCATATAGTTCCTGCCCGTCCTTCCGTTTTGATCGGTTAGTGGTTTTGAGTACTAAGTCTTCCACTTATTCGGCATACCAAGTCATTTAGCATCTGGACAAAGGATGTGTGTCTTTTTAAGGTGGATTTTATTATTTCCTTCTAACGGTTATTTCAGTTTCCCATAGCACCTTGGCAATGTCAAAAACAAATACAAATACATGTATAATTTTAACAATTAAGCATGAACCTACTTTACACATTTTTGTTTTAGACAGCTTTGACAACAGGAATAAACCAAACTGACAAAGTAGAGAATCCAGATAATTACTACTTCTTTTTTTTTTTTAAACAGAAGTCTCACAGAAAAGTGAGAATATAAATATCAGAAACCAAACTTTTCCAGGAGAGACATAGCTGAGTGGTTTTGACTGAAGAACTGAAACCATTTGTGCACTAGCCAGTTACATCAGAAATATATTTGAGGGGGGATTTTATCCATGACAATCTTCTGTAAAAAACACACACCCTCCAGCTATTAAATATAAAATTCTTGAAGCTGTTACAGGTTACTTTGAAGACCGATTAGTTTCCATTTAATATCCTCTGAAACCTACATTAATACACTCATCAGATGTCTTCCAGAGTCCAGGGCTGGAGACCCAGCTAACTTTCATCCAAAGAATATTTTTTAAATGAAATGTACCATCCTAAAGGAAACCCACACAAAGAATATCTGCTCTCTCTCAAACACACATACATACACACACATAAGAGCATGATAGGCCATTAAAGATTAATGGTAACAATCTTATGTTTCAGAAGGAAATATCAAAAGTTAAAGAAAAAAACCTATTGCATATTTGTTGTAATCACAATTTACAAAAGTTTAAGCTCCCCCAACCCAAAGTGCATTTCTGTTGCATTTTGTCTGTATATAATGCTGCATTTTACAAATTTGAAATCTGTACACATGTAGCAGGTATTTTTTTTCTCTCATGTGAATATTCACTTGGGTAACAGTAAAAAGAGTGAACATATTCAGACATTTAGCCGATATTGATGAAATAGTAAGGCCATAGCTATTTTACTACAATAAAAGCATTGCTTAAGTCACTTAATTGCTACTGATCTGCCCCAGTTTCATCTTTTAAGTTTTCTTCTGGTCAGTAAGATGGGTTTAGTTTAACCTACTGCTAAATCTGCATCACACTTTCTGCCAAGCTAAATCAAAAAAAGAAAAGAAAGCTGGAATATTAAGTTCCATGCCAACGGAGTATCTCCCCCTTTTTTCCCTTCCAGAACGTAAGTACAATAATAGGACCCAGAGTTATTTACCAATCCTAAAAACATGAAAGGAGGAAAACTCAGAACACTCATAAAATCACCAACAAATAAGAGTTGAGGAAACTGAAAGCTGTTTGCCATTATAATGAATTATTATTTCAACTGATAAGACTCAACAGGCATGTCTGTCCATTACTGACCTTTAAGGTGAAAGGTAATGGCATTTAGGTAGACAGCTTTGACACTGATGTTTTATGGATGAAATGCAAACATCAGCTTCATCTCCACTGTTTCAATATTTACAATGAAAATGCTTGTTTTGGTTATTTTACCAGTACAGGCTATGCCGGTATATATTACATTCATCCAGTATTTTTTAATAGACAAAGGACAAGGCTTCACATGTTGTTGTTCACTGCCTCAATTTCCCAGTAACTATAAGAATGCTTTGTCCATTAACACTTTAATGCAAAACTATGCAGAAAACAAGCACTGCCACATTCAACATTCTTACAATAAAACAGCAGAATTGCCAGCAGTGAATCTAGTTCTAAAGATGTTATTTCTTGTTTCCAAAGTAATATGGGAAGACTGATGGATGGAGACTCAAGACACTGCCTGAGAATGGACAAGAGCAATAGTGAGCCCAGATAAGTTTCTAATCATGCAATAACTGCAAGAAAAGTTAACAGCACACACTGTTCGCTCTCTTTTTAACAGTTGCATTTACTTAATTATTTCCTCTAAACCTAAAAGTTTATAGTAGATTTGAGGGGGGGGGAGGCTATGTTAATTGAGTTGATAGTTACCAAATATTGAGCCCTCAAGAGTAGCAACTTTACACTGGAAAAAGCTGTTTTTACACACTTAACACATACATTGCACAAGAGCCATAACACACACACACACACACACACACACACACACTCACTCTCAGGGTGTATAACACATCCCTTCCATAGGTCAAGATTTTTAACTCACAAGAAAGCAATTGTGAGCTCAATTTTTTTAACATCCAAAAAAGCAAAGAGCTACACTTTCAAGTTGATCTGCTTTTGAACAAAGATTCTACCCATACGTGGATACATAACGCAGGGTTAGGTTTCACACACTCACATTGCCAGGTAATTTGTTTTGACTAGCCCCTTTCCAAGCAACTACATTCTCTCTGAATGACAGACAACCATATATATATTTCCAGAATTCCTGTCGGCTCTTATAAATTCAAATACATCTTTAGTTTGTAATGTCACAATACGTGTCTACCCTAAGGATAACTGTCGCAGTTCAACCTTTTTTCCAATCCAAGTGCAGTAATTAGATTTATGATCTTAAAAAAGAATTTTTGAAGTACTCTTCCATACATTTTGCAGCGTTCTTAACACTTTTAAATATTTTTCACCTTTTGTGGGTTATGTCCATACAAAAATAGCATTATGAGTAAACCAAAATGGGTTTCTGTGTTAACAGATGTGATCAATGATTTGTGTAAATTTAAAGACTGCCAAACCCAGCACATGTACTTTAAAATGAGTAATGATTAATAACATGCATAGAAAAAAAGAATATCAACTATGTAAGTACATATACACTTTTCAATCAAATAAAAAAGTGATTGCCAAGCTGAATAATAAGTTAGAGAAATGACAAATCTAACTTTATATATATATTTATATACTTATAAAAATAGATATGAGTGTTCTCAAAGCCATTGATAGAGAATGCCTACTGAGTAAAAATTGCCAAGGGTTATCTGGCTAAGAAAATCAGAAGATGAACATTTTCACAGTTAAATTATTTATCTGCCACTGACATTTTAAAGTTATCACTAGCATATATAAACTAGGATGTGGTAGTATCTCGCAACTGCATTTTCCAGTGTTCACAACTAACAACTTTAGATTTGTTATACTTGCTATTAACTAAAGAAAGGTACACTTTGTTGTTGCAAGATACTTTCCCCTAACACTTTAATACAGAACCTTGAACCCTAGCATGCAGATTTTGGCAGATTTAACTTGTTGTAGCTTTCCTATTCCTTTTATGACTTACTACAGTTACCAGCTTATAACCCAGACTGCTCGTTACACAATGTTGTTAATCTAATTAACATAAAGCTATGTAAAAATCCTCTCCAATGTTCTCCAGACTAACTTGGAAGTTTCCATGGCTATCACCTCTAAAAAACCGAGGAAACCTAGTTACCAAACTTGCTGTTTTAAAAGTCTGCCCTCTACACAAAACCTGATTTCCAGTATAGTATGAAGTGCTTTTTTCAGTAGAAAGAGCTTTTTCAATATACAGTATCTATCAATGCAAGTCACTCTAGAGGCCCATCCATGTATCATAGCAAGGCCAAACTTCAAACCGACTTGCCTCACTTCTACACAATTAAGCATACTGAAGAGATGAAAATCCAAGGTCATTAAATGTGATACCAAGAAAAGGACTGCTGTGCACTTTTTCTGTATTAGTCCTGCATCAGTACTGGAACGACTATTCCAGCTAGACGTGCATAATTCTGTAATAAAGATTTAGAGAAAAATACTAAAGCAGTGGGGGGAAATAAAAATAATGCAATCCCTAATTAGGGGGAAAGCAAGTACAAATTAAAACCTTGCCCACTATTCGTTTACTAATCTTGCTGTTTGTATAATCCAAAGTAAAATAGAGTTTTAAAAGCTGACCAAAATTAGTAAGTTCAAATACTACATTTCCAAAACACAAAATACTACAGTAGTACATTCAGTTATCAGCAGTGACTAAATCATGACGTAACAAGTATGTGGCTACACTCATTCATACTGACCAAGCATGTCAGTTTGGGGGCTGATTTGTAATGCAAGGCCATTAATGGCATACACATCATCCTACAAGCCGTACATTAAATAGATTTAAAAAGTAATTTATAACTTTTACAGAAATGCTTTTTTCAAAAAAGAAAAAAAGGGAAAAAAATATTTTGCCTCTTCTTTCTCCAGGCGAGGAACATGCTATCGTGTGTATGTATTTGTTCCTCATTTTCAACAAACTAATTCATAACCCAAGACTCTACCTTCAGGCAGGAAACCCGCTGCAAATTAAAACAAAAAAAAAGTTACAAAAATTATAATCTTTTATCATATTTATATTGATTCAATTCCTCCAGCATTTTATATATCACTTTGAGATGAATATTGGGACCTCTTCAAGCACTCTCACACCGCAAACTCTGTGCTCTTGAATTCAGTGTCCGCTTTCCCCATATTTGAATTTCTCACAGCTGGCCAGTTTCTCCTCTACTGCTCATTAGTCCATAGTTATGATTAAATAAAAAGTTTGATCAATTTTCCTTTGGTGATCGTGGTGGCACGTACTGTTCCTTGCCAACACGCCGAGGCGCTCCCTGAGGAGAAGACCTACGTCCACATTGGCGCCTCTGTTCCCTGATTTTTCCTGCGGCTCCCTTGGGAGGCCCGTTGCCCCTGAAGACCGCAAAGTCCTTAACCCGTCCTTCAGGTTTTTCGCACGCCTTCTCTCCAGCTCTTTCATGGGTGCCGTTTTCTTCTGTTTTGGCAGGAGAGGTTACATTGGTACGCAGCTCCCTAAGCGGCTGAACAGGAACTGGAGCCATCTCTTTTGGGGGTTTCTGGCAGACTTCAGCGTAGCTGAGCTTCCGGGGTTGCTTTGGGTGTCAAAGAGAAAGGTTTTAGTGTGCCAGAATACAAAAGGACAGCATGCTGGAGAGCATTTTAAAATAAAAACCAAGTACAGTGGTACCTTGGGTTAAGTACTTAATTCGTTCTGGAGGCCCGTTCTTAACCTGAACCTGTTCTTAACCTGAACCACCACTTTAGCTAATGGGGCCTCCTGCTGCCACCGCATCGCCAGAGCACGATTTCTGTTCTCATCCTGAAGCAAAGTTCTTAACCTGAGGTAATATTTCTGGGTTAGCGGAGTCTGTAACCTGAAGCGTATGTAACCCGAGGTACCACTGTAGTTTCTCTTCAGTCAATGCAAAAGTTTATTTTATTATTTTTTTCAACAGCCCCCTCCATCCGAACACAAACCTTCACTGCAAATACTGGGGTGAAATTCCCACATTCCCCAAGGCTTGGAGGCGTTTATTAAAGTCATTGAAAGCAGACACCCTTACCTGTACTGTCACAGTAGGCATCGTGTTCGTACTGGTTGTAGATGAAGTGGCGTTTGTCCTAGGTGATTTTACAGTACTGAGGGGGCACACAGGTGAAGGTGGCGAAGTCTGGCTTGCAACCTCTTTCTGCGCTTGGACCTCTTCCAACTTATCTGGTTGAGTGGCACTGGTAAATCCAATGAGAGTTTGATATTACACCTTGCACAGGAACTAGCTGGGCTTCTTGAAAATGATTTCTTGCATCCAAAGCAATCATTTTCCAGGTATGGGAACATATCTAAAGGCAGGGGGCACAGATTCCATATGCTCCCTTCCCTGTGTGCATGTTGAACGCATCATCACACACAATGCCAGCCCACTCCCACACAATTAATCATAACATCATAGGTCCTGCTCCTTTTTTGTTCTGTTATGCACTAGTCGTATGAGCAACACACTTTTTTCATTGTTTTTATATTCATTTGTCTGACAAACATTAAAATACAATAGCCCAGTTTGCATGGAATGTAAAGCCAAATAAATGGCTTGGCACAAAACAAGCCAATATGTGGGTGGGCCACAAATATGTGGGTGTAGCCACCGCTCTCCTCCCCTGGTCTGGCAGTGCTACCCAGGACTAAGCTATGGTTTGGTTTAGTATTAGGTCTAAAATCAGGCTGGTGATTTGTCTGACTTCAAACCCCAAGCTGTAGGCAAAGGCTTGTTTCTTGGGTTTACCACTTGTGGCTTTTCTAGGGGAAACAAACTACGAGCCCAGATTCAGACGTAACACTAAGCAAACCACGGATTCTCCTTTGTTAACAGAGCAAAACCAGAAGTGTGCTATGGTCTCAATCTTCACTGCAGAAGCTCATCAGCACAAAGTCATTGTCGGCTTAGAATTATGTTTGAACTGGCTCCAAGTGCAACCATGTTCCTCCATTTAATCTGCTTGCTCTTAAGACTCACAAGTGAGCTCTTAGGAATTGTTTACATATTTTAAGGATATTCAGTACAGTGGTACCCCGCAAGACGAACGCCTCGCAAGACGGAAAACCCGCTAGACGAAAGGGTTTTCCGTTTTGGAGGCGCTTCGCAAAACGAATTTCCCTATGGGCTTGCTTCGCAAGACGACAGCCCATAGGGAAATCTCCGGGACAGCGGGGAAGCGCAGCGCGTCTTCCCCACTGTCCTCGGACCTCCCCCCGCCCGGCATCGGAACGAAGCTCCGATGCCGGGCGGGGGGGGGGGAACCCCTCCTCCCCCCCCGCCCGGCATCGGAACGAAGCTCCGATGCCGGGCGGGGGGGGGGGAACGCCTCCTCCCGCCGCCCAGCTTCGGATGGCTTTCCTGAAGACTTGGGGTGGGAGGAGGGTTTTCCTTCCCACCGCCAACATTCAGAATGCTGTTCTGAATGTTGGCGGTGCGGAGGAAAAACCCTCCTCCCACGCAAGCCCCGGGAACAGAGGGAAAGCGCTGCACGCCTTCCCCTCTGTTCCCGTACCTGTCCTGAAGGCTTGCGGTGGGGAGAAAAGCCCTTCTCCGCACTGCCAGCCTGGCAAGCGGTTTCCCTAGGAACGCATTAATTGATTTTCAATGCATTCCTATGGGAAACCGTGCTTCGCAAGACGAAAAACTCGCAAGAAGAAAAAACTTGCGGAACCAATTAATTTCGTCTTGCGAGGCACCACTGTATAACCAGATATGGGGACCCAGATTACTGCACAGTACCTTTTAAAACAGAATCATCTGTTACCAGGCATCTGAGGAGATAGGCAGCACCATGAACTAGTTCTTACAAACATGAAGAGTACCCAAAGCATTAATCAGTTAAAGGAAAAAGGGCAGGGCATTCTGAGTATAGCTGCAACTTTCACCCATACTATTATCGATATTTGCTGTTGTCTTTTGTTTAACTAGCTGCCCTGTAATTTGCTTCCCCCCATGGTTTTCTTTTTATTGGTTGCATGTCACTTTGAACAGCCTGCTGGCAGAAAATGCCTCTAGTACTAAAACAAACATAAATATATTTGCCCTTCCCTTTCAATGCAGCTACATAGTTCCAGGTGCAACTTAAAACTAACACTTGTCTCCTTACCTTAATCCAGGAACATCAATCTCACAGGGAGAACTGGCACTCATGACAGGCTGAACAGTACTCTGGCCCTGCTCTTCCTGAGTAGATGTTATACAATCGACTGGCAACTCTTTGTTTTCCTAGAGGAAGCAAAAGAAACGATGTTTTCAACAATGCAGACTAAGGTAACAACTCACATGAGTCACAGCCACAAACCAGGGGCACACAAACATTTTAAAATAGGAATGTCATTCAATCAAGCCCGCAGAGTACATACATTAAAATGCATCCTTTACAAGTTTGTAAAAGCAGCTGCACCTGTCTACTCCAGCACTGCACACACTCAGTCTTGTATTTAAAGCACTAGCCTCGTAGCCACAGTGGCCACAAACTGCATGCAGGTGAGGGAATTGGCAGAGGAGGGATGGAGCTCTCAGTCCCTCCTATGCTCAAAGAATAGAAAACTAGATATGCCCTCAGAGGAGGCAAGCCATTTCCATACTCAGTACAAACCTAGAGCAAGCTACTGGGGGAGGGGGGCAGATCTCTTCACAGGACCAGTTACAGGTCTGATGGGGCCTTCAGCAAACTTGTATCTAATGGGTCTCCAATACTTGTCACTGGGCCCTGTGGCAGGCTTAGCTGATAGCAGTGGCAGGCTCCAAAGCGATGTTACATAGGGGCATGGTGGGAAATTTAAATGGTGGCTATACTCAGGTACCTAGCACTGATTCAGTATAAAAAATAAAGGCAGGCCCAGGGCAAACATCACTGGTGACACCTTCCAGGGCACTGGCCTCCTGACCTTCACTCTCCTTCCCTCTTTTGTGAGCCCCTAAGCAGGCAACTAAACATTTTGCAGGCTACTAACCTGTATGGGCTTATTTACAAGGGTGACTGAAATAATCCTGGCTCAGATTTCTCACCCAGACATTCAGCCCCATTAGATGTAGTGCTCCTGTATGGACCCCTTGGAGCAAGACAAGGTAATGCACTGTGTAGCAAGCATTCCAAGACAGGGGTGCATTTGTTTTATTATCCGTCACAGGATTTGGGGCCGGACTGGTGGGAGGCAGCCACTTCTCGCTCTCTTCTAACAATCTGTGCCCTTGATTAGGACTAGACTCACTCTAACCTCCCCTTCTTGCTCTGAGATTAGGTCAAACACTGAGATTAGGTACCTTTTCTTTGCTTATTCCTTTAACAACGTCCGACATCCTACTCTCTAAGACTGGGTCCCCTTGTGTTTTTATCATGCTGCCAGGCAATGGAGGGAAATTCGAGGCTAGCAAGTCAAACTTTGGTGTCACAGTCTTAGTTTCAGCTGAAGGCGGAGGCCGCTAAAAAAGAAGATAACATGTTAATATACGGTGAAGGAGTAACATACTATGCCCCACCCAATCAATATTCAATCCAGAGGAGAAATTGAGTAACACACTTCTTCCCTCCATCCAGATACCTTTGCAAGCCATATTCATGCAATACAGTGAACGGGTTCACACGCAATGCTAAATCAGACTGCGGCTTTCAATGAAAGCATGAGCAAGTAGATTCCTGGATAGAAGATTGCAGTCGTGCTGCTGCTGCACTGCTGTGAGCTATGCCATGATTTGCCTTAGCATGCCATCCACACCCAGGCTCATCATTTGCATCTTCCAGTAAGCCTAAGAACAAACTGTGGTTACACAGCTTGTGGTTTGTCTGGAGACAAACCACAGGCCTGGGTCCAGACGATATGCTAAACCAAGCAAGCCACGACTTCACGCACAGCAATCGCAGGACCAAAGGAGAAGCAAAAAGCAGCCACAACATCCTCTTCAGAAGCCCCAAGTGCTTGTATTTAGGTATCGCTGTGATCCATATCGGTGAGAAAATATCCAAGTACTATTTCAAGAAAATATATTCAATGGAAATTGAGAGCAGTATGACTGTGAAATCTAATTCCATTACGTGCAATACAGGTGGGAATGAAGAGAAGGGTCACTGTTTGGGCAGAAGGGACGAATGATCCAAGCCACTATTTTGGAAATGACAGAACCTCTTTTGGCACATGAAGGGCCATCACAGGGGCTGTTTTACAGTACAGTGCTACCTCTGGATACAAACAAGATCCCTTCCGGAGCCCCGTTCACATCCAGAGCAGAACGCAACCCATGTCTGCGCATGCCGCAATTCGCCGCTTCTGTGCATGATGTCATTTTGACCGTCTGTGCATGCGCAAGCGGCGAAACCCAGAAGTACCACGTTCTGTTACTTCCAGGTCGCCACAGAGCGCAACCCGAAAACGCTCAACCTGAAGCAACTTCAACCCGAGGTATGACTGTACAAATATTCCTTTTAGTAAGCCCAAAACCTTACCACAAGTCTGTCATCTTCCCGCCTTCTCCGACCTCTGAAAATGTTTCTCCTGTAAATAAGCAAAGGGAAGCTTCCATGAACTTTCTAACTATTTTAAAAGCTGCTAAAACTGTCAACAGCTTATTGATATGATTAAATGCCCACCCATCTTTTATTCCCTGTGTTTTATTGGAGTTTGCCTGGTTTTGTGGACACCCTAGAGCTGGCAGAGAGAAGGTTCCTTCAGAGAATTAATAGTAATATCTTTCCAGCACCAGTGTTAATATTGTGGTGGTTTTGGGGACTACTTTAGCTCAAAGTTTATCTCTGATGTGTGAGAGGGGGTATTTTCCTTTCTTATTATTCACTTTTAGTCTGCTACTGATTTTGAATTTTAAATTTAAGAACAGCATTTATATGGATTTCATTTGTTTGTAGAACTTTGTTTTAAGAGTAGCTTTGAGACTTTACTGTAGCAAAATAGTCCCAGGTTCAAATGCTGACAAAATAGAGCACTGGATGCGCTGAGAAAGACCCCTGCCTGACAACAGCTACTGCCTGTCAACACAGACATCCTTGGCTAGATAGACCAACGATCTAGCTCATTATAACGCAGCTTTATATAGCTGGCAGAAACCTTAAAGCACACCTGTAAATGATGTATTCCTTACCTGCCTCGGCTCATGCCATAATCACCATTTTGCTCTATCTGTGTAACAGAAGAATCCTTCGGTGAATAGCTTTGATCTTGGTGTCCTGACAATGAGTTTGCTTGCCGTTCCGTTTGGAAGTTCCTTGAGCTGGCTCTGTGCAGTTGTCCATCTCCTATGGACACAGCACTGACTGCGGATGTTACTTCAGCAGAATGTTCAGAACTACTTGACAATCGGAAATGAGGCTTCACGCTGGATATATAAAATACGTGGACATAAATTAACCCAACAGTACAAAAAGGTGCTCCTGTCAACAAACTAAACTGGCCACCAACACATTAAGAACTAAGGAAGCTTAGTAGTATTTTTTCCTAATAACAATACAAATCTGCATTGGCCACCAGCATCACTACTGTGAATTGACAGAATACAATGTTTGAAAGCAAAAACAAGGCTATTTTTTTACTCAGCATGGTTTTTTGTGCATGTCAAGTTGTGTATCTATATAATCACTCTAATCCCTTTTCAGGTTCAGCTCAAAAATCCAACCACTCATTTCCTACCTTCAAACGAGCATGCCCCCATTTCCTTTGTCCTCACCTATTCTGAGATTAAAGTAAGGGTCTCCAGAATTTTTCTTTTTTTGGGTGCAATTAATCATGTTAAAACAGATCATTACTTCCCCTTTTTAAAATAAAAAAACACTCAGTTTCAATATGCATTGACTCCCTGTATGGATGTGGTACCCAGACAACACTAAGCTTACAGCTTGTAAAATAAGGTCCCCAAATGCAATCATCATTATTTTCACGGGGACATTCCCAAGGGAGCTGAAGAAAGCAATGGTGTGTCAGCTCTTAAACAAAACTTCATTAGATCCTTTAGATCTATCCAATTACCACCCAGTTTCAAATCTTCCGTATCTGGGTAAGGTAATTGAGAGATCGGTTGCTGAACAGCTTGGCAGGTTTCTGGAGGAAACATTGGTTTTATATCCATTTCAGTACGTTTTCCGTCCTGGTTTCAGGACCGAAACGGCTCTGGTCGCCCTAACAGATGATCTCCCTAGACAACTGGATCGAGGCGTGTCGGGACTGTTGATTCTTTGAGATTTGTCAGCAGCCTTTGATATGGTCGATCATGATCTTCTGGACAAGCGCCTCGCCGACCTGGGGACACAGGGCACAGCCTGACAATGGCTGTGCTCTTTTATCTCTGGTCGGGGACAGAGGGTGGCACTAGGGTGGGAGATGTCGTCACGCCACTCCTTGGTGTGTGGAGTGCCGCAGGGCGCAATCCTCTCCCCAATGCTTTTTAACATCTTTATGCGCCCCCTTGCCCAGATTGTCTGGAGCTCTGGGCTGGGTTGTCACCAATATACTGATGACACTCAGCTCTATCTGCTGATGGATGGCCACATCAACTCAGCCCCAGACACACTGACCAGATGCTTAAAGGCTGTGGCTGGATGGTTTTGTGGGAGCCGATTGAAACTAAATCCTTCAAAGACAGAGGTCCTCTGGCTGGGTTGGGATGGCATGGGGATGAGGGACCAACTCGCTTCGCTCGCAGGAGCCCAATTAGTGCCAGTGCCTTCTGTTAAGAGTTTGGGTGTAATCCTTGACGCTTCCCTTTCCATGGAGGCGCAGGTTACAACAACAGCTAAGGCGACATTTTTCCATCTTTGCCGCATTAAGCAGTTGGTCCCTTACCTTTCCCACCCTGATCTGGCCACGGTGATCCATGCGATGGTCACCGCCAGGCTTGACTACTGTAATTTGCTCTACATGGGCTGCCCTTGAAACTGTCCTAGAAACTCCAGTGGGTGCAGAATGCTGCAGCGAGGCTCCTCACGGGGTCCCTGCCATGGGAGCATATTCACCCAGTGCTTTACCAGTTGCACTGGCTCCCGGTGGAGTATAGGCTCATGGTTCAAGGTGCTGGTTTTGACCTTTAAAGCCCTTTGTGGCTTAGGGCCCTCCTTTTTTCAGGGCCGCCTCTCCTGGTATGCCCCACAGAGGACCTTAATGTCCATGAATAACCATAGTTTAGAGGTCCTGGGCCCTAAGGAAGTCAGACTATCCTCCACCAGGGCCAGGGCCTTTTCAGTAACGGCTCCAACCTGGTGGAATGCTCTGTCCTATGAGACTAGGGCCGTACAGGATTTAACCTCCTTTCACCGGGCCTGTAAGACAGAGCTTGGCCTTTAATTTGAATTCAGCCTGATATTTTATTTCCCTTCTCTTTACTCCCTCTCCCCTTTTATGATGATTACATGCTCTGGGACCCCACAGCCAATTCTCCCCTGGCCTCTTCACTGGCTCAAGTAGGACTAATTCAGCCAGCTAGCCCTGATGACTATCTAATGTTTATTGGATGGATTTCCCCCAAATTGATTTTTGAACTTTGAATTTTATTATTATTCATGCTTTTATACTGTATTTTATGCTGCTTCTATGTTGTATTACAATTAAGTGTTTTAAATTTGTTGTTAGCTGCCCTGAGCCCAGTTTTCTGAACCGGGAAGGGCGGGGTATAAATAAAAAAAGTTTATAAATTTATTATTTATTATCATGTCCCAATAAAATCACATCTCTGTGAGGAAGGCCCAAGAGGCAAATAACTCCAAGAAATCCTTTGCCACTTGGGGATCAAGGTGCAAGTAGTTTCTTTGAAAACACGCAAATATTTTTTGGGGGTGGTCCTAAATAGACTTACTCAGTATTAGCTGGAAACACTATAAGGTGGGTTTGAGCAGAACACACCCTGCTAAACTATTATGTCTGTTGTGAGTAGAGGGGGTGTACAGCCATCAATTTAGTATCACAGTATTAATAAATCTAATCCTTAATGGAAAAACTCTTCATTGATCCAAACTGTAAACTGATTCAACTTCAAATGTCACAAATGAGTTTGCAAAAGTCTGAAATATATTTAGAAACCAGTTGGTAACTACAACTTCTTTTTGCAGTAACTGGAATCAGCTAATCCATTCATCCCCATTTCAAGAAGGTTATCAAAGTCTTCATAGGACATCAACAAAAACTGCCAAGAGGGTCCAGAATGCTTTAAAACCTAAATGCAGAGACTTCTATAGCTTTTCTTTTGAGAAATGACTCCTTATAGGAAACTGAAGAATTGCAGTGTAGTACAATACAAATCACACTAGTAATAGCCAAATGAACAGTTTACAAATTCCAGAATAATGCTATGACTAAGACACAGTACAATTAAATAGAAATATGAAGCTTTTAAAACCAGGTTTCAAAGTGTGAGCCAGCCCTCAGATCTCATAATCTTAGCTGTCATTGAGAAGGGCACACATTCTTAGCCTAAGCAAGAGAAAGAGAGGTCAAAGAAAGAAAACAGCAGGAGAGAAAAGTATGAGAATATTAAGAGATGCTCAGACTTCGATTGTTAGGCCCATTTTCTCTCATGTGCAATATTTATCATCACAGGGCTGATACTCAGAATCCACATCTCATTCTCGATGCTGCCATAAAATAAAAAATGCACAACCGTCTGATCTGTCAAGAAATATTACTCAAAGGAACATGTATCTCCAAAGCTGTGGTGTGATTTAATCCTACAGGATATTCTCAAAGATTAGAAATATTTTGTTCAGCTGGGGGGGAGGGGCGCGGCATAGTTAAGGCAGGCCAAGATATTTGTTTCCCTAAAATGTATGCCCACTGACAAAAATACTTTTGTAAGGAGAAAATCATTTTCCAATGTGGTTAGATAGTTTCGTAAGGCTCTGAAACCAAGCTTTAAAAGCTTACTATATAGTCATGTAATAATATTAAAACAGCTGGAAAAGACAGATACACATTCATATTGCCTAAACCAGAACATCTTCTGGTTTAGATTAAAAACATAAGACGCTGAAACTTTCTAGTCAATCTCAAAGCTATGGCAACTGTAAATTAGAATCATAGAATCATAGAGTTGGAATAGACCACAAGGGCCATCGAGTCCAACCCCCTGCCAAGCAGGAAACACCAGTTAGGATATGAAAGAGAAATTAGGATATGAAAGATATTGATAATCACAAAGAGGACCTCTCAGCATCTTCTACATTTCCTCCAGCTTTTCACTTAGTACAAGCAATTCCACAGAAAGTAGGTTCCACATGCTGGTGGCATCTAAAACTCAGTCCATACCAAAATGTCTCAGGCTGTCTTACTAAAGGCTTTAGAAAGCCAAGTGTCTGCACAAACCAACTTTTATTGAGTTTCGGTTAAAATTAAAACACCAGTAGCACAGGTCCCGTTGTTGCTGAAATTACTGTATCATAGTCCAACTTCTGTTAGTGATACTGTCTGACGACCCTGAACTTTGGCCTCCCCAAATATGTACAAAGGCTGTTTGCAAACGAAATCTCACAGAAAGCAATGACTGTGTTAACCTAGCACACTATCATTTTCAGTAATTACGTGTTGCTCCCATTTACTGGATTTTTTCTTCTTTTATGAATGAGCATATCTACACTCAAATCTTTACAGCTGTATCAGAACAGAGTCTAATTTGGTAAATGAATTACAGAGGTGGAGACAATATGTCGGTTATAACAGAAGTAGCTTGAAATGAACTGGTCATTGAGATGTCGTACTGTACAACTGCACTACGCCTTCCTCCACTGCACACCCAACTGCAGAGAGCATTCCTTTAAGTGTGTTACTGATAACACTTCAATACAACAGAAGAATGAGCCTGCAATGCAGGGGTGGGGAACCTCTGGCTCACAGGCAAATTTTGGCCTGAAAGGGGTCAAATTGGCCCACATAGCCTGTTCCCCCAAACCACATCCACATGCCCATCAGCTGATGCCACTGATAAGTATTAAATTCTGCATTGGCTGTGCACCTAAGGCAGCAGGATTTAATCACTGCTAAACAGTGGGGGTTAAATTCTGCTTAGTTCAAACAGGAGTGGACAAGGGTATCTGAAAGTTCCCTACCTTCTCCCTGCTGCTGGTCTCACACCTTGTGGAGCTGCTGTGAAAGCAGCTTCTCCTGAGCACAGCAAGCATGGTAAAAATCTGTGGTTTCTTCCTCCCTTCACAACCCGTCATTGCCTTCAGTACAGGGGTGGAGACGTGCTTGTAGCCAAGAAGCAGTAAGTGTCCCATGGCCCATGCATATCGCAAGAACAGAAGCAAATCTTATTGCAAACTACACCCAAGACTTAAAACATTTTGAGTGGTGAGCTATAGCAAATATAAATTTATGAAGCTGTTTCCTAGCTAATCCTAGGAACAGTGGAAGCAAATTCTAGCTTGGAATTGAAAGTTCTCTGAACCGGAATCTGTCTCCGAATGGCTGAACAGACAGAAGAGAGAAAGCTGCATTGATCAAAAGAATGGCTAACAAGACAGACGCAGTCATAGGTCTCCCAAAAAGGGTGTGGCCAGTTTTCTTACCGGTTTCTATGGAATGGGCGAGCTATACTTAATCCAGCAGCATTTGTCTTGTACGATCCTGGTGAATTGAAGCCATTCACAAATCCACCGTTAGGAAATGGAGCCTGCAGCAGACACAAAGTATATATCAAGAGGCAGCATAGAGGACTCATCCCACTGTAAACAAAGGTTCTTTAACTAGAAAACTGAGGACCACAACAGTATACTCAAAACCAAGTTAAGTATGCTGCCCTACCTCCCCATTTCCACCAACTGTATACATTTCCCCTTTTACCAGAATACTTAGCTGTGGGGTGAGGTAATGCTATACCGAGTGGAGATATTCTCCTTAGAGTATGTAAAGGCTAGAAAGTCAGGGCTCACATAAGAAGGCAGGAAAATGGGGACAAGATATGTTAGCTCAAGCAAGGAGAGAAGGAGAGAACCAATGTGTGGTTTCTCTATATTAACAGCAAGAATTCCCAGAGTTTCAAAGACAGGGCTTGCTGAGGATAATCTTGCATAGCAGGGCTTCTTCAACATCTCTCCAAAACCCATACCCCGGTGGCTGTAGGTGTGAATTTCTGCAGTGATTATCTATCACTAGTTTAAAATTAAAAGGTCTGTGTGTAGAGGCCTTGAATCCTCAGTAGCTTATTTCCAGAGCGACTAGTAGAATGCTGAACATTATTAAACCCACTAATTGTAGTTCATAGCTAGAGAAGGCTCAAATTTATTACTGTTATTCCATTGCAGAATCTCATGGTTTTTCAAGCAGGCCTTTAAAACCACTCAGTAATTTTGAGTAAGACAGTTTATCTGTATTTAGTACTGAAAATGCTTAAATACTATTTTTAAAAATACTCAGGTGGTATTTAATGACATAACAGTGTTCTTCTGAAGCCACCAAAGATAAACCCAGGTGACTCACACATGAGACTTAAGCATAAGCTTACCAGTGGTGTTTCAAAATAAGGTGCAGGGTTTGGAGACCATGTCTGAGGCACAATACTGTAGATGGAGTACTGCTGAGGACTATATACAGGCTGCATAAACAGTGGTGAGGCAAACTGTGCTTGTGTTTGAACAGGTTGAACATACACACTGGAATCCACTACCCGGTAACCATTCTTGGCAAAAAATGTGTTGATGGCTTTTATCCTGGCCTGCAAAAGGAAGATGAAACCACAGCACATTTACTATACATGGTGACAAGGCCATTAAAAGGTCTGTATCAGAGTAAAAGAAAAGAGGATGCCACAATTATGTGTACTACTTCCTTCATCTATCAGGTTAGCCTGCAGAACTAGCTTTTACAAATTGCTAAGAATGCACTTTCAACAAAGTTTACAATTTGGTTTGCTTCTGGGATGAAGTTCTATATTCCAAATACCCAATATAAGCCTTCCTTCCAAAATGTCATGTCACAACAATTAAAACTGACTATTTAATCTAACACTGTCATTCAATATTATTGAGACAGATCTGCTTAGTAGGTATGCTAGCAAGAGCAAGCAGTTCCACTAATGCTGGAATGAGGAGCATGATTGACCAGGATTAGCATGATTCACCAGAAGGTGGGATTGTGCACCTGTCAAAATGCTCTTTGCAGCTTTGCAAAGCACCACTTGAAGCAGACTCTCCCCCACATCAAAGATGTGCTACCCTCTCGTCTCCCACTTTCATGGTTTGCTTTGGCCATAGTTTAATGTTGTTCGGTTCGGTTGGCACTATGAATAAGACTAAAAAGTGCCTCAAAACCATGTCCGCAATGCAATCCTGATTAGACTTAACTGTAGTCAACTCCAGGAATGCTAACCATGCTTGAAACCAGGGGTGGGGAACCTCTGTTCAAGCCATAACCACTTGCCCTACACCTGACCATCATATACAATGTCATGTATGCAGCAAGTAGTTGTGACTTGGCCCAAAGTGGGCTGCAGGCACAGACAATCAAAGGTGCCTGCAAAGCCTTCTGCAAGACACTTTGAAGGCCTGGCTATCAGCTGATCGAAGCCCTGACAAAGTGCAGCACACAGCTCTCCGCAAGCAGTGACAATCAGCTGACTGTTGTCCCCTGAAGAGAGCCTACAAAAAACAACAAGCAGCTGGGATCAGCTGCACTAGGAAGTTCCCCATCAGTCCCATCCCAATGTTAAAAGTTGGCCCTCTTGGTTGTGGGAGGCGGGTGAGTGGAGACGAGAGAAAGATCAGGATCCCGCTGGTTCCTGACCCTTGCTTTAAACCATGATTAAAATAAACCAATTTGGAGAGAAACATTACACCTACACCAAACTGGTATTAAAGCCACAGTGCTCAACCAATCATTTAAATACTGAAATACAGTGGCAAGACGAAAGAGTTTTCCGTTTTTTGAGTCGTTCCGCAAGACGAATTTCCCTATGGGCTTGCTTCGCAAGACGAAACGTCTTGCGAGTTCTTGCGAGTTTGTTTCCTTTTTCTTAAAGCCGCTAAGCCGTTAATAGCCGCTAAGCCGCTAATAGCCGTGCTTCGCAAGACGAAAAAACCGCAAGACGAAGAGACTCACGGAATGGATTAATTTCGTCTTGCGAGGCACCACTATATAACTTAAGATCCGAGAATACTTGAGGCAACTTACCATTATTGGCTTGCCCTGAAAGGTTTTAACTTCTTCCCGTAAATATTTAAATGCCTGTACAGATATAAAAACATTCACTGAGACTCGCTTTGATAGAATTACACTTCAGAGATATTGGAAAGCTTATGGAACTATCTGCATAAATACAAACTGAAATAAAAAGAAAGAAAAACAATCTGGCTCCTTTTACGGAGGTTACTTTAGGAACAGTTAAGAGCTTTGCCACATAAAGTGTTAAATTAAAGCTGGGGTGGCCACTCTGGTGGCAGTCCTCCAAACCTTTGCCTCTAGCCCTCAGAACTCTTCCACACAATCTTCACTAGCCTGTGTGCTTTTGCCAGGCTGGAATGTGTCCTGGACCTCCTGATAATGCCTCTTATTTGCTTTGATGAAGGACAGAGTGTGAGAGTGTGTCTAGAAACCAGCCTACTCTACAATGGTTGCATTTGATTTGTTGCTCCGCCCTCCTTTGCTGCCACTCACCATTGGCAAGTGGCCTCAATAAAGTTGTCTGGAAGGTAATGTGCCTCTTGAGCTGAAAGGGTTTCCTACCCATGTCAAAGCAGCAAATACACCCCTGGATCAGCTGGGATATGCCCATTCTGCTATGCCACCCACACCCCTCAGGTAACGGAGGCAACGTTAATCAGTTGTGTGTTCTTAGCTGCCTTCAGTCTTTTAAAGTTGTCTCCCCACTTCTCAACTTCTGGCTGCGTTTACATGATTGCTTTGAGATACATAGGTTTATAACTGTCTTGGCTGCCCTCACCCACCAGGAGAGGACAGAATATAATAGCAGTGTAAAATGCTGGCCACCACATGATTTTCTTACCTGCTGTGCATCAGTGTCTGACTGGAATGTAACGTACCAGTTGTTATTGTGAGCAAATTCACAACTTATCACTTTGGGGCAGCTTTCATTTTTAAACAGTGCCTTTACCTCCTGAAGGGGGGAAAAAAAGACTATTTCAATAAATTACAATTGCTGTATAGGTTTTTGTGACATATTATCAACTGGGGCATTGTGCCATCTAAAGAGAGTGAATTAATATATATGCAGTACTATGTTTATCTTTATTTTTAAATATTTTCAATTGCTACTGGAGTACAAAATGCTTAAGTTCAGTGAAGCACTGCTACCTACATTAGCAATGACCTGTACTCCGCTTACATAAATGTGGAACAGTGCATTTAGCAATCACAATAAGAAACATTACTTTACTTCAACCTCCAAACAAGATTGCTAACAATCTGTAAAGCCACCATGTGATCTCCTAAGTCAAATAGGCTTCCTGCAAAACAAAGCAACCTTGTTCCAAAACAAATATCCATATCCACAGCTATTGTGAACTAATATTTCACAACTAAAAAAATCAACTTCTCAATTTTTTAAAATGCCATTGTTAAGGTGAATTTAGTATAGGTATGGCAAATGCTACTCAGTTATGCTTTACAAAAGCGGAAATGATCGCTACCAAATATTCCTAATCTCCCCGATAGCTTGGAGGGAGTTATTGCGATTAACCAAGAATAAATGCCTTAGAGAGTATTGCCTTACTACAATGCACATCATTCTAAGTTCTCAATGGGAAAAGGAAAGCTTTCTGCAGGATTGACATCTTAAAATATCTTTATTCCTGAGAGGTGATTGGCTGCTGTGGGTGGAACTCAACGTAGTGCTAAGGAGATCTTTCCATCAGGACAAGCATTTCTGTTTGCCCAACAGAACAATCTCCTCACACACTCCTCACACCTCACAGAATGGATTTGAAGGTGGCGCAAGGGGAGGAGAGGGGAAAACCCCACTGTGCTACCATGAGCCCTTGTGCTGACTTCTGCAAGTGCACCAAGCCAGCTGAATCTGGCCCTTTCTATCCAGATGAGTTTCCCTGCAGAATGGTACTTTTCCCCAACTTGTTGTATCAATGGAATGCTTGAATGTTTTCTTACCTCTACAGGTGTTGTTTCAGGAATCTCGCGGAGAATAATAATGCATCGTTTGTGGTTTGGCCTAACTTTTTCTCCTCGTTCATCCACTTGGACTATAGGAGTAGCTGAATTTAAAAAGAAGTAGTAGCTAAAGAATAGTTTTTAAACTGCCAGAAACAGATACCACACAACAAGACCCTAAGAACGACATACATGAACCCTTTCGCCCAATTTTCAACTTAAATCCTGAAATGGGTAACTCAATTCACTTGATTCTCAGTGCCCACAAGCTCTGCTCATTCTCATGTTAATCTTTCCCCTTTTTGGTAAAGAAGTTTCAACCAGAGGAAGTAGAAACCAAAGTAGGAATTACTCCAGAAAAACCCACTGCAACAAATCTATGGGCAACATCCAGTGACGTTCTCACTTCCATAATGCACTTATGCCACGGGACTTGCAATTTTCCTTCACCTCTCACCAGCCTCCATAACATGAAAAACTGCTCAAGGCCCTTCAGACCTCTGAGGAAAGAAAGGTTAACATGAGAATGAGCCCCACTGCAGGACACACTCACTGAAGCTACATTGAATCTCACCCTGGGGCATGAAAGGGGAAGGTAATTATTTCCCTTCAGTTTCACATAGCTCAAACATAATAGGTTTATGTACAGGAAGGGCACCAAAGCAGTCCCAAATAAAACAGTGCAGCTTCACTTTAAGGGAGTGGAATGCAGTTAAAAACAGCAACAAGTGCCTTCGGTGCAGACATATGTTTCTCAGATACAGAAATGCACCTATTTATCCAGGGGTAAATGCATCTAAAAATACAGCTACGAAAAGAGTTTGACATACATCTTAGTACTTCCACAATTAGATCCATATTAGTTGTCAGTTTCTTAATTCCTTCCATGTTGGCGATTGTCCATATTGGAATAAATTGATCACTGTCCATTTGAGACATCAAGTAAAGATCCTTGGATAGATTCTCACTAGAAATATATAAATAAATAAATAAATAAGCATCTTTGTAAAATTATACCCAGAAATCAGGGTGGCTTATAGGGACAGTTTTATCAAACACTTCAAAACAGTAAGAAAAAATAGAAACTTTTAAAGATACAATGTTTTTGTATAGGACTATACTGTACACATCCATGTAACAGAGATATACCAAGATCACAGGATGGAATCATACACATCATGAAAGCAGCAACATAACATCCTTTTACCAATTTGTTCTAAATATTGATACAGTATTACCAATACATGTTGCCTATTACTACAAATAGACATCTGCCTTATGGTTTTGGCCTGGTTAGTGAATGCTGAACTGTCAGGAGCAGCTATCTACTGATCTATAGACATTTATATCCGACCTACTTCACCCTTGGGCAGTTCACAGTATCAATAAAAAATACAAAACAACCGTAAGTTGCATCCAGCAAAGATGTCCTGTTATTCCAAGGATGTCCAGCTCCTCACTGGACTTCCTCTCCCCTCTGCCCTTGGGCCCTCCCACGCCACCCCTCAAAATCTGTTCCTAGGTTTCCCCAACCTTCTGGGGCATATCTTGGGGGAGCAGGGGGCACGTGGCGAGAGAAGGAAAGATGCAGGTTCATTGCACAGACAGAGGTCCTTGCTCTAATAGGAGGACTTTGCTGGATGCAACCCTGAAGTACAGTGGTGCCTCACAAGACGAAATTAATTTGTTCCGCAAGTTTTGCCGTCTAGCGAATTTTTTGTCTTGCGAAGCACGGTTTTAACGGTTTAACAAAGTCGCAAGACGTTTTCGTCTTGCGAAGCAAGCCCATAGGGAAATTCGTCTTGCGAGGCAAATCGAAAACGGAAAAACATTTCGTCTAGCGAGTTTTTTGTCTTGCGAGGCATTCGTCTTGCGAGGTACCACTGTAGTAGAAAACTAGGCGAGCACAAAAACTAGCAAAAAAAACTATCAGGGAGCAATATAAAATCGCTACTAAAACCCAAAGGAGAAAGGAAAACATTTCAACAAGCAAACAAAAACTTAAAAAGTGACTTGCATTTCTTTTTTACAGTAAGAATTTCAGAATCTTGACTGGGTCAGGAGGCACAATGCCAACCTCGTTCTGTCACAATAGCATTGTGCCAAATATTAACAGGAGGATTCAAGAGGAAACCTTTGGCTTTTTTTTTTTTTTTTAACTGACCACTTACATAAGTCCTTAAAGCAAAGGTAAACTGCCCTCCAGTTACTGTTGGACTCCATTGCTGGCTGGAGCCAATGGAAGTTGCACTCCCACAAACAAATGGGGTACACCATGGCAAGAGCCCATATCTAGCCCTAGTTACATTTACCAATACATTAGGAGTTCAATACCGTGAGAAACAGAACTCCAATTGTTTCTTCAAACATTCTTTCAAGTCTTCCGGAGAAATGACGGGGCTGCCTTCATCTGAAAAAAATGTATTCGAGAGTGAATTACTAATATTTTTTCTTTTAAAAAAACCAAACAAAACAAAAAACAAAACACCCAAAGTACAGAGGAGGGGGGCATAAGTGCAGGTTTAAGAACTGCCATCCTTCTTATCTGATATACGATACAAGTTTTGCTTTAAGGTATTGGCTATATTATATCTTGTTACTGAGCTTAGAAATGTACAGTATTCTTGTATATGCTTTTCATTGTATATATGTGTCAGGGGACTGCCATCGGAATAGGGGAGGGAGGCAGGGGGGCGTTTGGGATACAGAGAGCCTCCTACGCTTCTGAGGAGCAATTCCTCTTCCAGCGAGGGCAAAAGCCACACCTCCAATGGAGAAGAGAGGGAAGGAGCCAGCCAAGGTTGTAAAGGGCTCAAAGATGCTGCTAAGAGCCCCAGCGCCTCACCTAGGCGGGCTGGCCAGGAGGAACGCATGCCACTTCCGTCGCCCAGCTCACACAGAGGGGTGAAACGCAAAGAGGGGAGGCAGAGATTTGGGGTGTCTAAGTTCTTACGTTGGGGGGAAAGCCAGAAGAGGCCACTCCCAGATTCTGCAAGTGACTAAGACAGACATGAAACTTGTGTATCTGCACTGTAAATAATTTGCACAATAAAACCTGTAAAAGACAGGTCGGAGTCCTGCCTGGTTACTCACCAGCAACCACCACACAGCATCTGACAATATGTTTTTACCATTATGTTGCACATAGCTCTAGGTCAGAAGTGATAAACTGGCAGATCATTATCTTCCCAACCTCCTGTGTGGCAGGCCACCCACTGAATAACTAGGAATCAGGTGAAATCAAATGTGTGGACCAAGGTACAGTCCACAAAGCACCAAATGTCATGACCTGCCCCACACCTGACACCATATAATGGAAGCTGGGCATGGCTTGGCTAGAGGTACCCCAGCACTGCAACAGGTACTTTTAGTAGAACAAAAAAATATAAATTTATTGTTATTAAGTGGTTTTATTACGATGATCTAGCACATGGGAAAATCCATTCTGATATTTCTGCTCTAAACAGAAATTCCTGGATTGCTTTATTAATGACACAATCAGTTTATAGCTCCTCCGCACCTCAGCTAGCAGAAACATTTCAAAGTTTATACTGGACTTATGAAGTCAGGCCTTCTAACCCACAAAATATTTTACTATTTCACCTACCCTAAACATGTCCATTTAAGTCACTTGTGACACAACCAGATAAATAGGGATGATGAGTGCAAAAACAACCGCTTTCTGGTTTAGAAAAAAATCACTGCCTGATTGACCAGGCACCATGGTTTAAAAGCTGGCATAAAATTAAGAGTTTCTTTTCATTTCAAGTTAACATGAATATTGTAACTGAGGAAAGGTAGCTATTAGTAGCCTCACAATAGAGACGTGTTAGAGGCCTATGGATGCCAAGCTATGGTTAATCTGAGTCCAACTGTGAGTTCAAACTGATTCTGGTCTCAGCTCATTCAACTTTTAAATGATATAAAGGAGACTGCCTGGAAAGGTATAAGACCATTATGACACAAAGGAAGGTGCAAAACATACAGTAATTTGTGGCACATCTTTACCCTGAAGAAGTTGAGAAAACATCCAACTATTTTACTATGAGGGTGAAAACTGCCATCTTGGGATTTGATAAGTCAATTTTCTTTTTGGGTAGTTTCAAAGATGCAGAACTCCCATCTTTTCCCCCATCCCAGTCTGTGAAAAGAAACAGTGCCCTGAATATATGCATGATGCCTGCTCCTTGTTATTACACGTTACATACAGCACAGACATCTCATGGGAAGGAAAAGTATACATGGAGCATCAGTTCCTTCCCAGTCAGAACTTAATGTCCTGAGAATTAATCCCTACCACCCCTCATTTGAAGTATTACACACTGCCAGGTACACAAAGGAAAGTTCATGGCCACACCTGAATGAAGGAACTGGTTTATATGTGCTTCATTCAAAATGCAGTGTCATTTATGGTAGCAAATTTTACTGCAGTGTGACTATATTGCCTAAGGACTGTAAGCAACGGGGGGGGGGGCACCATCTTCATAAGGATTTACTATGTAAAAAAAATACTAGTGTCAGCTGTATATGTCTATAAACATGATCTTTCAAATTCAATCCAAGAAGAGGAGTCAATACTTTCTGAAGACACTAGGCAAGTCTACAAGGTCACTGACAAAGACTATAACATTGCATGACACTCTTAGAAAGGTTGTTTTATTTTCCCCTGAAACAGTACATCACCTGTTGCTTCCCTTCCAGGCTCCCTGAAGCTTTCTCCTAAGTGCCACTGTCAGTAGTTCTTTGATCTCACTCTCAGAATATACCCCACTGTACTACCTCTACACGTTGTCTTCCAAGCTGCTCTTTCACAACCCTACTGGAAGTTTTAAAAGTCATACAAAACCTGAGGGTTCTATAAATTCAAGGGATTGTCAGACCATCCTGCATCTTTAACGACAAGCACGTGTGTGCATTGTGTGGAAGGAAACAAATAAACCATGTCACTATTCTAAATCTGAGTTTTGCTGATAATCCCCATGCAGTACACATGAATGGACTTTAACACAGAATACATGTAATGGATATTGCTGATGCAAGCGGTAAAACATACAATTTGAATATCCAGAAAAACAGGGAGGTACCTATATTTAGGGGCTATCGCAAAGTAGACTGGACGCTTACCAGAAACATCATAGAGTTGGTATCCAAGCTCTTCATGTGTCAAGACCATTCCATTAGCCGCGGATTCCTCAACACCTGAGCTGTTTGACGTTTCACAAGATGAATACATTGTGTCATACCGCTTAGCACCATCATCTGCAACCTCAGCATTACCTGGCACAAGTACAAAAGCCATAAATGGGAAAAAAGCTCAGGTTGCAAGCAATGGAAATGCATTTCCTTCCATTCTTATTGTATCCCACTTTTTTAGACATTTCCTTCACAAAGGAGCTTACAAATGTCAACAAAAACAAACTCCTGGCAACCATCAATGTTACCATTACAAACAATGTAGTTTTATACACCTGTACACACATACACTCAGTGTGCAGGGCCTTTTATATATTATTTGCTCCCTTTATCCAGTTTCAGTCAACTTTTGATTAATGGAGAAGGCTGAATTTAGAAGTCCCCCCTTCCCCCGCACACAGACAAATACTAATCGTGGATTCAAAGTACATTATTTAATAAGTAAAAGGTAAAGGTACCCCTGAACGTTAGGTCCAGTTGCGGACAACTCTGGGGTTGCGCACTCATCTTGCTCTATAGGCTGAGGGAGCCAGCGTTCATCAGCAGACAGCTTCTGGGTAATGTGGCCAGCATGACTAAGCCACTTCTGACGAACCAGAGCAGCGCACAGAAACACCGTTTACCTTCCTGCCCTCTACTTACACTTTGATGTGCTTTCGAACTGCTAGGTGGGCAGGAGCTGGGACCGAACAACAGGAGCTCACCCAGTCACGGAGATTCGAACCGCTGACCTTCTGATCGGCAAGCCCTAGGCTCTGTGGTTTAGACCACAGCGCCACCCGCGTCCCTTATTTAATAAGTATTACATGCTTATTTTATATATAAGAACAGCTTTGAACTGCTGCTGAGGTTACAAAACATACTGTACTTAAGTAACTGGTCGAGTTCTTATCTAAGAAGTGATCACAACTGCCAATAGCCAAGATTAAAATAACCAGTTTTAATACTCAACGTGTTTCTGGGAAAGCAGAAAACTGTGTGTGTAACATGCTCATGTGTGTTACAGTGATGTAGAAAATTTTCTAGGTGACATTTTTTATTTCCTAAGTTTCCTATGATTTCCTAGTAACAATGAATGGATGACACCTGCAAATAAATATCAAGCTTTCACTAAGAGAGCTGTTTATAAGGGCAACCCAGGGGAAAATACCAACAGTACTTTCCCTTCAAACGGCTTTCTTTCTAAATGCCCAAGTTCTTGACAGGTTTAAGCAGCAATGTGGGAATTCAGGAAAGGGAGGTAGAAAAGACAAGCACATGGGGTGAAGAATATTAAGGCGAAAGACTGGTTTGTGTGTTGGAGCTGTATGTGCTCCCTCATGCAGCACACGAAGAAAGGAAAAATTTGGAATAGAAAGTCTGGCAAATACAGATTTTGAAGCTGCTAAAGCAAACTCCATAAAGACACCAGTTTTCCCTACCCACCTTCTCTGGTCTATCTGAACTACCTTCCCTAACAAAATGAATTCCTTCGAAGATCTTGTTTGCACCAGAACCCACTGCATTAGCAGGAAACTGAAACCTGAAACAATTGTTCATTGAAGTATGAGTTTAACAGGCAACAGAACAATCAAGCAAAACAAGGTTAACAGCAACCTTGCTTCTCCCTTGAAAACAGCAACTACTTGCAGCAGAGAATCTCCCATAGGTAGCTTTTATTCCAGCAATTCTACATTTCCCTAAACTTCAAATATGCAAGGGATGATGGGCTACATTTCACACTTCTCGCCACCCCCAAGAACTAGAGGCCACACAACTAGAGGCATTGTGACAATTCATATAGACTGCACATGCTTAAAAATCCTAAGAATGTCTACTTACATTTCAAAAAATCTATTTCCACTACAAGTATGTGGGAAAGCACTAAAAGTGGCTGGTGCCATAAGAATTCAGAACCAAGTGAGAAAACTTTACTTCTTAAATGAAAATAATTTTCAAGCTGTGCATAATCCTAAATATCACAATTCTGCCTAGGTTTTCACCATTCTTAAATTGTGTAGGCATTATTTTGCCAATGTGTTTACCACGCACATGATCTAAGAAATAACTCAATCAGCTTAGGTTGTATATGGCCCTCAGCTTTCAAACTTTTTGTTCACAGGGCCACATGTTCACTAAAGTTCAGAAATGATGAAAAAAGCTCAAGGAAAGGGTGAGAAAAGAAAACAAAGGGAACAGAAAAAGGCAAAGTGAGAAAGAGATTCATTTCTGTACATTTAGCAACTTGCTTCCCTCTCAGCGCGATACTTGGGTCATCATTGGGCCTTTGTAACTTTTTAGAAACACTCCCATTCAGGAGTACTAACCATGTGAACATCTTCAATACACTTCCTCACAAATTCACATATATTTCTATCTAAACCAGGGCTGGAGAACCCACGGCTCTCCAGATGCTACTTCCATCATCCCTAACCACTAGTCATGCTGGCTGGGGCTGATGGGAGTTAAAGTCAAACAACATCTGGAGAGCCACATGTTCCCCACTTCTAATCCAAGCAAAACGGCTGCCTCTTCTGAAGCTGAAGTAACGCCTTCTGTTACAGACAACCAGCACCCAGAAGCAGCTACTCTGCTTTCAAGGACAAAAGAACTGGTTGCTTCTTACTGCTGGATTTAGAGTCACACTATAACCACAATCCTAGCTAAGCAAGGGATTAAGCCATTGTTCATATTTAGAAGTATGGTCTTGACATCTTACCCTCTGTACTATTTCCCGGCACAGCTGCTGTTTCTTGCCATGATTGCTCAGTGCCATTAGTTGCTGGTGCAGCTTCAGAGTTTCCTTGCATGCTTTCCTGCCATACTTTTGCATTAGGATTTAAGCTGGCACCTTTCGATGTTACCTGCTGAGAAAACAAAAGATGTGTATTAGCAAATAACAAGACTTAAAAGGTCAGGAATATTTCTTCTGTTAAGCTTTGGAGATCCATCTCCCATTTAAAAAGAAGTGGGCTGTGGCCGTATTACAAACTAGTTAAGAATAGTGTGAAAACTCAGTGGGGCAGATAATGGAGTAATTAGGGGATATAAATTTCCCACAATTTCTAAGCAATTCCATGGGGTGAAGGAACCGAGTGTAACAGTATGGCTTTCTTAGATTCTTGTAAACCGCTGTGAAAATATGCAAGAACCATTCTCCCTGCCCCACAGTCCCTTGGTAAGCAATTTTTATCTCCTACTACCACCGCAATAACTTCTTTGAGCCTGCATGCTGGTATTTACTGCAGTTTGCACCCCCAACCCCCCCCATATGAGGTTTTAGGTTTGATAAATACATTCCTTAGTGAGGGCCAAAACCATGTTCCATTCTACAAGAGGTACCATTAGAATGAAATGTTTCCTGCAGTTTGGACACACTTGTATTTTGGGAACCCATCCCTATAAGGCTAGACCACTGCTAGGCTCTTAAAGCAAGGGTGGGAACCTCCAGCCAGATTTGGCCTGGCACAGACCCCAATGTGTCCTCCAACACCATTTTTCGCAAAGCCCACAAACATACCTCATGTATGTAAGATGTGGGGCAGAGAGAGATGCTGCTAGATCAGCTGTACAACCCAGCTCCCCATGGAAACTCAATTGCACAGCTAATCCCTGCGGAAAGCAAGGTTGAAATTATCACCTATCACCGTGGGCAATGAGTTCACCCCTGCCTGACCAAATCCCCTTGGGGAACTTGGTTGCACAATCAATCCCTGCAGAAGGCAGCTTTGCAAGCCCAATGCTCAGAGCTTTGCTAAGCGCAGGGCTGGCAAAGCCCCTTGCATTGCAGTTCCCAAGCACCTGATAAACAGCTGGCAGTCAAGAACTTCAGAAGTGCTGTGCAATGGACTTTTTACATCAGTCATCAGAAATCATAATGCTCCAGCAAGGGAAGAATCAGAAGTCCACCTTAAGCTCCCAATTGTTCATTTAAAGCTCTACCCTTACTCGCCCCATACCTGACATCAGGTAGGTGGGTGTGGCTTATCCAAAATGGCCTGGTGGGTCAGGTTTGGCCCCTGGGCAGGAGGTGCCACACCCTTGATTTGGAGAGCTGGAGACCACAGGAGGGGAAAGCGCTCTTGTGCTCAAATCCTGCTCGTTGGGTTTCCCACAGGCAACTGTTCAGCCACTGTGAGAAAAGGAGGCTGAACTAGATGGGCCATTGGCCTGATCCAGCAGGCTCCTCTCATCTTCTTAGTAGGTGCCAAATTTGATAAGAACTATGCAGTCTCCCAAGGAGTAATTCATCCTATGGATAAGTATATTTTCATTGTTTTAACAGCACCTCATTGCAAACACCAACATTCAAAATATGTACCCAACATCAGTGTAACCCACAGACAGTTTTTCAATAATGCACCCTCTCTATCAGTAAGTTTAAATAACTATGAAGTCCAAGAACCCTCAAGTCAGAAACCAAAAATATTATGAGGAGCTTCCAGGTATTCAGTTGTCTGCATGTTTCAAGGGATCAGGCTGGCTTATAACCACGCCTTGTCTCATTGGCAATTTAACTTTCCCCCCCAGCTTCAAGAACCTGCTCTCTGGAAGATGGGCTCTCCTGAAGAACAGAAATATAATCTGCAGCAACACACAGGAAGATACGGCTCTTTATTAAGACAGTATAATGATACTGAACAAGCACTGACCATCTTGCCACAGAGAAGCACAGGCCAGAGAATAAGGAAGTTGAATTCCAGAGTCTAGCCTTCTGGAGTCTCTCTAGCATCAAGGAGTGGCTTTAGTACCATACCCTGTCCATAGAACAGAAAAAAAACAGGGCATAAGGAAGCATTATGGACTGCCACATATATAATTTTGCCCCCACCAAGATCACAGTACAACTAAACATCAGTATAGCTTTGTGAACTAAACACCTATGTCTCCCAAAATATGAACTGGCTTCACCTCCTCCGATCGTGTTCGAAAGACTTAGAACAGAGACATGGGTAAAACAGTGAGTGACTGAGAGGATTCTTTCTCAAGAGTAAGGTACACTCCAACATAGCCGGTTTTTAAATCGCAGGTCATAACATTCCGTTTGAATCCAGTCTCAATCAGTTCCGCCTCCCCCCAATGTATCCAGTGTCATACAACTGCATAGTCATGGCAAAACTGTTCTACTTCACTAGCAGAAGTGAAGACTTCTGACAGTACAGAAATGCAAAGGATAAAGCAGAAGCCTCAACCAGAAACTGGTACCCCATCCTCCCATTCACATTATATTTCTTCCTTATATTTTTGACTAGATCTCTGATTCTGCATGCCATTGTCATAAATAATTTAATAGAACTATGTATAAAGGTAGACATGTCAAAGGCACAAATTCTAACATTAAAATAATAATAATACATAACATATTATCAGGCTTCCCTAACCTACCACCCTCCAGATGCTGGGACTCCAAATCCCATTAGCCCAAGCCAGCACGACCAAATCAGAGACTATGGAAGCTGTTATCCAACAAGATATGGAAGACAGAAGATTAAGAAGACTGCTGTAGTTGTTCTGTTATATTAAGAAGGAATCGAAACAATATACAAGGTTTTAACAACTTTACAAGATACACTTAAAAAGTCTTAAAACCTTGCCTTCCTCCCTTCCCATCCCTGGGGAAAGCTGACATAAGAGTTTTCTGATTACCATTATAGTATATAATAAATAACACCTCAGCCAGAGCTGAACCTATTCCTGCTCCCCTAACATCCATTGATATATAGCAGGGACAGGGATGTGCACAATGCGATTATCACATCACATGAATCCCTTACTAAACATTATGGTTAAGGAAAGAGGCATAGAACTGGGTCTGCTTTTGAGCAGGACCCATCCACTTCTACCCTGAGAAATCGGTGGAGATAGGAGTGAATCTGTAGATACATTTTGAGAAAATACGGGACCCAACAAAAACTACTCTTCAGTCCAAGAATTGCAACTGGATTGCTTTCTTCATGCAGGTGAAAAGTTCCAATAAGGTTATAGCTTCTAGAGTAGCCTTGAAGTTAGGTTGTGTTTATTAACTATTGGCGATGGAGATGAGTAACCTCAAGCTCTCCCTCGTACCTCTTTTTAAAGTTTCCACCTCTCCACAATAATAGATGCCTGAAATATTGTGAGAATTAACTTTCACACAAAAGGTGTGTGAGAGAGAGGACAAGAATAACACACACACAATATTCAGTTGACAATGGAATGTCCAAAAGGGCTCATAAAACACATTCTCCTGCAGCTGATAAGATTTGTGATTTTTTGCCTTTCTTATTACATTTTCTTTCACCTGTTCTGAGCACTCCAAGTTTGTATCAGCTTTTTAAAGTGTACTTAGCTCCGAATCAGGCTTCGCCCAGGAACTAACTTTGATCAGCAAAAGCGGGGGGGGGGGGGGAGCAGCAAGGACAAAGGTCTTTAAAAAAGTTTTAGTTCTGAATGTTTTGCATATTCTTTGTAGCAGTTTCTACACATATGTAAAATGTGTTCTCTGAGAATAGTGCTGAAGAAAAAAACGCAAAGCCACTAGAGGCTGAAAGCTTCAAGTCCTGTAGTGATTGCTGGTTGGTCATTACATACATACTTATTCTTTCACTATCATGAAATATAAATTCCTTCAACAAGCACTGCAATACAGCTATTAAAAAAGGAAAATCTTCTTTTAAAAGGTGAGATTACATTGCACATAATGCACAAGCTTCCCAGTGAAACAAGCAAGACTACACAATTTTTTTAATGACTGGCCACCTTTTCACATACCTGCAAAGTTATTCTAGAGATCCTCCCAAACTTCTTATAACTGGAATGACAATCTAATAATGGTGCCTTTGGAGGGCTTGCAAAGCCATTTGCTGGCCAATTAAATTCGTTTCTAAGCACCAATAATCCCCAGAGAACAAATTCAAACTACAGTTTGGAGAAATGAAGTCTTGCTGCACCAACTTCCTGCTTCCGTTAAATGCCAAAATTTCATACATGAGGACTTAGCTTGGGCTGAAATCCAGTACATGTTACCAGTATGTTACCGCTTATTTCTACTGCTTGTTGCCAAAGCATGATTGAGCAAAAACAGTAACAGCAAAATCCTTCATGTGCCAGGGTCGAACAGTGCTGAAGTTACAAAACTTGTTACACAAGGATGTCATTCAGTAAATACTTTTCAGTAACAGCTCTGCAGCAGCTTCTTGGTTTACAGTGCTTAACAAATTTCAATAATTTCTTCCTCCTTTGCATCACTGCAGGTGGTTGGACTAGAAGAACCTCCCAACTCTACAATTCTATGACTAAACCATATACAAATGTAGATAGGTAGCCGTGTTGGTCTGCCATAGTCAAAATAAAAAATTCCTTCCAGTAGCACCTTAAAGACCAACTAAGTTAGTTCTTGGTATGAGCTTTCGTGTGCATGCACACTTCTGAAGAAGTGTGCATGCACACGAAAGCTCATACCAAGAACTAACTTAGTTGGTCTTTAAGGTGCTACTGGAAGGAATTTTTTATTTTGACCATATACAAATGCAACTTTTCCCATCCCTTTAGGTATATTAGCAATGTAACAGCTGGACATGAAATGTTGTTTTGTGAAGTGACCAGATCTAGCCTTGCTACATGGAATACAAGATTAGCATCCACGCACCAGACCACAAGGCTTAGCAGGCTTGTGTCCTGCCTAGTCACAGCCCAGGTTTCAGAAATCTACTCAGCCACACACACAGAGCCCTGGACTCAGCAGTGGAGTTCTGGGGGAAGCAGAGGCCAGCTTCTGCAATCCCCTTTCTGCATGCTTTTCTCTGGTTCCAACCCAGAGGGTTTAGTAACAAATATACTAAACACCTGCAATCCACAGTCCATCCCTGAACAGATCATCATTAGAGTTCTGCCGAACAAGATCAAGACCGGCAGCACTAAAGTAACACTGGCAAAATGAAGCTCTTGCACTAGTTGTTACCTACCATTCCCCACCCATCCACACCCACTTTGCGTTCTGCACATGCCTGACTTAACTTTGCAATGCAGTTAATATTCAAAAGGGTGCCATATAAAATCAATTATCAAGACTGCATACTGTGCACTTCTTTCACTGTCTGATGTGTCATGCAGTTTCCACTAAAAATTCAAACCATCACACATTTCTATGTTGGTATCACTCATTCACCAGTCTCTAATATTTTTGGCTTTAGAACTATGATAACAGGAACAAAGTAGTAATGTTGCTTTGATTTTTTACCTTTGTTCAGCATAGGCTTATTATTTCTCCAACAAGTAAGTTACTCAATAGTCATTTTACTGTACTTAAAGGTTAGCTATGCCATAGCACCACTTTTGAGTATTTCAACATATACTTTACTAAACTCATCCAAGAAAAGGAGATGCATTATTATGTATATAATGAGAATCTGTTATTCAACACTCCTAATTTATAATGAATCAGATTAGGAGATACAAAATATAAACATGAGAAAGCAACCAATATGGTAGCAGTGGGGGCCCAGCCAGGTACACTTGTCCCAGGCCTCAGGGGGCTGGGGTGGGGTAGGGGGCGTTGTTTAAGTTTATAACTTTATTATATTCTTGAATGATCCACTGCAATTAAGTATTATTTGCAAGCAAGTATGTTATAAATTGCATGTCCTCCTAAAACTCTTTCACTTAACCATGAACACTATGGCCATTAGCCAATCAGGAATTGGAAACATCCACTTCACAGACCAACCTTTGCCCACAAGGTCAAATTTGGCCCAGAAGGCCATTTCCCCAAGCCTACTTCCACCTCTCAGTCAGCTGCTGGTGGGTGGTATCAGCTGATGGTCAGGGTTCAATTCTGCATTGGCTGCACACATCAATTCCCCTGCTGAGAATTGGCATACACAGCCAAAGCAGAAAGATTTAATCCACAATCATCAACTGAAGAAGGGAGATTAAATTCTGCTCAGGTCCCAGCATGGAGCAGGACTGAAGACTCTCTGCTCATCAGCTGTTCAGCAGACTACAATTCAGCTGGGTGCTGTTTCACCAACATATTCCCTGCAGGAAAAATGCTGTTGAAGCAGAACCCCTCCCCTAACATCCCACAGGGCAACCTTGAGAGGTGAGCAAAAATGCACACCTATCAAATCGCCTGACAACCTCAAAACATTAATGACAGACAAGTGGGTGGCTCCACCTACCTGCAAAAGTAGGCCTGTGGAGAGGGAGGAGATAAAGTTCTGGTTCACCAAATCAAAAAGGTTCCCCACCCGTGAGCTAGAAGATCTTGCACAAGGTACACAAGTTAAACAGCTATCACAAATATAGCATGTTGGTAACATGCACAGTTGTACCTTGGTTATAGAATAGCTTAGTTCCCGAACGTTTTGGCACCCAAACGGCGCAAACCCAGAAGTGACTGTTCTGGTTTGCAAACTATTTTTGGAAGCCGAACATCTAACAGGGCTTCTGTGACTTCCGATTGGCTGCAGAAGCCACACTTTGGTTTCTGAACATTTAAGTCGGACTTCTGGAACGGATTTCGGAACAGATTCCGTTTGACTTCCAAGGTATGACTGTACTTGAAATCAAACTCATTTGCACCAGCTCTGTTGCAAATTATTGATCAGAAATGGCTCTCATGTTAAAAGAAAACGCTTCACTGCACTAAAGGAAGCCGTCCAATTGTACTGAAGTTCAAACTACTACCCATTCCACAGCTGTGGAACAAAACAGACTAAAACAGTAAGAATGCACCACAAACATTGCTGTGGGGGCTAGGTTCATCATTATAAACAAAGTTTTTTTAAAAAAAATGAAAGGCTCACCATAGGCACACGTTTAGAAGTTTGGATTTGATATCCCGCTTTATCGCTACCCGAAGGTCTCAAAGCGGCTAACATTCTCCTTTCCCTTCCTCCCCCACAACAAACACTCTGTGAGATGAGTGGGGCTGAGAGACTTCAGAGAAGTGTGACTGTCCCAAGGTCACCCAGCAGCTGCATGTGGAGGAGCGGAGACCCGAACCCAGTTCCCCAGATTACGAGTCTACCACTCTTAACCACTACACCACACTGGCTCTCTTTGTATGAATTACAGCACATTCCTAGGCATGTTTCCTCAGATGTAAGCACTCAGATAAGTGTGTATAGGATTGCATCCTTAAAAGCATGCATTTTCAGTTATTTTATAAAGTGATAAGCTTGCATGCTTGGGAAAATCAATTTATTACTAACAAATGACGAGTCATTACAAACAGCCATACCATTTTCCCAATAGAAGAAATTAAAACAGGAACAGACTCTTCCTCCTGGTCTGCTTATATCCATTTTGGTTTTGGTTTTTAAGATAGGTAAAGCATTCTAGCACACCAGGTGTAATAAATTACTGTGAATGGCTACTACTGCAGCTGCTTATTTATTTCTATGCTAAGTTTTCTTAATTAGTCCCTAGCCTTCATATCATGTTTGCATCTAAATAGATGTGATTATTCCAATTATTCACACACTCCTGTGATTCCTTATGTACTTACTGAGGAGTAATGCGATGACTATACATGTATAGGAATGTGCTGTGAATCCATATGTTTTCTGACATTTTGCACACCTTGGAACACTAAGAGTCACAAACCCTTTTTACCGAAAGTCAATCTATACTGAATAACCTTTATACTACTGAACAGCCACATTAGTCCACCCTTTAAGTGCTCATGAGGCCACTTGGTGAAATAAAAAAAAATTATAATGTATGACTTACAAATAGGTTCTAATTACACACCTTTGTCAAAAGTCAATGGTTCTGCTGAAAACACATTTAAGGCATTCACTCTTTCGTCATGCATTATTTTAATGGGTGCCTGAGGCTGTCTTCTAATACATATTTACTTGTTAGTAAGTCCCACTGAAGAAAGTCCCACTGGATTCAAGGCATGTATAAAACTGATCTACAAGTAAGACTCCAGATAAATATTTAACACGAGAAACACTTTTATGCCTTCTTAATCTAAGTAACTGCTTATCTTATCACAAGAAAGATTGGAATTGCATTTGAAAATGTCATTCTCCATTTTGACTTTGCACTGTTTGAAAACAGCCATATGCTACATATAACTCCCATTCACAAACTTTTCCTTCTACAGTAATAGATTTACAAATAAGATACAAAGCTATATTGTTTAGTTACAACGAGTAACAATATTATTGCAATAATCACCATGTGTTAAGTTCTTCAAATAAGAAAACCGATTAAACCCATCACCTTCAGATCCAGAAACTACACCTCTTCACCACTCAAAGCGTGCTGTTTATGGGCACAGTTAAGCCAGCGCCAAGTTGCTAAGTTGCAACATTTCTACAATAAGAACAATACAATCTGGAATCTACTCAAAGCATTAGCTAGGCAAGAGAAAGAGAAAGCCAGGCAGTCAGCTGATTATTTTGCACTCATGCCATGTGCCTGCGGTTGGGGGGGGAGCTATTTGGGCGGAGGGAGTAAAAAGAAATCTTCCAGGTTTTATTTTTATTTTTTTTTTAAAAAAAGGAGGATATGCTGGTGGGGAAATAGTTCTAGTAGTATCTTCCCTCCCCGGCGCGGGCCTCAATGTGTAACCTTCACACGTGCCCGGCCATGTTCCACGCCGCAACCACCACCAGAGCAACTTTTACAAAAGGTCATTGCAGTGCCTTTCAAGGCCTTCTTCACCCGGGCTTTCCCCAACCCCCTCCACGCGAAGCCACCAGCCACGCACGAAAAAAAAAGCTCCCATTCACACACACGCACAAACGCGGCCGCTCCGTTTCTCAGCACAGGCCAGCTGGGCCCGGAGGCCTGCTTCGCCTTCACCCTCCCGAGCCACGCTTCCAGCTCTCGGGAGCCTTAAAAGTCACCCAACACGCGCACGCACCGCTGCCGGCCTCGAAGGCCTCCCGCTCCTTCCGACGCCTGCCCTTGGGGGGGGGCACACCCACACCACCCGGCTCCCCCCCAAGCAGCAGGGCTGCCCCTCGGGACGTCTAACCCAAGCCAGCCAGCCACCCACCTCCAGCCCCATATGCACATCTTAAGCCACCGAGGCAAGAGACCACCCCACCCACCGCCGCCACATTACCCGCCCGGCGGCAGCGTGAGCTTCCTGCGCCCGCATGGAGCGCCCGGGGTCTCTGCGTGGGAGCGAGAGCGCGCACGTGCGGCGGGGGGTGTGAATGAGGGAGGGAGGAAGCGCGCGCGTACTGGGCACCTCCTCCTACTCCTCGCCCCCCCCGCCCCCACCTTCCCTCAGCTCAGTTGATGATTATCCCAATGTAAGGGAGAGGGGAGGGTCAGGCGCAGAGATTTGCTGTGTCAGTTCCAACCCCCCCCCCCACGCGCGCAGCGAGGGCGCGAGCCGCCTCAGAGTCACGTGCCTCAACACGGGCCAACCTCCCCGCCTCGCGCGCGCCCGCTCATTCCCTCACTCACCTCCACGAAGAGCAGCATCTTCTTCCTCTCAACCTCCCAACCCCCTCCAGTCTGTGACCCTCCCGACCCCGAGGCCCCACCCCCGCCCCCCCTGTCGCCGGGAATATTATTCGAGCCTCTCCCCGCCCGCCGCTCTCTCCACCGGCGACAGTCCAGACTCCGCTCTAGAAGCCGCGCGAAAGGGCACAAGCTCCGCCTCCCGCCGTCGCCTCCTCCGGCCTCTCCACCAGGGCTGAGCCTTCCCCCTTCTCCTTCTCTTCCGGGGCAACCGCTACAAGCGCTTCCGGGCCACGAGCAGGACACTGAGGAGCCCCATAGCGATGACCCAGCCGGAAGTAATGGCGGCCGCTGGGCCGGTAGCTGCACGCGCGGCAGCCGGAGCGTACCATTCCTTGAAGCGGGGGTGGGAGGCGTTGCGGCTGCTCTTCGCAGGAACCATTCGCCGGACTTGGAGGGGGGTGGTAACGCAGTGTTTGCGCTGCGAGAACAGGCGACCATTCCCAAGTGCCGGAAACTTGCGCGTTCCTATGTGGCGGACATGGATAAAAAGAGTATTGGGAAATGATCTATAATGAATTGGGGGGGAGCGGGCGGGGAATGTTTAAAAGTACTTTTCTTCACCCCCGATCCCAGCCTGCAAAGAAAAACAGATTTAAAAGTACTTTCCGCCCCCAACACCAGAGTCCTTTCTGTTGGGGATAATTCAGACCAAAATTCCCGGGTGTCAGAAAAAGTTATTTATCTATGCTACAACTGCGGCCCGTGTTTTGTTAGCCCAAAAATGGAAAACAAGTGAGGTCCCAACCAAACAGGAATGGCAACTTAAATTGACAGAATATGCACAACTTGCAGACTTAACATATAGAATAAGAGAACAAGAAGAACATACGTTTAAAGAAGATTAGAAAACGTTTATTGAATATATGGAAAGTAACTCTACAGCTGAAAACTCTGGCAGCATTAAGATAAATTCAACAGTAAATAAGTTTTTGATGAATGCAGTAATGGAAAACTGATTGGTATGTTTTTGTAAAATATGCAGGGATTTAAGATATGTAATATGAACCGTGTAAAGGGAAGAGGGGAAGTCCTTGATAACCCAAGGACGTAAAGTGAGTATTTGAAATTGTAAAACAGAAAATTTAATAAAAAATATTTTAAAAAGGAAACGTGTTCTTTTGCCTAGGCTGGGTTTATCAGCCTTAGATGCACCTCCCTCGCCCCCACCCTCCGCAGCCTAAACCTTTGTGGGTTTTCATAGACATGAGTTCCGGAGCAACAGCCCAACTAATGTGTGTCACAAAAGCACAGCAGTCTTGTGGCGCCACCTTAAAAGAGCAATCGAATGTGCTGCAGCGATAAACAACTACCTGACATTCAGAAGACATCTTAAGGCAGTCCTGTTCAGGGAAGTTTTTAACGTGATATTTTAGTGTATTTTTGGTTTCTATGGAAGCCGCCCAGAGTGGCTGGGGAAACCCAGCCAGATGGGCGGGGTACAAATAAATTATTATTATTATTATTATTATTATTATTATTATTATTATTACAGCATCACTTTTCAGCCCTGTGCCGTGAAAGCTTGCATCTGTAAGAAGTTCGACGGTTCTTCTGACATGCCCCTAAAAGCCACCACATTTTCTGTTCGGTTGTTGCACCGCAAGCCGTGCTGAGCGCTACAGGACCTGCCAATATGTATGGGACTGGGCTGCTGGTTTGCCAAGTAATCGCAGCCTTTGATGCGTTCCATGTGTCGTGTGTCAGTTTGTTGTATAAAACATGTGGGCAACGTGTGACGCCTCCGTTGAAAGCGTTGCATTGGCTGCGGATTTGCTACAGAGCTAGATTCAGGGTTTTGCTGGCTGTGTTGAAAAGCCTTACATAGTTTCGGGGGCAGGGGACCTGAGAACATGCCTCTCCCCCTATATTCCATCCCAGTCACTGAGATTTACTGGTGGTGCCACACTCCCATGCAGCAGTGGGGTTTCTTTCTAGAAAAATAGGTGCTGGTACTCACCATGAAGTTGTTACAGTAAATGTCACACTTTTTAACAAACAATAATAATATGTTCTGGTACTCACCATGAAATTGTTACAGTAAGTGCCACACTTTTTAACAACAACAAAAGAGGTGCCTGCACTGTGTACCCTTGAGTACCCCCTGGAAAAGGCACTGCCTTGCAGTAAGAATAATAATAATAATTTTATTTGTACCCCACCCATCTCACTGTGTTGCCCCAGCCACTCTGGGTGGCTTCCTACAAATACAAAAGCATAATAAAACGTCAAACATTAAAAACAGGTCTGCCTTCAGATGTCTCCTAAAAGTTGTATAGTTTTTTAACTCCTTGACATCTGATGAAGAGTGTTCCACAGGGCGGGCGCCACTACCGAGAAGGCCCTGTGCCTGGTAAAGCATGCTGTGACTAGAGCACATGCCTGTAGCACAGAAGCACCAGTTCTCTGGAATTCCCTTTGAAGAGAAGCAAACCTTGACATTACTATGTTGAAAACCTTTCTTTACTCCTAGGCATTACCAAATTATTCTTATTTTATCTCTGCTGGTTTAAGTTCTTGCTGGGTTTTATGTTTTTAATACTGTTTTATGAGTGGTTTATGTGCAGCATTGCACTAGTTGCTGGGACTAAGTCAAATTAAACTCACTGGGGCTTCCTTCTGTGTTGACATACATAGGATTGCCACTCTGGGTTTGTTTGGGAGGAAGGGTGGGATATTAATCATTTAAATAAATAATTGTCGTTACTCCGGAAGAAGTAGGCTGCTTATACAATAATGAATGCATTTGTCTTTAAGGTGCAATGGGGCTTTTGTTTTAATGCACCAGAGAATCTGCAGTGGAGCAAAGGGAATCTCTACCTATGAAGCAGCTCCATCTATAGAAATCTGACTATGTCTGCAAATATTTTGCACTGTGTGCAGATCTGCTAATCCCTATGAAGCACCTTGGTCGGAGCTCAGCTTGATGTGGTTAAAGTTACCTGACTGGGCAGACATTTGAGCATTTGATGTACTAATCACTGCAGGATTTCAGAAGCACTGCAGCTTTGAAGATCATCAACAAAAAATTGTCACCTAATTACAGAACCATCATTACAGAGCATTATTGGTAAAGCAGGAGGTGGGGTTCTTCAAGTATTAAAGCACCCAGGTAATAAGCCAAGCTCTAATTGGACTGCTCCACTTATTTTTTCTGATCTTCATGCCGCCATTATTTTTCGTGCGCTAAAATATGATGTACGTTCTTGTCTCGTTCATTTCATAACAACTGAGAAGTTCAAGAAGTGGAGAAGACTGAAGTTTGCTCCTTGTTCCCAGTTCTTTACTTGATTGGCAGCTCCATGAGCTGCCTGAACTCAAGTTTTATTACTGCACACCAAAATAAGCTTTGGGCTCAGGCCAAATAGAAGGGACGCGGGTGGCACTGTGGGTTAAACCACAGAGCCTAGGACTTGCCGATCAGAAGGTTGGCGGTTCGAATCCCCACGGCGGGGTGAGCTCCTGTTGCTCGGTCCCTGCTCCTGCCAACCTAGCAGTTTGAAAGCACATCAAAGTGCAAGTAGATAAATAGGTACCACTCCGGCGGGAAGGTAAACGGCGTTTCCATGCACTGCTCTGGTTCGCCAGAAGTGGCTTAGTCATGCTGGCCACATGACCCGGAAGCTGTACGCCGGCTCCCTTGGTCAATAAAACAATATGAGCACCACAACCCCAGAGTTGGTCACAACTGGACCTAATGGTCAGGGGTCCCTTTACCTTTTAAGGCTAAATAACCCTATATTTTACACTTCCAATACCTTTGAGATGCGCCAACACTCTCCCCTGTCCAAAGTTTTGTTTTTGTGCAACATGCTTTAACACATGGTGATTAAGAAACTGGGCATTTCCCCAAATTGCTATTGTGGAGGAAACATTTCAGTTGGAAATCTCATTTTGCATCTTTTGAAATTTAGTTTATTAAGTGAATAGTTACAAACTATAGGAATGAAGCACAGAGTCATCATTCATGTTCTTAACAGGTTTAACAGGAAGTTCAGGTAAAATCATAACATCACCCATGTGAGATATTATTGGATGAGGAGACCTCACTTCTTTTCCATTTACAGATGCTTATCATGTTCAGTCTTAGACAATGTTCCAGATGTATGTATACCATGACTGGGGAGGGGGTTGTGTTGCAGAGTGGTGCTTTTATTTGTATAAAAAATAAAGTTGTGTCATGGGGAGAAAAAATAGTATTCTTCTGCTTGTCCCTTGGATAAACTTTGTGGTGGGTTAATTTTTCTGCAACTGCTATGAACTTTTTTTTTTTTTTACACATAAGACTTTGCTTAGGTTGGCAAAAGTGTTTAATTCTGAAATTGTCAAGTAGTCTGCAACAAGCCTAAATGTTACAAATTCCCTGGAGATAATATCTGTATTAATATAATTAAAAATGACATTAACCATTTTCCTGATATTGTTGTCCCAAGACAGGGGGTTATGCAGATTTATGAATTCTACATTAATAAGAAGCCACTCACAGAAGCAGAATTAGAAAATTAGAAATTATAATATGTACAGATAAAGTGATTCCAAGAACACGAAGTCATCATAGCTAAGGGTGGGGGAGATGAATTATGATTAGTGGAAAAAGTGCTTCCCGCAGACCTATTTCGTTGTTCCTCAGAGGAGGAGATCCAGATCAAAGGAAGTAATAACTACCTCTCTATTCTGCCATGGTCAGATCCCCACCTGGAATTCTGTGTCCAATCCTGGGCACCACAGATTTAGAATATTTAGGATATTGACAAGCTAGAACTACAGAATAAAGCAGTGAAAAGACGAAGGGACTTGAAACCAAGCCTTATGAGGAATGGTTGAGGTGTTTCGCCTGGGGAAGAGAAAACTAAGAGGTGATATGATACCCATCTTCAAATATCTGAAGGGCTGTCACATGGAAGATGGAGCAAGTTTGCTTTTTGCAGCTCCGGAGGTTAAGACCTAAACCAATGGATTCTAACGACAAGAAAGCAGATTTGCAGTTGGAGATTAGGAAGAACTTTCTGATAGTAAGAACTGTTTGACAGTGGAATGGACCACCTTGGAACATGGTAGACCGTCCTTAACTGGAGATTCTTAAACAGAGGTTGGTTGTCCATTGTGGTTCCTCCTAACCCTACGGTGCTATGATTCTATGACTCAGCTGCAATGGGAATAAGAGCACCTATCAACTTTAAACATGCTGGAAAATAGTGTAACTAGAATCAGCAATGTGTGCTTGTCAGTTGATTCCAGTTCCCACACAAACACTTCTCCAGAACACTACCAGGAGGCAAAGATAAAACAGAGAGAGAGAGAGAGACAGACAGACAGACTTGGGGCCAGAGAAGCAGTTTTATTCTCACCTAGCTGCAACTCTCAGTAGTTTCCCAATAGTTAATTCTCCACCCCCATAATTCCTCACAAATCCCACCTTGTATGTTGCAAGTAGAATTTTTTGTGGGATCCGGTTTGCAGCCCATGCATGTCTACGCATGTTCCCAAGGCTACAGTCCTATGCATATCCGAGGGTAATCCCCATTGAACCCAGTAAAACTACTCAGCAGAGATGAATAAGATTGCACTATAAGTCTAGTATCTAGAGAACATCCCATAAAGCTTTTCTCTCTCTTATTCATGTGATTTGTTAAACTCAATTTTTTTTATTAGTTTTCCAAATTTCTAACACATAAATCCACAAACATGAAAACATTAAAAAATACAAACAAACAAACATTTATCCTAGCTGTAATAATTCCATTTTTGTTAACATTGTTAGGTGATTTCCTCGAATCCCCCTGGCTGAGTTTCCATCTAAATCATTGTAGCAGTTTTCCAAAACTGTTTTTACATAGAATTTACTTGGTTGATTAACATCTTTCTTTCTTTTCATTTTAACAACATAGTATTCTACAACCTCACATATTTAAATCCTAGACCTATCTGAAACTCGCAAGTAATTCTACTTAAGTTATCTTGACATATTTAGCTAAATAGACTTTGAATTTCTTCCATTCCTCTTGGTATTCCTCCTCCTTCTGGTCGCGGACTCTTCCAGTCAGTTCAGCTAGCTCCCAAAAGTCCATCATCTTCATCTGCCATCCCTCCACTTTTGGTACTTCTTGTAATTTCTAGCTGCAGTTGTGGCATACAAAAACAATCTAACATCTTTCTTGGGCAGTTCCAAACCTGTTATTCCAAGTAGAAAGGCTTCTGGTTTCTTAATAAATGTATATTTCAACATTTTTGGTGCTATGTGTAATTCTTGTTTAGATTCCGCTACTTTACCGCGGAATCTAAAACACAATGACACGAAAGGGTACAGTCCAAACATTCATTCCCAAAATACTAGTTAATTAGAGACATCATTCCACAGAATGCCACTGATGTCTCGATTCACATTTATGTTTCTGAGTCAATTGTATCTAAGAGAAAATCTTCCTTACGTAATACATTACGTAATACATCATTTAGAGTAGCAAAGCCCACTCTGTGCATACAGCAACACAGCCCAGTTCCATGGAATGTGCCAGGCTCAAAACAAGGAAAGATCAGATAGCTCTGTTAGCAAAACTTACTTCTTACAGATGGAGTTGTTTGATATACAGCGATGTGGTAAACATATATATTTTCTGTTCCTCGGCTCAATTTAAAGTTCTAGTTTTGGCTACTTAAATAAATTGTGACCAGGTTATTAGAAAGACTGTCTGCACCCATACAAACTTGCAAAGGTCTTTAGGTCTTTTGTGCGGTACAACTTGGAAACAGGTTGACAATTTTAAATATTTCATACTGCTAAATCCCTGACCACCCTAGGATCTCTAAGCTCCAATCTTGGATAAGAAAACAAAAAAAACCCCAAAACCGTATTAATACTAGCTCCAAGCATGCCACAGTATACAGTAGTACCTCGGGTTAAGTACTTAATTCGTTCCAGAGGTCCGTTCTTAACCTGAAACTGTTCTTAACCTGAAGCACCACTTTAGCTAATGGGGCCTCCTGCTGCCGCTGCGCTGCCGGAGCACGATTTCTGTTCTTATCCTGAAGCAAAGTTCTTAACCTGAGGTAATATTAGCGTTAGCGGAGTCTGTAACCTGAAGCGTAGGTAACCTGAAGCGTATGTAACCCGAGGTACCACTGTATTCCCTTACAGCGAATACTTCTGAATGAGTTTCAGAAACAATGATGCTAGAACTTTCTAGCTTGTATCTGGCAGAGCCGAGGAATGGAATAATCTATTGTTGAATTATCTGAGCAGTGAATTCCACCATCTCTCCAGGACACTAATGCATTCTGGGACTTGTATATAAAGCATGCATGAGCACATAGAACAACAAGTTTCTGTTCCGCGAGGCTTCTTTTTATGCGAATGAGCACCTGATGACATCATGGATTAGAAGCCATAGAATGGCAACTATGACATCAACTACACAAACAGAACCCGTTCATCCCCTAGGGATGGGTTTCTGCCTAACAGCAAGGGGGTGTAATTAAACCGTTTGAAGAATAAGCCTACCACACAACTCAACAACTTGACCCTGTATAAAAAGCTGATTTGTCTTACTCTGTGCTGCAGCCATGGATTTCCCAAAGGTGGTTGGACTTGCATGGGACAAGGCCCACATGGGTCCCGAATCTTCGTCATCTTCAGGAAACTCAGGAAATGAAAGTGATAATGATTACGAACGTGATCAGGCCGGTCGCAAAGTTGCAACCTACAAAAACGAAGCCGCTATTTCTACCATCGATGAAGTCCCCCCCGCTGTACAGAATGTGTTGGATAAAATTGAGCTGGCCCAGCTGGAAAGAGCAAAGAAGGTATGTGTTGGAGAAAAAAATAGTGTGTCTGTAGTGGAGCAGGGACTGCTGATGGATGAGGGGGGTCAAATATGTGCAGCCTTTCACAATAGGTTTTCAACATGGACTCCAGCTGGCGCGTTAAGCACAATTCTGCTCACCCCCCGAGAATTATATTTGAGAAAGGTCAGGAGAAATGGGAGTAATCCCAACTTCTGCAGGTAACTGATTCAAATGAACCAGATTAAGTCCTTCCATTTGCTTGTTTACCGGACCTGCTGTATTTATGGGATGCCTCTCTAGCCCTTGCAATGTGAGATGTGAAGAGTAAAGGCTCCCATCAGCTATTAAGAACATATGAATAGCATAAGCAGAGTCTCCAGGAAACCCGTAAGCAAGACTTGGAAGGCAATAAGCCTCTTAGGAACATAAGAAAGTGCCTTCTACTGAACCAGGACTTTAGTCCATCTAGCTAAGCATTGGCTACACCAGTCATGGGAAATCTGGGGCCTTTCCAATGCTGTCAGAGCATGACACACATAGTCGCCAATGGGGATTATGGGATTTGCAGTCCAACAACATATGAAGGGCCAGATGTTGCTCCCAAGCAGCAGGTATTCATAAGTAAGATGCCTTTAAATCTAGACTGTGGTCCCACCTAGCCGTTGTGACTAAAAGGTGCCGATAGGCTTGTCTTCCATGTCTTTTAAAGCTATCCAAGGTAGTAATATTGTTATTTCTTGGGCACAAGTCCTTAATTATTGCTTTATCATTATATAATTTTTAGCAAATGTTTCAAACATTTCCACAATAATCTTCATATCAAAGTTACCTTTCTTCAAAAACTGACTTCCCAACCTTACTTCTCCAGTGTTTTTACTCAAACCTTTTTTACCTTTTCTTTTTATCTTTATCTATTGCACAAAGTTTCTCCGTTACAATTATGTCTTTTTCATTTTTCTTCCTCTGCCTTTAACTCGAACCTTGCCTGCGATTTCATTTGATTACAGTTTTTTTTAAATAATCCACTAACTTACTTATTTACTAAGACTGATTAATATCTCCATACTGTACCCACTGGGTAGTGTGCTAAAAATAACACATACCATGATAAAATCAGAGTCATAGGAGCCAACTCCTAGGGGCAGAGAGGTCTTCGCACATGCTCCCCATATAATATTTGAGGGCCCTGGGGACCCCCAATGTTGATGGACATTGTCATTCAAATGGTGTGGGTGCACCATGTCATGTGATCGATTATGCGTGGAGGAGCTTACCTGGGCTTCCCCCATATTTTATTGAAGTTGGCACCCTTGATCAGCGTGAAACATTTACTAACATCACAGGTTCTTAAAGGTCCATTACTGTGTAGCCAGACAAAACGAGGATGTCTTCCTGTAATGGGAAGCATATTCACCCAGTGCTTTTCCAGCTGCACTGGCTCCCGGTGGAGTACAGGGTCAGATTTAAGGTGCTGCTTTTGACCTTTATAGCCCTTCACTGCCTAGGACCCTCGTACCTAAGGGACCGCCTCTCCCGGTATGCCCCACGGAGAGCCTCAAGGTCCATAAACAGCAACACCCTAGTGGTCCCGGGCCCTAAGGAAGTTAGATTAGCCTCAACCAGAGGCAGGGCCTTTTCAACACTGGCCCCGGCCTGGTGGAACGCTCTGCCTCAGGAGACCAGGGCCCTGCAGGATCTGATTTCTTTCCGCAGGCCTGTAAGACAGAGTTGTTCCGCCTGGCCTTTGGCTTGGAGCCAATTTGATTCCCTCCCTCTCTTTCTTTTTTCTTTTCCTTCTCCTCCCGCGATGAGGCTACATTTTAATATTTTAATGTTTCAATATTTTAATGTTGTATTTTAATTTTGTTTTTAAGTTGTAATCATTCAACTTGTTTTTATTATTGCTTGTAAGCCGCTCTGAGCCTGGCCTTGGCTGGGGAGGGCGGGGTATAAATAAAAATTATTATATTATTATTATTATTATTAATGCTTTCAGCAAATGCTACAAGGATGGCTCAGTCAGGGGCAGGGAAGGAGATACATAACCAAGAAGCAGGCTCCTGAAATGCTTCTGAATATGTCCTGCCCTCACATCCATTGTAATTCTGTGCTTTCAGGATGTTTCTAAGAAGCTGTTTCGCATTCTGGACAATGTGAATCGGGCCTATGAACACTACAAAAAGGATGACGGGATCGATCCTGAGATTGAAAGGGACTACTACCATTCACAAACCTGGGAAGAGACGAGCCGCCGGGCTCATTTTTTGGATGGAATTGATGACGTGCTAGATGAGAGCGTCTTCAAAATACAGGAATTAAAGGCAGTGCTGGAGGCGCTAAAATTCTGGCGTTAGTTCCATGGTGCTGGAAATGGGAGGGTATACTGTGGCAAGTGCCATCTTCTAGAACAGGGGTCGGCAAACTTTTTCAGCAGGGGGCCGGTCCACTGTCCCTCAGACCTTGTGGGGGGCCGGACTATATTTTGGGGAAAAATAAGAATGAACGAATTCCTATGCCCCACAAATAACCCAGAGATGCATTTTAAATAAAAGGACACATTCTACTCTTGTAAAAACACGCTGATTCCTGGACCGTCCGCGGGCCAGATTTAGAAGGCAATTGGGCTGGATTCGGCCCCCGGGCCTTAGTTTGCCTACCCATGTTCTAGAAATCTAGAAAAGTGTATTGGAGCAAGGAATCTTAAGTCGCTGTCAACACACGTGGGATAGAAAAAAAGTTCATACTGTGTGTGTCTGTATGCCAGCGAAATAACAATGAAACACTCACAATCACAAAGTACAACAAAGGGGGGGAAAGCCGCTGGAGAAACAAGGTTACCAAAAAACAAATGCCCTAAATGCCAAATGTCCCGTGGAATAGTAATGTCTGAACAAGCTACCCCAAACTATAGAACTGCAGCCTTCGAAGATGTCACAATTTTGAATTGGATAGAGGATAGGCACCCTTAGCTAGTAAAGAGGAAGAATACATTCAGTTGACATTAACATGTGAACCAGCCTGCACAAAACATTACATGTACAGCACTGTAGCATTTCTGTCTTTCCAAATTGTCGCTTGTCTGAATTTTGGGATGAAATTCTCCAATCGCAAGTGTGTATAAAAATTGGGATCTGCTTACATACCTGTGGGTGACTTGCAGCAAGGTTTTCTAGCTCCCATTTGGTTTATAATAGCAACAACAAAATGGCTTTCCCTCTCCTAAATTGGGCTGTTGAAAATTAAAACTAACCAGGAGTAGACTTTTGTGAGAAAGGGCTATGGGCTTAGTCCACTCCAGTCCTGGCAATTGTACTGAAAACAAATGTACCCAGAGTGGCTCAAAGTAGACTTGGAGAGAAACCCCTGTTATTTAGTTTTAATTGTGTGTCTTTTGCATTTAGTTCTCATTGTTAGATCTTGGGGTTCTAGTTTTAAAAGTGGGGGAAGGAATCTGACAAGACCAAAGACTTCCCACGTAAGATGTAGAGTTTTAAAAGTCACAATAATGGCTACTTAAGCCAGCTGAGGGACACGGATAGGGCTGTGGGTTAAACCACAGAGCCTAGGACTTGCCGATCACAAAGTCGGTGGTTCGAATCCCCGCGATGGGGTGAGCTCCCGTTGCTCGGTCCCTGCTCCTGCCAACCTAGCAGTTCGAAAGCACATCAAAGTGCAAGTAGATAAATACGTACCACTCCGGCGGGAAGGTAAATGGCATTTCCATGCACTGCTCTGGTTTGCCAGAAGCAGCTTAGTCATGCTGGCCACATGACCCGGAAGCTGTACGCTGGCTCCCTCGGCCAATAAAGCGAGATGAGCGCCTCAACCCCAGAGTCGGTCACGACTGGACCCCTTTACCCTTTACCTTTTAAGCCAGCTGTGACACTCCAGGATTAAGGCAGAGAAGTATTTCTCACCACCAACTTCCTCATCTTTTAAACCAGGACTGAACCTCCTTGGTGCCTTTCTGCATGCAAAGATATGGCTATAGCAGACTGGTTTCCTGACAAAGCAAGGCCTTGGTGATAGTGTTTAACCAGTTAAATCTCTGTTCATTCGATGGATAAACTGGAGATTGCTTTTAAAAGGACAGCTTCTCATTTTACATCACGGGTGTTTCCATCTTGACTCACTTTGTGTTTAAACATTATTTCCAGATGAAATGCTGAAAGCAGTTGAACGAGAAGAAAAAGTCCTTGCCACTAATGACATAATTGAAGAGATGGAGGAGAAAATCCAGAATTTTATCAGTGCAATGGACTCAAAGATCCAGCATCTAATCAAACTATTCCACCCACTTTTAGAAGGGAAAGCTAAGCAGAGACGGAAGTCAGGTACCTAAATGAGATGAATCTGTTAGAGAAAGAGTTTGTATCATCAGGAAGCAGAGGTCTATATTGTTGGGAGATAACTGGGGAATACCAGTTAATCCTGAAGTCCCACATGTGTGGGGAACTACAAAGAAAAAAACAGCTGATTTTTTTTAAAACCAACCCACAGGGTTTGACTTTAGCCAAAGCAGCCCCTAGCAGAACTTAAAACACAGATCTATGTAGCATTTGTAAGCATGGGAAATAGGTTGTTAGAACTTTAAATATCTGAATATTAAGCACTTACAATTGAGCTCCCCTGCTTCTACCCATCTTGGAGTGAATAGACTACAACTTTGAGTAAGTTTAAATACTTACTTACATCAATCATAGGTCTCACTCATGCACCATTCAGTGCTACAGCAGAAACACCACAGGCAAGGTATTATTGGTTGCAAAATACAAAAAAACCCTTCAAGCTTGGAGTATTATTACTATTATTATTATACTGTTCTACAGCTGCAGGTCTCGGTGGTTCATGGGATAAAATCAGAATATAAAAACACAAAGTACATAAAACAAAAACAGAAACAGTTTGGGCTAGGGAGCTCCAGCATCATGCATGATATCAGCTTACATGGTTAAAACGAAGAGAAAGGGAAGGCAGAGGAACAGGAAATTGACAGAGTTGAGGGGTGTGTAACCTAGCTGTGTCTCCTCTAGAAATTTACAACTCTGTGGTCCTTAACTCCTTCATTTACCAACTAGCATAGATATGCATTGTTAGGTTTGACTGCAAAAACTTCCACATATGTTTGGCTTGAAAGAAATAAAAGTACCGATAAACCAAACAGCACACCAAAACTCAAGGAACCTGTGTCAGAACCCAGCTGTAAACTCCGTCATCTTGGACAATTAAGCCAGCATCAGAGTTTGCATAGGGTGGAGCAGTTGCTAGGGGTTTTAGTGGGAAAGAGATAAAGACACTTGCAAGGAAGAGCTGCAAGCCTTGTTCATTTTGTGTGTGGCATATTCAGTTTAGGGGTCTCTCTCATCCCCTGCTCTCTTGATGGTCTGTGCCAGCTGTGTGCTCCTCTTACCGGTTGACAGAGTTCGGGAGCCTATTTCCAAAGAGATTTTGCTTTCCCAAAATGTCTGTCCATCTACTTTAGATAAATATTTATCTATCTATATATCCTGCTTTTCAATGTCTCAAAGCGACTTACAAGTATAAAAAATTAGAATATACAAAATTTGAAACATGAACTTAAATCTCTGAAATTTAAAATGTCAAGAATTTAAACAAGAACACGAGAAACATTAAAACATGGTAGATGTTGCAAAGGCTTCCTGAAATAAAATGGTTTAAACTAGGCACCTGAAACTCAGCAGAGATGCCTGTCTTCTAGGGGGAGAGAGTTTAGCAGAGCTGGGCCTGCAACACTGAAGGCAGAATGTCTTGTTGACACAAGTCATACTTCTGGTTTATTCTGGAGGCCTCAAGTGCCTTATTAAACCATGGTCTCCTTTGATGATCTGATTGCACTCACTTTGGGACAAGACTGATTGCAAGTGGTTGTAGCATGTTTGTTACATTTAGGACAGCACACAGAGTTTTATTGGGCTGGATCTACACTCACCTTTTCATTATTAGAACGATACTAGAAATATCGTTCTAAAACATCAAGACAGGAAACGTCCCCTTTGGTTTTCGTTTTGCTTTCTTTCCCCGCAGTCTCTCTCCCTGATTTCTGGTTGCTCTGCAGTGCCCTCTGGTGTCACATTTCTATAACGCACTATGAACATTAAAGAAAAGAACGTCTTGTGACTATATGGTTACCGGAATCATTCCTTAACTCCTTTTTAACGTTAAAAACCATGAGTGTAGATCCGCCCTTGATTTATAAGGAAGTTCACAGTGTCACTCTGCAACAATTCCTGTTCCAGAGGTACTTTATCACTGGGCTAATTTTACTTTGTGTATACTCTAATGCCTTCTTGTTATCTCTTTGATTATTTCAGGTCACAGAACCGCCATGTTTAAAACATGGAGAGACAAAGTGGCCGATGCGCCCCAGGAAGGGGAGCCCATTACAGCAGAGCGGATGTTGGACGATGACCCTCTTACATTCAGCCGCACTAATGAGCTCAACAACATGATGCAAGAAATGGTAGATTCTCCGACTTTTTTGAAAGTAGAGCATCCCGCGGTCAAGTACATTGTAACCATGGTGGCTAACCTAGGTAAGGCCTACAGCCTTCTAGGGAAGCAGTATCGCAGCCTTAAAATCAAGTGTGAAACCGAGAGCGCCTTGGAAAGCAAGAAGCCAGACAAACACATTGCAACTCTGCAAAGGGAGCTGCGAATGGCCCTGGAGAGGAAAACAGCAATGGAAATTCAAGTCCACACCGTTGAAGAGATGTGCAAGACACTCATGATTACTAACGAAGCATTGCACAGGGAGCTGCAGGAGGCAAATGAGAGGGCAATGGTGGCACGCCAAGCCACCCTCAGACCTGCTGTAAGTAGGATTCCTGAGAAACTTCCCACAGGGAGTATGAAAGATATGAAGGAAGTCAAGAGTGAGAAAGAAATCAAGGATGAGAAAGAAATCAAGGATGAGAAAGAAATGAAAGATGAGAGATATATGAAGCTCCACACTGAGCTCGCAGGAATGAGAAGTGTGAAAGCTGAAGAAAAGGGCACTTATGAGGAGAGTACAAAACTCCACACTGAACTTGCAGAAAGTAGAAGTGTGAAAGTTGAAGAAAAGGGCACTTATGAGGAGAGTACAAAACTCCACACTGAGCTTGCAGAAATGATAAGTGTGAGAGTTGAAGAAGGGGGCACATTTGATGAGTCACCCAGGCAGCAGAAACCCACGGTTGAAACCATTGACCCTGACCAGCTGCAAGAAACACCTTCCGATGCAGAAGTACCTCTGACGTTTCTTTCAGTAAGAGCTCGGGACAGCAAAACTGGACTGTCACGATTGACAGTTGTAGGCCCGACGTCCTCAGACCTGTCACAGGCATCCTCTGAGCTATCGCAGATATCGTCCGACGAAACGGGAGACGCAGAAGCTGCTGGAAAAGAAACAGCAACAGCAGCACCTAGCAAATTTGCAGGAAAGAAACGGGGGTCAAGGACAGCTGCCTGGAAAAAATTACAAACATCCCTTTTGAAAACGGCGTCACCACAAAAATTGGCTGGCAAAAGCCACCAAGAACCTGAAGGGGAGCAAGCTCCCCAACAGCCAGCTGAAAGCCCTCCCCCTAAGCCCATTCTCAAACGGGTCACCAGGGAGAGTGTCGGTGAAGCGGAAGTCGAAGAATCATCTCAAGAGCCAGCAGAAGGACTCCCAAGCCCCCCAACAAAGCGCAAGTTCTCCATGAAAAAGGCGGCAGGGCAATTTGTCAAGGCTGTCAAAGAGAGAAAGGTGGTCAAGTTTGACGACGATGAGCCGACTCAAGAGCCTGAGACAGCTCCAGGTGTCCAGAAGGAGGAGGGCACAGAGGTCCCAGGGGAAAGCTCATCACCACAAGCTGGAGAAGCCGAGGAATCAAGGCATGAGACAGTAGGCAGGCCCAAAGGGAAGAAGCGCCCCAGCAGAAGCGGCCAAGCAGGTGTGCTACAGCCAAAGTGGGCAGAGAAGACAGGAGATGTCATCCGTGGTTTAGGCAAAAAGCTGCAAGAGCTTGCCAGCGATAGAGGTGGTGTGTTAGATGCAGAGGCTCTCAAGCGCATTTTTGAGGAATTGGATGCAACTTATCAAGACACAGTGCATGAAGAGAAGCCCGAAAGTCGTGGCGATGTTCCAGGAGAAGTGCCTGAAGGCCGTGTCAGTGGTCCAGCAGAGGAGGCTGGAGGCAGCCCCGTAGACCAGGAGGATGCACTATTCACTGTAGAAATCCCCATGTTACCTTCTGCATTTGTGCAGAAAAGGCAAAGATACTCAATTGTTGAGGAACTCCCTGAACAGGATACAAGCTCTGGGCTGCAAGAATTTCAGGAGGTCATCCTTGCTTGCTTAGATGAGAAGATAGAGACATTAAAGAGGAGTCTCTCAGGCAGCTGGAAGCCGTCAGCAAAATCCCAGCTCACACATACACTAAGCAAAGAGATCTCCGAGGCAATAGACAGAAAACTGGATGAATGCATCCTGATGAAGCAGAAAGTATCTGCTGTACGGAAGAAACAGAAGTTTGCAAGGAGCACAGAGGGCACAGAGGTTGAGTTGGAAGAGGAGGATGGGAAGGGAATCAAACTTCCATCTTTGTCCTTTAGCAGTCCTGTGGTGTCCCAGGAGTCTTCAAGTAGCTCTTTCAGCTCTGGGATGGAATGGGATCAAGAAATGACAACAGGACAGGCCTCGCCCTTCAAGTCCCAGCGACATCAAAGAAAGAAGAAGGAGGAAGAAGAAGAAAAAGAAGAAGAAAAAGAAGAAGAAAAAGAAGAGCAGAAAGAAGAAGAGTTGCGGAGAGACCAGAAGGAGCCCCAGTTGCAAGTGGAGGAAGAAGACTTGACCAAGGTTTCACATCCCATGGAAGGAGAACAACCTCCAGAACGTCAGCCTGATGAAGCAGATGTGCAAGCCAAGGTGTCGTGGCAGGAATTGGAAAAGGAATTGGCAAAACAATCTTCTGCAGAAAAACTTAAGCATGCCCAAAAAGAAAAAGGGCCATGGCGCAAAGAGAGCAAGTCAGATTTGGAAAGTGATAGCTCACGGGAGCTCAGCAGAGAAAAGCAGCTTTGGTACTTGCAAATCCAGGAGCAGCTGCAGGAGGAGAAGCAGCGGCTGCATGAAGAACAGGCCCGGCTGCAGGAGGAACGCCACAGGCTGCAAGAGGAACAAGAATACCAGCTGCATTGGCAGGAGATGTGTGAGGGGCAGCGGCAGCAGTGGGAGCGGGAGAAGGAGCAGCAGAAGGAGCAGGAGCTCATGTGGCAGGCGCAGGCCGAGCACTGGCAGCTCCTGCAGCAGCAGAACGAGGAGCAGGAGCAATTCTGGGCCAGGCAGCGGGAGCAGCAGAAGGAGCAGCAGGACCTGTTGCAGAAGGCGGTTGAGCAGCTACAGCTGGAGAAAAGGGAGCTGCTGGCGCTGCGAGGGAAACAAGCAGAGGAGCAGTGGCGCTGGAACCAGGTGAAGGAGCGGCACGAGAAGCAGCAGCTCCTCTGGCAAGAGGAGGACATGGAGCAGGAGAGGAAGAGGAGCCAGTGGCAGGAGCAGCTGCAGCTGCAGGAGCAGCGAATGGAGGCCCTGCGGCAAGAGCAGCAGGAGCAGGAGGAGAGGAACGCACGGTGGCTGCAGGAGCAGAAGGAGAAGCAGGAGGAGATGGAGCGCCTTTGGGAGACGCGCTGGGAGCAGCAGCTGCTCCGCTGGCGCCATCAGATGCAGATGCAGAGGCTGCAAGTCCAGAAAGTGAAGATGAAGCAACAGCAGATGCAGAAGGAAGAAAAGGCCTTGCTTCCCAAGCTGAAAGTGGTGGAAGGTGCAATTCTGGATCAATTTTCCAAGCGATATAAGATTGCTTCCCCCCGTAAAGAAAGGCGTGCTTCTCCTAGCCCCTTGCTCAGCCCCGTGCCTAGTTCACAGTTTGACGAGGATACCTATGAGCTGGAATCCACTTGGTTCCCCAGGCTGTTCACCAAAGCGGAGGAGTTTGCTGCACCTGGCACCACAGAGAAGCGTTACTGGATAAACATAGAAGCTCAGAGGAGAAACCTGGAGGTGTTGGGGGAAGCTGTCCGGAAGGCTGGCATCTCCCCAGAACTCTACACCCTCACCAAAGGGATAATCAAGCAAGCATTGCACAGCAATGTGGAAAGGCTGGCTTTGCTCTTCCGGAAATACATCGCCTTCCGTCGTCACCAGCAGGTCAGGTAAGACTAAAAATCTTAATGTGAAGCTACTGGGAACCTTAGCGTTGGCGCACAGTGTGGTGACAGCGCATTGCCCCCAGACTATATTTAAAGAGCACGGCAGAAAACAAGTTGAACTAGTCATCCGTCTATCAGGCGGACAGTTGGAAGGATGTGCTGTTGTCACATGTATATAATTTTAAGAGCAAACTAAAATTATATATGTTGAATAGTGGAAAAGATGGACAAAGGACACAGCTCTGTTGGATTCACAGCTCTTTATCGCAGCAGTTAGAACTGCTCCTGGAATCAGGCTATAATACTAAGAAACAGTAAAAACTCACAACTAGCTAACCAATCAGGAGCGACAGTTTTCAATCCTTCATTTACATACTGGTGGCCCTGAGTGAGAACTGCCACTAATCTTAATACTTAACACCATATATATCTCATTATAGTTTTACCAAACTGTTACCATACACTCGAGGAGGACATGGAGCAAGACCAAGGTGGGCTATGGCCTGGGGAGAAGAGGTGTGGCCTGGGAGAAGTCCTAGGTCAGTTCCAGACTGTCGCTGTTTTGGGGTGGGATTCAGCCACACAGTAAACTCAGTTTGTACGACTACAGTTGATTGGGAGGTTTTGCAAACCCGCCTTTCAAAAAGTTCAGGTGTTTGGACTAAGGAAAGTTGCAGGAAAATAGACGGGGGGGGGGGGAGAGATAACAGTTGTTTTGATGCAATGTCATCTAACTTCCCCGAAAATAATAAGAATGAGGTAAAAGTAAAGGACTTCTGGACTGTTAAGTCTAGTCAGAGGCAACTATGGGGTACGGCGCTCATCTCGCTTTTTAGGCTGAGGGAGCCGGTGTTTGTCCACAGACAGCTTTCTGGGTGATGTGGCCCTTGAAGCTGACTCAGAAACTCCAGCGGGTGCAGAATGCCGCGGTGAGACTCTTTACAGGGTCCTTGCCGTGGGATCACATTCATTCAGTGCTTTACCAGCTGCACTGGCTCCCAGTAGAGTACAGGGTCAGGTTTAAGGTGCTGGTTTTGACCTTTAAAGCCCTATGCGGCCTAGGACCCTCGTACCTACAGGACCGCCTCTCCTGGTATGCCCCGTGTAAGACCTTAAGGTCCATAAATAATAACTCTTTAGAAGTCCCAAGCCCCAAGGAGGTTAGATTGGCCTCAACCAGGGCCAGGGCCTTTTCAGTTCTGGCCCCGGCCTGGTGGAACGTCCTACCACAGGAGATCAGGGCCCTGTGGGATTTGACATCTTTCCACAGGGCCTGCAAGATGGAGCTGTTCCGCCTGGCCTTTGGGCTGGACTCAGTCTAACCCCCGCTCTCTCTCTTTTTTTGGGGGGGATAGAACCCCTTATATGGGGTTTTGTATATAAGTTTTCCCTTGGCTCTTTTTGCTGGCCCATGTAGGACCAGCATGGATAGTTGGCCCCAGGGAATATTTGACGTTCTCTCCCCTTATGGCTTTGATCTATGGGCTATCACTATAACGAGGCTGCATTTTAAGCTGCATTCTAACTTATATTTTAATCAACTTTGTTTGGTGTTTTTTTTAAATGTTTTTACTGTATTTATATTCAGTGTTAGCTGCCCTGAGCCCAGTTTTAGCTGGGGAGGGCAGGGTATAAATAAAAATTTATTATTATTATTAAACCACTTCTGGCACATGGAGGACTGTGACGAGTGCCAGAGCACACAGAGACGCCATTTACCTACCCACCACAGTGGTACCTATTTATCTACTTGCACTGGCATGTTTTCAAACTGCTAGGTTGGCAGGAGCTGGGACAGAGCAATGGGAGCTCACCCCGTCACGGGGATTCGAACTACCGACCTTCAAATTGGCAAGCCCAAGAGGCTCAGTGGTTTAGACCACAGCGTCACCCACTCCCTTTAATAAGAATGAATGCTTATTAAACAGCCAGCATCATATCATCTCCTTGCAGCCCAATCAGGATGAATGTTCAATAGCCAGGTCATCCAAAGTGATTCCAAATGCCAGGTAGAGAGGCTGGGTACCAGAATGGGCCTCCAGGCTAAGGACTAAGCTGCTGGGCTTTCTTTGTACTAAAGGAAAGATTTGTCCACATTTATATTCCTCCTGCCCTGTATTTACAGAGAAACCTTGCTTATTCGGTTGGAGGCTGCCAAAGAAGCCAAGGACGGTGTTAGAATGCAGGTGTTGTACAAGATGGTAGACAAGCTAGATGCTCACCAGAAAAGAGTTATGGGGCACTGGACTGTTAAACAGATGATGGCAGAGAAGCAGCGTCGGCGCTGCCTTCAAAGGATGATTGCCTTGTTTGCTCAGGTGAGCCTAAGAGAATGAAGGGTTCACAACTCAGAGCTGGTGTTTTACTTTCACCCCATGTCAGGATGAGTTTTTTCATTTCAATCTTTACAGAGAGAGGCTATAGAACCCAGCCTCTTGGATAATGGCATTGTCCCGAATGAATCTCCACACACACACCCCGTCTCTCCCACCTCCTTATTCATCATCACCATCACCTCCTCTACGGGTGCTGCTATGTGCCCTCTGTCTTTGAGCTCTTTGCTCTCCTACTTTTAAGGCCTGCCATGTTCTAGGAGATGGAGGGTCTGGAATGCTTTCTAATGACAATGTGTCAGCTGGGTGTTCTGGCTCTCCCATGATTTTCCAGCTTCCCCCCTCATCTGCCTCTGAGCTGCAACCTCCCTCAACCCCTTGTTGTAAATCTATACTGTCTTCCTCTTCCTCTTCTTTGGAAGGGTCAGGTTGGGAAGGTGGTCTCCACCATTTCTCCTCTGCCTAGTCCCTGACACCCCAGGGATGATGACCCTCGTAGTAAATTTCCTATCCTTTGTGAGCAACTCACTGCATGAATCGTGAGTTTCGCCACCCAATCTGCATCAGTAGTGGACAGTGGCAGCAGGGGTAAGGATACTCACTGTGTGATGATGGCTCCCACTCACAGGGGGGCGGGGAGTTTCTGCTTTGTGATACAGTCACAGTGGGCTTGGGAAACTCACTATGTATATGCCGGAAAATCAGAGTCTATAATTTTGGCATGGGGAATTGCTGTTCTGTGCACACCAACTTTCCACTAAAAGTCACAGGGGGGGAAGTATACCTCCTTGGTAAGTGCATGAACCCACAATTCAGTCTTTGGTCTGAAACAAATCTTATTCTCTATCCCGCACATAAGGTGAAAGGTAGGGCTGAGTGATATATTGAGATATAATACAAAACTGGTTTGAAATCCATATCCTGATATTGGTTTCATAGTTTTCGACTTGGTAATATATCACAAATCATGGGGTGGGTGGGTGGCTGGGTGTGTGCTATGCAGAAATCACAATGTAGGGGAAACCGTGAAGCCAGCTAATGCTTCTCTCGAATCCTGCAGCCCATGTTAAGTCTGCCAGCTTAACTCTCCCCTGCCTCCTGCAGTGGGCAGTGAATCACAAGAGCAGACGCAGGCAAAAATCATGATGCACGAAAAACCGTGAAGCCAGTCAATCCCTCTACATAGCTCCATCCTTATTTCAGGCATCGTGGTATATCATGATGTTTAGCTGGTGATATATCACGATGTTGAAAACAGTGGGAATGTTCAGGGATGCAGGAGATGATATATTGTCTGATTACAGCCTTTCCAACTTGTGCTAACAAGTTCACAATTTAGCAGAGTAACATTCCCGTTTTTAAACTTGCAGCAGATGCATTTGCTCAGGCTCGCTAAAGCCTCTATAATAACTGTTCTGGTATTTTCCCCTTATTCCCTCATAAAAGATAAGACATAACACAGTCTTCTATAAAAGTATAAAAAGGTTTACTCACACATCATTCTGTTCACAATAGGATCCCAGAAGGCAGACTTAGCTTAGAAAAGTAACATATACCTAGACACTATCTCATAAGAAGACAGTCCCTTTGTCCTCTCTTGGCTGGAAGCCAAGAGAGCATCTTTGGCTAAGCAGATGTTGCTTCTTCTATGCATGTAGTCAAAAAGAGAGAGATGGCTGCCCTGCCCTGTGCTTTTGTCGTTACCTGCACAGGTGAGGCCACGCCCACCTCTATTCACATGCAGAGGAAGTCTGTCCCAGCCCAGAAGGCAACAGGAAGTTTACCTGCTGGCTGGACACACATTCCTCCCCATCATAGCTGTTAACCATCCTTCATTTGGCGGGAAAGTCCCTTATCCCAGCGCTGTGTCCCGCTGCTGTCCCTTATTGATGATGCCCCTTAAATTTCCTGGGTTTCAAAGGAAGCAGCTTCTCTCCCTCCCTCCCTGCCAGCCAGGGAGGAGGGAGGCTCCAACTGTGTTGCTTGGCTGCGTTGCTCACCCAATAAGGAGTCTAAGAACGACTGGGGGGTGGAGCTTGCATGCCTTGTGCCCATCAAATCGGCCGCGTTGCCTGGGGACTCGCCTTTGCTCAGCGCTTCCCAGCGGAGAGGTGACACTGGTTTTCCTTGCTGCATCCCCTTTGCCGTGTTGCTGCGCTGTGGGAACCACCACTTGAGGCTTCCTTTGGCTGCTGGCTGGGCTTTCTGCCTTTGGCTCGGAGGGGCTCAGAAGTTGAACATACCTGTGTCCGGAAAATCCCTTATTTTGGCTGCTGATCCCTTATTTTCGAGGCTGCTGGTCCCTTATTTTCAAATCTGTAAGCTGACAGCTATGCTCCCCATGTGTAAACATGTTCACTCTGGGAATGTTGTACTTGACTGCTCTTGTGTTTCACATCCCACAAAAACCAGGGGCAAGAAAATAGCAGAGCTTCGTTTGGCGGTCTCGTATTTTGAGCAACATTAGTAAGATGGCTTCTGTCTCTCAAACCTCCCTTTGCCCCATTCCTCCAGCTGCATGGTAGATCCTTCCCTGAACCTTTGTCTTCATCAGGCAAACTGACTGCTCTTTCTCTCTGCCCAGCTCCGCTTGAGCGCCAAACTCCAACTTACCAACCCATGCCCCTTGTTGATCAAAGCAGGAGATAGAACAAAGAGGGAAAGCATACACGTGCCCAACATTGGACCTGTCTTCCTGAAGCCCAGAACCCACCCAAGCCCTCTGGTTTGTGCAAAGAAACAACAAGATTTAACATTTTCAGCTACAATCAGGTACAGTATAATAGGTTCTTGGAGGGTGCTCCCGTGAGGTTGCAGTCTCTGTGGCCTGATTCAATTTTGCGCTAGCGTAAGGGCAAGAATAGGGAAACGGGTGGCGCTGTGAGTTAAACCACAGAGCCTAGGACTTGCCGATCAGAAGGTCGGTGGTTCGAATCCCCGCAACGGGGTGAGCGCCCGTTGCTCGGTCCCTGCTCCTGCCAACCTAGCAGTTCGAAAGCACGTCAAAGTGCAAGTAGATAAATAGGTACCACTCCGGCGGGAAGGTAAATGGCGTTTCTGTCGGCTGCTCTGGTTCGCCAGAAGCGGCTTAGTCATGCTGGCCACATGACCCAGAAGCTGTACCCTACGTTCTCCTACAAATGGACCTTGAGCTTGTTTGGAGGTTCTAGCAGGGGAGCGCAGCTATCGTATACCCTTGACCGAAGAACGGTACACTCCTTCTATCTGGGATGGTCGTCCTCTTCCACCGAGCGCGCAGCTTCGGGAGGGACGCACATGGAGCGGTGAGGGAGGAAGGGGACACCCGCCTAGCCAGCCAGATCAGCCGAATCAACCCTGGCGATCAATGGGGTGACAGATGTCGCAGCCAGATCGCCCTCACATCCGTAGATCCGTACAGAAGCTGTACACCGGCTCCCTTGGCCAATAAAGCGAGATGAGCGCCACAACCCCAGAGTCGGTCACGACTGGACCTAATGGTCAAGGGTCCCTTTACCTTTAAGGGCAAGAATAAAGATTGAAAATGAAAACCGAAAACTGAGTATGAGAATCCACACAACTATTGCTCTAGCAGGAAACTGGTTGTGCGACATGAAGTATTGGGGCTACCGCAATGTGTTGCGCGACCAGCCACGGAAAGCATGCTTTCTTCCTGAAAAGACTCTCCTCCCTGGAAGAGAGGGGAGTGGTTGTGGGCGGGAGACCGAGCTCCGCCCCTGGTAGGGGGCATTAGCCCCCTCCCCTCCTTACCTGGCTGGCGCCCACGCCCACCGGAGGCAGCCAACCAGGTGCCTCCGGGGGGGCGTGTGTAGCTGCTTAATGCTGTGGCGCCAGCTCCGCCTCCTCCTTATTCGTCGTCGTCCCTCAGCGAGTCAGGGTCGGGCCCTCGATCCACAACTTCTCATGCACAAGCCATTCCTCCAGTGCAGCTACTATACCGCTAGGGGATTTTAATATACCACTCCACGGTATTCCTCCCTATGTCAGGAAACCTAATTACTACTACTTAGAAGAAGGAATATTTTTAAAATGACACTCTATTCAATGGCAAAATAGCTCATCATCTTGGCTCAGGGCAAATGTCCAACAGATAATGACCATTCAAATCCATGTAAAACTAATGTTCTACGAATACAAAAGAAAGAGAACCAGAATCCCTCTCTGAAGCCTCTTTTAAAAAAAAGGACATCTTTTACTTTAAAAAACAAAACCAATTTTTGGAAGGCAATACAGAGCTTCACAGAGGAGGGTCTCCTAATCTCAGCATCCATCAGCTGCTTCTTCAGATCTCGATCAAACAACTAGCCCACTGGACTGTTTGGGCTTACTGAGATCCAAATTACTCATTAGACACCCATGAAATGGTGGCCCAACAGCTATTTCAGGACAGGAAAAGTCGGACAACCAGGATAGAAAAACAGCAGAAGATGGTCTCTCCCTTGATCATCACTATGTTTAAAATTACTTCCCATTGGTTTTTCTTCTCTTCTGGGTGTTAGTTGCACGTTATAAATATAAGGATTGGATTGGCACTTTTCTTTAAGATAGTGGCTTACTTCAAAGCCTTTTCTTTCTTTGATGTATAATAGCATTCCTCCTCTTAATAGGGAGCAAAGCGGTGAACAGATAGAATCACTGTGGAAGACGGATATCACGGAATTTAGTATCCCCCTTGGACCCAAAGAGCCTGTGTCTCTGATGTGGTCTGAGGCATGCGGCTTTCCGGATATCCCTAGACTTTTGGAACTAGACATTTCCTCCATTAGGAAGCAACCCTTACAGAATATCAAGACTCGGTAAGTGGCCCTCCATTATTTGAATTTCTATTCTGCCACCTAGCAGAATGATAAAAGAAGACCAGCTGCATAATTCATAGTAATTTTCTAGCGTTTTCATAGAGTGCAAAAGGAGTCAATGTCACTTCTTTGGTTTCATGCGTCTAAGAACATAAGAAGAGCAGACTGGATCAGGCCAATGGCTCCTCTGATTCACCATTCTGTTCTCAGAGTGGCCACCCAGCTGCCTGTGGGAAATCTGTGGGTTCACATATTAGAAGAAATACATCACTAGGAAACACAGTTAGGAGATGAAGAGGCGTGGGAGGATACGACCATATTTTCCCGTGTATAAGACAAGATTATTTTCTATTTTAAAAATTCGTCAAAAATTGGGGGTTGTCTTATACACAAAACATGGGCATTCAGGGAGATTTTTATTTTATTTTAAGGTAATGTCCAGGATTTTGGCTTGGGCAGGCTGGAGTGTGCGTTCGGTGGGGTTGTGGCAATCACCTCCCCAAAGTGTCAAAAGCTTGTCGCTGTCGCCAATTGTGCGGATTTTCACTTCTACTTTAGGGTTTTGGCAACCCATAAGATATTGTTTTCTTAATTTTTGGTTCCAAAAAATAGGGGTCGTCTTATACATGGGTGCATCCTATGCACAGAAAAATATGGTATTTCCTGTCACTCTGTCAGAGGTGCAACTGAGGCGAGAGACATTTTAGTGCCTGAGACAGAAGTTTAAAATATTATTGGGTAAAAATATAATAATAAACTAAATTACTGACATTATGCTGCTTTTTAATAGGTTTAGTAAAAAAAAAATTAATCCTTTAATAATCTGCCATCTGGGGCAAGCTGTCCCACTCTGCCTGTAGGGAGGTCTAATTCTAGCACGTCAAAGTGCACGTAGATAAATAGGTACCGCTCCGGCAGGAAGGTAAACGGCGTTTCCGTGCTCTGTCTGGTTTTCCAGAAGCGGCTTAGTCATGCTGGCCACATGACCCGGAAGCTGTACGCCGGCTCCCTCGGCCAATAAAGCAAGATGAGCTCCGCAACCCCAGAGTCATCCGCGACTGGACCTAATGGTCAGCGGTCCCTTTACCTTTACCTTTACCAACTGTTTTAGAAGGCTTCTGAGTGGCATGATACACTTCTCTACAAGTTGTTTGACTCCATTTCCCATCAACCCAGGCCATTGGCCTTGCTGGCTGGGAATGATGGGAGTTGTAGTATACTACTACTACTACTACTACTACTACTACTACTACTACTATTAATAATAATAATAATAATTGGTGGGCAACCTGTTGGGAAGTCTGTAATTACACACAAACACACACCATAGGTTAACAGTCTGGCTAAATATGTGAATTATTTTCATTGCTGTTTAAGATAGGTTTTGTAGTATTCACGGAATATAATTAGTATCAGTATGAATGCCACATTTCAATTATCAACACAAAATATCACATGAATGCATCAAAAGCTTAGGTCACCCCCACATTTGAAAGGCAGCATACTAAAATGCTGCTTTTATTAAAAGAATAAACAAATATAAGGCCCACAACCAGATTTATTGAGAAGGAATGAGAACAAGCAGCTAGAGACATCACTTCTTGTATGGACTTAATCAGACAAAAGCCAAAAAATTGGATAGAGAAAGGGTTGTGTAAGGAGGGGTTTAGCCCCCTTTTCTCAGTTTCCAGCACTTTTTGAAATGACCTGGTGACTGGTATATAACATCACTTTTGGACAACCATGCCCCGAAAATAAAGGAGTATTTGATAACATATAAAATGTCTGAGCTAGTTATGGTACTTCGTAGAATAGTCTACAGGGGTCACTGTTGAGTAGCACAAAGTTATTATGACTCTGTTTCTGTGTTCAGCTCCATTCTGCACTCTTGCTGTCCCATATATATTTCCCCCAAACAAACCATGTGAGGTAAGCCAAGAACAAATGCCGGTTACTGTTTGAAATAAATTAAACCACAAACCCAGGTTCGGATGTAATGCTAAACCAACCAATATGAGCAAAAGTAGCAAGAGAGGAATGAAATACCCACCATTTTAGAAGTATGTTACAATTCAGCAACTAGCAGTCCCAAACAATCAGCAAATATTAATCTCAAACAATCAGGGTCCCATGAAAATCTAAACAACTAAGCTAAATATAGTTTATTGAACCATGGTTTAAAGTGATATGTGAATAAGGCCTACAGTGTTTTCGATGTTTTTCAACTTAGCTCAAATTGATACCCATTTCATTCCTATTCTTAAAGGCATTGCTACATTTTTAAGGCTGCCTCGAAACAGAGGAATTTCCTTAGTTTTCGATGCAAAGTTAGCTGCATCTAATATTATGAAATAGATAATATTTTATATTATCCATTAACTGTTGTTTTTTTCTCTTGTAGGATTCAGAACATTCCCAGGTGGAAGTTATCTGGATATAATTTTATGCATTTGTAATTTAGATAGTAATTCATTCAGAGTGTCAGTGTGTAATTTAATCCAATATGTAATATATCTATAACACAGGTTGACTGGGAGCACATTTATTCTAGATCTGGGGTATTAATGTGTGATCTGGTGTTGTTAGTTACTAAAGGGGTGAAATTGGGAGTCCTACAAGTCATGCTTGATTCTTTACTCCAGGTAGAAGTGGGACTGTTGGTGAGGGAAAGGACAATTTTGAGCCAGGACACCTAGCTAAACTTTACATGCAAAACATCATGTTTGAAACATATATAGCAAAACTCCAGTGGCTGCTTCTGTTACAGAAAATGTGCTTCAGGGGGTGGCATTTTTAGGGGGAAAGTAGTAAGTGGACTCGTAGGGTTGCCATATGTCCTCTTTTTCCAGGATATGTCCTCTTTTTCAGGGGTTAAACAAAAGCATAGTGGCAATTTGCTTACCTATTTCCCCTGTTGAACTTCCAAGATGAGACATGATTCCCAAATTCATAAGGCATGTGTCAGGGAACTGACATCGGAGCTAGAGGCGGAGGGAAGGCTCTCAAATGATGCTGGAGAAGGGCCCATCAGGGAGAGAGGCAGCTCCGCAGATGGGGAAGCAAATCAGCGCAACACCAGGGATATAGAGGGGCTGATGGGGGAATCGGCGAGAGGGCTCCAGGACTCTTCACCGGACACCAGCGGGGAGAGCACGGGTCCTCCGCTACCCACGCCCACCCTGCGCAGAAGACTTCCGCGCAGAGAGAGTAGGAGGAGACTGGGTGTCAAACAACTTTTATGTTGGAAAAGATTTAAGAAACGCCCACTGACGGATTCTGCTAGCGACTGAGGCAGCCACAAAGTGAAGGGCTGTCCAGACTGAAAGGTTTAGCAAGGCAACAAAGCCTGGAGAGGCGGCAACTTACGCACGAGCAACCCATACACATTACAGCATGATTCACACTGAAAAGATTCATGCAAGCAGTGGGGGAGTCCTCTAAACTTGCTAGTCGTTGAAAGCCGTTAGAAGTTCTTTTCAATTAATAAGTAGAGAGAAAGTGTAGCACCCTGCTTGTGGTTAACGCTTAGCTGGAATGAAATATTCAATGCAGCAATAGAGAAATTAAAATAATAATTTATTTGTCAGACAAATAAATGAGAGACACAGTGGTATATGGTTACCAAAGCTCTGCTCCCTCCAGCCCTGATGGCCAGCACTTATATTTCCTCAGCCCAGCCCCCTTGCTCCTCCTTTGGCTGCCTCTGTCCAATCAGCCTGGTTGATATTCCTATTGGCTGTTTGCTAGAACCAATCATAAAAGATACACCCATTTCCTATTACCTTTTATGGGAGACAAAGAGCTATATTTCCATCTATCCATAAATGGCAGACAAGTAGCCATATATCTTACATTTGCCTCGACAAGGCACCTTAATTACCAGATCACCTTTTGCCCCTGTTGCCCCTGCATTCCAAAACAAATGGCTAAAACAAATGGCTCATGGTATTAAATTCTATCTAAACAGAGATTTTGGGTTCACATTCTCACACACCATCAATGAAATAAGAATCTAACATAAGAATCTAACATTTCTTACTTTCTAAATCCTTTGCATAATTACATTAAGCCAACAAATCTCACACATAACATAAATAGCTTTTTAGAAGAAAAGGCCTTTGCAAAGTAAAAAAAGGAACTCAGTAAAAACAGCTTCAAAAGAAGCCTCTTCAGTTTACACCCTCCTTTCCCAGCCAGCTGCTTTTCCCATTAGCTCTTCCCAAAATTTATTGCCCTTTAACTCTCTCAGTATACCTTAAACCTTAGGAAAATATGGCTAGAGTCTGATGGGAGGCACATGGTATTATTTTCTGTTAAACAATAAATCTTACTATTTACCAACTCTTAATTAGTGTTTTTGCAGCTTGATTGTATTCTGTAATATGTAGGGTCAGTGTAACATTTGCTCCCAGCCTGTAATTTCCTTTTACAACTTTGAGAAACTTGTCTCCTGCTACTGCTATAAATCAGGGGGGCCCTTGTTCAGGAGAGCAGGAAGATAAACAACTGCCAAAGTACTTAGCCAGCTGGTTTCTGCCTGGCATGAAACATACAAGCATTTGCAAATATATCTTTAAGCTCATTTTAAAATACAGGCCTTGATCAGATGCCTCAAAAGGGGAAGGGATCCCTTAATTTTTTTTTTAATGATAAGCACATGAATCCACACCATGGAGCAAGCGCGCGCGCACACACACACACACACACAGTCTCTCCCCACAGCCCATAGCTGTCAACTTACAGATTTGAAAATAAGGGACCAGCAGCCTCGAAAACAAGGGGTCAGCAGCCAAAATAAGGGATTTTAGACAAGCAGATGAAATACGAAGTTAAAAGGGACCAGATAATTTGGGAGAGCAGCGCCGGTTTTTAGTCCTTCGTTTCCAGAGGTTGCTGCTCAAGAAACCAGCTTATGAAACACTGCAATTAAATAACTACAAGCAGCAACCACTTTTTGCGCAAAACGAAGTCCAAGCTACAAAGATGCTGCTGCAGTTCTGTATCTTTTCTCTCATGCTCCATCTGCAGCTCTCAGTTCCATCAGGCGGAGCGGGAGAAAGGGGGGGGGGAAATAGCGCCCGAAGTAAACCCGCAGATCAGACCATCTATGCTAGTCTACCACTACAAATCTATGGGAGAAGCGCTTGCGGTCCTTCCTCCGCTTTCCCCCTCTATGGTTAGCCCTTGAACACCTGCCCGTGCCTCCGCCTCCTCCTCCTCCTCCTCTCTCTGAACTGCTTTCTCTATGGTTGCCCTCGCTCTCCTCTCAAGGCTCCTCAGCAATTAATAGGCCGCACCAGGCTGCCCATCTCATCTGGGTCCTTCAGCGGCGCAACCACAGTACGGACTAGCGGGAGAGGTGACAGCGGCAAAGGGCAGAGGGGAGGCCCCAGGCAGAGAAGCTCAGTTTGGCGGCCATGAGAAGGATGGCGGCAGAAGGGATCAAGGCTCCAGACAGTCCCAGCGGGAAGGGGCTCCCGGGGGCAGGTGAGAGGAGGCCGGAGGGGGGCAGGCTGGGCAGCCAAGCAACACAGTTGGAGCCTCCCTCCTCCCTGGCTGGCAGGGAGGGAGGGATAGGAGCCGCTTCCTTTGAAACCCAGGAAATTTAAGGAACATCATCAATAAGGGATAGCAGCGGGAAACGGCGCTGGGATAAGGGAGTTTCCCACCAAATAAGGGACAGTTGACAGCTATGCCACAGCCCCCTCCAATCGCAAGAGCCCTAAGAAACTGTGTCAGAGTTTTGTGCCCAATCCCAGCTCACTTGCCACCCAGAAACTCTTTCACAGGTTTCCCCACTGCCAGCATGCAGGCACAAACCGAGGCTGGATGATCCATGGATCTTTATTGCAGCTTTCACTGGGCAATTAACAAAATAAGCGAGTCCCTGGCAGGGGATGGTGCTGTGGACCCCCTGGGTGTGTTCCATGGACACCCCGGGGTCCCCAAACCCCCAACTGGGAACCACTGGTCCAATATTTTACATAGAGTGCATCACACTGGCTTTCTGAGAACTGCCATCTTGCAGTCAGATCCACTTTTTCAGTATGAAAATAACATTTAAGACTTCAGATAACTTTTCTTAATCTATCTCAACAGTGGCGTAGCGTGGGGGGTGCAGGGGGGGCCGGCCGCACCGGGCGCAACATCTGGGAGGGGGCGCTCGCACTCGCAGCTCTCTGCCCCTAGGGCAGAGGGGGCGCAAATTACTTGCCTTGCCCCAGGTGCTGACAACCCACACTACACCACTGCATCTCAATCGCTCACACACAAAGTTGGTCACCTGTCCACCTCTACCTGTGAAAATGCAGCTGGGAAAGTACCTTTAGAACAGATTCCGGTTTGTGGGCATGTGTAGCAGGCAGAGGAATAGATGGACTGTCACGCACTAATAGGATGACTTGCCTTGGATTCAACCCTCCATGTGAAATTTAAAAAGGTATAATAAACAAACAGCCTCTCCACAGTGACTCTCAGCCTGCTATCTACCCCATCTGTGAGTCTGCGGAGCAATAGTGTGACTTCACCTACGATTCACACAGGACCCGTTGCCTCCAGCAAGCCATACTTCGTTCGTTTCGCAAGAGCTTTGTTTCCCGACCTACAGGAAATTCCACCTCTGAGGCAGCGCACAAGGAATTTGCTTCTTAAAGAGGCCAAAAGTTAAAGGCTCTGTCTGTCAAGGCAGGTTGACAAATGAAGTGACTAAGGCCTAGTGTAGCTCTGACATAGTAGGACAGTCGGAGCTCAGCTCAGCAGGAAGAAGGAGCCACAGGCCCAGTCATATTCAGGTTGAAGCTGCTTTCAGCACCAAAAGGGAAATGCCCAGTTTTCCTGGGTCCACACCTCATAAAGTCTGGAATATTTTTGTCACTTGCATTTCTCAGCTTTTAGTCGGGGCTGGCTGAAGGGTTTTCGTTCCTCCAGGCAAATTATGGCCTACCATGAAAGGTGGCGTTTGGACCAACAAACGTTGGAGGGGGCCATTTGCAGGTGTCTGATGTCGCTTTTGAGTGAATCGGACGACATTGGGTTTTTGTCAAAACCCATTGTACCACGGATGAGGGCGTCAAGGGCTCGTTTTACGGCCTACTTGGGTTAAACCACAGAGCCTAGGACTTGCTGATCAAAAGGTCGGCGGTTCAAATCCCCGCAACGGGGTGAGCTCCCACTGCTCGGTCCCTGCTCCTGCCAACCTAGCAGTTTGAAAGCACGTCAAAGTGCAAGTAGATAAATAGGTACCACTCTGGTGGGAAGGTAAACAGCGTTTCCGTGTGCTGTTCTGGTTCGCCAGAAGCGGCTTAGTCATGCTGGCCACATGACACAGAAGCTGTATGCCGGCTCCCTCAGCCAATAAAGCGAGATGAGCGCCGCAACCCCAGAGTTGGCCACGACTGGACCCAATGTTCAGGGGTCCCTTTACCTTTATAAAATGTGGGGTTTGCACTGCCAAATGTTGCAGGGTTTAATTTGCAGGGGTTTGACACCACTTTCGAGTGAATCTGATGGTGTCGGGTTTTTGGTGAAACTGTGACCTCACAGGTTAGGGTGCTGAGGGCTCATTTTATGGCTTACCATGAAACGTGGGGTTTGTACCGTCAAATGTTACAGGGCCCGTTTTCCTGGCATTTGGCGCCGCTTGGGAGTAAATTTGCAGGTGTCACTTTTTTGCAGAAACCGTTAGAGCTCTAGGGGCTCATTTTATGGGGCACCATGAAATGTAGGGTTTTCACTGCTAAAGGGTGCAGGGGGGCTTTTGCGAGGTTTTGGCTCCACTTGGGAGTGAATCGAATGAAATGTATTCTATGAAACTTTGACCCCGCAGGTTCGGGTGCCGAAGGTTCATTTTGTGGGCCGCCGTGATTCATGAGGTTTTCACCGCCCAAGGGTGATTTGGAATGAATCGGACAAATTCGAGTCCTTGGGGGTGAGGTAAGAATCAGTGTTTTAGCATCTCACGGAATCAGCATACAGTGGTACCTCAGGTTACATACGCTTCAGGTTACATACGCTTCAGGTTACAGACTCCGCTAACCCAGAAATAGTGCTTCAGGTGAAGAACTTTGCTTCAGGATGAGAACAGAAATTGTGCTCTGGCGATGCAGCAGCAGCAGGAGGCCCCATTAGCTAAAGTGGTGCTTCAGGTTAAGAACAGTATCAGGTTAAGAACGGACCTCCAGAACGAATTAAGTACTTAACCTCAGGTACCACTGTAGTGTGATATCCAACTGAGTCGTATTCAGAGTTGACCTAGTGAGATCAATGGACTTAATTCTGATTATATCCGCGAGTCTTCCCTGAGTATGCCTTAGTAGTTGGATATCGGCCATACTCAATTTCTCTCTAACTTCAGCATTTTGTTCTGTAAGCTACTCTGGAAACAGTTTCTGAATTGACGAACCTGCATCCCCCCCAAAAGCTGGATGCCATGGTATGAGCAGGTTTGTCGCTCAGAACGCCTCATGCTAAACATACGCTTATTTATACTCAAATGCAACAACCACTTGAAAAAGTGTGTGAATTTCTTCTCCACCTGTTACATGAAGCAGCAAGCTGGACTTGTTCTTTAGAGCACCTCAAGTCCCAAGCAGATGGTATTAACACTTTTTTAAAAAAGTAGACAATCCTGTTCATAAATCAACTGAGGTATGTCCGAAGCCCCAAATACAACAATTTATTTCACTAATATTATCACTGAAGAGCCTCATACCTGTTCTCTTCAGACATAGCAAACTACCATAGACTAGAACCCAAAGAGGGTTTGAGTTTCCAAACGTAACAAGCAACCATAGTTTAGAGATGTTTATCCAGTCTGGTTTGCTGTCCTCTTAAGTGCTCTAAAGACCACTCCTCTCTATGAGGTCTACAAGTTGCTTTCAGGTTTTGACGTGCCTCTATTTCAATATATTACGATGTTGCTATACAGTGGTACCTCAGGTTACATACGCTTCAGGTTACATACGCTTCAGGTTACAGACTCCGCTAACCCAGAAATAGTACCTCAGTTTAAGAACTTTGCTTCAGGATGAGAACAGAAATCGTGCAGCCGCGGCGGAGCGGCAGCAGGAGGCCCCATTAGCTAAAGTGGTGCTTCAGGTTAAGAACAGTTTCAGGTTAAGAACGGACCTCCAGAACGAATTAAGTACTTAACCCGAGGTACCACTGTATTTCAAAAAGTCTCCCCAACCCAGCTCTCAAAATGCAATATTCTTGAACTGTAGGGTTTCTAATCGTCAGCTTTGCTGCAGAGTACTGAAAGGCGGGTGGCACTGTGGTCTAAACCACAGAGCCTAGGGCTTGCCGAACAGAAGGTCGGCAGTTCGAATCCCTATGACGGGGTGAGCTCCCGTTGTTCGGTCCCAGCTCCTGCCAACCTAGCAGTTCGAAAGCACGTCAAAGTGCAGGTAGATAAATAGGTACCGGTCTGGTGGGAAGGTAAATGGCATTTCCGTGCACTGCTCTGGTTCGCCAGAAGCGGCTTAGTCATGCTGGCCACATGACCTGGAAGCTGTACAACGGCTCCCTCAGCCAATAAAGTGAGATGAGCGCCGCAACCCCAGAGTCGTCCACGACTGGCCCTAACGGTCAGGGGTCCCTTTACTGAAATGCCTATCTACACAAAACCTAATTACAGCCTCTTCTGATCCCTTTTTTGGTCTGCAGTATCTGCTGCAAAGGTATTTGTGATAAAGGACTTCAATCTAATAAAAGCCAAGAATACTGCCTCTTGTTAAGCCTGTGCCTTCACTATTACTGCAATGGGTTTACACTCGCTACATGCCACTACGGTTTTGCCCTCGAACACCGAGGAAGTTTTATAAGCCCTGCACATAGCAACAAGACACCAGAATGCCAGGTGACACCAAATCGCTCCAACAACTTTCCCAATGCAAAGCGGATTCAGCCGGTCCCCCTCCCCAAACAACACCATCATTCAGGGCAATAATAATATTTGTTAGGTCAACAAAGCAACATGCAATCTGAGAGGTGTGCACCAATGTTTGAATTATGTGGAAAGAGGAAGGAGGTCCCTTAATGCTAGACGGGTGGGGTATAAATTATAAATTATTATTATTATTATTATTGTTGTTGTTGTTGTTGTTGTTGTTGTTGTTTGCTGGTTTCCCCCATGTTTTTAATGAAACCCATTAGTTTCACCCACTATCTCCATCCAATCTTAGCTGAAGCAGCCTCCTAATAATCTCTGTTTTTAAAAGACTTCTTTTGTGGGGGCACTGCAAGAGGTGAAGGTATGGCCATCTTTAACATATGCGCCGCCAGGATGAAAAGATCCGCCAAGTGCCCCCAAATTTAGTTTTGCTGCACCCAAATTAACTTTTATTGAGCTTTTTTGGGAGGGGGGAAGCCAAAGTTGTTTACCTTTCTCTAGGGGGGGGGGGCGAACTCAAAGTTGTTCAGCTTTTTTTGGAGGGGGGGAATTACTCACCTGTAACAGCAATGCAGCGGGGGGAAACTGCTTTTGTTTCCTGACTCGTCGGGAATATTTGACACTACAGAGTAACAGAGCAACAGAGGCTTCTCACTGCCGCTGATCGAGAGGTATACATTTGGTGCCTACCAGAATTCGGTGCCCGGGTACCCCACACCCCTTGCACCCCCGGGTAAAGACGGCCCTGGGTAAAGGGGCCAAGATAACTCTATCTCTCCCGCTGTGCTGGTCCAGGGGGGAGGTTACCGTGGGGCGAGGTCCAGGACCTGAGTCGAGGGTCGGCAGACAGTCCTCCACGGGCGAAGCAGGGTCCACAGCGAGGAGCCGGGCAAGGACAGGGGGAACAAGACTGGGTGCTGGCCGAAATGTCTGGGCAGAACGATGGGTGCTTCCTGCAGCCAATCAGAAGCAGCACCTTTGTTTCCAAACGTTTTGGAAGTCAAACAGACTTCTGGAACGGATTCCATTTGACTTCCAAGGTACGACTGTACTTTAAATGTTCGGTGTGGATTTGACCTCTGGTGCATGACATGTTAACATTGGGGCTGCCAGATTTCTGAAAAGTATGAATACAGAATACCTTGGTTTCTATGCTGCAGAGCAGTGCGGGACTGCGATAATTCAACAGTATGGTTGAGTCATATGTGTCCTTTTGAAGTTTCCATATGTCTAGTAACAAGACAAGAGCAAATTAAGTGCAATACAGTGCATACTTACCTCTGGGTAGATCCCACTTAATACAGTGGGATTTACCTTTGAGCAAACCTGCTTCTACTGCATATCTGACAAATTGGTTATGCGTCATCCAGCCTTAGGCTTGGGGAGAGATTAACAGTTTATAAGAAGAAGTGCTGTTCGCCTCCTGTTGTTCATCATTGTCACTGAGTAGTAGTTAGGGCTTTGCAAGGCCTAGGAAGCTGGACACCACACGTGCGATGAAATGATGCACAATGGGTGGTAGTCCCAAAGTGTTGCGTTGTCTAGCCAAGAAAGACAGCTCCACGATGAGTCACTTAGAAACATCTGGCTTTGCTAAGCTCTCGATGGAAAGGCTGAAAGTAACTTGGAAGCAAATGCAGTTTGCCTTCATCTCCCTGGAAGCTCGGCAGCTGGCAAACGGTAATTGGGAAAAGCTTGTCTCCATCACAGGGGAGAGGTCACAGCGGAGTCAATATAACTTTGTGATATAAGCACAAGAGGAAAAATCTCGATGTGCGGGATGAACTGAGCAAGGGTTCACTTCAGCCAAGGCTGAACCTCAGAACAGAAGATGAACCTGCTGTATCAAGCCACTTGGGTCCAGCACAGTGGCTGACCAGAAACCTCAGAGAAGCCTGGACAATAGATATTGGTCATAAAATATATATTGTAGCATGAGAACGATTGTGGAATGTGGAATGTGAATATAAAATTTACAGCATGTTATGGTCTAAGAGAAAATTATAAGAAAATGATATATTGATGGGAACTAACACCGAGTAAACTGGCAAAAATGTATAAATCGAAATCAAATAAGTGTTGGAAAGGTAAAGAGAAAGAAGGTTCTTTGGACCATATGTGGTGGTCTTGTAGTAAGGTTAAAGCTTACTGGGAAATGATATATAATGAATTGAAAAGGATGTTTAAAATAACGTTTTTTAAAAAACCATAAACTTTTCTTTTGTGAATTATAGGGACAGAACTACCGAAACTGTATAGAAACTTATTCACGTAAGCGACTACAGTAGCAAGAACATTACTTGTCCCCAAATAGGAAGAAGCAGAAGTCACAACAAAGGAAGAATGGATACAAAAACTTATGGTATATGCAGAAATGGCGAAACTTACCAGAAGAATAAGAAATCAAGATAACAAACTTTTTATAAAAGAATGGAAATGGTTTATGGAATATTTGCAGATAAATTGTAAACAGATAAGAACACTGGCAGGATTATTGTAACAACCTGCAGTTTTATAAGAGTTTATATTTAAAGTAGATGAATAAATGAGCAAATTAAGTTAATTTGGATATACAGAAGATATTAAAAATAAATTTAAGAAACTGCAGAAAGTGGGGGAAGGAAGTCAAGTTTTGAAAATGTCAGAATTATTGTAAAATCAGTGAAACGTATAAACCTGAAAAGCATAAATAAAAATTAAATACATATATGTATATATATTAAAAGCCCCCACCCCCACCCCAGAAGCCTCCAAGAAGCCTGCAAGTTGGACATGAGTCCATCAGGTCTCTGCCCACCTCTGATTCCAAGCCACTAGCATTCAGAGTCATAATATCATAATGCCACTGCGGTTAGATTTGGCCTACTTTCAGCGCCAAAGTTTAGCCCTGGAATGCGGAAAGTGCTTTTGAGCCCTTTCCCTTACCTCTCTGAGTACCCGGTATATTCCTAAACCTATCTAGAGATAGAGTTCATCCTGATCAGAAGATAGGATTCGTCTCTGTGTCTCTCTTTATGGTCAGTGTATGCATCAGCAATCCATCTACTCTTGAGGAAGGAAGGCAAACAGGTCTCTCAGGACATCAGTGCGACAACACTGGGGATATCTTTTTTTTTAATGATATTTATTAGAAGTTTAAAAATTACAGAAAAAAGAAGAAAAGAAAACAACAAAAAAGAAAAAGAAAAAACATAAAAAGAACATTAAAAAACAATACAGCAAAAAACAACAATAACATTAAAACACACATCCAATATTCCATATCATTATCTTTCATTTACTTGTTTCATCGACCTCCTCACACCTCCCTTTTTGTATTCTAGTTTAATTAATTGTTTCAGCAAATTCTTTCCATCTTTCTCAATTTTTGTTATATAATTTATCTTAACGGTCTAACCTATTAATTAACTCAGCAAATCCTTTCCATCTTTCACTATATTCTGTCATTAAATTTACCTTAATTTATTTTAACCTTATCTTACCATAAAAAGTCTTAAAACTTAAAACTTAATACTTGTTTATACATAACTCCTTATATCATTTCTACTAAAGCCAAATAGTTTCATTCCAACATTTTTCCTAACACTCATTAATGTTACACTAATTCTCAAAATACATTTTTAAAAAACTTTCTTCCAATCTTCATCCAACGTCTCTTCTTCCTGGTAACACTGGGGATATCAAAGTGATGTAATGACAACATTGGGGCTGTGTCTGAAATACTGCTGCGCTGACATAGGGATGATGTGTATGTGTGACTTTCGAATGTGTGTCCTATGGGGCTGTGTGTGTATTAACCTTGTATTGTGAGTTAATGTTTATATTTTCCAGGTGCAAAGCAGAATTGTGGACAGGGACAGCCCAAAACATTTTGCTGCCTTTGGTGAAGCTCCCTCCGCCTCCCAATGACATATGAAGAAGCAAAACAGACCGACAGTTGAACTTTATTTCAACATGGTTAATGAGAAAGAAGCAACCACAGCGCCTGAGGGCAGCAGGCACACCCTGCTCCATCCCTAATGCAACACTTCCACTCCATGCGCCCTAGCATCTGCCAATGCCTCACCCATCCTTGATCGTGGTCACGATGCTGAGGAGAGGATGCCTCGCTTATTCTCCAAGAGCAGAGACTAGAAGCAAGTCCTTGCACATGCTCTGGCTATCTCCCGCTTGGACTACTGCAATGCACTCTACGTGGGGCTACCTTTGAAGGTGACCTAGAAACTACAACTAATCTAGAATGCGGCAGCTAGACTGGTGACTGGGGGCAGCCGCCGAGACCACATAACACCAGTCCTGAAAGACCTATATTGGCTCCCAGTACGTTTCCAAGCACAATTCACAGTGTTGGTGCTGACCTTGAAAGCCCTATAAGGCCTTGGCCCAGTATACCTGAAGGAGCATCTCTACACCCATCGTTCTGCCCAGACATTGAGGACCAGCTCCGAGGGCCTTCTGGCGGTTCCCTCACTGTGAGAAATGTGGTTACAAAGGGAATCAGGCAGAGGGCCTTCTCGGTAGTGGAGCCCGCCCTGTGGTACGCCCTCCCATCAGACGTCATGGAAATAAACAACTATCTGGCTTTTAGAAGACATCTGAAGGCAGCCCTGTTTAGGGAAGTTTTTAATGTTTGATGTTTTATCATGTTTTTATTATTAATATTCTGTTGGGAGCTGCCCAGAGTGGCTGGGGAAACCTAGCCAGATGGGCTGGGTATAGATATATTATAAATATGTTGTTGTTGTTGTTGTTGTTGTTGTTGTTGTTGTTGTTGTTGTTGTTGTTGTTATAATTATTATTATATTCAGCTGCAGGACTACTTGGTTGGAGTCAGAAGAGGACCCAATGTAGACGTTTGATAATTTGACATTTGATAGGTTTGGGGAGAAATGCATTAAAATACAGCATTTCTTAGGTAACATCTGGGTGACCACTACGAGAAGAGGTGCCGGGATCGCTCAGTCAGTAGAGCTTGAGACTCTTAATCTCAGGGTTGTGGGTTTGAGCCCCACACTTAGCAAAAAGATGACTTTTGTAGTCCCTTCCAACTATACAATTCCATGATTCTATGAAAATACTGAAGTAGATGGGCCATTGGCCTGATCCTGCATGCTCTTCTTATGGTTTTAATAACAGGATAGACAGGGCCGTCTTTAGCATATGTGATGGCAGGGTGCAAAAAACTGCCCACTGCCCCCATTTTTTAGGGGGGGGCCATGTTGGCCATTTTTTGGGGGGGCAGGCCAAAGTTGTTGAGTTTTTTTTAGGGGGCAGCTCAGAGTTCTTGGGCTATTTGGGGGGGGGGCACGCAACTCTCTCCTGTCCTGCTGTGGGTGGAGGGAGGAGTGCAATTCCTCCAGAGGCTTGGGAGGGAAGCTGCGCACCTCATGTGAGCAGCATGCGTGTGCTGGGTGGGCTTCTCAACAGCCCGCCAATCACAGGTGGGCGGAGCCAGCCGGTAGCCTCAGTGCCCACAGCAGAAAAGCATGCGGCGCTCCAGTGGGCTCTGCTCCGCTTGGCAGTGGCTCTCGGCTGGCCTGGCTCTTCAATCCCCGGACTCCAAATCTCGGCCCTGGCGCCCCTGAGAGCCCAGCATCTAGCGCCTATGGGCAAGCCGGCCCTGAGGATAGGTATGGACTGTGAATAATGTTACATGCACACCGCATTCCAGAACAGTGAGAGTGCAATGAAAGCAGAGTCAATGGCAATGTGTGCACATGTTAGATACCTGACCACTTTGCTTTCTTTTGTTTTCTAATTCCTATGAGAAGAGGCAGGGTTTTATGTGACGGCATCTTTGAAATGTATGAACGATGAAGCATGAAAAGAAACACTACATTGGCGATTACTTATTGTTGAGAAGAAATGAAGCCGCACTGAGTATATATTTAAGATTGTTTAACATGGATTAGTTACACTTTTAAAATCCTTTTGCACACATGATGGAGATGATGAACCTTTTTTTTTAAAGTGTGTTCATTCAAACTTTCACTGCGTGTTTGGGTGCAGAATTATTTCAGTCTTTGTCAATCGGTGGTCATGTACCTGCTCATTGAAAAAGTATATGGTCTTCCAGATTCATTAAACCACAAGCAATTGGCCTGATTTTATGTCTGTGTTCTCAGAGCGCAACCGGTACTTTTTCCACCTTCTGCTGGAATGAATGATTAATCCCTCAGGCGAAAGAAAGGCAATCTTAAATCGGGAAAGAGAGCCAACCCCTTGGCCTGTGAGCCAACTCACATAAAGCCCCAAATATTCAGCAGGCAGCATTATTGAGACATTTCCCCTGCATTCATGTCAAGACACGCCCTGCTCCTTGGCAAGGCTGCTTGGGGAGTGCAATCGATGACAACTGGATTATACAGGGTTGCTTATCTCATCTGTGGCTGCACCCCACCCACAAGATCTGGAAACTCTACAAGACTGAGAAGGTCACGTCACACTTAACGATTTAATAAAATGAGAAAGTACCGCAATTCCCATTTGCTCTGCTTTCTATATTTCTGGTGACAGATTCTTATGAGATCCTGACTTGAGTCAACGCTGATCTGGATCGCAGAAATGTTTAGGTTTTGAGTTTGAAAAATAAAAATGCACAATAGGCAGGACAGAATCGGACATATATTATAGGCACCTATACCTAAAATGTTTAAGATATAGGGATGTAGGTAACTAAATTCTGCCCAGAGTAGAACCATGAAAATTTTTGGACTTATGTCAGTCCCGGCGATTCCTTTCAATTAGTCTACCCTGAGTTTGTCTAGCACGGAATATAACCTATGTCCCAGTTTTGGGCCAACATGGACGTTACTCTATATTTTGACATTGTGAATAGCTTTGCCGTGGAAAGAAAATACACAATTCTCAGGCTCACTGCTGTGCCATATCACATGGATGATCTATTTTGCCCAGTCAGTGTGGGAACAGGCTCTCTCTCTCTCGCGCGCTCTATCTCTCTCTCTCTCTCTCTGTTCCAATATCTATTTACAAAGTGCAATAAAACCAGCTAAAAACAATTCAACAATTGTTTAAACAATTAAAGCAGAGTAAATTATAGCAGATAAATTCTTAAACAATACAGAGGAGAGACTCATGGCAGAGCCTTATTAATCCAGCTGTGAAATATTACCTGTTGTCAGGGGATATGCAGAAATGTCCCCATAACAGTGCACATATTTCAAACGCATGCTTTCCCTTGCAAAAATAAAAGCCACCCAACGCTCAAAGAACCACATGTATATCATCCTCAGTCATATTTGCAATTCTACCCTTCCTCTTAGGAGGCCAGAGAAGCAGATCCCAGAGTTGATAGGAATCCTGAGGATCATCTGGTCCAAACCCCTGCAATCCGTAGTTACGGGGTTTCTATGAGATATCCCTTTTAGCTATTAGCATGACTTATATTGATACCTGATTCGATTCAGAGGTTAGAATTTACACTGGGTGCTTTTAGATGATTTTCTGGACTCGCTTGCATCTATCTATCTATCTATCTAATGTGTGTGTGTGTGTGTATATATATATATGTATGTATATATGTGTATATATGTATATGTATATATATGTGTGTGTGTGTATATATATATATATATGTATATGTATATATATATATGTATATATGTATATATGTATATATGTGGGTGTGTGTATATATATATATATATATATATATGTATATATATATGTGTGTGTGTGTGTGTGTATATATATATATGTGTGTTCCCGTAGATTTTCACGGGTACAGGAATGCAGGGACACCAAAGAAGACACCAAAACCTGCATATATATGTATATATATATATATATATGTGTGTGTGTGTGTGTGTGTGTATATGTGTGTGTGTATATATATATATGTGTGTGTGTGTGTGTATATATATATATATGTATCAAATTTCCTGTTTTACAATTTAGAATATTCATTTAAACAACCTTGAAGTATCAATGACTTCCCTTCTTCTCTTTCCATGGTTCATTTTGCATAGCACAAATCCCTGCATATCTTATATAAACTAAAACATTCAGTATTCCCTTATTACATCCATCAAAACTTATTCACACCATACTTTTAAAGCACATTTGAAGGCTATTTCCACCCTCGAAGAATTGTGGGCACCGTAGTTGGTTGAGGGTTACTAGAAATTGTAACTGTGAGGGGTAAACTACAATGCTCAGACTTTGAGGAGGGAAAAGTACATTAAAGGTATATAGCTGGAGAAAGCTCAAATCTTAACACAAGTCTCTGACCTGTAGGATTTAATGCAGTCTTCTCCACCCAATGCCTTTCAGATATTTTGGACTGCAACTCCCATCACCCCCAGGCAGCATCTCTAATGGTCATGGTTGATGGGGGCTACAACAATTGGAGGGCACCATGTTGGGGAAGGCGGGTTCAATGGCAGAGGAACAATGACAAGCCAGTTCAAATGCTGACATCTGGCAAATTCAAACTGAAGCCAGATGCTGACTCAAGGTCACTCTCTTGGGTCTTGAGCAATAAACAGATGGGACTCGAGGAGCTCTCTTCTTAAATCAGATGCTTTTGCCAAGCAGAAGAAAGGAGGAGGAGTTTGGATTTGATATCCCGCTTTATCACTACCCGAAGGAGTCTCCAAGCGGCTAACATTCTCCTTTCCCTTCTTCCCCCACAGCAAACACTCTGTGAGGTGAGTGGGGCTGAGAGACTTCAGAGAAGTGCGACTAGCCCAAAGTCACCCAGCAGCTGCATGTGGAGGAGCGGGGAATCGAACCCAGTTCACCAGATTACGAGTCCACCGCTCTTAACCACTACACCACACTGGCTCTCTCTCAGTGTACTCACACTGGAGTACGTAGTTACCTTTGCTGGTACGGATATCGAGAAAAAAATAAGAGCAAATTATTGTGAAAGGTAGCCTGCTTAGCAGCTCTCTTGCTTTCTTGTATTTGGCAGAGGGCAAAAGCAAAGCCTTTGTTGGGTGGGCTGCCATATCTGACTGGTGGGCTATATTCAGTTTGCTGGATCTTGAGTGGTGCAGGCTCGACATGAAGTTTAATTCTCCTCAGCACAGCAATATTTTCTATTTCACCTCCACCAGCTGTATAACTGCAATTATCTCTAACTTAAGAGGTGAAACAGGCACGATGCTCTCTCTATGTGTGTTGTTGCACCTCCTGGGGTGAGGTTTAACTGCAGTGCCCACTGAGACTGCAGAGACTGATAGCTCGTAACCGCTGTCTCCTGTGTTGTTTTTCCTGCGTGATCTCTCCAGGGCGCAAGCCTAGCCTGTGCGTATGGAAGTCCTGGCATGCCCTGATGACTGTCAGTTTGCATTTTTTAGTACAAAAATTATTGATCTGTTGTGTAGAGATCTTTCCTATTCTACTTAATTTGAGAGGGTTCTGGAAGCTTCTCTGTGTGAAAGAAACAAGCAGCAGGTTCATGATGTTTGGGTTATTCCTTCAGAGAAGCTGAGCACAGCCGGCTTAAACTGGTTCTGTTATCTTTTTTTGTCAAGGTCATGCTGATTATAATAATAGGGCAGAAGGAGCCAGGGTTTCACTTTATCTCTTTCCTTCTGGTATGGTGTTCTGTATACAGTGGTACCTCAGGTTACATACGCTTCAGGTTACATATGCTTCAAGTTACAGACTCCGCTAACCCAGAAATATTACCTCGGGTTAAGAACTTTGCTTCAGGATGAGAACAGAAATTGTGCAGTGGCGGCGCAGCGGCAGCAGCAGGAGGCCCCATTAGCTAAAGTGGTGCTTCAGGTTAAGAACAGTTTCAGGTTAAGAACAGACCTCCAGAACGAATTAAGTTCTTAACCCGAGGTACCACTGTATAGTGTTAAGGTTTAGACTTACTGTAAGTTATTGTAAGTTTAAGTTAAGTCTGCTGCAACTGGATTTCTTATGGACAGTGCCAGTCCTGAATGTATTGGATTTGTGACTATTATGCTCATTTGCCTTCAGGAGCAGTAAAGCTCTGCTGGATGAAATACAATTGCCTCTGCTCTATTTTGGGGGAATCCTGCAACGTGTTTAAGTTTTTACTCTGCTAACTATACGTTGGAATTCTGCTCTGAATCAATATCAAGTAGAATTCCATGACAATGACAAGACCTCTTGGCCTCACTGATTGTTAGGATTTTTGCTCCGTGCTTGCAGTCATGGGATTGTTGTCTATCACATGACGGTATATGTTTTCATTCCACATAGTGGGAAGTGACGGAGAGAGGATATTTGGTATTACTCTGTTTCGGTGATGTGGGACTATTGTCCTTTGTTCTTTCTCTTTGCTGTCTGATGAGAAAGAGGAAGGAGCTAAGTCAGAATGCTCCGAGTGTATTATATGTAAATAAACATAGATCAGCCAAAATGCTGTGCTATTGAGTTTGTTACACAAACTGCAAATACTCTGCAGGATCCTTAAGCGTGCTAATGCCTTTAGATATCAGTTGCTGTGATGATTGGGCTGGAGAAAGCTTTGAAACTCCCAAACAACTGACCAGGAGGGAGAGAACATGTCAGTTGGACATGTGTCTCTGCCAGGGTCCTACACGCGAGTAGGACGATCCTAACACTGATGTGGTCCAAAGGAGAGCAGAGCAATACGTTTGGCACCAGCCAAACCCGACTGCAGGAGTTGCCAGTAGGCAGCATAGAAAGGGCCATGCAACCATCTCAGGGACTCCACTAAGGGTTTGCTCCTTAGCATTCCTTCCCCACTCCATGGAGTTCCACATATAGGCAAACACACATCTGGAACGCCACTGGGGGTCTGAGAGATATGCAGGGAGCAGGTGTGGATTGGGAAGTGGGCAGGGAAACTGTGTAGTAGCACATTTCCCTCTGCCGATTTCAATTGCCTCTTCGGAAGCAGCTTTTCCTGTTCACCAAAGGCCACTGGGACAATGCTGCCGGCGTCTGCATGCAGTGTCTGCTCTGGCCCCGAGTGGCGTTGTGAAATCTACTTCTTTTCAACCTAAGCTTACCGTACAGGGTGGTTCCACACCTCAAGACACACCTCCAAGGACTTCAGAGGAAGGGCAGAAAACTAAATGTACAAAAAAATAAGTTGTGCTCCTCTCCCTGAAGCTTCTTTTGCTCATTTAGTGTATTGATTATATATATATTTATCCTACCCAATGCCTAAGGCTCAGAGTGAATAACCACACATCTCCACAATTATGTGGGCGTTGGTAAGGTGGAGGGAATACCTATGGGAAGCCTATAAGGAAGACCTGAGTGAAGCATCACTCTCCCTACTTGTGATCCCCAGCAAAATAACACCGCCTTATTCTTAGGTGAACAACTATGGACATCCAGGATGTCTATAAAATATAAATTTTATTAACTATTTACAAAATGAGGATGCATGCCAGGCTATAGACCGGTGACTTGGCATGAAAGAACAAACACTTCCCCAAAGTTACCTAGAGTGCAGGAAACCTGTAGACCTGGAAGTTTATATCAGATGTCAGAGGATTGGCCTTCAGGTGCCACCCAACTCCCCAGATCAGAGAGAGTTCAGGGCTGCTGTGCAAGTGTCTAAGCTGGAATTGCTTGCTGTTCAGCACAACTGGTAGCTCAGGGAGTAGGGAACTGGGTCTCGATCCACAAGCACTTCATTTTCACCCTGCAACATCTGCCAGCATCAGTGGCGTAGCGTGGGGGGTGCAGGGGGGGCCGGCCACACCGGGCGCAACGTCTGGGGGTTAGGGTTAGGGGGCGCAAATCCACGGGTTAGGGGGCGCAAATCCACGGGTTAGGGGGCGCAAATTACTTGCCTTGCCCCGGGTGCTGACAACTCACGCTACGCCACTGGCCAGCATAGTTCGGTCCTGTGTTGTGGAGACAGATGAAGTGAAATCAATTTAATAAAAACGTGTATGAAAACATACATGTGTATTGGGCATAGGGAACGTTCTTTCATATGTGGTGGACATGTAAAACGGTAAAAGAGTATTGGGAAACGATCTATAATGAATTGAAAAAAATGTTTTAAAGTACTTTCCCCAAAAACCCCAGAGTCCTTTCTGTTGGGGATAATTAAGACTGAAATCCCCAGGTGTCAGAAAAGGTTATTTATGTATGCTACAACTGCGGCCCGTGTTTTGTTAGCCCCAAAATGGAAAACAACCGAGGTCCCAACCAAATAGGAATGACAACTTAAACTGACAGAATATACATAACTCACAGACTTAACATATAGAATAAGAGAACAAGAAGGACATAAGTTTTAAAAAGATTGGAAAATGGGAAATAATTGTGTACAGCTGAAAATGCTGGCAGCATTAAGATAAATTCAACAGTGTAAACAAGTTTTGATGGATGCAATAATGGAATGCTGATTGGTATAGTGTTTTTTTTAAATATGCAGGGATTTATGATATGCAAAATGAACCATGGAAGAGAAGAAGGGAAGTCACTGATATCCTAAGGATGTAAAATGAATATTTGAAATTGTAAGACAGAAAATTAATATAGTATAAAGAAAACTTTGGCATTGGAACAAATCAGTGCTGAAGCAAGTTAAGTGAAGAAATTATCGTCACTATAGTGATTAAGAACATAGAGGACTCCTGACAGCACTTAGCACATACATATACCTAAACATTCTGGTTTGTAATTATAATATTGCCTTTGGCTGCAGTCTATGAATGAGGTAACAGGGAATGCTTGCAATTAAGCTGCCCTAATAGCCTCACTGTAATGCAGACTGGTGTGTTTTGAAGCAGGAAAGATGGATAATGATAGAATATTATTGTACATAATGCTAACCTGGCCCTTGTATGCCAAGCCCTATTATTTTTGTACTTTGATGTTGGATTGTTGCATGACGGACAAGCCAGTTGAATTAAACCATTACAGATAATATAACCTCACTTTCTAGTTTACGAAGTTCCCTCCTGGGACAGTGCCAAGGGCTACCTACCATCTGCTGGAGATGTGTTTGGCTCCCATTGCATGAATTCTGGAGGAAAGCTTTTCCTATTTCCTCTGCTGAAAAGAGGCGGTGGAAGAAGATTGGAAGAAATTTAAAATTTATCTTAAGAAATATTATAAAATTAATGAGTGCTAAAATGTCGAGGTTATAGGAAAAAGGGGATTACAGCTGTAAAAGATAAGTAATAGAGAAGAACAAGAGAAAATTACATAATTTTAAGAGGGAGGATTTGCTGAAACAATTTTGGAAACAGGGATGCAGAAAGGGGAGGTATGGGGAAGTCAGAGAAGTAGGGTTAAGAAAAAAAGGGTCTGAAATTATACTTGTGTGTTTATGTCTTTATTTGTTTGTATTGTCTATGGTTTGTGTTTATATAAATGTTGAAAAACCAATAAAAATTTTATAAAAAAAAGAAGAAAGCTTTTCCTATTTCACCTGATATTTCACGACTTGGTCCCTGAATTTAAAAGCGCCAGTTTGATACAGAGACTGTGTCCAGACCTTGCCACACCTATATTTGCTTTTTTGCTGTTTCTTCCCATAAAGCAGAAGTCAGGTTCTTGGAAGTTAGGTAAATTCCAGTGTGATCACTGATCAAAGCAGGCCTCTCTCTGCTGGGTGGAGCTGATATATTGTTAATAGGTTTTTTAAAAAAAGTTTTTATTTTCCAAATACACAAGTAGGAAAAGAACACAATAAAGAACGAAAAAAATCACTTGGTGCATATGTTATAGACATTGTTTCTCAGACAGGAAGAGACTTTCTAGTTCTTTGACTGACGCCTACAAAATTTCAAATAGCTGTTTTTGGAAATGATAACAGGGCCCCTCCAGATATCCTTTTTATTCTGCATTATTTATTGTTCGTTGTTCTAGATGCTATGAGCGCAGTCCTAGTCTATACCCCATGTTCAATACAATTTGCACCTGGAAAAGTTCAGGGTCATACTGTGTCATTTCCAATCTGTACATATACTAACTATAGCTTCTGGCTGTAATCCTGTAACTTTTCATACCACAAATGTTCTTTTCCCGCTTTTGTCATGCTGTTGCCCCTCTGGAAACATCAATGTGATAGCATTGGGGAATCATCACAAATGGTGGAATGACGTGCGGATTTGTCCAGTATAAATGCCATTATTTCATGTTGCAGAATACACCCCCCCCAAAAAAAAACCAGTCTGGAGGGGGCATTCGATGATGTACAATAAGGCGGAGAAGGGCAAGAGAAACTATGGCCGCCTTGTCTTCTGATTCTGTGGTACAAAGATACAGACAGGATTTCTGAGCTGCATCATAAGCCATCCTGCTTGCACTGAATATACACACAGCATGAAAATGGCACCCAGCAAGGTCTGTTTACAAACTACTTATTTTGTGGTGAAATACACCTTTGAGCTCAGCACAGCCAGAAGGAAAGGTGTAACTGTGCCACTCAATTCTTTCCCCTTCATAACTCCAGCTACGATTATCAGCAATCATAGGTGGCTCACCAGCCACACCTCTTTCCCAGTTCCTTTGTCTCAATCACTAGAAGGCCTCTGTGGTACAGCAAACATGGCTCAGCGCATGAGAAACCTTGCTCCAGATTTTTAAAAATATTATCCCACCCAGAGCAGTTAATGAAACTGGCTGCCCACTGCCTGCATGGAAGGATCAGGGTGACTTTCACAACCTCTCTGTTTGGCCTTTGGGCAACTCTCCCATGGCCCCATTCTTGCATCTGGCAGCCTTGGCAAAATAAGGGTAACCTCTGAACCCCCGCAATTAACTATCCATTCATTACGAATGACAACTGAAGTGTTATGGGTGGAATTCACCAAAGGAGCCTCAGTCTCAGAAACTTGGAGAACTTCCACTTGCACAACGGGGCTTCGCCCCCTGAAATTGGGTCAGGAGGACCCCCAGATCAGGGTCGTCTTATCCATAGGGGTGCGGGACACTCGGGCGCCGGGCTCTCAGGGGCACCATGCCGAGAGTCCAGGGCCCGAGAGTTGAGTCCAGAGAAGAGCCCGCCCATCAGTCAGAGTGCTGTGGTGGGCTTTTCTGCTGCAGGCGGCTCTGTGCTGCAAGTTCGGGGGCGACCGAGCCAGCGAGACGCTGAGGTGGCTGGCCGGCTTGGCCCTCCTGTGCGCCTGGGATTGGGCAACCTGGGGGAGGGGGCATTGGACGGATCTTTGCACCCTGGCGCCACATATGCTTAAGACAGCCCTGTCCCAGATCAGCATACAGGGAAAGGAGAGGAGGGACCATGCATCGATTCTGAATTTCACCCATAATTTGCATGCAGGAGACTCAGGTTCAAAGAATGGCTCAACTATAAAGTTCTCTAAGTTTCTCAGGGAAGGCCTCATAACATTTCCCACAGAACTTGTGTGAGGATAAAAGAGCTGAGAATGATAGCTGTACTTCAAAATGCTATTTTCTGAAGATAAACAAAATACATTCAATTCCATGCCATCCTTTGTATATATATATTTAGACAGCATCTTAAAAAAGCAGAGACATCACCTTGCCAACAAAGGTCCATATAGTTAAAGCTATGCTTTTCCCAGTGGTGATGTATAGAAGTGAGAGCTGGACCATAAAGAAGGCTGATCACCGAAAAATTTATGCTTTTGAATTATGGTACTGGAGGAGACTCTTGAGAGTCCCATGGACTGCAAGAAGATCAAACTGATCCATTCTGAAGGAAATCAGCCCTGAGTGCTCACTGGAAGGACAGGTCCTGAAGCTGAGGCTCCAATACTTTGGCCACCTCATGAGAAGAGAAGACTCCCTGGAAAAAGACCCTGATGTTGGGGGAAATGGAGGGCACAAGGAGAAGGGGACGATAGAGAACGAGATGGTTGGATAGTGTTCTCGAAGCTACCAGCATGAGTTTGACCAAACTGCGGGAGGCAGTGGAAGACAGGAGTGCCTGGCGTGTTCTGGTCCATGGGGTCACGAAGAGTCGGACACGACTAAACGACAACAACATATATATGTTTATAGGAAAAAGGTTTCCAGTACTCACCATGAAGTTGTTGCAGTAAGTGCCACACTTTTAACCTTTGGGGGGAAATGTGCCTGTACTGCGTACCATTGAGTACCTGTGTGGGGGGGGGAGCACTGTTTATCATTCAAACTAATTCTCATTCCGTTATCTCAATGTGTTATTTCCTGGCGTTTTATACACTTTGCATTTACAATGAAGAAGAAGAAGAAGAGAAGAAGAGTTTGGATTTGATATCCCGCCTTTCACTCCCCTTCAGGAGTCTCAATGGCACGCATGTGAGCCACCTTTGTGCCACACTACCGTGTCTATGTATATTGTGGGTCCATAGTGTGGCAGAAGTAAAAGAACGCAATGGCACTTCTGATGTTGAAAGCACTGCACATACATGACTACAACAGTCCTTGCCTAGTAAGGTGACTCAATATCAGAATGCCTATATTACAAATGAGGTCAGTTTTATATTGCCTCTGGACAGCTACAGAATTTGTGGCAGAGGTGAGATCTGAACCAGCCGCACCAAGGGTAGTCAACATGGTGCCTTCCAGATGTTTTGGACACCCATCCAGCTCCCACCACCCTGATCATTGGCTTTGCTAGCTCAGGATGGGGGCAGTTGTAGTCCACCATATCTGGGGAGCTCTATGTGAGCCACCTTTGTGCCACACTACCGTGTCTATGTATATTGTGGGTCCATAGTGTGGCAGAAGTAAAAGAACGCAATGCTCTGAAATCTTAGCCTTACTGCATAAGGCACCAGGAATAATCAACCACAACTAGAGAACATTTATGGTGGTGATTTGTTTCCCAGTACAGTGGTACCTCAGGTTACATATGCTTCAGGTTACATACGCTTCAGGTTACAGACTCTGCTAACCCAGAAATAGTGCTTCAGGTTAAGAACTTTGCTTCAGGATGAGAACAGAAATTGTGCTCCAGCGGTGCAGCGGCAGCAGAGGCCCCATTAGCTAAAGTGGTGCTTCAGGTTAAGAACAGTTTCAGGTTAAGAATGGACCTCCGGAACGAATTAAGTACTTAACCCGAGGTACCACTGTAAATAATCTAACTGATGTTCCATTAAAACCAATAGCATCACTGCATTAAATTCACTAGACTTTAGGTGAGTGAATTGTGGCCTGTTTGATCAAAATGCATTGATTCTATGCTGCCTCATAAGGAATCATTTCTATGGGTGTGTTTGGTCTCTCCAGTCCTCCCATTATCTGTGGTCACCTCTTCTTGCATTCACATGGGACTTTGGCTTGAGAAACTTTCTCTGACTTGATAAAAGTTACCGTAATTTCTAGCAACACTTCACTATACTGGGAGTTCATTCCTTATACGAATTTGATATTTTAGTGGCATGATGAATAGAGCAATATGCCTTATACTGAATCAGACCATTGACCCATCTAGCTTAGAAGCGTCTGCCCCAGGGGTTGTAAACTTTTGGCCCTCCAGATGTTACTGAACTACAATTTCCATCATTCCTGGCCATTGGCCATGCTTGCTGAGGCTGATGGGAGTTGTAGTTCATTAACATCTAGAAGGCCAAATGTCTCCCACCCCTGGTCTACACTTATAAGCAGTGGCTTCCAGAAATAAGTCCTTTCCAACTTTACCTGGAGGGATGCCAAGGACTGAATTCGGGGTGTTTTGCATGCAAATAATATGCTCTGCCACTGAGCTATGACCCTTCTTTACTAGTGTATGAAAGTGCCAGGAAAAATGAGGGAACAGACATGTTACTGTAAGGGAAAACAGGTGCAGAGCAATCAAGGATGCAGCTAATTCCAGATGGATGAGGCAGAATATGTTTCTTGCCATAACACCAATGAAAGTGGTCAACAGCTCAGACACTGTGTATTGTTAGCAAGCTATGAGGAATGTAGAACTTCTGGTTCTACTGCTAGAAAGTTGTCTTTTCCCAGATACCCATATTACTATGTTTTCTTTAAGTTTCTCTTTTATATATTTAAAAATGTGGCTTCCCTCTCAGATACAGTTGCAGAGATACTTTCCACATTTCACCCAATAAATAAAAGGCAATGGTAATTGGAAGTCTTGCTCCATAAGAGAAATTAGTTTACGATAGTGTCTTGGATGTTACAATCAGCTTTCGTTGCATAAACAGTAGCATTTTAATTTTTTACCTCAGCCATGGATTCAGATCTGGAGTTCTGAATCTTTCCGTATCAGTTTCTTGTTCTTTGCACTTGACTGAAATAATTACAGTCAAGCTTGAGAGTTAGCAATTCTGGATAACCAATCTAGCAATCCTATACATGTTTGATTCTCCACCACTGATTTAAAAGATGTTGCCAGCCAGCCTTTAGGGAATTTGTAAAATCTCTAGATTGCACTGTGATTGTTACTGCATTTTTTAAGATGTAAAAGGCAAATGACATTTTACATCAAGATTTCAGCTTTTGCAAACCTCATGAATGACACAGCCATGCACCATAAAGCACAAAACAAATGGAAAAGACACCTCAAATATGTTTTCCTCTAAAATGTTGTGATTTTCTTTAAGCCGCAGAAAAAAACAGCTCTTTGCATTCCAGAAGCACCTTACCAGGCAGTTTAACTCAAGAAGACTTACAAATGAGTAAGAGACAGGCATATTGTACTGCTGAGGTGTTATTCCTAGTGTTTTACAGCATAATTCAATGGAGATCTACTTAGAAGGAAGTCCTATTGGGTTCAAGGGGATACTCCTAGGTAAGTACGTACAGGAAATAATTGTGCACAGCTGAAAACACTGGCAGTGTTAAGATAAATTCAACAGTGTAAAAAAGTTTTGATGGATGCAATAATGGAAAACCGATTGGTATAGATTTTGTAAAATATGCAGGGATTTATGATATGCAAAATGAACCATGGGAAAATGGTAAATCATTGATATATTAAGGGTGTAAAAGGAGCATTTGATTCGCTACTTTCGCTTGCGGAACGAAACGCCCATGCGCGCTCCTCGACCTTTCCCTTTGCGCTCGTGGCAACCGGGAGAAAAAAAAACAAAAAACGGGACAGATCGAGAGAGAGAGAGAGAGAGAGAGAGAGAGAGAGAGAGAGAGAGAGCCGCATCGGGGCGGAGCATGCGCAAAAGCGGCCTGGGTTGGAAGGCGAGGGGGCGTGGCTGAGGGGGCGGGCGCAGGCGGCTCGGATTCCAGAAGGGGGCGTGGCCACCCCTGCGCTCTTTTTTCCCGTCCGGCGTCCAAGGTGCGCCGCGGCTGCTGCTATAGCGAAAGCAACAGGTGCGCGTCGCGGCAAAGGAAGGAAGGAAGGTCCGGCTGGCGGGGAGCGGCCGTCGGAAGCTCGAGCGAGGTAGGTAGCGAAGGGTAGCCGAGGGCACCCCGCCGATCTCCCTGGCCGGGCGCTTAGTCGCTGGGATGCACCGGTCCAGCGGCGCCTACGATTTCTCCCCGTGGGGGTGGGCTCGCTTTTCTGCGGCGGGTGACCCTCCGATTCCCGAGTCGGCAGGTGCAACGGAAAAACCTTCACCATTGCCCCCTTCCCGGGGGGAGGACCCTTAATGATGATGATGATGATGATGATAATAATTCTATTATTTATACCCAGCACAACCCCCTCCCCGCTTTTCCCCAGGGGAACGACCCATAATAATAATAATTATTATTTTATTATTTATACCCAGCACAACCCCTTCCCCCACCTTTCCCCAGGGGGACGTCCCATAATAATAATAATAATAATAATAATAATTTCTATTTATACCCAGCATAGCCCCCTCCCCGCCTTTCCCCAGGGCGATAACCCTTAATAATAATGATAATAATAATTCTATTATTTATACCCTGCCCATCTGGCTGGGTTTCCTTTACACTCTGGGCAGCTTCTAGCAGAATATATATATATAAAAGCACACAATAGAACACTAGGAGTTAAAAACTTCTCCATACAGGGCTGCCTTCAGATGTCATCTGAAAATGGTGTCATTCTTTTATCTCCTTGACACCTGATGGGAGGGCGTTTGGCCATGGCAGAGAAGGCCCTCTGCCCTCTTTGAAATGTGTCGTGTTTCGAGGGGGGGTGGTGCCAGGGGAGCCCATGTCAATAAAATATTGGTTGGAGGCAGGTAAGCCCCACCCAGCATCATGGATTGCATGATGTACACTATTTGAATGGCAATCCCCACCAACGTTTTTTGGGGGGCAGCCCCCTCAAATATTTGATTGAGTGGATCTCAAAGGGATCTCAGTCCCTAGGAGTTGGATCCTATGCAGGGAGTGGATGTCAACATCACAATAAAAGGCGCATTTGGGTACTTTGGTTATAAAGCTTAAAATGGTAAAAAAGGGTTAAAATACTCTGGTATATGTTACTCATGGCTAGCCCAAGTATAGGATAGGCTACTGACTGTGGCTCCTCAGATGCTGCCAGCGTTTGGGTGGATTGTAATTTGACTAAACTGCAAGGGCTGGCAACCCTAATTTGCAGGCAGGTGCATTTTAATTTGTGTGTGTGTGTCTGGGGTGTTGGACATCATCTCCTGTTCCACCAGTAGGAACTGTGCACTTCTGCTGGGCCCGGAGGTGCTATGACTCCTGATCTCTAAAGTTCTTGCGCTGCATTTTCCTCAACGGGTCACTTGAGGGTGAAACTATCCAGTGTCTTATCGATTGCACAGTCCCCAGTGCTTGGTGGTTTGGTAAACTGGTCTGGAAGTGCAATGTGGTTTATCCTACTGGGCCAGCTATATGGGATCCTTGCTGGATCTGCTGGATCTATTTTGCAAGATTAACGGGTCCCTTCATAGTTTTCTCTTGCATCCGTGATAGCAAGTGAGAATTGCTGCTATTCTCCAGAGACTAGACCTGGTCCTGGAGATCTACTGTTCCTTGTATTTATCGAAAACATTTTTTTCACTGTACCTGTGGCCTTCCAGGTGTGCTGCCATTTCCCATTAGCCTCATTTAGTATGGCCAATGATGAAGGATGATGGGAGTTGTAGTCTAATAACATCTGGATGCCACAGGTGCCCTGTCCCTGACTTAGGTCTATTTATGTTGTGGCCGCTGTGTTGGGGTTTTGTTGAGCTTTTTGGCCCTTTTAGCTTGTTCAGGTGGTGGAGGTGAGCATATTGGATTTTGCAGGCTGCTTGTTGATTATAGAAAGCAGCTAAGCGCTTCTGTAGAGCATACTGGTACTTAAAAAAAGCCTGACAGTGAATACTTCACAGGTATTTCTCTCTCTCTAGGTCTAGCTCAGGGCTGTGTGCTTGTTGACATGGTGTTCTTATTCTGCACATTCAATGGTGCAGTGCTTGCTTTTGTTTTTGGTGAGCATAATCAAGTAATGGGTATGAATTTGCTGGATCAGTGTAGTACTCGTCTGTGTAGACGTTACAAAAAGGGAAGCTGGCAAAGTTCTGTGGTTTCTTTGGTAACTGGTTATTACCTGGGATTTGTCCTCATGTCTGTTTTCCTGCAGAAGGATCATGCCACACCTTCCTAATGAAGACTGTGGAAGCGATTGCAGATCACTGTGTATTCTCAGCTTAAATTGGGCTCTTTTAACCAAGGGGCCCTGGGACAAAGGACGGAAGAAAGACAACATAATCACATGCTTATAAATATGCCCAAAGCACCTGTGTGGTGGTTTGTTAAAGCTCTGGGTGTGCCTGGAAAGATTTGTCAAAGTTTGTCCCAAAAATCTCCTCCTGCCAGCTCGTGGCCTTGACTCACCTTTCTACCTGAGCATTGGAAATCTCTCCTGGGTTCATAGTGCAAATGAGGAAGTGGTTACTAATGCCCAGAGTGAAAATCTTCTTTAGAATCCAAGCTGGATATTCTTGACTCTTAACCTGCAAGAGAGAGAATATCTAGAGTGGCTCTCTTTGGTAGACAAGTGTTTAGGAACCTGTATCTGAAGTTAAACAGTTGCTCTATTGCATAAAGAGTGGATATCTCTCACTTTCCACTTTTGTTCTGTTAAAAGTGTATGCCATTTATTAGATTTTTTTTTTAGATCAGTTAATGGATTCCTTCAGTGGAGGGTCAGACTGTGCAGGGACAACCTATACTTGCAACAGTTTGGTTTTCGTACTAAACAGACCTCACGCGAAGCACTCGGGGGCAAGGTACATCATTTGCATTTCTCCCCTTGTTTAAAGTGTAGTGGGCAGAGGAAGGAAGCTTTGCAACTCATTATATTAACAAACCTTTGCTCTTGAGTGGGGTGGAGAGGGAAAGGAATGTGAAACCTGTAGTGTTTTTCTTCCCTTCTGTGCAGTGAGAAATATTTAGAGCACAGATGCAGAATTGAGGGATGTCACTTCATCTCCTTCCCAATTTTTCTCTGTTATCATGCATTGTGTGCATGCCCTGTCATAGCATTTCAATATTGAACCTGGCCTGGAGTATTGGATATGGATTAATTATGGGTTTCACTGTGGGTGACGTCTTCATAGCTACTGATATGGTTACCATCTTGGACTTGGGTAAGGTTGTCACCTTTGGTCAGGCAAAATACGGGACAGGTCCAGGGGATGGGGTGGGGGAATTATTTTGCCTGGTGCAGAAATAGATACCATAAATACTTTGCCTGGTGCAGAAATAGATACCATAAATACAATCAGAGAGCAATAATTCGAGCTGACTCACCACCACTTTTGTAAGGAAGGAGATTTTAGGAACAAGTGCCCTCATGTTTTAGCTGCTACTCTGCGCTTAGTGATTTCTTTTTCTTCTGATCTTGCTCTTTGATTGGCCACCCTTCCTCCTTGTTGCCTGTGCAAACTCTCCACCAAACCGGATAGAATTAGGCCCATGCAAAGTGCAGTCTCCCCCTTCTCGCTCTTCGGCTCCCCCACCCAGATCTGCCCACCCCACGTCCCATGATAATGGCTCTCCTCCTCATGGACCCATACTCTGCCTACAAAAAATTACTGCTCTTGCTCTCACTCTTCTCCTGCCACTGGACCCGCCCTCTGGTCATTCAGTTTTCAGGATGAGGAGGAGGATGAGCCTGAAAATGTGAAAAAAGGCCGTTTTTGAAGTCCAAACAGGACCAGGGACACTTTTCTCCAAAAAAAGGGACAATCACATTTTTCCAGGGATGGGTGGCAACCCTAGACTTGGGACTTGTCCACATTTGAGCATTATTTAGCTGTTAACCTGCTTTCCCCCTATTCAAATTAGGATGGAGTAGGTAGTTAATACTGATATGTATTTGAATTTTTCTAAAGAGAAGCCATTTTGTTTTTTCCTGTTCATACCAGTAGACATTCCCTTTTGTGTCTGTCCCCGCCTTTTAATTTGCTGCTTCTGTTATGCCAATTAAGAACTGATGTCGGACCTTGTTGTTTTAGTTCCCCACTCAATAAGTGTGCAAGAGCCCACAGTCAGGTGAAATTAAATTTGCTTGTGCAGTGTTCTGGTTGTGTGCAAATCTGAGGAATTGAAGAGGGGGGGGAATCCTCTATTCACGAGGATACTAGAACAGTTAGGAGCACAGTTAGGAGAATAGCAGAAAGTGACAATTGATCCACCCACCTAAAACATCGAAAAAATTGTCCTCTACCCTGAGTGGAGATTATTCACCTATCAGGTAAACCCAAGTTTACAGAGGAAAAACATTGGGATTGGGATTGTTTGAAGGCAACTATGCAGATGAAATGAGAATGCATACAGTTGCCAGTGCAGAATAAACTCAGAATAAGCTTCTGCGTGGATAAGCCCTTAATGCAGGCTTCCTCAACCTCGGCCCTTCAGATGTTTTGGACTACAATTCCCATCATCCCTGACCACTGGTCCTGCTAGCTAGGGATCATGGAAGTTGTAGGCCAAAAACATCTGGAGGGCCAAGGCTGAGGAAGCCTGCCTTAATGTAATACTGCTCCTGACTACCATTCTGTTTCTTTTCCTTTCTCTCCTGCCGTCTAATATTGTAGTGTGATGATAGCCTATTAGGTAAAAGTATTAATTAGACTAACTGCCTTGAACTTTTGAAGATGTCGATATTATAAAAGCTGAAGCTCTGGCAAGGCTGGGAGAAGGAATAGGGACAAGGACGCGGGAAATGTATGTATATCATATTTTTTTTGCTAGAAAAGGCTTCTGAGATAGTTTAGGCTACACTGAGAACTTGTGGCTTCTCAAGGTCATGCAGTGGTGTCTTTAGAAATGGTGAATTTTTCTGTGTGCATGCCACGCGAATGTATACAGCAAATGCATGACCACTAAAGGCACTCTAAAGGAACATGTGTTGCAGAACTAGCATGGTATGGGTCTGCCTGCTAAGGTGTGTACACTTGGTTTGCACCTTGTGCATTGAGTAAATCCACACACACCCCCAAGTTCCCTTGTGGAGCAGACACCCAAATCTGGGCCTGCCCAAACAAACCCAAAGCCCTCTGCAATGCTTTGCCCCTTGTTGGTTTAGAATGGCAGACTTCTTTCCAAATTCAGTGGTTAGCTACGTTGACTGTAAATCATCATTCTAGATTGTGCTGGCGAAGGCAGCTTCTAAAGGAAGTGTTAAGCTGAACTATTATGGTGGAGAAGCTTAATGAGGGAGCTCATGTGTACCGTGGCACAGAGCCAGCAAAGAGTCTGAGCATTTTGATGGCAAAAGCAGGTAATTGTACTATTGCAGATGTCCATCTCTTCTGCCATAAACGTTACCCCTGGAAACAAGAGACCCTTTCTACGGGGCGTTAAATGACCCCTTGTGTTTGAATATGAGCTTCCCGATTCAGTAGCGATCTCTTATCAGCCGGATCTTATTAGCAAATGGCTACAACTGTCTCTGGGTTAACTTCAGTTTTTCTTTCAAACATTCTGCCTGGGTTAGCGGTTGCTGTGCTGCAGAAAGTTTTAAAATAGGAGTTTTAAACTGCTGCAAAACCATTAGGAACTGGCTGTGAAGGAGGAGACTGTCGGGTCTCCAGAGAAAAGAGAATGACATGGTCGAAGTCTGCTATGCTAGGGGTGGTTGTTGTGTGTGTTTTTTAATTTAAAGATTAAAAACCCAGAACTGTCCCATGTCTACTTTATTAGGTTAAAATTTGTTTCACAAGCGCCAATCCGGGTGTTGGTTTTCCTTCCGTCTTTTCAATAACTAGTAATTTATGTATGTATGTATTCAGTTTATATCCTGCCCTTCCTCCTGAAAGAGCCCAGGGCAGCAACTCATCTATAATAAAGTTGAGGATGTGATAAAGGTTTAGAAAGGGAGTTTACTTTTATAGGAACGAGAGCAAGGGTGTAATATGGGGAGCAGCATTTGATTCTTATCTGCCAGTTTACAAGTTCTACAGATATCAACTTAATAGCCTTGTTTGATTCAAGGCATCTTCTAGAGCAGATTCCAGGGGCTAACATATTTGAAAAAAAAATGGTTTCATACTAGTTAATTCTGTTCAGTTCTGTATTTTCTGCTGCACAGGCAAGTTTAAACGAATCAATGTATGGGAAGGAGTAGTAAATTATTACTGAAAATAGTTCTGCAGGAGGCAAGAAAATTCAAAATGTTGTGGGGGAAAGTATTCAAGAAACTAAGGATGAATCACATTTCCTCTAATGTTTCTCTGATGAAAATAGGGACGTCCCATTCCACAATGATAATTTTGCTATTTATACTCCATCCACCAGACTGGGTTTCCCCAGTCTCTCTGGGCAGCTTCCCACATACAGTGGTACCTTGATTCTCGAATTTAATCCCCGGAATGGTTCAAAAACAAAGGCGCGGCTTCTGATTGGCTGCAGGAGCTTCACTCAATCAGAATCTGCGGAAGCCATGTCGGACGTTCGGCTTCCGAAAAACGTTCACGAACCAGAACACTCACTTCTGGGGTTGCGATGTTCGGGAGCCGATTTGTTTGACAACTAAGTTGTTTGACTACCAAGGTACCACCGTATAGAAAAACATAATACTGTAAAACATTAAACTTTTTTTTTAAAGCTTCCCTCTACAGGATTGCCTTCAGACGGCTCAGGGGTCAGATAACTTGATACCCTCCAACATTTCTCCAGTGAAAATAGAAGCATCCTAAGGAAAAGCAGGACATTCCGGGATCAAATCAGAAACTGGGGTGACTTCTCTAAATCAGGGATGTCCCTGGAAAATAGGGACACTTTGGGGGTCTGCAATTGTTATCAAGCCATTATAGTCTTGGTGTGTGTGTTCCATTTTGTTGCTGCTAAAACTAAAACCCTGCTATAAATAAAGCCCAGCAGAGCAACAACTGCTACCATTAGTTATCTGATTAGAAATTTTAATTAGTTTCCCCAAATATGTAGCTGTTGGTTAAGGAGTGGCATCTGAAGGTAGGGTGTTCTTATCCGCCACATCACATAATTCTGACTGATCAAAGGTTAAAGAACAGTGTTAAAGCTACATTTATCACTGCATAAAGTTTCCTGCCCATTTCCTTAACTCCGTGAGTGAACAGTAGTCTTGCTCCAGTTCCCTAGGTTTTCTGAAAGTGATCTAAACTAGAACTTTGTGTGAAATTTATTTAAAGAACAACCTCTTTTAAAAACAGTTCTAAGTTTTCATGTTTTCCACCCTGCATAATTCAGATTAGTTGTAGTGTGGCTGGAAGGGAGAAGACCCCTGAGATGATCTGTACACCGTAACATAGGGGTAGGCAGGCTGGTATAGATACTGAGTTTGGGTGTGATGCTGCAGTCGTGGCTGGAAGTGGACAACTTCTGCTTCTTTGGGCGGTCGCTTGTAGCCAAGTAAGATTGTCTTCCATGAACACGGTTTTAACAGTGAGTCTGTAAGTGACTCACCTTGTCGTGGTGACTGGGCTTGCACGTTCCTATGATCCTTGTGAGCAAAGCCGTTGGGAATCTCATACTCCCAGCAGGGTCACCCAGGGCAGTAAGGTCAAAGGGAAGGAGCTAGACAAAGAATGATCTAAGAAGTCCTCAACGGCAGAACTGGTGGATGATAACAAGCCTTATGTTATGACGGCTGTGAAGGCGGATGAAGGCTGCAGCAGATAAGAATCTACCAGTCGTCGTGATACTCATGCCATCGGAATAGAGCCTTACTGTGAAGACTGTGTGTTGGTCAGCGTGCACTGACCTATACACATAAATTCACGCACAGGCATTTTCCAAAAACCCATCCCAAACCCCAAAAGTCCCATGGCGGCCAGCAAATTGTAATGGGGGCAGGACTGTGAAATCTGGAAGCCCCTAGTCATGAACTGGCACATGGGCGGTGGATACAGATTCAGTTGCTCTGACTCAAGGAATGAGGCGGGTGAGCAGCTCGGCAGCTGTATCCATGACTGAGCAGCCCTATTTGGGATCTGCTCTGCTCACCCCCAAAAGGGGGAGAGGCTAGAAAAGGTGCCCTGAACATAGTCTGCCTCCCAGTTTCCCTGACTGGATTACCGCACCCAGTGGGGTCACCACCCAGCGGTCATAAAAGACAATTGAACTTTGGAACATGGAATATACAAACTTTGTTGGATAAGACAGATAATGAGCGTCCCAAACACAGAACTGCCATCATTGCAGGAGAGCTGTGTGTATTTTTAACATCAATACTACAGCGCTTCAAGAAACTCGGAAGAGCAGGTGAGGGACAACTGAAGGAAGTGGACAGCCATTTAATGTCCACTCATTCTGGAGTAGCCTTGGTGCACTCAGTGAAAATTCCTCCCTTATCCCGGAATGGATAACTTTGAAGTGGGAGTGACGTGACCATCTCGTGTTTGCTAAGAAACTTTTATCTCCTTTAAAGATTAACAATGCGCTTGGTAATCACCCAAAGGTTTCTGGGGATGAGAAACCTTAGATATGTCCGCAATGTGTTTACTTAGTGACGTCCATGTGAGTAAAGAGAATGCAGACTGAAATTCATAGGGAAAACGAACAGACTGGTAATGTTATCACTTCTGAAACAAACAACACCCTTGGCTGTCTCGATCATAATACCTGCCAATGTTAATGATAATCATGGCTTCGGACATGGTTTACAGGCGTAGCACAAATATTTATTATGTTATTTATTAGATTTGTAGACCAACGTATCCTATAGACTGCAGGCACTTCATGTTATTCTAAAACAATTATATTATACAAGTCAAAACTCTCTTTGGTAAAACGCAGCAGTGCAGAGTGAAAAGTTCAAGCCCGTGGGCAGCCAGTTCAGTCCCTCCAAAGGCCCTGGAGAAAAAGTGAGTTTTGACTTGGCGGTGGGATTCTGCCACCCTAGTTGACATCTTGCCTCTTCCACATGTGGCATGCCATAGCCGAAAAGGCCCTGTCTCGTGTCACTACACAGTGAACCACACTGCTGGTATAATGATAAAATGTATGCATGCTTCCCCGGCTGCAGGGTCCAGGACATTTGATATTGCATTCCCTGGGATTAATGCAGGAACTGTCTACTGAATCATTGCTGCTCTGATGCAAATCTGTTACAAAATTTGTGTGATCTCCACAGAAGCCTCACGCTTTCATAACTTCTTTGGAAAGGGGCAATGCTTTTATTGTATTGGTAGCATCACAATATTGGGCTTTAACAAGTCCCTGAAATTGAGAGGTACTTTTATTAAGACCAGCCTGATGTATTGTCTTAATCCTTGAGTTTTCCAGAGCGTAATGTTCGCAAAATAAGCTGTTTATCTTAAACTTTCCCCTTAATTCCCACTAATAATCGAAAAACAAAACTCTTATGAAATGCCTGGCTCCCAGATGTACCTGAAAATATTTGTACTCTTGGCAAAAGTACAAGCGTGTGCCAGTGCCTTTGCATGTTTCTACAGATGCACAAAAAGGCAAAACATTCTCTGGTGCTTTTGCAGTTCCGTAAGCTTCTTACTCAGTTGTTGTGGAGGCAGTTTCGTCGTTAAGGTGAGTCGCAAATACCTTTCGCTCTAAGCGCTCGTTTAGAGGGCAAGTGGACTCTAGGCCGAGGAGAAAAAAGCCATAAAGCTACTGAACTCTCCAAATCACTTTCAGACTTTCACCTTTCTTACCCTCTTTTTCTTAGCAATAATTTGTAGGGCAGAGTGAACGTCACAGCTGAAGCTTGCTGGAAGGGGCTGAGCTTTAGCAAAAGCCTGCAAGTTTTCTGTTGTTGCTTCAGAACGTGCTGTTCTCTGCTTCTGACTTGTATGTAGTTGCTGAGGAGGCTGTGGGGAACCTAGCAGTCTCTGTGTTAAAGCTTTCTGTACCTTCCCCCCCCCCTTCCCCGCCGCTTGTATTGAATTTCAGAACTCCTGACTTAAGCAAAGCTGACTGGTTCCCCAGCTATGGATCAGCTTCTGTACTCCCTAAACCATGCAAGGCTGCTTTGGGATCCTAAAGTCCACATTTGTCGCTCTCCAAAGCTTCTGTTTCATGGGGAGCGGCAAGAGGACCTACCTAGGCAATGTTTGCTCTGCAGATGAGTGTTCATGTGTAAACATTAACCAGAAAAAAACCCAAAAGCCACTTAGCTGTCCTGAACCAGTGCATGCATGAGGAAAAGGTGGGGAGTGAAAGCCATCAACCTGGATGGCCTCTGCTAATTTTGTTCGGAGGGAACCCTGGACTTCCTTGGAAGCTTATCAGCCATCCGTCTGTGAGATGCTCAGTACTGGCAAGCAAGCTCTGGGTGCGAGAGCCGGTCCTGCCCTGAAACTGCAGGTGGAGGGAGACAAATGTTCCAGAGCATGCTCAGTTTGTCGGGCAACAGGGAGGCCTAAGAGTGAGGCCAATGCCCTGTATGGGGTCTTCCACAATGCGTAGTTCAGTCCTTCCGGAAAGCCTTTCTTGGCGGTTGACACAGCAGAGTATGGAACAGTTAAATGGAACCGATGCGTTCTGCCGAAATCAATAGTGCTAAAACCCGTAGACCTGAAAGTTCATATTGGCACTTAAAACGGCACTTTGCAGTTGGAGAAGCTTCACCCCCCCTTTTTTTAAAGCGGTAAAGAAGAGCATATAAATTAAGGTCGCAATCGGTTTGTAAACAAACGTAATCCTATTATTGCCGAGTGAATATGTAATATGAAATTGTGGAGCTGTGCCTATCAAAAGTCTCCAATGTAGTGAGATACAGTGGCATAAAATATTAGTCTAATGCAAGAAAGAGCAGGAGGGAGGAGAGTTATATATGTAGTCAGTTTAATCTGCAGGATTAGTCTTCAGGGCTGAGATTGAGTGGCACACTTATTCATTGTTTGAGGCTATTTTGTTGCTGGTGTGTCTCTGCAACACACCGAGTAGTGTTGGTAAGAAAGCTCACCTTTTAATATTAAATCCTTATGCTGCAGTATCTCAGAAAGGGGTCCATAGCGAAGTTTTGGTGGAATGCAAACTTATTTAAACTTAATCCACGTTTAAATGGCTGGCAGCCTTCGTATGTGTGAGCTCATGCAACACCTGTGGTGTTTAATGCCACTGGCAGTGGTTGATGTTCTGTGCTTCTCAGTCTTATTTTCCAAGTGGAGCTAAATCTTTCTTACTGCATTGCTTTTTGTGCTCCCCCTGGCAGTGCCATGTACCCCCTAAACTGGTTGCTTTACCAGGCAGAAGACGGGCTTTTTGTTTGCTTGGAGGCTCATAAGGAAGAACTTGGTGCATTTGTCTTAATGCAGACTGTTGTGTTCTTGCTACTGACCTCTAAGAACATCATCATCATCATCATCATTTATTATTGATACCCCGCCCATCTGGCTGGGTTTCCCCAGCCAATCTGGGCGGCTTCCAACAGAATATTGAAATCCAATAATCTATTAAACATTAAAAGCTTCCCTAAACAGGGCTGCCTTCAGATATCTTCTAAAAGTCTGGTAGTTGTTGTTCTCTTTGACATCTGGTGGGAGGGCATTCCACAGGGCGGGTGCCACTACTGAGAAGGCCCTTTGCCTGGTTCCCTGTAACTTGGCTTCTCGCAGCGAGGGAACCACCAGAAGGCCCTCAGCACTGGACCTCAGCGTCCAGGCAGAACAATGGGGGTGGAGACGCTCCTTCAGGTATACTGGGCCGAGGCTGTTTAGGGCTTTAAAGGTCAGCACCAACAGTTTGAATTGTGCCTGGAAACGTACTGGGAGCCAGTGTAGGTCTTTCAAGACCGGTGTTATGTGGTCTTGGCGGCCGCTCCCAGTCACCAGTCTAGCTGCAGCATTCTGGATGTTACTGACCTCTTAAGCACATGAAATACCCTAAGGATCCAAATGTATAGAGCAGCCTGTAGAGCTCAGTTGGTTCAAGGGTGTTGCTGATAAAGCCAAGGTTGCAGGTTCGATCCCTGTATGGGACAGCTACATATTCCTCTATTGGACTGCATGATCCTCAGGGTCCTGTCGAACTCTACAATTTTATGTTTAGTGTGCAGCTTTCTCCCCCCCCCCTTACCTGCCACCAGTTGGCACTAGGGCTGCGCGATATATCGTTCAAAACCGGTTTGAAGCCCATATCGTGATGCCGGTTTCATTATTTTTGACCTGGCAATGTTGTTGTTTAGTCGTTTAGTCATGTCCAACTCTTCGTGACCCCCTGGACCAGAGCACGCCAGGCCCTCCCGTCTTCCACTGCCTCCCGCAGTTTGGTCAAACTCATGTTGGTAGCTTTGAGAACACTGTCCAACCATCTCGTCCTCTGTCGTCCCCTTCTCCTTGTGCCCTCCATCTTTCCCAACATCAGGGTCTGGCAATACATTGGCAATACATTGTGAATTATGGTGCGTTCGTGCGCATGCTATGCAAAAATCACAATGTAGGGAAAAGCGTGATGCCAGCCAATGCTTCTCTCAATTCCTGCAGCCCCTGTTAACTCGGCTGGCTCAGCTCTCTCCTGGCTCCAGCAGGGGGCAGCGAATCACGAGGGCAGGAGCCGGCAAAAAACCACAGAGCGGGGAAAACCATGAAGCCAGCCAATGCCTCCATCTTTATTTCAGACAGCGCGATATATAGCAATATGTCACAATGTTTAGCTGGTGATCCATCGCAATGTTGACATGCACTGCTCAACTTCCTTGAGCAACGGCTGTGTGGCATTATACTTAAGGCCGAACTTTTGTGCCCGTTCCATTCCCCCCCAATTTTTTATTCATTTTATAACACAAATAAAGAACACAAACAGAAAAACAAGCAATACAAATAAATTCTTGTCATATCCTTATTTTTCTAAATATTGTTAAGTGGGCTTCCCCGAGTCCCACCTATCTGATTTTCATTTTACTTCATCTTTAGCAGTTTATATATATCATAATTTCTAACCATTTTTTAAAATCACACTTAAAATAACTTTTTTATCACTTGCAAATAATACTATTTTAAAATACCCTATCTTCTAATTCTAACACTACAGCCTGTATCCACTTCCAAAGCTATTCTAAGTTTTAAATATTAACATATTTTTTCAAATATTCCTTAAACTTCTTCCAGTCTTCTTCCACCGTCTCTTCTCTCTGGTCTCGGAGTCTCCCGGTCAGTTCGGCAAGTTCCATATAGTCCATCATCTTCATCTGCCATTCTCCGATAGTTAGTAAATCTTGTTTCTTCCAATTCTTCGCTAGCAATATTCTCACATCTGTTGTGGCGTACAGAAAAACTTTTGCTCCCATTCCAGGGCCAAGTGACATGAACGTACGTCCCTGCACTGGTTTGTATGACGGCTGTCTCTGTCTTGGCAGTTTAGGGCAAGGTTCACACAAACTGCGGAGACACGACATTGTGGCCAGGCCAGGGGTTGGGAGCTTAGCATGCTGAAATGCTAGTTTGAAAGAGAGAAAACATTGGCACACGGGAAAGTAGCTACAAACAAGGGAAGGGTTCTAGCCTAGTCTGTACTGGCTTGTCTAAGGGCCAAACGTGTTTGCCTGGATTGCGCAAATGACGGCCGTGGAACCTCTTGTCCCATAGTTGAATGGTGAAAGTTCATTACCTGCTTCGACATGTTGGAAGGTGCATTAACCTGAAGCCACTGATGCAGGCAAACCGACAAATATGCATTGCAATTGTGATATTAGGAAACACCCCAGAGAGTCCATATACGGCATAGCTGTCAACTTTCAGATTTGAAAATAAGGGATCAGCAGCCTCACCTGTCCCAGGGACAGTCTATGGGATATCTAACTATCCAGGATAGCAGCGGGAAACTGTGCTGGAATAAGGGAATTTCCCGCAAAAAAAAGGGAAGGTTGATAGCTATGATATACAGTGGTACCTCAGGTTAAGTACTTAATTCGTTCCGGAGGTCCGTTCTTAACCTGAAACTGTTCTTAGCCTGAAGCGCCACTTTAGCTAACGGGGCCTCCCGCTGCTGCCGCGCCACCAGAGCCCGATTTCTGTTCTTATCCTGAAGCAAAGTTCTTAACCTGAGGTAATATTTCTGCATTAGCGGAGTCTGTAACCTGAAGCGTATGTAACCCGAGGTACCACTGTACGGTCTTTGAGCAGATCGCATCCCTTGCGTGCTTAAATTTTCAGCTTTGGATCTCATGCACACAGGAGCAAGTTGGGGAACCTGCCAAATGCTTAAAAATTGGCTGTGTCTGAGGCCAAAGGTCCCTCGTCTGTACTCCACCCTCCCCAATTTGCCCTGCTTAGTGCTTCGTGTTATTGCTATGCTTTCTCATCCCCTTATGAATGCCTATGTGCGTGAGAACCTGTGCTTTTAACTGAATTCGCCAAGCCCTGCTCTTGTGGCCTTTTCCTGTCATTTTCTGCTGCTGCTACTCCTTTTATTATTCCAGAGAATAGAAAGAGTCTGTCCCTCGGGTCAACCTCCACCCAGGGGAATGTAACTTCCTCTAGATTGGTTTCTGTGGTCAGGTCATTTTCCCAAGCTAGCAAAGTAGAAGAACCAGTTCTCGTACTTAATTTGAACAGGGTCTTCTTGCTGCTGTTGGGCCTCTCTGCATCTGGTTTTGGAACTTGGATTTAAGTGGGCAGTGTCTCCTGGTTAGCTTCCCTTCACCTGCGGGCTGCCTGCAAAATGAGATTTAAGATGTTTGATGTAGTGCACCTCGCTTCCCTCAGTAGATCTCTTCCCCTTCTTAAAATCTCAGAGTGAGCAGAGGTGGGAAAATCAGCCCTCCCTCGCCCGTCAACTTGCCTGAATGACTGCTTCGTGTTGTTTGTTTTGGCAGACTCCGATGCCCGCTCTGTCCCTGTGTCTCCTTTGGCAGTACTGTTACAGGACGTAATAATGTCATCCACAAATCAAGGGTTCATTCATCCCTTACTCATCCAATGTGATATATGCCACCATCTGCCAGCAATGCCCTTTCTATATTCCTCATAGGACAACACAGGCCAGTCCCTATGCAAAAGAATAAATGGACACAAATCTGACATCAGAAATGACATTATTCAAAAGCTATTAGGGGAACATCCCCGGAGCGAATTATACTTCAAAGGGAGACTGCAGTGTGGCTCTCAATTCACCAGGAACGTAAATGTTATTGCTTGCGGATTGAACAGAGACAAAGGGGTTTTAGCACATTATCTCTGTTGATTGGCATACCAAGGTCAGGGAAATTTGTGGTACCAGATAACTTTTAACTATGTAATTACCACTGTCTGATGATGATTCATTTTTTGCATTTCCTTCTGATGTTGCTGTTTACACTATCCCTCTCCCCCTGTCCAGCTCTGCCCAATGTTATACAGTAGTACCTTGGGTTAAGAACTTAATTCGTTCTGGAGGTCCGCTCTTACCCTGAAACTGTTCTTAACCCAAGGTACCACTTTAACTAATGGGGCCTCCCGCTGCTGCCACACGATTTGTGTTCTCATCCTGAAGCAAAGTTCGTAACCCGGGGTACTATTTCTGGGTTAGCGGAGTCTGTAACCTGAAGCGTCTGTAACCTGAAGCGTTTGTAACCCGAGGTACCACTGTATTCGGGAAAACACTTTATGCATTTGTTGTAGTAGTAGTAGTAATAATAGTAATAACCCTCCTTCTGTTCTCCTTTAAGGCCCATCTCTTATGTATTTTGGTGTTTTCATTTTGTGAACAGGGATCTTCAGAGGAACGGCGGTATACAAATTTAATAAATAATAAAAGCATCATCTCTCAGGCTGTTTCCAGAGGAAGCTGCCCTGACTTACATTTTAACTATGGCCGGATCCAGAGGTTCAGGAAGCTTGAATAAATTCTAGCTCTTTACTGGATCCAGCATTTTAGGGGGAGTCTAGAACCCCCAGACTCACAACACTATGATGATGGAATCCAGAGGAAAGAGATTACAATGCTGCTAACTTTCATGCAGTTCATGGTAACTCGGGGGAAATGCTAACTCACCTTCTTGGTAAAGGATGCTATTGGTTAATTTTTTTGTCTACCTTTCAGATGCTTCAGAGGTTATTCATTCCTGCTCCCTGCAGTATCCTTGATTAGTTCTTCTTAGCCGGTGTTGTGCCATAGTTAGTGTAGGGCTTGGACATTGGCAAGATTTCTTCTTTTAGTGTCAATAATAATAATGAATAATAATAATAATAAGAAGTATACCTGCCCATCTGGCGGGGTTCCATTCATTTCAAGCAGCCTTTGCAATGAAAACAATGCCACCCATAGGCTTCAGATCCATAAATGAGTTGAGCTATGCTTATTTCATTGCCTTTGATTTACCGTATTTTTCCGTGTACCGTATAAGACTAGTTGTTGTTTTTTTACCCAAAAAATAGGTTTAAAATTGGGGCTCGTCTTTATACACGGGTAGTGCTGAGGGATGTTTTCTTAATTTGGGGTCCCCCCAAATAGGGGGTGTCTTATACATGGGGGCGTCTTATAGATGGAAAAATACGGTACTTCAAATTGTGTTTTAAAATAGTTTGAGCAGTGGCAGCCAACTAACTCATTTTGTCAGTGCAAGGATTTATGCTTGTGCAATGGAACAACCCCCTTTTCTCTGCATCTTCCCCAGATCTCCTCCAACTGCCCTGCGAACAGTCTTGGGGGAGGAGAGGGGAGGAAGAGGTGGAATAAGTTAGCTGGCTACCACCCATTATTTCTGCTGTGCTTGGCTTTTTTCCTTCAAGATAATCAGCTAGTATTGCAATATAAAGCTTCCACTACAGTTGAACTTATCCATAACTCATTGAGAAGTGTTTGCATGGGAACTGCGTTTGCTGAGGCTCCTCAACTGTAACCTCCTCTTCTTGTAACGCAGATTACGCAACTATAAGATGGGGGGCGGGTGTCTTTGTTGCTGTGGATATGTTTTTCTTTTTTAGTAATTCAACTGAAGATATCTTCAGGCATATTTCAGGGAATCTAGCATGAAACCAATTAAGCCTGCCTTTCTTTTTTAACAACTTGAGAGCAGGCAGTGGAATGAAGAGAAATGTAGAAGTCTGCCATGGAGCAAGAGAAGTATTCAACGTAAAATCTTTTCCCCCATTCGCTCTCTAGTTGCTGTTGCATTTCAAGATGGAGCCGTCTCCCTTTAACAGAAGGCAATGGACTTCACATTCTCTGAGGATCACTGCCAAGGAGTTGTCTTTTGTCAACAAGAACAAGTCATCGGCTCTCATGGAGAGGTTCTCCAAGTAAGTTCTGCGACTGTCCTGTCCAAGAGTACTGACTGTTCTTTCTACGAGAACAGGGGTAACAACTAGCAGCTTGCCATACTGGGGTTTTTTGTATGTATTTTGAAGAGCACGAGACTCCTAATCTGGGGTTTGAGCCCCAAATTGGGCAAAATATTCCTGCACTGCAGGGGGTTGTCCTTAGATCACCCTCGTGGTCCCTTCCAACTCTAGGATTCTATGATTCTACTATTGTGCTGGAGAAACTGAACATTATTCTTGACATAGGTCTTCCCTCTGGCTTAATCTGGACATTCCCATCCTTCCAAACCACGGTTTCGTATTCCTGTAAATTTAGAACACAACAACAACAACAACAACAACAACAACAACAACAACAACAACAACAACAACAATTTTATTATTTACAACCCGCCCATCTGGCTGGGTTTCCCCAATCACTCTGGGCGGCTCCCAACTGAATATTGAAAACACGATCAAACATCAAGCATCAAAAACTTCCCTAAACAGGGCTGCCTTCAGATGTCTTCCAAAAGTCAGTTGTTTATTTCCTTGACATCTGATGGGAGGGTGTTCCACAGGGCAGGCGCCACTACCGAGAAGGCCCTCTGCCTGGTTCCCTGTAACCTCACATCTCGCAGTGAGGGAACCGCTAGAAGGCCCTGGGAGCTGGACCTCAGTGTCTGGGCAGAACAATGGGGGTGGAGATGCTCCTTCAGGTATACTGGGCTTGACTTTCCCAGGTGTACAGGCGAGTTATGCTTTAACAACTTGTTTGCTTTTTGTTCTGTCTTCTCTGCATTTCTTATTTTAATGGCCTCTGGAGGTGCATTTGTGATTATGGGTTGTCAATTCAGACGTCACACTCAACCAGCGTTTGCTATGATGCCAGAACTGAGCCCCTGTGTATTAGAGCTGTTCTCCTTTGCAGAGATTACTGAACAGAGGACTGGGGGATGTCACCATGTTTTTGTTGAACTAGGAAAACAAACATCGTGGTAGCTAAGGTGTGTAGCTTGCCAAATCATCTACCTTAAGTGTTTTCAGGAAATGCTTCCACTGGATTCCTGATAGAGATAGCAGCTCAGTTTGAGGTTTCTGAAGGAGGAAATAATAGAATCAAAAGGAGTTGGCTTTTGTAATCCATGCTTTCAGCAATCCTAGCTGGTATGAACATGACAACGCCTTCTCCGCTGACAGAAATTGGAACTGGCTGCATGTGGAAGCATTCAATGTGGGGCACGGGAGGCTAGCCACTCTGAATATTTTAAAACACCTTGTTGCTTAAGAAATGTGGCCTGTTAAGAGGCTTAACATGACGTTTCTTCTGCCAGTGCTTGTGTGTAATTTCCTTACCCACTGAAAAAGAGACACCCCCCCAACAGTTCAGCAGGAGGTTTACAGACATCTGATCTTTGTACTAATAATGTCCTGATCCTGTACTTGTACAACACCTCAATGAGTACTTTTTTGGCCTCTTTTTAGAAAGTGCAGTAGAATCCCAAACAATCCAGAGTCTTCAGGAAAACTATCAGCATAGACTGTGTGTCTATATATGGATTGTCCATATGTATATAGAGTTATATTTATTAGTCCCCTGTTCACAAAAAGTGAAACTCAAAGCCCCTACGAAAATGAACGTTTAAAACAAGGAATATCTGTCTGTCCTGTCTGTCTGTATCTATCTATATCTCCCTCTTTGGAAGCACTGTTCCTGATACCCAGATCCAGCTCTGCTTCTCTGAATCCTAGTGCTACATAATCCCTGTGCAGCAGGTCCATTTTTTGCTTCTAGGATTTCAGAACTATAAATGCCCTGCGTTTATTTGCTTCCAATTATGTTTCAACACATTGGCACATTTATTGTGGTCAGATGCCACCCAGTGGCAAGAAGAGTTGGGCTGGGCCAGCGTGAAGATGCTTTTATTTATCCTCTTGTCCCGTGTAAAATTCAACATTTTGGAGCACAGGGTGCAGGGAGAGATGCAAAAGTAGGAGCTTTCTTCTTTGATTTGTACTGTTTCTCCAGCCTAGCAAAATGATAAAGTGGCAGGGAATGAACCCCCTGCCACATAAGGGAGCCAGCGAAGTGAGGTGCTTAAGAGTGTTAGACCATCACCCAGGAAACCTTGCTGCTCAACCACTGATGCTCAGCCATGAAGCTCCTTGTGGTTGACCTTGAACCAGTCACTATCTCCTATCCTAATCTACTGTGCAGAGTTATAAATTGCAGGGACTGTTACCATCAGCATTTGAAATTCGCCAGGCGCATTTTTCACCTGGCTATTGGCCACTGGCAACCAAGTGAAGATGCCTGGGTGCCAGGATGGTGCCTGGTGTCTCCACCATCTGGAGGTGTATGCCAGGGGATCCTTGGGTCTTGACTGTTTTCACACACTAGCAACACATCCTGTAGAATTCCATCCATTATATTTTATCTGCACAATCAGAGTGGATTTCAGGAGCCAAAAAGTCGTAATAAAAAAAATATGACTTTTGAGCCATCTAGCCCCCAAAATGGAAACTAGGCATTCCGTTTTAGAGACCCTGGTTTAAGGAGCCATTTGGCACCTAGCTTCTATATCTGTAACATTGCTTAACATGTATTCCCCTTTGTTGTTGTTGTTTAGTCGTTTAGTTATGTCCAACTCTTCGTGACCCCAGCCCCCACCCCATCCAAGAACCTTGCTGAGGTACACTGAATTTTTGTGAACCAGGAGGGCTGTACTCCTTTTGCCTCAAATTCCTAACCTGGTTTGAAAAATGGATTCAGAGATACTGTTTTATTCCTTTGACCTTCAGGGGCGCCGACTTATAAAAAATATTGGGGGAGCCCGCGAAAGCTCATGAATAATAAATAAGCTCATGAATATGCAGATAAAGTGGCGCCGCCTCCTCGTGAGCGAATAGGGGAGAGCGTGCTGCGCCTATTAATCAGCTCCGAAGGAAATTGGGTGGAGCTTTTGCTCGGGAGGGAGGGCAGGAGGCATGCAGCCCGACCCTGTGCATTTTGGGCTGGGGGAGGGGCGGCGGTGGCGCTCTGCTGGAGGGGCGCCCGAGATTATTGGGGGGGTGGAGCCCCCCCAAACGAATTTTTGAGGGGGCTCGGGCCCCCTCAGGCCCCATGGAGTCGGTGCCTATGTTGACCTTCCCTTGTAGGGCTTTAGGAGGGGCCCAGAGATGTCCTGTGATCTTCCTTTCTTTCCCACAATAATGTTTATTGAGTTTCATACAAATATAACACATACTGTAAAACAAATAAAACAAAAATATAAAACAACTAAAATGAATAAAAATAGAAGATATAACAACAAACACATAAACAATACAAATTAATTAAAGTTCCAACCTCATAAACATATTGCTTGACTTCCTCTAGTCCCTCCCATCTGAATTTCCTTGTAACTGAATGTAACAGCTTTCCAATATCATTATTCAAAGACAATATTCCAATTAAAATCAGATTTCTTAACTTTTCTCAACATTCTAAATCTCATTTATTTAATGAACTCCTAATTTAATCCTAGGCCTATTTGGTACTTTCAGGTAACTTCTAATTTTTAATATTACAATATTTATTCAAATAGACTTTAAATTTCTTCCAATCCCTTTCCTAATGCCACAGAACCAGTAACCCCCCCCACCCTCATGCGCAGGAGCGCAATGTATGTGCCTGACCCACACGCTGGGGAACCCTGACCTTGAAAGTGGTGGTCCGAGTTAAGAATAAATCACCTGAGAGATGCTTGTCTGCTGGGTCCATTGTGTGGTACATGCAGCTGAAGAATGGCTTGCAAGAAGGACTGAGTGCATATCTGCAGGCTACGGAAAGAATACTTAGGAAATTCAGGGGAGAGGTTATCCGGTGAACATTAGTCATGGGTGTGGTAACCAGGCCTTATCAAGAACTGCTGACTCTGGTGTCTCCTCCAAATGGCTTTTATTTGGGGACAGTTGAGCATTTAAATGCAGAGCAACTCCACTTCAAACTGCATTGTGAGTTAAGGGCTTTTAACCATTCTCAGTCAGAGGCCACAGGGGGCTTAATCTCCCCCAAACTGCTTTGTTGTTTAGTCGTTTAGTTGTGTCCGACTCTTCGTGACCCCATGGACCAGAGCATGCCAGGCACTCCTGTCTTCCACTGCCTCCCACAGTTTGGTCAGACTCATGTTGGTAGCTTCAAGAACTCTGTCCAACCATCTCGTCCTCTGTCGTCCCCTTCTCCTTGTGCCCTCCATCTTTCCCAACATCAGGGTCTTTTCCAGGGAGTCTTCTCTTCTCATGAGGTGGCCAAAGTATTGGAGCCTCAGCTTCAGGATCTGTCCTTCCAGTGAGCACTCAGGGCTGATTTCCTTCAGAATGGAGAGGTTTGATCTTCTTGCAGTCCATGGGACTCTCAAGAGTCTCCTCCAGCACCATAATTCAAAAGCATCAATTCTTCGGCAATCAGCCTTCTTCATGGTCCAGCTCTCACTTCCATACATCACTACTGGGAAAACCATAGCTTTAACTATACGGACCTTTGTTGGCAAGGTGATGTCTCTGCTTTTTAAGATGCTGTCTGGGTTTGTCATTGCTTTTCTCCCCAGAAGCAGGCGTCTTTTAATTTCGTGGCTGCTGTCACCATCTGCAGTGACCCAAACTGCTAGTCTGTCATATACAGTGGTGCCTCGCAAGACGAAATTAATTCGTTCCGCAAGTTTTTTTTTCTTGCGAGTTTTTCGTCTTGCGAAGCACGGTTTCCCATAGGAATGCATTGAAAATCAATTAATGCGTTCCTAGGGAAACCGCCTTCAGACCAGGTCCGGGGACAGTCTGTCCCCCGACCTCTTCTGAAGGCTGGGGGGGGAACAAGGGCTTCTGAAGGCTGGGGGGGGCTGGGCAAGCAAGCCCATAGGGAAATTCGTCTTGCGAAGCGCCTCCGAAACAGAAAACCCTTTCGTCTTGCGGGTTTTCCGTCTTGCGAGGCATTCGTCTTGCGGGGTACCACTGTAATTGGCTTTTAAAGAACTCTTAAAGCACAGTTTAAAAGAATTTGCTGCTGCAGGGTGTGTTTTGTGGGATCCTAAAGACTGAATGGATGTATTGTGGCATAGGTTTTTGTGGATTACTGAGATGCGTGATGTGTTGTTTCCAGTCAATTTACCATTTTCTCCTTCTCTACCCATTCACATGGATGTATCTGTACCCACCAACCGAGAGGGTGGTGCTTGCCATACATGAAAGCTCATGCCATGATTAATGGAGGCACTTAAGACGTTTATTGCTGCTGCTGAATATTTTGTTACAGGCTTATGACACCATATAGTTTAGAGCATGAGTAGGCAAACTTCGCCTTCTAAATCCGGCCCATGGACTGTTCAGAAATCAGCATGTTTTTACATGAGTAGAATGTGCCCTTTTATTTAAGTGCATCTCTGGGTTATTTGTGGGGCCTGCCTGGTGTTTTTACATGAGTAAAATGCGGGCTTTTATTTAAAATGCATCTCTGGGTTATTTGTGGGGCATAGGAATTCGTTCATCCCCCCCCCCATATAGTACGGTCCCACCACAAGGTCTGAGGGACAGTGGACCAGCCCCCTGCTGAAAAAGTTTAGCGGCTTCTTTCTCCTTCGCCAAACAGCCTTGTCAGTCATCCAACATTTAGCAGATCCTCGAATGACCCACACATACAAACGTTGTGCGTGCTTCACTTTGCAAGTTTAAAAGTAAAGGTAAAGGTACCCCTGACCATTAGGTCCAGTCGTGACCAACTCTGGGGTTGCGGCGCTCATCTCGCTTTATTGGCCAAGGGAGCCAGCGTACAGCTTCCGGGTCATGTGGCCAGCATGACTAAGCCGCTTCTGGTGAACCAGAGCAGCGCACAGAAACGCCGTTTACCTTCCCGCCGGAGTGGTACCTATTTATCTACTTGCACTTTGAGGTGCTTTTGAACTGCTAGGTTGGCAGGAGCTGGGACCGAGCAACGGGAGCTCACCCCGTCGCGGGGATTCGAACCACCGACCTTCTGATCGGCAAGTCCTAGGCTCTGTGGTTTAACCCACAGCGCCACCCCCGTCTGCAAATTTAGGACTGAGAATAAAGCTATTTCTCTCTCCATTTCTCTCACTAACCCTTCTCTCTACCCCTTTCCCCACAAAGGTACCAGAAAGCAGCCGAGGAAGCAACTGCGGAGAAAAAAAGAAGTGTAAGTATTGAAAAGATATTCATGGAATGAATTGCCACGTGAAAACCATGACAGCATTGGAGTTTCTCCATTTCCTGTAGTGGCTGCTCTTGAGTGTCCTCAAGAGAGTTGTCTTGTATCTTCATCTGGTGTTGACTAGGAAACTTGCTTTGTGGATGCTTTTGTTTGGCTCCTGAGCTCCAGGCCTTGCCCAGCCTCTGACCCACTTTCTTGTCCTTTCAGGGGTTGACCGAAGCACAAGGAAGTCAAGTGACTTTCCCTGGGGTCATGCACTGACTCTCTCTGTATCAGCTTCTCAAAACCAGAACGCTCTAAGCTCCCAAGTCCTTTGTCCTAACCTCAAAACTTCCATGAATAGCCTTCTCTGTGCTCTGAAGAAAAAGCAGCTGTTAGATTCTGTACCTTTTCGCTCATTGCTTAGCTTTGAGGCTTAAATGGATGCTCGCATTTAGTTCCGAATTTCTACCTGCGCTGCTACCTAAAGGATACCCTGTAGGAGGAGATGGAGCTGACCTTGATTCCCAATTCCTGATTATTTTATTCAACACAGAAATATAGAAGCTGTTTGAATAAGGAACTGAAGTTGGTATCCCTCCGCTTTCCAAAATAACTTTTTGTACCACCCCAAATCCATGCCACCCAGAGGATTTCTGTTTCTAAGTAACAGTGGACGCTCAGGTTGTGAACATGATCCGTGCGGGATGCAAGTTCGCAACCCACGTCTGTGCACGCGCGGGTTGCGATCCGGCGCCTCTGCGCATGCACAAAGTGCGATTTAGCGCTTCTGCGCATGCATGACCGCCGAAACCCAGAAGTAACCCGTTTCGGTACTTCTGGGTTTCGGCGGTCCGCAACCCAAAAAACCGCAACCTGAAGCGGCTGTAACCCAAGGTATGACTGTACTATTGCTTTTTTTTTCTGGCTCAGAGCTGCTGCTGCTTCGTCTTTTGTACTAAGATATTTTTGACCCCTTCTCTTCTCCCCCTCCTGAATCTCCAGTTCACCAGTTGAAGTCTATTATTTATGTTTCTGCCTTTGTCATCCTTGTTGAATAGAATATCGGTTCAGGGAGCCCAACAGGTGGTGGGCATGTTTTTGTTCTGTATGAAGTGCACATCAACTACAAAACCCCTCCTATTGTTGGAAAACACCCATCATCATAGACCAGGGGTAGGCAACCTAAGGCCCAGGGGCCAGATGCGGCCCAATCGCCTTCTCAATCCGGCCCGTGGATGGTCCTGGAATCAGCGTGTTTTTACATGAGTAGAATGTGTGATTTTATTTAAAATGCATCTCTGGGTTATTTGTGGGGCATAGGAATTTGTTCATCCCCCCCAAATATAGTCTGGCCCCCCCACAAGGTCTGAGGGACAGCGGACCGGCCCCCTACTGAGAAAGGTTTCTGACCCCTGTCATAGACATCGCTTTAACAAGCCCACAAAGGACAATAAGAAAATGGTGATGCATGCTGCAGTTAGCACCATAATAATTTTAAATTGTAGTTGCACTTTAGAAGTATCCTTGCTATTACTGTTTTGTGGTGTGCTGTTGCACGTCTACAGTGGAACACAATGGCCTTCAAAGGAGGCCAACCCCAGCATTGTCTGGGAACACTCTTTCGCCACATGTACCTTACAGACTTTGAGAATGGGGTGGGGCTGCATGTGGAATTCCTGGGTGCATGCAGCTTTCTGGCCCTTGCACAGAATCGTATACCTTGTTGAAGCAGGGCTGGAAGTGCATGTGATACTGGGGGTGAGGTCCATAGGCTTCCATGGGAATAATAATAATTTATTATTTCTACCCGGCCCATCGGGCTGGGTTTCCCCAGCCACTCTGGGCGGCTCCCAACAGAATATTGAAAACGCGATAAAACATCAGACATTAAAAACTTCCCTAAACAGGGCTGCCTTCAGATGTCTTCTAAAAGTCAGATAGTTGTTTATTTCCTTGACATCTGATGGGAGGGTGTTCCACAGGGCGGGCGCCACTACCGAGAAGGCCCTCTGCCTGGTTCCCTGTAATCTCACTTCTTGCAGTGAGGGAAGGGAGGAAATTGCTTCTTGCTCGGATGAACCATAGCTGACAGATTTCCAGCTTTCATTTTTAAAAAAAGTCGGGGGTGTAGGAGCAGAGAATACATTTCTGTCATTTGTAAATCTTGAAATATGAGGCAAAATGTACACGTAACACTTTCTCTTGTTGTTGTTGAGAAACTAGCCTGCTCCTCCTTTAAGGGCCAGATTCAACCAAGTTGCTGCCCTAGCAGAAACCCACTCAAGCGGTCCCACTAGCGCAATGGGACTTTCTCCCTTCTCCCCTCCCCCCCCGTGCACCCCGCAAATCTGCTCAGGGGGTTGGTAGACACCCTCCAAAACATTTCATGATGGGAGGAGAGGGGAGATCAGTCCACCTGGAAAGCAGCCTTCGCTGAATTCCACCTTCTGTGTATAACTCTGACAATGGATCATTCCTGTGAGGACTGTTCCCACTCTACTAATCACCAGGGGTGTAGTTTGGGGGGGTGAGCTGCCAGGGTGATAACGCTGGACACATTTTTCTGGAGGGCATGCTGCTCACACCATCCTCCCGCTTTGAACAGCTGGGATTTGATCAGATCCCAACCTCGCAAAGTGGCACAGGAAGGGTGGTGTGAGAACGACGCAAGAGTCATGCGCCCTTTGATCCCAGCCCCTTGAGGCTAGAAGGACGCAACGGTGTCCTTCTCATGCCCCCGAGGTGCTCTGTGAGACTGGGATCTGTTCAGATCCAAGGGCTGGTGTGCGGCAGGCTCCGATTGCTCCCTGTGCCTCGCCTGGCACATGTGCCCTGGGTGTCATGAAAACATGCTCCGCTGCTCAAGGAATGAGAAGAGTGTTTGAAGAGTGTTTGAAAAGTGTTCCGTTTTTAAAGAACCAGGAAGCAGCCTCGCATCTCTTCAGACAATTAATAGTAGAAGAAGAGGAGGAGTTTGGATTTGATATCCCGCTTTATCACTACCCTAAGGAGTCTCAAAGCGGCTAACAATCTCCTTTTCCTTCCTCCCCGACAACAAATACTCTGTGAGGTGAGTGAGGCTGAGAGACTTCAGAGAAGTGTGGCTAGCCCAAGGTCACCCAACAGCTGCATGTGGAGGAGCGGGGATGCAAACCCAGTTCACCAGATTGCGAGTCCACCGCTCTTAACCACTACACCATGCTGGCATCTAGCTCAGAGATGCCCACACTGATTGACAGTGTCTCCCCAGGGCTTCCAAGGCAGGGGTCTCTCTGATCCCTGGTGATGCCAGGTGTTATATACGGAGAAGAAGAGTTTGGATTTGATATCCCGCCTTTCACTCCCCTTCAGGAGTCTCAAAGCGGCTAACATTCTCCTTTCCCTTCCTCCCCCACAACAAACACTCTGTGAGGTGAGTGGGGCTGAGAGACTTCACAGAAGTGTGACTGGCCCAAGGTCACCCAGCAGCTGCATGTGGAGGAGCGGAGACACGAACCCGGTTTCCCAGATTACGTGACTACCGCTCTTAACCACTACACCACACTGGCTCTCTGCAGTCTGATTGGTCCGCAGGAGCCACCCTATCCAGCTCCAGGTGGAAGTGAATCCACAACCTGATTGGCCTGCAGGAGCAGCCAGTCAGGCTTCTGGCGGAGGTGAATCCGCAACCTGATTGGCCTACAGGAGCAGCCCAGAATTAGCCTATCACGCGGGGCCCATTGTGTAAATAATGTATATATAGCTAGACGTTTTGGGGAAAGTTTCATTCATTGCTACTATGAGCTGAATGAAGAGCATGAAATTCACACTCCTGGTATATTTCACTGGTGACGAAGGTGGGATTCCGCTGAGCTGACTGCCACGCACAGCACCGCAAAACCACCGCCCGCCGCACCGCTGCCTCGCACCGTGCATCCAGGCTTCAGCTCCGGGACCCAAGGAACTCAGAATGGCAACCGACAGCAGCTTCTCACCATTCAACCCAGCATATTTCACCAGGGATCCCATCTGTATGCATAGCAGATGTTCTACCTTTTTGGAATGTTCTTCCATTGTCACAGCCCATGCTGTACTGTTCTCCCCAAACTGTATCAGTGTACAAAGAAAACACACAAAGCTTTTGGACCAACACTATGCTGAGGCATTCAGTAGAAACAGGTGGAAACTTGAAGAAGTACAACCAGTTCCAGGGGAAGGTGTTGTTCTAGGAGCATCCCTGGTTTTGTTCTTTTTGAATTCGACCTGCCTTTCTAACACCTCTGGTGTTTGGGTCATCTAAGTGACTTGTGAGAGGGGACTCTTTCTGAACATAGCAAGCAGCCTGTAGCGAAACCTAGTCCCGGATAACGATTCTGACAGTGATCTGATACTGTCCCTTCAATCACAATGCTTGTTTTCCTCCCTTAAGAGTTATTTCAGGTAGTTGCTAAGGCACAGCTTCTTGTAACTTTTTCTTCCCCGTGCTTCTGCTAGTGTCCTGCTTGCTCAAGATAACCTTCCAGTCTAACCAAGGATATTTGAGAACTGGAACTGAATTGGCCTCTTGGGGGACACAATGTTTTGTTTGGGCAGGCTTGGGAAATTCTGTCCCGCTTTTGATCGTTATCAAATTTGGCTTCATTAGGAAGCATTCCTTGTCTTGTGTCTGAGTCATTGGATTTAAGAGCAGACAGTCGGCTAGTTGCTGGGCATTTAAGGAGGCAGCAAAAACTGTAGCATGCAGGCTGGTAAATCTTTCAGGCAACAGAAAAGGGATATCAATAGCAGCAGTCAATCAAAACTCTGGACAAATGGTTTACTACACTTCTATACTGATCAATAACTGATTTTTTGGGACAGTATACAGTAATCAAGGCTTAAAACCATAAAGAAGAGCAGTACATAAAATCTAAAATGGAACAAAAACAGCACAATACAAGACAAGAATAAAGCCAGCAATGGAGGATAACGGTAGTTTACAAGCAATGCCAACACAATTTCTGAAAAGTGTAGGAGAATAAAAAGGGCAGGCAGAGGGTTTTCTTGGAATGGCTCCCATCAGATGCCAAGGAGACAAGTAACTGTACAATGTTTAGAAGACACCTGAAGGCAGACCTGTTTAGGGAAGTTTTTAATGTTTTATTATGTTTTCATATGTGATGGAAGCCACTTAGAGTGGCTGGGACAACCCAATCAGATGGGTGGGGTAGAGATTAAAAAAAATCATCATCACTTGGTGCCAAAAAGACCAGTTTAGATGCCAGACAAGCCTCTTTATGGAAGGCATTCCACAATTATATCCTGTGAACCACCCTGATATCTTATGATGAAGAAGGGTGGTATTGAAACCCAAATAGTAGTAGTAGTAGTAATAATAATAATAATAATAATAATAATAATAATAATAATAATATAATATTAAAGGTAAAGTACCTTTCCAGGTCATGTGGCCAGCAGGACTAAACCACTTCTGGCACAACAGACCACTGTGACGGAAACCAGAGCTCACGGAAACGCCGTTTACCTTCCCACCGCAATGGTACCTATTTATCTACTTGCACTGGTGTGCTTTCGAACTGCTAGGTTGACAGGAGCTGGGACAGAGCAATGGGAGCTCAACCCATTGCAGGGATTTGAACCGCCAACCTTCCGATCAGCAAGCCCAAGAGGCTCAGTGGTTTAGATCGCAGCGATGAAGGGTGGCATCTAAACCTAAATAGTAATAGTAATAATATTTCAAAAATAAAATAAATAATACATTAGACAACACTACGGAAAAGTCTCTCCCCTTTAGTCGCTGGCTGTCATTTGGTGACAGGTTGGCGGGGCACCTGGAGGAGAGCCTTGGAAGATAACCTCAAGAGTTCAGACAGGTATATGTGGGGCAAGAGACTTGCTCCTCCAGGTAACCTGGCCTCAAGCCATTAAGGGCTTTAAAGGTTAAAACCAGCACTTTGAATTCCCTGAGCTGAGGCATCAGAGCAACCGGGAAGCCCTGGCAGCTGAGAGGAGGAGTCAGTTGCATGCCAGGCCTCCCTGTGCAGCAGGACACCTGGTGCTGGCGGCTGGTTTGCGAACAGAAAGAGCTTGCGAACAAAAGCTTCAAGAACACCTTGCTATATTGTGTAGCTCTTTCTGTTCCCTCCCCTCCCCACCCCCCACCTTGCTGACCTATTTGGCCTTCTGCAAATTTGAGCCCAGCTTGAAACCGAGCAAAGGGCCTAATATATTTTTGCGGCTTAGTTGGGGATTCTTGTTAATTTGCAGAGGGGTGTTCGAAATGGGACCAGAAGAGTAATAGGGTGAGAGACTTAAATCCCAATATAGCCGCTAATCCCGCTTAATACGCTAAAGCTCTGCAGACCTGCTCCACTTTACGGTTAGTCTCGAACCGCGCTTGGTAGGATACGGAAGGAACACGCCGCGGAGATGCAGCGTTGGCAGGTATCGCATCCGAGTTCCTTGTTTGGAAAAGCGAGGAGGGGGGCTAGCCTGCTGTCTGCCGCTAAATAAGTAAAAGGCTTGGCTTGGCTGGGGCGTTTTGTACGCGGATTCTCAGTTTAAATGCATAGCGTACTGCGAACGCAAGTTCGGACAAGAATCCCTAAAATGTGGCCGAATCTGATAAAATATAAAAATAAAAATAAAAATCCCAATTTCCTGCCGGTGTGGTGAGGAAGACACTTGCTGGAGTGCTGCAGGCAAAGGCTTGTTAAGGTGGCCAGGCTGAGACATAATCCTCCTGTTTCTTAAAGTGCCTGCTAATTGGTCCCCTGGAACAGATGGAGAAATTCTGCTGCATTTGGCAATAGCCATTTCATAGAATGGCATCCTTCCTGAAGCCCTTCCTTGATTCCGCTTGCCGGTAGCCGTAGGTGGATTTCTGTTCCCACGTTTGCTTTGAGCAGAATTTCCCGAGACAAAAGGGCTAGGTCCTAACTCTTCCATTAGTCAGGCTCCCTTTCTTCCATATAAGGCCATCCTGTTTTATCATTTCCTGCTTCAGCTCCTTTTTCTTTCCCTCTTCCTCCTCCCTCTCTCCCTTCCTCACCCTGGATGCAAGCTTTCTCCATGTGGCACAAGTTGCAACTGTTCACAGCTGTCTGAAACAGCAGAGAGGGCTCAAGGTCGGCGCTTTCGACTTCCTTTCTTGGGGAGAGGAGGGAGCGGAAAAGCAGCCAAGCTGTTCTTGGCTTTTCGTTTTGTTTTGTTCCTTTAAGAAATAATAATCCTGGGACCTTTAAGTAACCGGCGTTAACTTCTTGCTTGCTTCATGTTGTCGTTTCTTCTCCTCAGAACACGGAAAACCTCCCCCCTCATTTCAAAAGGGGGACCCTCAGCGTCCTGAAGAAAAAGTGGGAGAACCCGCCGCTGGGGACAGAGGCTCGGAAGGAAGCTCTCCGAAGCAGCTGCGCTGAGGTTAGGCAGAAGTCTGTCAGCCCCGGTGGTGGAATTGAAGGCAGCGCCGCTTCCCTAGCCGAAACTGACAAAGGCCCGGGGATTGGTCCCGGCTTGCGGCTCCGTTCCTCTTCCGGAGTGATTGGCCGGTTCAGATATCCCAGTGTTGACAGCGAGGAGGCGAAAGCCCATTCGCCCGAGAGTGGGAAAATGGAAAATTGCCTTAGAGAATCCAGACAAGAAGTAGGAAAGCCTGAGGCCAATGAAAACCCAGATTCTTCAGGGAAAATAGAGAAATGTAGCGTTCCTCTGAGCAGGCTAAAGATGATGTTTGAGAGGGGGGATGCGAGCCAGACAAAGGTAAGGAATTGAATTGCTCCAGCTCCCCTTGGCTGTTGGTTTTTTTCCCTTGGGGGGGGAAACAAGGGGGTGGCTCTCAAAAGACTTGCCCGCTGTACAAGTGGTGATCTTATTCTTCCTATGGTAAAACGCATCTCATGGCTAGCTGGCGAAGTGCTAATATAACTTGGTGCCCAAGGGAGATGAATGCACACTGCAGAATGCAATTTTCCCACATGCCCCCCCCCCACTCTGCTGGAACAGGAAATTGAATGAACAAGCATGCTGGCTCCAGCCAAGCCCCAAAGATAACTGTGACGGGCACGTCTTATAATTTTTTTAAAAAAGAAGTCTCTGTGTGACTGCAATTGCAAGCCCTTGCATTCTGCAGCTGTGACAGACACAGACTGAAGAGAGCCGGTTTCATGTGGGAGATAAACTTCTGCTGTCCTTTCCTATGTGTGCATGTCAGCAAATGTTTCTTGTCTGCTAAAAACGGGGGGGGGGGGGAATTATCACAGGAAAAATGTGTGAACATAGGCTGAGAGTGCCTGCTTTTGCTAGTTTTGACTTGCAAATTTCACAGGCCTTGCATTTTGCTACAACTGCTCATGAAATCTGATCTTGCATGTGGACTGCAGACTGTGTCCCCCCCGGGAAAATTGCGTAACTAGAAAATGAGTTGCATATGCCAATGGCTTCAAACACAGTCTGGTTGACTTTTTCCAGTTTTCTCATAGTTTCCTTCACTTTCCTCCCTTTGCATGTGTGGCTGAGTTTTTGCTAGAATATAAACAGGTATGGCTGAGACCTTTAAATAGCTGGAGGCTTAGGAAAGCCCAAATAGTTTTCAGTCGAGGTTAATTTAATAAAATTAGTATTTAAAATTGTTTCGGGAAGAAATGGTTTGCTTTATCTCAGTTGTAACTGATTTTAATTTGCTGACTGAGCTGTTCAATGAGTTCTGAAAATGGTGTTCACTGGAGAAATATTAGGGCGTGACTCTGTAGATCTCTTCCAAGAAACTGACACTAGCTCTCTGGAGAATAATAACTGCGTTGCCCTGAGCATAACAAAAGGAACTGTTTCTAAGAGATTGGACCACTTAGTCTAAGTGTTGTTATTGTTGATATCAGGAAATAATAAAAGTAGATTAAGGCCTGTTCACATTAAACCATGGTTTGTTTTAAATTATGGTTTAATGTGAATGCTCTTTCTTCAGTTCCTGCTTCTACACAAACGAAAGAAGCCAGTTTTTGGCTTTGCATGCTGTCTGAACCCTAGCTTGTGGTTTGTTTCCTGCAAATAAAGCACAAGCAGTAGCCAGGGTTTGTTCTTGGCTGACCGTGGTTTGCTCTTGCGCTTCCTTTGGAGGAAGCAAACCATGAACCTGGGTTGGGCCAACATTACAAGCGAAACTTGTTTAGTCAGCATTGGAGCAGTGGAAGGAACACAACAAGATGGTCTGAGCAGTGTGTACTTCCAACTACAGTGGTACCTTGGGTTACATACGCTTCAGGTTACATACGCTTCAGGTTACAGACTCCGCTAACCCAGAAATAGTACCTCAGGTTAAGAACTTTGCTTCAGGATGAGAACAGAAATCGTGCTCCGGCGGCATGGCTGCAGCAGGAGGCCCCATTAGCTAAAGTGGTGCTTCAGGTTAAGAACAGTTTCAGGTTAAGAACGGACCTCCAGAACAAATTAAGTACTTAACCTGAAGTACCACTCTATAGTTTATCGTGAACTATGGTTTAGCTTAATACGTGAACCAGACCAGCTTGTACCATTCTGGTGCATGTACGAACCTTCACATTGTACAAAATATTTTAATGTTGTGTTTCCTAGAATTCTAAACAGAAACTGACTGAATGAGAGGTCATTTTACTGCTCCTAGTGAGCGATCAAGTTTTCCCTGTAACATGGCAGCTTAGCTGTCTAGGAATATTCTTGAATCAACCCGGATAATTTGGGCTTCCACAGCAATTCCAGAGAGACAGAGTGCATATGTTGTGAGCTATATCCTCCAGTTTGAGTGCACATTTATTACTGTCCCAGTTTGTCGAATGGAAAGAAGGGAAGGGCTTTTTTGTTCAGCTAAGCAACACTGTTATAAATTATTTGCATTTGAGTTGTTGTGCTCGGATAGTCACGCAACACTAGGTGATCCTACTAGGGTGGGAAATGTCTCTGGAGCAGCTGTAACCACTAGACTGTGAGGTACACAGACTTTTTTGGGTAAACGGATAGCATAATAATCTGCACTTCGTTCAGGCATACTTACACCCATGGCGTTCAGGAGTTGCAGCCCAAGTACAGTGGTACCTCAGGTTACATATGCTTCAGGTTACAGACTCCTCTAACCCAGAAATAGTGCTTCAGGTTAAGAACTTTGCTTCAGGATGAGAACAGAAATTGTGCTGCGGCGACGCGGCAGCAGCAGGAGGTTCCATTAGCTAAGGTTAAGAACAGTTTCAGGTTAAGAACAGACCTCCGGAACAAATTAAGTACTTAACCCGAGGTACCACTATATTTGAAACCTCTTTCTTTCCTCCCTCTTCGTCCTTAAGATCTTCCAAGGATGGCTACCGAAAATGCAGAAAAGCCTGATATTTAAGAAGGCAATGGGGCCTTCTGCTCTAAGCAATGCTTAGGAAAGGTTTTCAAGCGCCAAGACTTGTGTGCATGTGATGTTCGCATCCGCGTGCCATAAAAGAGCATCACTGTGGGAAGAAGGGAATGGAAGGGCGTTCAAGTCCAGGCAATGAGTGCCTCATTCCTTGGGCTTTGGGAGTTGGCCGAAATCCATTTTGGCTTGCTTGAGTCATGGAGTGGACATATCCTCAGGGATGATGAAGCAAGAGGTGTGCTGTAGGGGCTGCCAGCTATGATTTATCTTTCCAGGGACTGACTGACTGCAGGGACTTCAGCCAGTGAGCTGAGGTTGGATAGCTGTCAAAGAGTATAGAATGAGGTGCAGGGGATCCTGAACAGTGATTAGAAGACGGCTGAAGGACTCTGTGTAACTTGGAGCACTTGAGAGCTGAAAGTTAGGGGAAATGGCTTATTAAACTTCCTTTTAAAAAATTAAAAAATCCTGGTTTGTAGGAGCCTGCCCATTTTCAGATGAAATCAGTTTCTCTAAAACAAAGCCCCACATTACAACATTTCCAGTTGGTTAAATTAACCACAGGCAGGAATGCAATCTTAATTGTTTGAATATTAAGAAACACATTTAGAGAGGATGAAATTAGATCAGACAGAACCTTAAAACGCAATTGTGTGTAATCTGAATTAGAAGCATCGCTGTTGGTTGAGCGGGTAGTCGCTAGTTTTGTTGAGTTGGAATATAATTGTTGAGTAACAAATGTAACTTCTTAAATGGGGGGGGGGGAAAGATTAAAATATTATTACTAAACTTTTTTTGTTTGAATCCACCTGGGTTCATGGGCGTAGCCAAGGGGGGCAGAGGGGAGACTGCCCCCACATCAAGTAAATAAATAAAAATAACTAACTGACCAATAGCTCTGTTCTGCCCCCCCCCCCAAATAGCGCCCCAACGTAAATCCTGGCTATGCCCATGCCTGGGTTCCAGTTACTTGCAGAAAGCCCTGGTTTTCTGCAAAAGAAATGCTACTAACTTGCCAATTCATGAGGATTCTCTGAGCATGTACCACGTGTGAGATAGACAAAGAGGTGACGCCTCATTAGAAGTAGAGTTTATTTTTGTCAAGATACTGGGAACTCCGGAAGAGGACATACTGTAATTCCAACACCTGATGTGCCCGAGTAGATTTCCTGGAGCTGGTGCAAGTGCATTGCAAGAGACTTTTTTCACTTGATAATGGGAAACTTGAGTCGCCAATCTAACGTTATGCCTGGAAGGACAGAAGTCTCTGAAGACTGCGGCCAATGATTCTGTCCTTCAGGCTTCTTAATTAGAAATCGACCCCTGAAACAATTGAGACCCCATTACTCTCTGAAAGCGCCACACCCTTTGATTAATCATTCCTGCCTTCCATTTGTAAAATGAAACACTCACAAGTACATTTAAAAAACTGATCTGGTTCTTTCTTATGCTGCAGAGTACCAAAGAAAACACTTTTAAATACTTCAAGGGATTCGTCTGTTTGGAAAAGAGAAATGGTCTTGATCAGGCATAGGCAAACTCCGCCCCTCCAGATGTTTGGGACTACAGTTCCCATCATCCCTATCTAACAGGACCAGTGGTCAGGGATGATGGGAATTGTAGTCCCAAACATCTGGAGGGGCGGAGTTTGCCTATGCCTGCTCTTGATCTCTCTCTCAATCGCTCTCTGAGGTTAAAACTGCTTGTGCCTTGAGGCTGATTGACCTTGGCTTTTGCACTTCATCTAAAAAGAGGGCTGTTGAATCACAGAATTGTAGAGATGGAAGGGACCACAAGGGTCATCTACTCCAACCCCTGGCAATGCAGAAATCTTTTGCCCAACACAGGGCTCGAACCCACAACCCTAAGATTTAAGAGCAGGGGTTAGCAAACTTTTTCAGCAGGGGGCCGGTCCACTGTCCCTCGGACCTTGTGGGGGCCGGACTATATTTTGAAAAAATAAATAATGAACGAATTCCTATGCCCCACAAACAACCCAGAGATGCATTTTAAATAAAAGGACACATTCTACTCATGTAAAAACACGCTGATTCCCGGACCATCCATGGGCCGGATTGAGAAGGCGACTGGGCCACATCTGGCCCCCGGGCCATGGGTTGCCTACCCATGTTTAAGAGTCTCATGCGCTACCTACATGTTCTCCCAAGGCACTACCTGAGTCCTGCTTATGGGCTGCCCAAAACTGTCTGACTGGCCGCTGCGAGAGCAGGGTGTTGGACTTAGACGGGCCTTTGGTCTGATCCAGCTCTTACATTCTTAATAACTTTTAGTGTAATGAACTCTTAAGTCTACTGAACCTGGGAGGTCTCATAAAGTGGGGAGGCGTGACTGTGACTACTCAGTCTCTACGCAGGGATGGATGATAGGCTGTTTCAGGGAGGGATGCCCCCTTTCTGGCCATGCTTCTGTAAGTTTAGTAGCTGAGTGAAGGATAGAAACCCACCTACGTAACTTTTCCTGACCGAGGTGGCTTTTCCTGCATCAACAGGGCTTTAGACCAGGTGATCTTTCAATAGCACTTGCAACTTTTAAAATTCTGCACATGCATATGTGCATTTTTGCATATACAGTGGCACCTCGGGTTACATACGCTTCAGGTTATAGACGCTTCAGGTTACAGACTCCACTAACCCAGAAATATTACCTCGGGTTAAGAATTTTGCTTCAGGATGAGAACAGAAATCGTGCTCTGGCGGCGCGGCGGCAGCAGGAGGCCCCGTTAGCTAAAGTGGTGCTTCAGGTTAAGAACAGTTTCAGGTTAAGAACAGACCTCCGGAACGAATTGAGTACTTAACCCGAGGTTTCACTGTAGGTTTGTGCACAATTCTGCGTATAATTTGTTGGGCTTTAAAAAAACCACAACACTGAGTGGCTCAGACATAAATGGGCATTCGTTTCAAGAGGTCATCTGATTCGAGCAAAGTTTGATAGGGTCAGAACTACCAAATTACGTGCATAAATCTTCTTAAAACTGGTTCCTCCTGCATCCTTAGTTAAGCACCCACCCCAGTTGTTCTTGCGTTCCCCATGACAGGTTTCTTAAGTTTGCCTTCTTCTAACAAAAGAAATCAGAAACTCTTGTCTGCTAGTTTCTGCTTGCACAGTGGGACATCTCTTCCTCTCCCCTGCAGCCCGCGGTAGGCTCTCAAAATCTGCTCCAGACCGTTGGAAGAGTCCCAGGAGCAGATTTTTGGGATGTGCAGCGAAAGGATAGGAAGGGGAGGCCGTGTTGTGTGAGGGGAACTCTACCTGTGTGGTGTTGCATACAGTCGATGAAACCTGGTTAGGTATCTAGTTTGGCCCTCAAACATTCAGTTGCATATAACTTTCTAGTCAGAACCCCAGGTCCTACTATCTTCCCTTGTCTCCTTTTTGAAGGGAGCGGGTGGCGCTGTGGCCTAAACCATGGAGCCTCCTGGGCTTGCTGATAGGAAGGTTGGCGGTTCGAATCCCCGCGATGGAGTGAGCTCCCATTGCTCTGTCCCAGCTCAGCTCCTGCCAACCTAGCAGTTCAAAAGCACAGTGCAAGTAGATAAATAGGTACCGCTGCGGTGGGAAGGTAAACGGCGTTTCCGTGCGCTCTGGTTTCCGTCATGGTGTTCCATTGCGCCAGAAGTGGTTTAGTCATGCTGGCCACGTGACCCAGAAAGCTGTCTGTGGACAAACGCTGGCTCCCTCGGCCTGAAAAGCGAGATGAGCACCACACCCCATACTGTAGTTGCCTTTGACTGGACTTAACCATCCAGGGGTCTTTTACCTTATTATAGCTTTGGTGACTAAGTATTCAATCCCAACCTGGTTTATCTGGGAGCAAGCCCCACTTACTCCAACGAGACTTACTTCTGAGTAGACAGAGGTTAGAATTGCTTTGCAAATGGACGTTTTGCTGCCCTAACAATTCGGTTCGTCGACACGCACTGGACTGAATGAAGTGTTTTTTCCCCTTACTGTTCTAAACTTCCTGTTAAGAAGTTTCCATTCCATGGAAAGTAGAAATTGCTAGGTTGTCGTGAACTTTATTATATGTGGCCGTTACAAGCAGGCGTGTATTATTTCCCTTACCAGCTTTCGCAGGCTGCTCATGCCCCAAAGCAATTACGTTTTGAATTTTTTTGTATTTTAATTACGACACCTCCATTGAAATCATGACTCCAGCTTCTTCCTGATGCTGGGACTTCCTGGAATTTGAACGCTGACCTAAAGTTCTGTTGACACAAACTATTCATGTTAAGTGTTTGGGAAAATCCTCACCAAAATGAATTCCTGTCTGCTTACGGCAAGCTGGGGTTTGGGGAGAGAAGACGCGGGTTAAGTTGCTCCAAATAAACTTAAGCAACCTCTCGCTTTCATTTGAAAGCCTCTACTTTTAACAAGCGTTTTAGCTGATCTGCTTTCTAGCCAGCTGCAAATTGTTTAATGTTTATGTATGCTGCTAAATTGTAAAAAGCATTTTCTCAAGCTTTGAGTTACCACCCACTGGTAAAAGGAAATACCATCTTTAATCCCCCCCGGCCCAATATTCCTATTTAAAGTAATAATCCAAAACCCAAAATTGCTTTCAAAATTTTTGTGCCTTTGACTTGCAGCCCCCACTGATTCAGCTTGAAGCTTTTGCTGGTTTTGAAAGCAGCTCAAGTTAGGGCTGGGTGATATCTGGTTTTGAATATTGCGAGATACCACCCAGCTAAATATCGCAATATACCGATATATCACAATGTCTGAAATAAGGATGGAGCTATGCAGAGACATTGGCTGGCTTCACAGTTTCCCCCACATTGTGATTTTTGCATAGGTCAAAAACTATGAAACCAATATCATGAAAATGGACTTGAAACCGGTTTTGGACAATATATCGCCTAGCCCAAACACACATCATGGTTTGAAATATATTGCCAGGTCAAAAACTATGAAACCAAATCGCTATATGGACTTCAAACTGGGTTTTGACGATATATCGATATATTGCTCAGCCCTAGCCCTAGCCCAAGGTACCTAAGCAATTACTTCTTCTGGATATGCAGTTTGACAGAGTCCTCTGGCACTTCTTAAAGACTTCCTGTCACATGATATTCCGTAAATAGGAGTCTCTTTCATTAGATGTGGAGAAAACAGCAGTGGGGAGCGTATGTCCATATACAGTGGTACCTTGGTTCTCAAACTTATTCCGTTCCAGGAGTCCGACTCCTGAAACCGTTCGAAAACCAAGGTGCGGCTTCCGATTGGCTGCAGGAGCTTCCTGCACTCAAGCGGAAGCCACAGAAGCCGTGTCGGATGTTTGCCTTCCAAAAAACGTTCACAAACTGGAACACTTACTTTCGGGTTTGCGGCGTTCGGGAGCCGTTTTGTTCGACAACTAAGCCATTCAACAACCAAGGTACCACTGTATACCCATTGTGTGCATGCATTGCGATACAGTTGAGGAAAAGAGTATGTTCACGGACATAGAAATTAATGAGGCAACAGTTCTATTTCCCCTCTTTTGAATGCCCGATTTATGCCCCTTTATAATAATAGTAATTTCTAATAATTTATTATTTATACCCCGGAAACTGCAATTAATCCAGAATGCGGCAGCTAGACTGGTGACTGGGAGTGGCCGCCGGGACCACATAACACCGGTTCTGAGAGATCTGCATTGGCTCCCAGTATGTTTCCGAGCACAGTTCAAAGTGCTGGTGTTGACCTTTAAAGCCCTAAATGGCCTTGGCCCAGTATACCTGAAGGAGCGTCTCCACCCCCATCATTCAGCCCGGACACTGGGGTCCAGCACCAAGGGCCTTCTGGCGGTTCCCTCATTGCGAGAAGTAAGGTTACAGGGAACCAGGCAGAGGGCCTTCTCGGTAGTGGCGCCTGCCCTGTGGAACGCCCTCCCAGCAGATGTCAAAGCAATAAACAACTATTTTACTTTTAAAAGTCATCTGAAGGCAGCCCTCTTTAGGGAAGTTTTTAATGTTTGATGCTGTACTGTTTTTAATATTCAGTTGGAAGCCGCCCAGAGTGGCTGGGGAAACCCAGCCAGATGGGCGGGGTATAAATAATAAATTATTATTATTAAATTATTATTATTTGGCTGGGTCTCCCCAGCCACTCTGGTAAGCTCCCAACAGAGTATTAAAAACATGATAAAACATCAAACATTAAAAACTTCCCTAAACAGGGCTGCCTTCAGATGTCTTCTAAAAGTCAGGTAGTTTTTACTTCCTTGACATCTGACGGAAGGGCGTTCCACAGGGCGGGCACCACTACTGAGAAGGCCCTCCACCTGGTTCCCTGTAATCTCACTTCTCGTGGTCAGGGAACCACCATTGACTAAGTTAGCTACGGGATGCGGGTGGCGCTGTGGGTTAAACCACAGAGCCTAGGACTTGCTGATCAGAAGGTTGGCGGTTCGAATCCTCATGACGGGGTGAGCTCCCGTTGCTCAATCCTTCTCCTGCCAACCTAGCAGTTCGAAAGCACATCAAAGTGCAAGTAGATAAATAGGTACAGCTCCGGCGGGAACGTAAACGACTTTTCCGTGCACTGCTCTGGTTTGCCAGAAGTGGCTTAGTCATGCTGGCCACATGACCCGGAAGCTGTACGCCGGCTCCCTCGGCCAATAAAGCAAGATGAGTGCGCAACCCCAGAGTCGGCCACAACTGGACCTAATGGTCAGGGGTTCCTTTACTATGTTCTATGTGAATAAGCAGCCTGCTGAAGATCACTTTACTAATTCTTCATCAACAGAAAATCTTGAGACTTTTGGTCTGAACTGGTGGTGATGGACCAGGAATGAGAGGTTGGGAGTTTTGGTGGGTAGCTCAAGGAATATGTTGACCTAGTGCACAGCACGGGTGAAAAAGCCAAATTCCATGCCAGGGATCATTAGGAAACTATTGAAAATAAAACTGCTGATAATCATAACGATGACATGATAGAAGTTGGACAAATTATGCCTGGCACTGGAGAAGGTTGGTAGAGAAACGTTTTTCTCCCTCATAACCAGGGCCGGATTTAGTTTTGATGAGGCCCTAAGCTACTGAAGATAATGGGGCCCTTTATATGTCCAACTGTCCTTTGTCAACAACAAATTGTCACTGTTTTTTGTGTTGAATACATGCGATATGGTAATTTATAGACCTAATAGGTATCTAAAGCCATTTGCACATAACAAAATATGTATTTTATCAAAGTAATTTTGGAAAAGTCCATGCAGAATGCAAAGTCCATGCAGAATGTAGGCACTCTATATAGAGAAATGAGCAAACCAGTGATATTTTAGGGAGTAGGCTAGCAGGCAGGGGCTATTACTTACATCATAGGAGCCTACACAACACAGAACACTGTTGCTGTATGTAGGTTTTATTTTATTTGTTTTTTATCTTATATTTTGGAAATTTACGTCCAGGTTTTTTTCCTTTAAATTTTTTTGGGGACCCCAAGAGAGTGGGGCCCTAAGCGATAGCTTGTTTAGCTTATACTGTACAGTGGTGCCTTGCAAGACGAAAACAATTCGTTCCGCGAGTCTTTTCGTCTTGCGATGTTTTTCGTCTTGCGAAGCACGGTCCGTCGCAACTGCGCCTCTTCAAGCGGCTTTAAGAAAAAAGCGCAATGCGTTTTCGTCTTGCGAAGCAAGCCCATAGGGAAATTCGTCTAGCGAAGCAACGCAAAACCGAAAAACCCTTTCGTCTAGCGAGTTTTTCGTCTTGTGAGGCATTCGTCTTGCGGGGTACCACTGTACGTAAAAATGAGTCATAACACTGGTTGGTATCCGTGAGAACAGAATGCCAGTCAAATATACCATTAGCCTCATCCTGCAAGTTCTTAGTTTCTTTCTGTCTTAAGACCCATGTGATTGCCAGTTTTGAGTAATTATATGCAGGCCAGTATTTGTCAGTCTTATGAGATTTCATTTTTATTGGCATTGTAACTTTTCGTTAGCTTCCCTGGGAATCTGTAGAAAGGTGGAGTTAAAACTTCTTTAAAAAAAAACACACAACAAAATTAAAGGTTTGAGCAAGCCCTGGGGCCTCATTTGGCAGTGGGGCTTGTCTGTCTTGTACATTCAGCTTTGTAGATTAATATTAACTTAGTTTAAGATTCCCACCGCACCCCCAGCTAGGTAACTGTGGCCTACCTAGGTTATAAAGAAAGTGGTTGTGATTGGTACAGTGGTATCGGTGTGCATGGAATCAGTGCTTTTTTTTCTGGGGGGGGGGGGAGTGAGGGAACTCACCACAAAGTTCGTTTATTGTGAGCCCAGTCGCAGTGCTACCCCCAGCCTCTGCCCAAGGCAGTGGCTAAATGTAAGATGTGATTAATAAGCTCAAGCAGACAATGATCTGGATTATAAGTGGCCACAACTTTGATTAGAGACATAGGTGGATTTTTGGCTCAGACATTGGCTGTATATCTGTTCTAGCCCCAACATACAAAAAATAAATATTATTTAATTTTAAAAAGGTAAGGGGAACCCAGTTTCCTCTAAAATCTTCTCAAGAAAGCCACTGCATGGAATGATGGGTAACCATTAAAAAAAGAGATCTCTGCCCCTTTGGTGCAGAGATGTGGGTGGCGCTGTGATTTAAAACACCAAACCTCTTGGGCTTGCTGATCAGAGGGTCGGCAGTTCGAATCTGCGCAACGGTGGTGAGCTCCCATTGCTCTGTCCCAGCTCCTGCCAACCTAGCAGTTCGAAAGCATACCAGTGCACGTAGATAAATAGGTACCACTGTGGTGGAAAGATAAACGGCATTTCCGTGCGTTCTGGTTTCCGTCACGGTGTCCCATTGCGCCAGAAGCGGTTCAGTGATGCTGGCCACATGAACCAGAAAAGCTGTCTGTGGACAAACGCCGGCTCCCTTGGCCTGAAAGTGAAATGAGCGCTGCAACCCCATTGTCACCTTTGACTGGACTTAACCATCCCGGGGTCCTTTACCTTTACCTATAGTTTAATGTTTGACGGGTGGAAGACAACTGAGGGAGGGTTGGGAAGGGAGATGCAAGAATGAGGAGGCAGAAAGACAGCTAGCTAAGCATGCATGCTTTGTTGCAGCTGGAATGGAGAGTTATACTGGTGTAGTGGTTAAGAGCGATAGACTTGTAATCTGGGGAACCGGGTTCGCGTCTCCGCTCCTCCACATGCAGCTGCTGGGTGACCTTGGGCTAGTCACACTTCTTTGAAGTCTCTCAGCCTCACTTACCTCACAGAGTGTTTGTTGTGGGGGAGGAAGGGAAAGGAGAATGTTAGCCGCTTTGAGACTCCCTAGGGTAGTGATAAAGCGGGATATCAAATCCAAACTCTTCTTCTTCTTCTTATACGAAAGTCTTAATGGACGAAGTAGGTTTTGAGGAGTGCATCTGAAGGAGGAGAGAAGGGAAGCTCTGAGTCCAGACACAGAGTAGCGAGGAGGAAAGAGCAAAGTAGTTTTAAGCGAGCTGGAAATCTCCAGGTGGTTTAAGGCCACAGATCAGGGAGATGGAAGGTCTTTGGCACAGGAGCTAAAATAAGCATGAGGAGTAGAATGGGACAGAGGAGAAGAGAGAGCTGAGAAGTAAGGACAAGGTATTTGTGGTGGAAGGGAAGCTACTGGAGATATTTGAGGACATCCATGATACAGAGATAAACAAATACTCGGCCACAGAGTTCTGGATAGAGTTGTGGAAGGACTGAGGTTGTGGCAAAAGGAAACCTAGAAGGCTTGTAGTAGAGGTAGGAGCTAACCAAGCATTTCAGCCAGGGAAACCGAGGAGATGTAAAAGTGATTTTTGTTGTTACGTAAATGATGTATATTCTTTATATTAATGAATATAATTTTATTGGCCATGAAACCTGTGTGCTCAAAAGCACGATGCTCAGACAATCCGTTTCAGAACGAGCCAGTAAACTGATGGGTTTGTGCCTTTCTTTCCTTTTGTTTTTAAAGCAGGTTTTTCGTGACCAAGGCAGGGCTGGTGGTAGGAGAATCTCGGAGAACAGCTTTTCCTCGGAAGACCTTGACTTCAGTTCCGGAGAAAGAAGCCACAATGTCTCAGGTGGGCAGCGTTCAGTGTTGCATGGATCTTTGTGTTATGACGGCTTCTCCCCAAATGGTACGGTACACTGGTTAAGCATCATTTTGGCAAAGTGGAAGAGGGATCATCTCCAAAACCTGGGGTGTCCGAGGACGGCACTGCGGATCAGCAGTGCTGCCATACTCCATGGTTTGAAGGGTGGCAAAGGGTGGCCCCCAGTTTGCGGAATTACCTCCCTTCTGAGTTGCATATGTGCCATCACTTCCTGCTTTTGGACAGTTGGTCAAGATGTATCTCTCTACCCAGGCCATCAAATGAGTGAATGTTTTCCCTCCTTCTCTGCTGCTGCACACTACCGTCTTGTCATTCTGTTGTTAGCTGTTTTGTTATTTTAATGTAAATTGTATTCTGCCGATTGTACTTTGTTTTGTAACCTGCATTTGGACCACTTGGTGAAGGGCGAACAAACGATAAACTAATTGATGTTCCTCTCATTTTATGCAGAGTAGCAATAAGAATAAGAATAAGAATAAGAATAATTTTATTATTTATACCGCACCCATCTGGCTGGGTTTCCCCAGCCACACTGGGAGGCTCCCAACAGAATATTAAAAACATTATTATCTAATGAAAACCTATGCCCTTCATTTTAATGTGCAGGATTGATATCTCTGTGTTGTTTTTAAAATTACAGTTGCAAATTTAAAATTGCCATTGCCTCCTATGCGCTGCTGAGATCTTCAGTTTTTATTTTTGGTCCCTGAGGCGGCACGAGGGTGTACAGTACATGAAATAAAAAGGGGCCAGTATAGCTATTTCGTGTTATAAGGAAAACCATGAAGGCACACGATATAGATTCATATGAGGCATCTCTTGGATAGCATTATTCCACACATGCAGAAGAGAGCATCGATAGGGAAACAATATGCATCCATACCACAGATAGCAGCTGGAGGATTATTGTCAATCTTCTTCCTTATTATTATGATTGATGCAATGATCTTTGTCATCATCACCAACAATGCTAGGGCACCATCATCAAGCATTGTAAATCAGCTCTTGGTATGAGCTTTCGTGTGCATGCACACTTCTTCAGATACACAGATCTGAAGAAGTGTGCATGCACACGAAAGCTCATACCAAGAACTAACTTAGTTGGTCTTTAAGGTGCTACTGGAAGGAATTTTTTTTATTTTGACTATGGCAGACCAACACGGCTACCTATCTGTAACTGTAAATCAGCGTTATCATTTCCCCAAATTGTACATTTGGGGGGGTTGGGAGAGAAACTGAGGCAAAGACTACCTTGGCAGAGGCAATATTTGGGTTGGGAGAGGACTTCCCGGTTCATAGCTGAGTCTGCTGACTGATTTGTGGTTCATAGTCCATAATTTATTTGTCCTTTGCTTTACCAGTCTGTGATAATCCTGCTAGCAGTTGCTTTCCTGAGGGAAATACAGTTGTTTCTTTTGACATCTTTCCCTCCACAACCAGTGCTATTTGCCTTGCGTTCCTGTGCATTTGCTTGTCTTGCACCTGCTCACCGTACAAGGCTCCTGGTGGCATGTACTTGTGTGTATTGATGTTTCCTGTTGCTGCTGTTACCTGAAATGAATTGGCAGACACGGAAGAAGGGGTTGGGGTGGGGAGAGCAGAAACTCTTAGCTGTTGTGAGGTGCGGAAGCGACAAGAGACGATTCTTCAACGGCTGTAGGATAGATAGCGTGACATAACAGTGCAACTAGGTGGGAGGCCAGGACAGTTACTTGACCCACCCTGGGTTGTACCATGTCCTTTAAAGTGAAGGGGGAGCTAAACTACACTATGGGGTGAAGGGATGAGCCTTTCCATTGCCGCCTTGTTGCCCCTGAAACAACAGTTTTGGGGTGTGTTTCTTTTAGTGACCAAACATAGCCCCAGCAGTTTGGAGAAGAGAATCTGCCTTTAGGTTCAAACGTACGAGCAACAAAAAGGTTCAGGCTTCCTCCCACCCACCCCCTTCTGTCTGCCAATGCTACACTTTTAAAAGTCTCCCCGTTCTCCTGCCTTGAAGGGATTGGGCAATAATCTGTTCCTCTCCCGGTGCCAGTTTGGCCCTTGGCTAGCAAAGGAGATTGTGAAACCTTTAAAACAGGTGTCAGAACAGCCCTTGAGATGCAGTTATCATGCCTTGGTTAGGGCAAATCAATTCCTTGATGGCCTTTCTCGTTCCAAATACCATCCCTTTCTCTTTTCTGCTTCCCTCTCCCACCCCCACCCAAAAATAAACGATTTCATTCCTGGGCAAATCTGCATTTGGGGATGCGGGTGACACTGTGGTCTAAACCACGGAGCCTCTTGGGCAGGTATAGGCAAACTTGGCCCTCCAGATGTTTTGAGACTACAATTCCCACCATCCCTGACCACTGGTCCTGTTAGCTAGGGATGATGGGAGTTGTAGTCCCAAAACATCTGGAGGGCCGAGTTTGCCTATGCCTGTTCTTGCGCTTGCCGATTGGAAGGTCGGCGGTATGAATCCCCACGACGGAGTGAGCACCCATTGCTTTGTCCCAGCTCCTGCCAACCTAGCGGTTCGAAAGCACACCAGTGCAAGTAGATAAATAGGTACCGCTGTGGCGGGAAGGTAAACGACGTTTCCGTGCGCTCTGGTTTCTGTCACAGTGTTCCGTTGCGCCAGAAGCGGTTTAGTCCTGCCGGCCACATGACCCGGAAAGCTGTCTGTGGACAAACGCCGGCTCCCTCGGCCTGTAAGCAAGATGAGCACCGCAACCCTATAGTCGCCTTTGACTGGACTTAACCGTCCAGGGGTCCTTTACCTTTTTGCCTTAGGTAAAGGTAAAGGGACCCCTGACCATTAGGTCCAGTCGTGACCGACTCTGGGGTTGCAGTGCTCATCTCGCTTTATTGGCCGAGGGAGCTGGCATACAGCTTACGGGTCATGTGGCCAGCATGACTAAGCCGCTTCTGGCAAAATCAGAGCAGCGCACAAAAACGCCGTTTACCTTCCCACCGGAGTGGTACCTATTTATCTACTTGCACTTTGATGTGCTTTTGAACTGCTAGGTTGGCAGGAGCAGGGACCAAGCAACAGGAGCTCACCCCGTGGTGGGGATTCGAACCGCCGACCTTCTGATCGGCAAGTCCTAGGCTCTGTGGTTTAACCCACAGCGCCACCCACGTCCCTACCTTTTTACCTTACCGACTAGTAATGACAACTGTCTGCTCTCGTGTTCTAGGTCATCCGCTGTGCATCTCTCCGACATCAAGCCTGGAGAAAGCAGAGAGCAGGAAGAATCAGGAGATGCCTCGCTTGTCGGAAACATCCATCAAGGATCGGCTTGCTAAGTACCAGGCAGCGGTCTCTAAGCAGGGAAGCTCTGGTGGTCTTGTGGTAGGTCCTCCCTTTCCTATAACTGGCCAGCTGTTGCTTTAGCAGAGCCCACTGTATGAGGGGTGACTCCAGCGAAGGTTGATCTTGTTTGGAAGAAGGTGCAATACTTGGATCCTTGAGGAGTGGCGTTGGTGACTTGTACAATGCATTTTATACAGGGCATGTAGGTTGTTTTAAAGCTGCTGAAAGGGTTTTCAGACACCCCTCTTCCTCCTGCTTTTGGATATGCTACTGTCTCTTGGTTTGCATGTGCCTAGCGCTCTGCCTCTGAGGATCTCTGCATGCAATCGGAAACCAGCCTGGCCATCTTGCTGGGAGCATGTGTATGGAGGGAAGCCAGGTGTGAAACGGTGATGTGACTTGCCCAAAGCCTTGCTATCGTCTCTCTCTCTCTCTCTCTCTCTCTCTCTCTCCCTCCCCTTTTTTTCCTGGTTCATTGTATGGTGTTTTACGTAATCAATGGATTCATCTTCTCCCTGCACGACACCCACCCCCGGCTCCAAGCTCCAATTCATCCATAACAATGTTATTTGTTCATGCTGTGCTTCTGTGGCTGATCTGTACTTGGCTAGACAAATATTTGAACGGGAGATGGAATAGCTGCTGTAGAGCAAATTGTCCTTGAAGGGGAAAATTAGCAGGAGTGCCAGGTTTCCCAATTTGGGGGGTGGAGGTACTGTTTTGTTCAAAATTGGTGACTTGTGGGAGCTTTGTGTCCACAACCCAGTATCCTCTCAGACTCATGATAGCTTAGCCACTGCTTTTCTTTTTCTGGATTAAAAAGGGAAGCACGTGTCACACTTTGAGGTGAAAAAACTTGGGTGGTTTGGCTTTTTTAAAAAAGTGTAAAAAGGTAAAGGGGCCCCTGACCATTAGGTCCAGTCGTGGCCGACTCTGGGGTTGCGGTGCTCATCTTGCCTTATTGACCGAGGGAGCCGACGTACAGCTTCCAGGTCATGTGGCCAGCATGACTAAGCTGCTTCTGGTGAATCAGAGCAGCGCACAGAAACGCCGTTTACCTTCCCGTCGGAGTGGTACCTATTTATCTACTTGCACTTCGACGTGCTTTCAAACTGCTAGGTTGGCAGGAGCAGGGACCGAGCAACGGGAGCTCACCCCGTTGCGGGGATTCGAACCGCCGACCTTCCGATCGGCAAGTCCTAGGCTCTGTGGTTTAACCCACAGCGCCATCCGCGTCCCTAAAAAAAGTGCATGCAAGAGTAAAAAGGGGAAAGCGACATGCTTAGAAGAGCCCACACCCTCTTCATCTTCCCCACAGATTGCTGATGTGACTTGAGCAGAGATGTGGGGCCGTATTCAGCTACTGCGTCCTGCCTGCGCATGGATTTCCACTTGTGCAACAAGATTTCCTCCCTCCCACTGTCTGTGCCCTGCACCTTCCCCAGTTCTGCTCCAGAGAGTTGGGGTAACCCCTAGTACAGATTTAGGGGTGGATGCAGAACGGGGGAGAATGTTTTGTTGCGCAAGCGGAAACGTTCCATTAAGTGCTGTGTTCGAATGCACTCATAGTTGGCAACCTCCCCTTGCCAGGGGCAAAGAACCCTGCTCAGGGATGGTGGAAGGATCCAGTTGTCTTCCAATACAGAGCATATGTTTCTTTATTTAAAGCAATTGCTATGCTGCTTAACACCATAGTTTCAAAATCAGAAAAAAGCTGGCTTTGCTGAAATTCTTTTTTTTTTTTTAAAAAGGTCTTCACTAGGCAGCTGAAGTTCAGTACAAAGAGAGGGGCCTGTTTGATCTTGGCAATGAGGTTGTTTCGTAGAATTGGGCCGATAATACTGAGTACATGGCACTTGGTGGATGTGTCTAAGCCATGTGGGGGGCCACTAACAGTGACTCCCCCAAAGACTTCTGTGATCATGCAGGGATATAAGGGATCAGATGGTCTTAGTGGTATACCGGACTCACATTAAGAGCCTTATAAATCACTACAATAGCCTTGAATCTGGCCAGTGTATATGGTACTTGATTTTAAACACAGGAGTTATGTAGTGGCAGTAGTCTGTCCCCCATCTATCTCCCCCCAACATAGGCTAATGGGAAAGGAGGCAAAGCTGGAACAATAAATCATACAGAGATACAGCAGGCAGACTCCTTTCGATGGCTATTGTGTATGCAAGAGCCTCTAATAATGAATTCTATTGTTTGTTGTACGCTGTTGTGACCCTGCACACATTTTGAGCATCGTAAGCAGGTAAACACAGCACAACCTAGATTTCATAAGCACTAGGGAAGCTGGTCTTCCCTTCTGCCTCTCTTGCGCTAACAGGGAATTCTCTGAAAATTCTTAAACTTCTCGAGTTTGCCGCAGCTTGCAATGGGCAGGTTCACCTCTCTGACACAGGGGCTTTCTTCTTCTTGCCATATGCAGCGCCGTATTTCTGATGCTCTAGTTCAGTAATTGAAAGGAAATTAATGGCATGGGTAATTGCACCTTGATTAACAAATCTGCTTAACTACTAACGGCTTCCCTCTGCTTTGCCTTCAGTTTCTTGCCTTGCTTTCTCAAATAACAGGTGTCAGCAGTCTGTTGGCTTCTAGGGGGTGAATTGGTCAATGCACAGAGCCTCTTAAGCACATGATTGTGTTCAGATTTTTAATAATAATGGCAGAAGAGGCTGAGAATCCCAGATCAGAAGCAATCTTGGGGCTGAACTCCTCATTACACAGAAATGTGCCTAGCAGGATCCCAGAGACCCCTTGTAAAGGAAAACAGTGTTTGTGTGTTTTTTGTGTTTTGGGGGGCGCTGTTATTTCTCCACTAGAATAGTGGTGGTGGTGGTGGTGGTGGGGTGCTTAACCCTGTACCTGCCAGCAGCTTTTCTGCTGTATCTTCCACTCCATGGGACTCCAGGTCCATTTGCCTTTGTGATGGAGCTGAGATTTGCTTCTGAGCATCAATGGGGTGGGTTTTCCAGGAAAAATAAAAAACAAAAATCAGGCTAAGTTGCCTAGGGTAATTGGCACCAGAAAAACCCCCAACTCAATTTGAATGGGAAAAAATCTTCTGATGCCCTGATCCAATTTAGTAAATGAAAATAAAATAAAAATGCTAAAGATTTTGCAACTGCCAAGCTTGTCTAATAATGCATTTGCAGCTGGTACTTAAAAGCTCTCCGCCATGCGTGGAAGGCAACGAATGTTTGGCACACCCGCTTTAGAAAGGTAGAGCTGCTTTTGCAGTTGTTTTCTGCAGTTGTTTTGGCTGTGTGATTTTGCCCATACGCATAATCAGGGTTTTCCCCCAGCCAGAACTCACTAGAACTCAGTTCTGGCACCTCTCAGGTGGGTGCCACTGCCATTATAAGAGAACAAGGGTGGTGTTCATGGTGAGTTCTGGCATGGCGAGTTTCTAGAAAAATAGCACTGTGCATGATTGCCGGAACGTAACACCCATGCAAGATGTAAGTCGACTGTACATGCAATAGCTAGTTAAATTGGACGGTAAGCTATTTTTTTAAAAAAAAACAAGGCAATAAAATGAAATAAAAGCATGCTTTGTATGGAACCTGTGTTAACAGCGTTCAGGAGACTGGAAGGCAATGTTTCTTAAACATTTCCCCTTGCTTGATGCAAGGTTTTTGGATCCTTTTGTTTGAATTTGAAGGGGAGGCATGCTTATTTAACGACTTCTCTGCTAATTTGTGGTAAAGCCTGACAGCTGGCTTGGGTCAGAGTTCAGTGTCTTATTTTGTGAAGACTATTAGTAACAGTTGCTGTGTAGGATAAATAACAGCTCTGGCCACCTAAAAGCTTCATCCAGTAAGGAATAAGGCCTCTCTGGGAAAACACTCTAATGTGTTGATGGAAACTGCTGTATCTTGACACTCAGGGCTCGAGCGTTGTTGTTGTTGTTTTAAAGCCACTTTAAGGATACGATTGAAGGGTGGTATAAAAAATACTTCCGTTTCCATTGTCCTATAACGTATCCGACTTTCTCAAAAGACTTGAGCGAGCTCTCCCCCCCCCCCTTTTAAGGACTTAAAATATACAAACGCTCAAGTGCTTTGTCATTCTGTAGAGTGAGACTCAAGCCATTGAAAGCGAAGATAAGAGCTACAATTCTGAACAGAAGGAGAACTTGCCACCGTCTTCAGAAGATACGTTTCCCCAGCAGGATGGGGAGAAGGTAAGAGATGGATCGTGTTGGGTGAAGATCAGAAACAACTTCGCTTGGGAGTGGAACTGCTTGGAGAGGCACACCCGGAACACTGTAAAACCGCAACATCTGGAAACTCGAGTTGTATCTGCTGATGTAAATTGATTGCAGGCTGTGCTGAGGTTCTGACTGTAACATCATGGAAAACAGCATTGAATCTTAGCCATTGAATCTATCTGTAAAGCATGCTAGGGTTCATATCCTTTTTTTTCTTCCCTTAGCACCGGCTACCTAAAACTACATTCCAGCGTTGTACAAGTGCAACAGGACTTCACTTTCCTCTCTGCCACCCACTCCTGCACTCCCTCAATCTGCTTGGGAAGAGTTCCTTACTATTATAATTATTATTTATTGAATTTATACAACACCCTATACCTGAGGTCTCATAGAATAAAATCAAAACAGCAACCAAATACCGCCCCCCCAAAAAACACCACTTTTTAAAAGGGCATAGGATGTACATCGGATCAACCAAAGGCCTGGTTAAAAAGGAATATTTTTGTCTGGCGCCTAAAGGTGTATAATGAAGGTGCCAGGCGAACTTCTCTGGGGAGAGCATTCCACAGATGGGGATCCACTTCAGAAAAGGTGTGTTCTTGTGTTGCCACCCACCGCACCTCTTGAAGGAGGGGGCACATGAAGAAGGGCCTCAGAAGATGATCTCAGGGTCCGGGTAGGTTCATATAGAAAGATGCGGTCCTTGAGGTATTGCGGTCCTGAGCCTTTTAAGGCTTTATAGGTCCTTAATTGTCTGGAGCAAATTTTGAGGGGTGGGAGGGAGGATAAGAAAGCGAAGTCCTGTTGCATGAGTGGAAGTCAGTTCTGCTTGCACACAGATAGTATTGGATATAACCCAAAGGTTGCTAGGTTAATACTGAGTAGCATCCTGTCTTTGTCACCGAAAAATTTACTGCTCCATAGAAACAAAATGTGAGCTACAGCGTTCTTCCATATCAGAATGTTAAAATCTTATTTCTATCTGTATGTTTTGCCTTGGGTACTTTTCAGGGTGGCTGGGTATCTAAATCTTGCACAGTATTCACTTGTTGCAAGGGGGTTTTCTGTGCAGGATATGTTTCTGGCGGACTGTTTCCTTTTGCTAACTTTGGGCAAGTCACTGAGACCAACACCTCTGTCTTTCCTTCCTCTTCCCACCCACCTTTTGTTAAATTGGGAGTGGAAACTCTCTGTCTCTTCTGTAAGTGGATGTTTCATCAGAAGTAGATATCCTCAGCTGGAAAATTCTAAGCACAGATGAAAAACACTAGAGATTTTAGTGCAGTCAGATACTGGAAATGGTGTGAAACATCATTTACTCCTGTCATTCAACATGTGCAAAACACAATGATTGAAATCCTGTGTACATTTAGGCTGCCTAAACCCCATGCACCATTGAATTCAGTAGGGTTTACTTCTGAGTAGTCATGGTTAGGATTCTGCTGTAACTGTGCACAGGATCTCAGCTTGAGGTTCAAACCCTCGACTATGTACAGTTTTCACCCTCACCTTAAGTTATTTGGATTCCCAGAACCAGTACCTATTCTGTTCAGTCAGTTGTGGCATTTAAACTCCTTTTTCACAGCGGAACTTCCCGCAGAAAATGGGAGAAGCTCCCTAGTAAAGATAAAGGGACCCCTGACCATTAGGTCCAGTCGTGGCCGACTCTGGGGTTGCGGCGCTCATCTCGCTTTATTGGCCAAGGGAGCCGGCGTACAGCTTCTGGGTCATGTGGCCAGCATGACTAAGCTGCTTCTGGTGAACCAGAGCAGCGCACGGAAACGCCGTTTACCTTCCCACCAGAGTGGTACCTATTTATCTACTTGCACTTTGACGTGCTTTCGAACTGCTAGGTTGGCAGGAAACTGCTAGGTTGGCAGGAAGCTCCCTAGCCCTGCATTAAATCTCTCCCCTGTCCCACAATTCTGCCCCTGCTTGCTTTTATCATCTCAAAAACAAACATTATCTTGAAGCCCAGTTCTTATGCTTCTTCGGTGATCAGTTTTGGGGAGTATGTACAAGTCCGTTTCAAATGCTAGTAATTTGGGATGGTGTTACGTGTATTAGCTTGACTTTTGGAGAGCTATTGGCAGCTTCCTGATTCTCACTGGGCAGATCCTCTCAGGCAACTGTTTTAAATCCGCTGGGTAACCTCTTCCCCAATAAAAGGTGAGCTCACTTAAACACACATATTGAACTCCGTAGTAATTCCTGTCTTTGTTCCCTTTTCTGCAGCTAAATGGATGGTCTGAATGAAAGGCCTCTTCCTGCGGATTTGAAAGAGTGAATAACTCTTACGTTTATAGGCATTATTTCCTCCCTATGGTAGGGTTGCCATATTTCGAAAAGCAGAAACCAGGAAAACCCCAAAGGAAGACTCCCAAAACTGTTGAACTTTTCTCTCTTAAAATATGCCAAAAAACCCCACAATTTTTCGATTGGCTGGCCCAAGATCCAGGGCAAAGCGCTGCCTTTCAGAAATTCCCCTCGGACGTCAATTCCGCCTTTGAAATCCCGGTAACATCTGGGAAAATCCAGACATATGGCAGCCCTACCGTATGGTGACTAAGCACTTGCATGATGGGCTGATGAGCACATGCAAGAACGCTGAATAGACTGGGGTGAGGTGGGGGGGTGAGAATGTGTTGGCACTTGTCTTTTCAAACACCCATGTAAAACGTGTTGGCCTTCTGTCCTAGCTGGACGTGGGAAATGAGTGGAAACATTTCATAAGCCCTAACCCATGTGCTTATTTGCACACACACCCTTTAGTTTGCATGCAGAAAGAAGTGCTTTTTGGGTTCCCCTGGTATCACAGGAGTATCACCCTTTTGCTGGGAGCTCCCTGACACTGTCGAATGCTTAGGGATCTGTTCCCAAAACGAGTCAAATGAGCACAGTGTGTTTATCCCAGCTTATGTGCTTCCTAACTAATTCTTAACAGTTCTGTTGCTCGGAATGGGGCTTCCAGTTGTTAGTAGCATCTAGCTAATTTACACCGTTAAGCTTATTATGGCGTATTTAGTTCCTTAGTGTGAGCAGCCTTAAGCTGCATTTTATTTAATAGAGCAGACATCCTAGAGGAGGGAAATGTCACTCTTGTGTTACGACTTTAGCCCCTTCTTCCTTATAATTGCCCTGAATTCAAACCCTCACCAGAAAAGCAAATGTCTGTAGCAGAAGCTGCTGCTGAGGGGATGGTGGCTTGGAAAATGTCCACATATAGGCAGGATATAAAGCAGTATCAACTAATATAATAGTATACATGAATCAAGAGATTCTAGCAGTATTGCGGGGGCCGCGATGTAGGGTTTTATTCATGCAACTGACCCTGCGCCTACCTGGGAGATAGCTCAATTGGTAGAGCGTGAGACTTTGAATCTCAGGGTTGCGGCATCAAGCCCCACGTTGGGTAAAAGATTCCTGCATTCCAGGGGGTTGGTCTAGATGGCAGTCATGGTCCATTCAGACTCTACAATGACACTGTGTGTTAACAGCTTGGAGAGGCAATTTCCCGTAGCCTGTAGGTGCGTAGTAAAGATACAGCAATACCTGTACCTCTGGGTTTTGGAGCGCTGTGGTAGCATGGCAACCATAGCTAGAGGTTAAAAGTGATCAGTTTGTGCTCTCTCTCTCTCTCTCTCTCTCTCTCTCTCTCTCATTAGAGCATCATGGGATGCTTTGAGGTAGCCCAGTATTCAAACCAGTGGCTATATGCCTAAGATTCCAGATTTAAGAAGGTAAAGGTAAAGGACTCCTGGACAGTTAAGTCCAGTCAAAAGTGACTATGGGGTTGTGGCGCTCATCTAGCTTTCAGGCCGAGGGAGCCGGCATTTGTCCACAGACAGCTTCCTGGGACAGGTGGCCATCATGGCTAAACCACTTCTGGTACAATGGAACACTGTGACGGAAACCAGAGCTCACGGAAACGCTGTTTACCTTCCCGCTGCAGCGGTACCTATTTATCTACTTGCACTGGTGTGCTTTCGAATTGCTAGGTTGACAGGAGAGCTGGGACAGAGCAACGGGAACTCAACCCGCCATGGGGATTCAAACCGCTGACCTTCTGATCGGCAAGCCCAAGAGGTTTGGTGGTTTAGACCACAGCGCCACCCGCATCCGAAATTCCAGGTTTAGGTGTGTAGGGAAGGCCCTTGTACATTGAGAATCATTTCTCAGCAGCAGCTGTGTCTGCAGTGGATAATCCACTGGGAGAGGCATGCTATTGGGCCTTCTGATGGATTGAGGGCATTTCCAATTATCTATCTTGACCTCAAACCCTTAGTATAGTTGAGGCAATTTTTTTTATCTCTGGGTCTGTAGATTGGATAATCTCAACAGAGTCATCAACCTTATCCAAGGAAGATCTCTTTGTAGCTCATAAATCCGTGTATTTCACATGTCTCCCGCCCTCTCGGTAGCGTAGTCTTCCAAGGCTACAACCGCTATTAGACTGTTTTGAGGCAAACCAATTTTTAGGTCTTCAAAGACTTCTCGGTGGTGAAAATAGGACAAAGCTGGCTTTTAAAAACACATCGCCACAGTGGTGAGAAACAAAAACAGCAGACATCTTTAGTTTTCAAAGGGCCAAGAATTTGCTAAAAAAATAAAATTTGGTACATGGACTTGAGTTCCTTGTTCATTCAAGCAGTTAAGCTTTCTCTGAGATGCTATAGTAAAGAAATGCAGTGTTTCCCAAACTTGGGCCTCCAGCTGTTTTTGGACTACAATTTCCATCATCCCTTATCACTGGTCCTGGTTGCTAGGGATCATGGGAGTTGTAGTCCAAAAACATCTGGCGACCCCAGTTTGGGAAACAGTGTTGTACAGTGGACTCAGAGGTTTCTTTCAGCTGATACAGTGACTTCATAGCTAAGTAGGCAACACAGACATTTAAACCGGTGCTGTCATCTTTAAACACCTGTTACGCTGTTGAGGTTGGCACCGAGGGACAGGTATGGTCCTGAATTTGTTGTTGAGCCACCTGGATTTGGCTCTGCCCCAGCAGTGATAATATCAAGATGAAATGGCAATGAGAAGGCACTTAGGACAGGTGAAACTATGGTCTCTGCAAATTAGGAGCTTCAGTGGATGAATCATTTCCCTTTCCACCCTACGTTAAGGCAACTGAAATGTAGAATCTAACGGCTTTTGGGCAACACAGATCTCTGAGTTGGAGGTGGCAAAGTTTCTGTGTTCTTCGCATCTGACCACCGTCTGCCTTGCGCTGTACACATCTTATTGGCCTGTTTCAGTTGTGCCTTGTCTAAATATTTCTTCTCTTTAATATATTAAACAATAATGGTTTGTTGAGAGCAGACAAATGAGGATATTCATGTACTGAAGAACTGATCATTTATATGTTTCCCCCCCCCTGCTACAGATTTCCATAGTAGATGGTCTGAATTCCAGTCTCTGCGAAGATGGCACTCGTAAGTTTTTAATCCCTCCCCTGCAATAAGAAATTGACTCATATTTCACTTGGCTTTTGGTGTCTAGGTGTAGATTAATAATAATAATAATAATAGCTTTATTGTCAATGTACAACCTGTATACAATGAAATTAACCGAATGAAATAGCTGCTTTGTCTTCTGAAACCATAGATTCCAGTCATTTTTGCCTCCTGGATATTTCTAAATCTGGATGTTATGGCAGGCATAGGAGCCAACTCCTAGGGGCTTTGCCCCCCTCCTAAAATATTTGAGGGGGCTGTCCCCCCCCCCCCCGGTTGATGAGCATTGCCCTTCAAATAGTGTCTGTGTATCGCGTCATGTGATCGATTATACAGGGCAGTGCTTGCTTCCTCCCCGCACTAATATTTTACTCAAGTTGACCACCCCGAAGGCAGGAGTCAAAGGTTTCCCATTTCTGCTGCTAAGAGAGGAAATCAAATTTTTTACAGAATTTTGTACAATTGGTTGAAGTGACAATTTCTTTTTACAAAATGCTGTTAATATTTTTCTTCCACTGCCTGTACTTCTGCATGTGCCCACCTCAGGCCTGTCTGTCTCTCTGCACCCTCTTCCATACAAAGTTTCCTATTTTCCTGAAAATCAGTTTTGGCTACATTGTATGACAGAAACATGCAAGCCAGCCACACTCGTTCCAAGTGTATTCTTATGAATGGATGCTGATGGATCTCTCACAGGACTTTTGGATGACAAATTCCAGACAGTGGGCAGGTTTTCAGGCCTAGATTATACCTCTGACCCCCTTATTGAGCTCTGCAGACATTTAAGCCTGCCCCACCTCACCTAAGTATCATCATCCTTTTATGTGTTAAGAAAATAATTCCCTTTGGGCCAAAATGTTTGAAGCCCATTATGCTCCAGTATTTGTCTCAAAGGGGTTTCCATTTGTGAAGAAAATGCCAGTGGCGTAGCGTGGGGGGTGCGGGGGGGCCGGCCGCACCGGGCGCAACATCTGGGGGTTAGGGGGCGCAAATCCACGGGTTAGGGGGCACAAATCCACGGGCTAGGGGGCGCAAATTACTTGCCTTGCCCCGGGTGCTGACAACCCACGCTACGCCACTGGAAAACGCAGCATCTGAAGTAGCTGAGACTGTCTTTGAATTGCTTGCATCTGGTTTTCCGTTTGTTCCAAGTGAGATCAGTTGCCCATCCTGCGCTGTATTTAGTTGTGCTGTCCTCAATTCAGGATGTAAACAAAATCGTTTGAGTTTTAAGTGGCAGATACTAATAAGATTATCTTCCCCTCTTCTAGCTGGGTTCAAGTTCCAGAAAGAAACGGACGCCCCGAGGTCTCTCTATGCCAAACAACAAAGTCCCGATTCTAGAGCATCTAGCCAGACAGACACCTCTCCCCCAAAAGCCGTGAAGGTAGGTACAGTGGATGGCTTTTTTCGGTAGCAGTGGTCGACACAGGAGAAAAGTGAGTGGGTCTCTGCATGCGAAGCATTGGATATTACCAGTTCTATTTTTCTAGGAAAAGAGGAGCTGGAACTCACCAGGAACGCCTCCCTTGTTCTCTTAGAATGGCAATAGTGCCCACCTGACAGGTGCCGGAATTGAGTTCCGGCTTGCGGAGGGTGGGGAGGAAGCCCTGGATACAACCCTCAGTTTGAAATATGCAAGGAACTTCAAAGAAGGAAAACAAAGCATTCTGTGCAATGGTTCTGTGAGCCCTTCAAAACTTAGAAGCTGAAGATCTGCTGATAGGAGCCATAAAAATGAGAGCCAGCGTGGTGTAGTGGTTAAGAGCAGTGGACTCGTAATCTGGTGAACTGGGTTCGCGTCTCCGCTCCTCCACATGCAGCTGCTGGGTGACCTTGGGCTAGTCACACTTCTCTGAAGTCTCTCAGCCCCGCTCACCTCACAGAGTGTTTGTTGTGGGGGAGGAAGGGAAAGGAGATTGTTAGCCGCTTTGAGACACCTTAGGGTAGTGATAAAGCAGGATATCAAATCCAAACTCTTCTGAAAATAATGACATGCCGTATTTTTCCGTGTATAACACACCCCAATGTATAAGCCGCCCCCTATTTTGGAGGACTCAGAATTAAGAAAATGGGGGGAGATTGCCCCTGTGTATAAGACTAACCCTCCTTTTAAAACATTTTTTAGTAAAAAAACCCTAGTCTTATACATGGAAAAGTACGGTATTTCAAGTTTATGTGATCTTTAATATATATTTTATTAGATACAAAAATAAGTATGTTATATGCATATACTTTGAAAAAATGAAAAGAAACTTGTAACAATAGAAATAAAAGATCCCCCGCCAAATGTCTTGAAAAACCATAATTATTCCAGTAGCTCAGTCGTGCAGTTAATTGAAATAATTTATTGAGAACAAAATAACTCATATTATGACATTCAGCACCATTGTTATGTCTGTATTTTTTAATAAAAGGGTGCCAGTAGCATTTAGATTTCCTATTGCACTGTGAACAAATTTTTCCTCCCATAAGCATTACTCACATTTTATAAAGCCAGTTCCACAAAGGTGTTTTTATAGATGCTGAGTTATATGCAGCAAGAATTCTGGCTGCCAAAATCATATTTATCAGTTACATTTCTTATACCAGTTAACAGAGCCACCTTTGTGAAGAGGACTTAGTTCTTTCCAGGCATTTACAGTGGTGCCTCGCAAGATGAAAAGAATCCGTTCTGTGATTCTCTTCGTCTAGCGGTTTTTTCGTCTTGCGAAGCAAGCCCATTGGAGGATTAGCGCTATTAGCGCTTTTAGCGGCTTTTAGCGGCTTATCTGCTTATCGGATCAGCTGATAAGCGGCTTAGAAAAAGGGGGGAAAGGAAAAAAACCCAGCAGGAACTCGCAAGACATTTTCGTCTTGCGAAGCAAGCCCATAGGAAATTCGTTTTGCGAAGCACCTCCAAAACGGAAAACTCTTTCGTCTAGCGAGTTTTCCGTCTTGCGAGGCATTCGTCTTGCGGGGCACCACTGTATTGGGTAAAATGTTCGGATTGTGAACAGAGTGTGGTGAAGAACACAGCACATGATATTATGGGCTGTCCCCTGAGCCCGCTAGATGACATCGCAAGGGATTGATGCCTTAGGAGAGCGAGAAAAATTCTCAGAGATGATTCACACCCTGGCCAGCACCTCTTTAATCTTCTACCCTCAGGCAGGAGATATAGAAGTATAATCAGCCGTACCAATAGGCTAAGAAACAGTTTCTATCCATGGACTGTTAGGCTGCTGAATTGAAAATAATATAGTGCAACTGACTTTTGGGGTTGGTGTGTTGTGCGACAAGCACACAGACTGCAATGAGATTGAATGTTTGTGTTGGGGGAGGGAGGTTTGGTTAATTTCATTGTACACAGGTTGTACATTGAAAATAAAGGTAATATTATTTAAAACTGTAAATTACTTTGGGTGCCTTGGCAGATAGGTGGCATGTAAATCCAATAATAATAGCTTTCCCTAAAAAATAACATATTCTGAAAAATAACTTATTCATATATACATGAAAGTAACTGATTTTGCTGTAGATCTGACAGTCTGTAGTACTGAAATCAGATGTTTTCTTAATCCTTGCTGGTGTAAAGCACTGCCAATATGCAGCTTTACATTTTTTCTTTAATTGTAATTTTATAGATTTGTGTGTTACATACTTACAAATATATCACCAGTTTTTATTATTAATAATCAGATGTTTTGCTCACTTTCCCAACTCTGCCTCAACTCCTAACAGGGTGGATCAAAATAAACCAACATCTTTGGTAGTAAACCTTTCCTTTGAATATTAATGGTTAATAAAATTTCAGTTCTTGTTAAACTTCCTTACATTAATAATTCATCAGACTCAAATATGTGCATTTTAGTAACTAGGTTTTTTCAAAAATGTTTGGGCAATTAAGACGGTTGTAGTCAATATTCCAGAAGTTTAGCCCCAACGCCATCAAGAAATAATAATCTTGGATTGTCTATATACTTTCACGTGCGCACATTTTGCAAAATTGCTACCAATCCTTGCAGCTGTAAAATGATGCTATAGATAGAATACCTTGATCTTGTGCAGATCTATATTTCCCGCAGATTTTAATTATACTTGATTGAATTCTGTGCCAGGCAGTGGGGGGACAAAAGGGTGTGTTTGCTTTTTGAGTAAGGAACTGTTAATTCACTGTACAACTTGCGAGCAGTCCATAAGGCCTTCTGCTTCCCTTTCCATATTCCAGATGAAGTGTACAAAATTCCAATGTTTGGTTCATGATTATTCAGAACTGAATGTTTATCATCTTTACACTATTTATTGCTTAAAAGAGACCTTTTTCTCCTTGATCTTTTGCAACTTAGTTGTTGGCTGAGTATGTTTCTTGTAGTGTAAATATGAGAGTGTTTTTGTCCCAGGGAGCATCTTAGTGCGCTTTCACTCCAGCCCAGAGATGTGTTTATAAATAGCCATTTGTCTTTTCCAGCTTCTGTTTCCTGCTCCTGGTTCCTAATCTCTACTCCTGCCTCCCTTTTTAATGTGAGCTCAACTCTCGGCTTTCTTGCCTGTTCTCCTCCTCTTTTTATTAACCGGACTTCACACCCTTCCACTGTAGTTGCTAATCGTAGCGTGCTTGGAAAAAGAAACTTGCCTCTACACACCCCAAAACCTCCATGGTTTTTGCATGTAAGTTGGACGGGGAATTTATGCTGCAGCAGCAAAAGCTAATGTCTGGTTCCCAGATGCAATTGGGGGAAAACTAGTTTTTGACAGCCAAGCAACATTGCCTGAATTCTTTCTTTCATTAGAGGGATCTATATTCCACGCTGCTTAAATTATCCTGTTAATATTGAGATTCTACTGATTATCAGTGCAACAGAAGGTGGTGGTTTTGTTTTAAAAGGAAAAGCAGGTATGCCTTTGCAAGTTTGGAAAATCATCCCGGGGCTGATCAAACCAACAGCGTAGCCTAGGAGGTATTGTCCGTATGGCAGCACAATAAATCTGTTAGGTTTGTAGCTGCTGTCCCAATGTATATTTGCCTGGGTAACACATCCAACTTGCCAGGCACAATGCACGCTTAAAAGTTTCATATGGGATTACCTGCATCAGCTGCCACCTTTTAAAAAAACACTTGAAGTTCCAGGCTTCAAAGCTTTTTCAACATAAGTAGATTTTGTAAAAAAATAATAATGCGGGACATTTAACTATATTAGCTCCTGTTTGGAAGGTAAAACATGTAATCAGGGCTGTTTCAGCCTGCCCACCTGAGCTAAGAGCCATTTCCTCTGCTACGTCTGCTCTTTCAGTCTCTCAGATTGTACGCATTTTGTGTTTTTGTGGGCGGAGGCAGATCTAGCGCCCTCCCTGTATTCAACCCAAACGTACTTTTCCTCCCCAGGGGGTGAGCTCTGGAGAAGGCAGGCTGGCGGAACAGTTCCTTAAAGCAGAAAGATGCAAATGGATCGACTTCCCTGCGATTGCCATTCGGCAGCTTTTCGTTTAAAAATAAATAAATAGAAAAGCGGCTCCCCTTTTAAATCCGAGAAACGAACGGAAACGTGGTCCCACCCATATGCCGTACATCTAACGCACTCTTCTGCCACTTTAACAGTCATGGCATCCCCTAAAGAACCGAGAAGTTGGAGCTCTCCGACAACTCTCGGCGCCCCTTTAACAAACTACAGTTCCCAGCATTCTTTGGGTGGAGCCAGTACTGTTGAAAGTGGCACGAGTGTTTTGAATGCAGGATGTGGACGTGGCCCGTATCAGAGTTTTGTGGCCGTTTAGAAAGGGGAACAGCCAACTTTGAGCACATGGAGAGGTGATGATGCTCAGTACGCTGGTATGCCTTGCCTTTTCAGTTTTGAATCTGATCTGCCACATCAGCCGATGAATACAGCGTGAACTTGCTAGATCTGTCTTTCTCCTTTTAGATTTGAGTGCCGCTGCCCACTTTGACTTTGCCTTCCCTCCTGCATCTCCTAACCCTCACCAACTGCTATAGAGAGACTGAATGAAGATGGGTGCAAATTATGGGTGCTTTAGATTGGAGGGGTTGTTTGGACAGCCAGTTCCATGTTTCCTAAACCTACCGTATTTTTCGCTCCATAAGACGCACTTTTTTCCTTCTAAAAAGAAAGGGGAAATGCCTGTGCGTCTTATGGAGCGAATGCACTGGACTGGAGCCATGGCTCCCGTCAGTCAAGCAAAGCGGGAGCCGCTTACAGGGCTTCTGTCCTGTTTTGCGCGGCTCTAGCTTTGCTTGCTTTACAGCGAGCCGGGAGGAGGCAGGCGATTCAAAGCCAGCAGGCGCTTTTAAAAGCGGTGCCTAGCCAGCAACAGCTGCAGCAGCCTCAGCTAGCAAAGGTCCGCGCGCTCCCTAAACGGAGCAATGAGGCTGCAGAGGGACGGCAGGACACAGGAGCGGTTGGATCCGGAAGGATAAAATTTAAGCAGCCAGCAACAACAACAAAACCACCAACCTCGAGCTCTGAGCCACGAGCGCAGTGAAAATCAGGAGGTAAAATAGGAAGGCTGCTGGGGACTGGAAGGCAGGGGATGAGGGCGAGGGGAAAATTACGCAAATCCCCCCACGTCTCAGCTGATCCGCTGGCTCCTTGAGCATGCACACTAAACAAACATACAGCTCCTGTCCCTCTCAGTCTCACTCTGATATACCAGTAGCTTATTAAATAGTTTAGTACAACATTTGATTCAGAATATTTTTCCCCTGTTTTCCTCCTCTGAAAACTAGGTGCGTCTTAAGGTCAGGTGCGCCTTATGGAGTGAAAAATACGATATTTTTGTGTTTTAATTTTGGGCTGGCTCCAGAAGTATTAGCACAAGATCTGGGTTAGCCTGGGTGGTGTGCTGGCAACCCCTGGCGTATTGGCTTCGGAATAGGGATGGGGAAATGTGTGGCTCTCAATACGTTGCGCTACAATAATGTTTCACTACAACTCCCATCATTCCTAATCATGAGCCATCCTATTGGGGCTGATGGAAGTGTTGGAACACAACAACATCTGGAAGGCCACATGTCCCCCTTATTTTCTTGAGAACAGCTCTTCTCAAGCTTGGGTCTCCACCTGCTTTTGGACTACAATTCCCATCGCCCCTGACCACTGATCTTGCTAGCTAGGGTTGATGGGAGTTGTAGTCCAAAAACAGCTGGAGACCCAAGTTTGGGAAACACTGCTTCAGAAGGAGGCTCTGCTAGGATTGACTGTCAGCCTTGTTGGGAGTTTTGCATTGAACCCTGTACTACTTGCCAACTTTTCTTCCGCCAGAAGTTCCAGTTGCCGGCTAAGGAAAGTTGTGTTGCCTGTAAGAAGACTGTCTACCCAATGGAGCGTCTCTTTGCCAACCAGCAAGTATACCATATCAGCTGTTTCCGCTGTTCTTACTGCAACAGCAAACTCACGTAAGTCCTTTAGGGAGAGCCCACTTCTTTTCTATATATAAAAAAGGCTACTTTAAGTTTAACTCTCTAGTGTGGGTTAGGAAAGGGCAATGTTTAGGTGCTGAGAAAAGCAAGGTGGGCATGGTTTTCAGGTGGTTCTTAAGAGCGCCAAAGGAATCTACAACCCAAGGATGTACCATATTTTTCGCTCTATAAGATGCACTTTTCCGCTCCTAAAAAGGAAGGGAAAATGTGTTTGCGTCTTATGGAGCGAGGAGCGAATGTAGACCGCACAGCTTTCGCTGAAGCCAGGAGAGCTCTCCTGGCTTCAGGGATAGTCGCCCGAAGCCTCCTGAGCGCAGTGGGAGCGCTCCCACTGCGCTCAGGAGGCTTTGCGTTGCTTTCGCTGAAGCCAGGAGAGCAAGAGGGATTGGTACTCATCGATCCCTCTTGTTCTCCTGGCTTTGCTTTGCTAGAGAGGCGCTGAGCAGCTTTCCCTCTCTGCGCAGCGCCCCTTCAGCAAAGCGGGAGGAGAAACGGAGCCCCTTCCGTTTCTCCTCGCTTTGCAGGAGAGGCGCTGATCAGAGAGGGAGAGAATATTTTTTTTCTTGTTCTCCTCTAGAACTAGGTGCGTCTTATGGTCGGGTGCATCTTACAGAGCAAAAAATACGGTACTTCTGCATACGACACAATAAAGCAGGGAGAGTGTCCTGCACACACCCAGCCGAGGAAGGTTAAGGGCCGATAGTTAATTCTTTATTGACAAAAGCACACTTCTTTTCTTAAAAAAGTTATTCACTTGATTTTCCAGATTAAAAATTTACAATCACATATCCAACATCCAACATAAAAACAAGATTCCAAAGAATCTCCTGGACTTCCCTCCTCCCCTTTGTGGGTCCTATTGCTAATCATTTCCTCCTGCATCTTTTATGATAATCCTCTCCATTGTGTCCAAAACCCACCATTAAACTGCAAGTGTTATTCCAATCCTACTGACAATTTTAACTGTTTACAATGGCTTTTAAGACCAGTTATATATTTTCCTGATTTTTGATTCTTCCGGTCATTTTAGCCATTTCTGCATAATCCATCCACTTGATCTGCCATTCTTCTCTGGTGGACAAAAAGCACACTTAACAGCACCAGAGACAAAAGCACACTTATAGCAGCTCCTAAAGAACAGCTTCTATCTGTGGGCTGTTAGGCTGCTGAATGAAAAGACAACAACAGGGCAACTGACTTTTGGGTTTGGTGGGTGTTCGTCAGTAAACGAGGGGAATAATAATAATAATAATAATAATAATAATAATAATAATAATAATAATAAATTTATACCCCGCCCATCTGGCTGAGTTTCCCCAGCCACACTGGGCGGCCCCCAATCAAATGTTAAAAACAGTACAGCATTAAATATTAAAAACTTCCCTGAACAGGGCTGCCTTCAGATGTCTTTTAAAGATAGGATAGCTGCTTATTTCCTTCACATCTGAAGGGTGGGCGCCACTACCGAGAAGGCCCTCTGTCTGGTTCCCTGTAACCTCACTTCTCGCAATGAGGGAAATGCCAGAAAGCCCTCAGCGCTGGATCTCAGTATCCGGGCTGAACGATGGGGGTGGAGACTAAGAGAGCTGAGTGGGGGGTGCTTGTGTAATCTCACTATATACAAGTGACAATAAAGTATTTCAGTTGAATATTTCAATTCAACCAGATGCGTGTGGCAGGTCTGAAAGCAGGATCTGAGTGCGAGAGCACTCTTCGCACCCGTGGCTCCCAGCAACTTGTACCTGCAGAGCTGCTGAATTAGTACATTCTGTGATGGTTATTATTTCTTCTCTTGCAAGTTACTGAAGGTGCTAATAATTGTGCGTTTCCCCCCCTTGTACAGCATTGGAACGTATGCATCTCTGCATGGGAACGTTTACTGCAAGCCTCATTTTAACCAGCTCTTCAAGGCCAAAGGCAACTACGACGAAGGCTTTGGGCATAAGCCACACAAGGAGCTGTGGGCAAGCAAAACGGAGGGCGAAGAATCCCAGGAGAAACCCGCCAGCGTTGGAAACGCTGAGGAAGGCCCCCAGAGTCCCGGCGTGGAAGATGCCCCGATTGCAAAAGTTGGGATTCTGGCAGCCACCATGGAAGCAAAAGCTGCCGGTTTGCTCGAGAAGGAAGAGAGGCCGGCGGAAACCAAGAAGCTGAAGATCGCTTGGCCGCCTCCTCCCGAACAAGGCAGCCAAGGAAGTGTTTTGGAAGAAGGCATCAAGGTGCTGAAGCCCAAGTGGCCCCCGGAAGATGAAATCGCTAAGCCGGATCATCAGGAAGACGTGGACCAAGACCTTAAAAAGCTGCGGCGGTCGTCGTCGCTGAAAGAAAGGAGCCGTCCGTTTACAGTCGCTGCCTCATTCAGAACCATATCTGTAAAGAGCAATAGAACTGAAAACGCGTCTCCTCCCAAGGCTGAAAGGAGCACGGTCAGACAAACGGAGGAACCGGCACCGGAATTGGTGGTGGAAAGCAAGCCAGAGGGAAAGATCAACGTGGCTGATCCACACCTGGGCGAGGGGGATAAAGAGCTGGATGGGGGGAAAGGAGAAGAAGCGGGTGGCGAAGAGATCTTGGTTGAAAACGGGCAGAGGAGTGGCGACACGGATGAGGAAGAAGAAAATGCGACAGGAGAGCCAGCCTCACTGGAGAAGGAAGCGCCATTCCATACGCCCCCTAAGCATTCTGTCTTGAATTCAACCGCTGTAAAAGAATTCTCCGCTAGCCCAAATCGCAAATCCCAAGACGTTGGGTTTTTTGAAGGTGAAGACCTGGAAGAATTGACTGTGGAAGAGCAGATCAAGCGGAACAGATACTACGGCGAAGAGGAAGAAGACGAGGAATAAATGGGACACTCTTTCACTAAAGAACTTAACTGCAGGGTGCTGGGCCTTAAAATTGGTGTGTTTAGCATTTGGGGGTTTTTTGTTTTCTTCCTAGAGTGGCTTCCCTTGGTGAAAGAGATACCATGCTGCAGGCTGATGCATAAGGGAACCATAAAGACTTGCTCAGATTCGAATTTTATAGGAAAGCTTGTTGGGAACCTGCGAGAATTTTAACCAAATTTGGGAAAACGGATAGTATGCATAAAATCATTGTGGGAAAAGCTGCCTCAATTGAGCAAAACAACAACAACACAACCCTGTACATTTCTGAATTCTGCTCTGTAACCTGGTCAGCTTAAATGCCACCTTTATTCTCTTCTGCTTCTGGTAGTTTTCAGCCATTTTTTGCAGGATGTCACTATATTCCCCAAAGGCGAGCTTGAAGGAGAATGGGGCTTTCTGAGATACAGGACTATTACCACTTATCTATGTTACCGCAGTGCTTAGGGACCAGTTTCGAAGGGCACTTGGGGAACCGTTTAAATGGCAATGACTGCACTTTAATAATGTATGTGTAAAGGCACAATAGATACATTTTTGAGTAGTGAAAACACTGTCTCTTCTAGATAATGACAGTATCTGAAATAAAAGTCAGCAGCATGGTTTTAGGGGAAGGCTGTGCTTACTTGGCAGCCACCAGGAGAGAACCGTCTTTGCATTAGGCTCTTTTTGTATATGACTTGTTGTGCATTAGGGTCCAGGTGAATCTCGAATCAGCTGGCTGGCCAGTGAAAAAGAGGATCTGTTTCATACCTGGGCTTAGAAGCACAGCATTTTAATCTACTGGAGCAATGCTAAGGGAAGGATTTTGTAGAGGGCAAAGCTTCTGTCTGCAGGGCATTGCTACTTTCATTCCATGTTTGTCTTTCCGAATAATGTTTTCTACTTGAAACTTTGCTTCTTCTTTTTTCTGAAAACTGTGTACGTTTTAAGCAATTCTACGTGTACCCAAACTGCCAGATGTTAAGAGTCCACATGAAAGATGCTGCACGCAAAAATCTCCGCGATGACAAAATAGATGAAACAGTGGGAATTTCTTGGGACTGATTCCTAGCATTGTGCTTTTAGTGCTTTTCAACTTGACTGCATGGTATTTTATAAATCATAGTATTTTGAGATGGGGGTTAAAAGGGTTTTACCTAAATAGTTTTTAATCTTTTTGTAATGTATTCACCGAGATTAGCTCTAACTATATTTTAGAGTTGTAAAATATTCTGCTTTCTTACCAATCTTGCTAAGTATGAAACATTTTTATTCAATAAAGGCTCTGGTCATTTTTATTGTTGGAAGTTTCTAATCCAGACTTTTCTTTGCCATGAGACGGTCAGGAAGGCGAGAGAGACTGCTGAGAAGATTTTAGTACTTAGCTTAAAACCAGTAGGTGGCACTGTTGTGCTTATGGTAAAGAGATACGATGTCCAGTGTGCTTCTGAGTTTTGTAGAACATGAGATGTACCTGTTCGAGAGGTGTAACGCAAGACAACAGACATATGAGCAAACATCCACGACCATTTTCATCCAGTGTGTTTGGTTCCAGTTATTTTGCTAGATGGGGTTTCAAAATTAACAGATATTTTCCCCATTAAAATATTCACAAACGAACACTATCCCTTCTCTAATAGCAACCAGACGTCAATAACATGGGGGGGGGGTATATGTGCATTGGGGATGTAAAATTCTAATCACAATGGCTTCGAGTGAGTTAGGGAGGGATATTTCTACCACACCAAACCTGAGCACATCGTCTGGGTGCTAAATTTGCATTGTCAGAATTGATTTGATAATGAATGGGGGAGGTGTGGTTTGTTTAACAGCAGGGATAACGGCCACTTGTGCCAGATGGCGACAGAAGGAATTAATTCTGGAATGTGACTTAAATGCCAGTTGCTAGAGAAATGTCAAGGCTTGTAGGCACAACCATGTCGTTTCCTCTGAACTCTCCATCTGAACAGCTCTCGAGCTAACATATAAGGCGGTCACGGAGGTTACCCAGTGATTAAATGCATTTGTGTTTTAAAAATGCATTTGTGTTTAAAAAAACAATGGGAATAAAGCACTGGTAAAACGGAGCACTCTGTTAAATGCATGCTTGGTCAGCTGTTTATTGGGGGTGGGGAATGTGCTGCTCGGGCATTAAACAGATTTAGCCTTTTGAGGCACAATGGGAGTTCTTCTGACTTCTCTCTTTATTCTAAATCCAACCCAAGTTACTAAAGTCTTCTATAAAACCCTAAGTACGGGTTGGAATTAAATCCTGGAATTACAGTGCTGGCAACAGGTCAACTCAACACATATTGTACTGCTTCTCACATGGATACCCATTCTTGACCTCATCTGTGCTATGACCAAAGCTAATACCTTTAACACCCACATAAGTGCAAAAACAGGGACTTTATGTGTGCGCACAGTGGTTCCCTAAGCAGAACAAAATCACACATGAAATAATTCCGTTGTGTGCAAAATGCAAGCACCTCAAAGTTCTTCCATTTGATTATGCTAACTAAACAATTGTTTCTAAAGTAAGCTTTTTATATGCCCCAGCTGGCTCTTGGTTCATGTCACAAGTTAAGAAGGATGTTGACAAGCTGGAACGTGCGCAGAGGAGGGCGACCAAGACAATCAAGGGTTTGGAAACCAAGCTGTAAGAGCAGGCGTAGGCAAACTTGGCCCTCCAGATGTTTTGGGACTACAACTCCCATCATCCCTGACCACTGGTCCTGTTAGCTCCCCAACTCCACCTGTCTCTGGGTTTTGGATTTTTTGTCAGAACGTTCTCAGAGGGTGAGAGTAGGGTCACATGTGTCCACAGCCCTTAGCCTTAACACCGGCTCACCACAGGGTTGCGTGTTGAGTCCCCTGCTCTATGCTCTCTATACGTATGACTGTTCAGCCATCTATTCCAGCAACAAAATCATCAAGTTTGCTGATGATACTACGGTGGTGGGTCTCATTTCAGGAGGGGATGAGTCCGCCTATCGGGACGAGGTGGAGCGGCTCTGTGTTTGGTGTGGAGAGAACAATCTGGTTCTTAATACGGCTAAGACCAAGGAATTGGTAGTGGATTACAGGGAAAAAAAGGCGGACATTCAGCCCTTGTATATCAACGGGGAACGGGTGGAGAGGGTGGCGGAATTCAGGTTTTTGGGAGTGATTATGGATCAGGGCATGACTTGGAGCGCAAATACCACTGCTCTGGTGAAGAAGGCCCAGCAGAGAATTTATTTCCTCAGACTTTTAAAAAAGAACAATCTGAGTGAGAGACTGCTGGTGTCCTTCTACCGAGGCTCCATAGAGAGCATACTTACATACTGTATTTGTGCTTGGTTCTCCAGTTGTACAGCTAGGGAGAGGAAGGTGCTCCAGAAGGTCATAACCACAGCCCAAAGGATCATTGGGCACCCTCTTCCACCTTTGGAAGAACTGTACGGTTCCCGTTGCCTTAGGAAAGCAAACAACATCCTGCAGGATCCATCTCACCCGGGATACAGTCTGTTTGCACTACTGCCTTCTGGCAGGAGGTATAGAAACATCAAGTCAAGGACAAATAGACTGAAAAATAGTTTCTATCCAAGAGCTGTGGCCTTGTTGAATGCTGTAACTCGATAGTGAGACCTGGGAGTTTGATGGGTGTGGGTGTGGGTGTGGTTGGAAGGTGGTTTGTTTGGTTGTTGCTGTTGTTTTGCTTTTGTTTTTAAGGGATGGCATCCAATTTCGTTGCACTGGTGCAATGTTGCACTAGTGTAATGACAATAAAGTATCTATCTATCTATCTATCTATCTATCTATCTATCTATCTATGATGGGAGTCGTAGTCCCAAAACATCTGGAGGGCCAAGTTTGCTTATGCCTGTATAAGAGAAACGGTTGAAGGAGCTTATTCAGCCTGGAAGAGAGGAGACTGAGAGGAGCTATGATAGCCATCTTCAAATATCTAAGGGCAGAAATTGGTCTTGAGCCAACCTGGGAGGCTCCTCCACGTAGATTGTGTTAACAGAAACTGGAGTATGTAATTCCCGATTGCTACTCCCAGATGTAGGAGGATGTTAATCTAAACAGTTGAAGCAAACAGCCACAAGAAGAAGCTGCCACTGTATGTTAGCAGCATACCTGTGGCTACTGCAAAACGTCCTATGCTGCATGACCGAGTTGGCGGAGAGTAAAAATTCTACCAGGTTAAAAGCAGTCATCTTGGGTGTGTGGGAAAAGGGTGGGCCTGTTGTCACCTTGATGGCATTTTCTATTTCTGTTCTGGTTCCTCTTCCTGATTTGGAATGTAGCATTTATATGATGGAATGTAGCGCAATGGATCACTTTAAATTTCCATTCTGACTCTCTTGACACTTTTAAGAGTGGACCTCTTCCTATGCATAGTGGGGCGGGGAGAAAACAAAATGGTATGTGGTATCCTTGCTCCCATTCACTATACCGGAGGTTTTCAACTTTTTTGACCAACTACAGTGGTACCTCGGGTTACAGATGTTTCAGGTTACAGACTCCGCTAACCCAGAAATAGTACCTCGGGTTAAGAACTTTGCTTCAGGATGAGAACAGAAATCATGTGGCGGCAGCGGGAGGCCCCATTAGCTAAAGTGGTACCTCAGGTTAAGAACAGTTTCAGGTTAAGAACGGACCTCCAGAATGAATTAAGTTCTTAACCAGAGGTACTACTGTACAACGTTTAGAAGACATCTGAAGGCAGCCCTGTACGGGGAAGATTTTATAAAAATGTTTAATGTTTTTATATATGCTGGAAGCTGCCCAGAATGGCTGGGACAAGCCAGTCAGCTGGGCAGGATATAATAATAATAATAATAATAATAATAATAATAATAATAATACCATATTGGCCCAAATATAAGTCGCACCCGAATATAAGCCCCAGCTTTAAATTCAAGGGGGGGGAAATAAAAAAGGCAATACCCGAATATAAGCTGCTCCCTTAAAATTCCGCAGGCACTCACACCTGTTCTGTTTTACTGCATGTAAAGGGTGTGTAAAGGAGATAACTATGCAGTGGTACCTCGGGTTACAGACGCTGCAGGTTACAGATGCTTCAGGTTACAGACTCTGCTAACCCAGAAATAGTACTTCGGTTAAGAACTTTGCTTCAGGATGGAACAGAAATCGTGCGGCAGCGGCATGGCGGCCCCATTAGCTAAAGTGGTGCTTCAGGTTGGTTAAGAACAGTTTCAGGTTAAGAATGGACCTCCAGAACGAATTAAGTTCTTCTTTTTTTTAATAAGGTATTTATTGAGATTTTCAAAGTGTTACAAAATAAAATAAAAGCAGAAGAAAATGCAAAATAAAAATAGTTAACAAAGTAGAAAAAGAAAAAAAACAAACCCCTTCCATAGGAATACAAATTCAAAAATAAGAAAAAGATACAGAAAAAAATACAAAAATACACCACAAACAATTAAGAACATTTAAAAACAAATTCATTATTCTCCAATCCTCAACTGTCATTACCTTCTTTCTTTGACCTCCTCCTCCTCCCTTTCTTTGTATCCTAGTTATTAATTATCCCAGCAAATCCTTTCCATATTTCATAATATTCTGTCATTACATTACCCTAAACTGTTTTAATCTTGTCTTTCTATAGGAAAATAAACCTTCACAGTCAGTGAGCATATCCAAAACTTCAGTCTTACTAGCAGCCCGTTTCCAGGTTCAGAGCGGTGGTAATTTAACTTTCTTCACTCTCTCCTGCAGGCTTACACGATCTAAAATTTCCCCCCTCTTCTCCTGCTTCCAAGGGGGGTTTGATGATTTAGCCGCTGGAAGTTTAATCCTTTATGAAAGGCTTTCCAAGACTTTAGCTTGCAACCTCTTTGCTTCAGTCTATATACAAAAGGGGAAGGCGGACTTCCTGTTTGAAACCTCCCCGTTTCGGTGCCAAATTAAGACGTTTAAAAATCCAATTTTCCGTTCTACTCACGGGTAGTTGTTTTAAGATCAAATTGTCCACAGGAAAAAGTCAGCGCTCTCCGGCAACAGCAATGCGGCTTCACTCCGTGAAAGAAGCAGTCAATTCGAAGCACCGCGCCACTCACCCCACGTCGCTCCGGATCCCCAAAACCGGGTTTCCCCGTGAGTAGGAGAGGCGCAAAAGGTGCCAGCCGAATCCCACGTTCACAGGCTTCTCCCGTCTGTGATTTTTGGTGCGTCCCCGCCTTCGCCGTGGCGGCCAGACCCTAATTTCCACGAAGCAAATTCCTCCTGATCAGAGGGGTTCAGCCATTACCGGAGGCGCTAACCCGGAAGTCCGGCTTCCCAGTTGTCCATCCATTCCCAACAGCAAGGGCTGGCAGACTGGCTGGCTAGGCTTCCTTGCCCATTTCCTTGCTTACTCCAAGGTTCCTGGCAACCAGCACCCACTGGCCAGCCCCAGAGGTACCATTCGCCTGCGGAGCTTGTAGCCAGGGCTGCTGCAACAAACAGCTGTGCAAGCCTTTGGGAGGCAGAGACACAAGAGGACATCAGAGCAGGGAGGGAAGGAAAGAGGGGTAGAGGCCTGTGTTGCCCACGGCACCCCTGACCATCATTCAAGGCACCCCAGGGTGCCATGGCACACTGGTTGAAAACTATATGTTCAGCTGAATAGTTCAGCTAGCACACAGACAACTCTGCACAGAGTCGTAACCAGAAACCCTTGTTTCCCAGGGTTTTGAGTGCTGCTTAGCAATTGTGGTTAAAATCATTTGCTTTCAGCTGCTAGGTCACTGCCTGATCTAAAGTGGGTCACAACTGAAGCGCTACCACCATACAAATATATGTTTTTTTATAAATAATATCTGGGACCCCAAATGCACATGCAAGGTTAATGCTGGGTCCTGGGTCTAAAAACGTTGAAAGCTGCAAGTTCAAATAAGGCCCTGCTGGTCTTTTTCACTTTAACGTTAATACTTTCCTACTCCCTTTCTTCTTTTTAAACAAGTAGCTCTTGGATTTTAAACAAATACAGATACAAGAACTATTAAATATTTACCCAGTAGTACATTCACTGCTGTTTGTTCTATCCGTTGACTTTAGGCATAAGCTTACACATTCAGCGTTCAAACCTATTACTTAACATAACCTCTCCACTAAAAAGATGGAGTGGTTGGTATAACAAGGTCTTGATTTTGGCCATTAACAAAGTTAAAGGTAGCTCTGGGCAATATTGCAATTAATTGTCTGAAACTGGTATGACTGTCATACCACATACCACTGTGGCTCATACACGGAGGAGCAGTATGGAGTAGGGCTGGGCAATTTCAGACATTGTGATCCATCAGTACATCATGGTATTAAGCTGCTGGGTATATCACAATGTTGAAAACCAGGTATCGCTCTGTCCTAGCTAAAGTGGTCCACGTTTCTTTTTGTTCTGCCTTCAATTGTCCTCTTGTGTCTGGTGAGACGCTCAGACGTTGCTGCATCCCAGATATTATTCTCCCATGGCCTTCCAGTGCTTTTCAGTTGGGTTCTTCCATGTTGAGCAGCCATTAATTGTGCTGCAGATAGTAAAGAATCCTGCTAATTATCTGCGGTGCAAGGTGTAGCCCAAGTCTACGTCGAAAAATAGGACTTGTTGTACTTGCTGTGGAAGCTGCTTTCCCTGTGGGAAGTGGGTGGGTCAGTTCGCAAAATGCTTTCCCAATCCTTGAACTGTTGTGTGTCTGGAAGCCACCTACTCCAGGGCTAGGCAACCTAAGGCCCGTGGGCAGAATGCGGCCAAATCTCCTTCTCCATCTGGCCCACGGATGGTCCGGGAATCAGCGTATTTTTACATGAGTAGAATGTGTGCTTTTATTTAAAATGCATCTCTGGGTTATTTGTGAGGCAAAGGAATTCGTTCATTTTTTCTTCTTCAAAATATAGTCCGGCCCACCACATGAAAAAGGCTGCTGACCCCTGCAATCTCAGCCGTCTCCTGATCAACGTTTTCCTGTTCCTTAGGAAATCTTACATTTTCCATGCTGCTTTGCATGTTTTTTGTGTTCTTGATCTTACTCCTTTGCCTGTTTTTTCTCTCTAAGTTTGGTAATTTCTCTCAGACTTAACAGTGCAATCCTATACATGTCTACTCCATAGCTGTCAACTTTTCCCTTTTCTTGCGAGGAATCCTATTCAGAATAAGGGAATTTCCCTTTTAAAAAGGGCAAGGTTGACAGCTATGGTCTACTCAGACATAGATACCATTAAGTTCAGTGGTACTCTTAGGATAAGTGGGTTTGCAGTCTTAATCTGCTGTGTTTTTTCCTGTTTTTCAGCTCACTTTGGGATTCTTTTTCTTTCCTTGAACTATTTTGCTTTACTATTTCTGATTTTCTCTTGATTTGTAAAGAACAACATTGCTGGTTTCTTCCCCGCCAAAGCATTCTTTGCATTTGATATTCTTGGTCACACTGCGTGTGAGAGAAAGAGGGGTGGAGAATTGCTTTCTTTCTTTCTTACTGCGTGCGTGTCAACTTGTGGGAAATCCCTCAGGGCATGTCCTGTTCTACTTACTCTGTACAGTATCTCCAGCTTCTTTGAGCATGCTTCTGGCATCAGATTTCTGGTCCATGGTGTTCTCTTCTGCTAATTTAGTTAATTTCCCTCCAAGGATCAATATCGGGACCTGTTTTAAAGGCCTAGTTTACTTAAATGATGATCTCAGCACTTTCGGTTTATGTGGAGTCTGGAATTTAGGAAAGCCAGAGGAGCTGTCATTCTAGTTAAACTACTGAGTCACTTTTTGGGGGGACCTTCTTGTGGCTGCGTAACATGTTAGAAGACCTCCGCCATGCCCTTGCATGGTTCTCTTGAGAATGGATGTAAAAGCGACAACAACCTGAACTCCAAGCAGCGTTTTCTTGCTGGCTGCACTTTGCACCGTTAAAATCGCCCCCCTACACCACATGCGTGGCAAGAGCAGTTGAGGAATCCGACTTGATGTCAAAATTGGAATAAGACCTCCTTTGTTGCAATGGCGTGATTTTCCCTTACGCTTTAAAAAGAAATGTTAAGTCCTTTTCTCCCCCTGCCTCCTTCCTGTGTCTCTCAAGAGATTATAATATAAACTCGGGGGTGTGGGTTTGATGTTGGGAATCTGTACGTGCAGCTACTCACACAGAGTCAATTAAGGTTTGGCAGACAGCCAGAAGGCAATCTGAAGGAGTAAGTCTGCCTGGTGATGGAGACATGGAGACAGCTCCCTGATTGGTCAAGCTCTCTCAAAGGAGTGATAATGGGCTGCTAACTGGGATGTGTTAGTTCTGGAGTTCAGAGGTTCAGAGTTCTGTGTGTCAGTGTAGGAGTTGAGAGTCGTGTCAGAGAGAGCTAGCAAAAGATCCATGTTCTGTTCCTGTAAATAGTCCACTGTATATAATAAACTACAAGTTCCTGGTTCCTGCTTCGTCTATCCTGTCTGCAGCCAAGTTGCCAATTGCTTCCGTGGATTCTATGTGTACTCTGCTAGGTCTGGCTAAGGTCCTGCAACTAGTCGGAAAGTTGCGAAACACCAATAAGTTTTGCCAATATTTGAGCCCCACCTTGGGCTAAATATTCCTGCAATGGTGGGGTTTGGACTGGATGAACCACACGGTCCCTTCCAATTATGAGTCTGCGATCATTCAGCAGACAGGACTTGAGATGGGAAATGCCTTCAGCTCAGCAGTCCTGAGATGTTATAAACAATGTTTCTGCACAAGCTTCTTAACCATGATTGTTGCAGCAATGTTAAGGGGTGGAAAGCCCATTTTATTATTATTATTTCCTCCTCGCTCCTCTGCAAAATACGACAAATATCACGACAGCCCTATTGCGAAATAAAATTTGCAAGTGCATAGCAGCGACTGAGTGACATTTCAATTCCTTCCTGGCCAACTAAATATATATACAGTGGTACCTCTGGTTTGCCAGAAGCGGCTTAGTCATGCTGGCCACATGACCTGGAAGCTGTACTCCGGCTCCCTCGGCCAATAAAGCGAGATGAGCGCCGCAACCCCAGAGTCGGTCACGACTGGACCTAATGGTCAGGGGTCCCTTTACCTTTACCTCGGGTTACATACGCTTCAGGTTACATACGCTTCAGGTTACGGACTCCGCTAACCCAGAAATATTACCTCAGGTCAATAACTTTGCTTCAGGATGAGAACAGAAATTGTGCTCTGGCGGCGCGGCAGCAGCAGGAGGCCCCATTAGCTAAAGTGGTGCTTCAGGTTAAGAACAGTTTCAGGTTAAGTACGAACCTCTGGAACGAATTAAGTACTTAACCCGAGGTACCACTGTACAGTGAGGGGGGAAAGTATTTGATCCCCTGCTAAATTTGCCCGTTTGCCCTCTGACGAAGAAATGACCAGTCCATAATTTTAATGGTAGGTTTATTGTAGCTGTGATAGAAAGAATAACAACAGGAAAACCCCCAGAAACCCAGAAGACAAAAGTCAGAGATTGATGAGCAGTATAATGAATGAAATAAGTATTTGATCCCCTATCAACCAGCCAGATGTCAGGCTACCTGGTATCTTCACTGTATGTAACGAGCTGAGATTGGAAGCACCTGCTGTAAGGGAGAGGTCTTACCTGTAATCCCAGCTCGTTACAGTACCTGTACGAAAGACACCTGTCGACAGAAACAATCAATCCAGCAGATTCCAAAATAGCCACCATGACCAAGACCAAAGAGCTGTCCAAGGATGTCAGGGACAAGATTGCAGACCTGGACAAGGCTGGACTGGGCTACAAGTCTGTTGCCAAGCAGCTTGGTGAGAAGGTGACAACAGTTGGTGCAATAATTCGCAAACTGTCAACCTCCCTCGGTCTGGGGCTCCATGCCAGATTGCATCTTGTGGAGTTGCAATGATCATGAAGCAACCCAGAACTATACGGGGGAACTTGTCAATGATCTCAGGGCAGCTGGGACCATAGTCAAAACAGTTGGTAACACACTACGCTGTGAAGAACTGAGATCTTGCAGAGCCTGCAAGGTCCCCTTGCTCAAGACAGCGCATGTACAGGCACGTCTGCAGTTTGCCAATGCACATCTGAATGACCCAGAGGAGAACTGGGTGAACGAGTTGTGGTCAGATGAGACCAAAATTGAGCTCTTTGGCATCAACTCAACTCGCCGTGTTTGGAGGAGGAGGAATGCTGCCTACGACCCCAAGAACACCATCCCCTACCATCAAACATGGAGGGGGACATATTATGCTTTGGGGGTGTTTTTCTGCTAAGGGGACAGGACACCTTCACTGCATTGAAGGGACCATATATTGTAAAATCTTGGGTGAGCACCTCCTTCCCTCAGCCAGGGCATTGAAAATGGGTCAAGGCTGGGTAATCCAGCATGACAATGACCCAAAGCACACGGCCAAGGCAACAAAGGAGTGGCTCAAGAAGAAGTACCGTATTTTTCGCACCATAGGGCACACCGGACCATAGGGCGCACCCAGTTTTTAGGGGGGGAAATCAAGAAAAAAATCTTTTTTCCCCCCAGCCCCAAAGAGCAGCGTACAGGCTGCGCACAACCTCTCCCTGCCGGAGGGGTTGCACGCAGCTATGGAGCAAGCCAAGGCAGGGGGCGGGATGGATCCCGCTCGCTGTTTAGGCTTCCCCTTTAGCCCCACGCAGCCTCCCCCTCCCGGGAGAGGCTGCGTGGGGCTAAAGAATCCATAGCCCCGTGCAGCCTCTCCTTGCCGGAGGGGTTGCGCGCAGCTATGGAGCAAGCCAAGGCAGGGGGCGGGATGGATCCCGCTTGATCTTTTGGCTTCTCCTTTAGCCCCACGCAGCCTCTCCTTGCCGGGAGACGCTGCACAGGGCTTTCCTGGCTTTCCTGGGAGGTGGGGGGATTCCCTCACCTCCCGCAAAACCGGCAGAAGCCGCGCGCACTTTAAAAGGGCTGCACGGCTTCTTCTGGCTTACCTGGAAGGTGGGGGGATTCCCTCACCTCTCGCAAAAGCCCGCAGAAGCCGTGCAACTCCTTTAAAGAGATCGCGGCTTCTCCTGGCTTTTCTGGGAGGTGGGGGAATTCCTCCACCTCCCGCAAAACCGGCAGAAGCCGCGCGCACTTTAAAAGTGCTGCACGGCTTCTTCTGGCTTACCTGGGAGGTGGGGGGATTCCCTCACCTCTCGCAAAAGCCTGCAGAAGCCGTGCAACTCCTTTAACGAGATCGCGGCTTCTCCTGGCTTTCCTGGGAGGTGGGAGAAGGGACTGATGCGGCCAGTCAGTCCCTTCTCCCTCCTGTGGAAAAGCCCGCAAGAGCGCACGGAGCTTGTGTGCGGCTCTTGGGGGCTTTTCCCGCCTGCCTCCCCCTGCATTCGCGCCATAGGACGCACACACATTTTCCCTTGCTTTTTAGGAGGGAAAAAGTGCGTCCTATGGTGCGAAAAATACGGTACATTAAGGTCCTGGAGTGGCCTAGCCAGTCTCCAGACCTTAATCCCATAGAAAATCTGTGGAGGGAGCTGAAGGTTCGAGTAGTTACACATCGGCCTCAAAATCTTACTGACTTGGAGAGGATCTGCAAAGAGGAGTGGGACAAAATACCTCCTGAGATGTGTGCAAACCTGGTGGCCACCTACAAGAAACGTCTGACCTCTGTAATTGCCAACAGGGGTTTTTGCCACCAAGTACTAAGTCATATTTTGCAAAGGGATCAAATACTTATTTCACTCATTATAATGCACATCAATCTCTGGCTTTTGTCTTCTGGGTTTCTGGGGTTTTTCCTGTTGTTATTCTGTCTCTCACAGCAACAATAAACCTACCATTAAAATTATGGATTGGTCATTTCTTCATCAGAGGGCAAATGGGCAAATTTAGCAGGGGATCAAATACTTCCCCCCCTCACTGTATGTTGAGAAAGTACTGCATTGCCATCAGTTGCATAATAATAATAATAATAGTAATAGTTATACCCCACCCATCTGGCTGGGTTTCCCCAGCCACTCTTATAAAGCTGTACCGTCATTTTAGAGTGATGAAAAACCTTGTGCCTTTTTTTTTTACTAAGCACATAATTGATTTTTAAAATTATTTTATTTATAAAATGAATTTTTATTATTATTTTATTTATAAAAAGGGGAGGGGCCTAAATAGCCAGGTTTAAATAGACAGCTGCTGCACCTGTTGAATTCCTGGTAACAACACACACAACTTGACAGGCTGTTTTTAACTATGTAACTTCCATTTCAAGCACAATTCAACAAACAATATCTCACAAAGTGTAATTCCATAGACCAACGCATCAAGCAAACAGAACATATCAAGAGAAATTAAAGTCCAATGGACGGTCAGGAGGTAAAAGTCCATTCGGTTCCTAAATTGGCATATTGGCAATATTAACCACAATATGGTATGCTTATCTTATGATGTTCCACGTATCGCTCCTTTGAGGATTCCAACGTTCCTTGTATGTAGATATCGGATCAGATGGAAAACTTGAAGGTATGGCACAAGGATTCCGGGATAATAACCGTGTTTCGCCCAAACCGGGCTTCGTCAGCCGTACTGCATATTCTTGTATGACGGAAACAAGGAACAAAATAAATTGAGTTGCGGCAACCTGGTGCTCATCTCCAGCACATAATTGAGGGAAATTTATTATTATTATTATTATTATTATTATTATTATTATTATTATTATTATTATTAGGGAGGGGGCTAAATAGTCAGCTTTAAACAGCCAGCTGCTGCACCTGTTGAATTTCTCTTCCTAGACACCCTGGGTCAAATCTCCTTTTCCCTTTCGGCGCGCATGGGCGCGCCACCGCAACATTTCCTTTCTTAATAGAGGAGACGGAATGAAAAGAGAAAGTGCGCGCGGGGAGGGGGGGGGAGAAACCTGCGGAAGAGCGCATGCGCCTCGTTCCCTCACGCTCCGGCGGCGAAGTTAGGGCGCGGCGCGGCTTTTGACGGACGGGCGTTCCCTTCCCGCTAGATGGGCGGGGATTCCGGCCGGCACCGCCCCCTCCCTTCTCTTCTTGGCGGCTGCTGCTGAGGGGAAGAAGTGTCAGTCCGGTCAGGCGGCGAGGGAGAGGGCGGCGGCGGCGGCAGCGGCGGGAAGATGGCGGCAGCGGCGACGGCGGCGGCAGCGTGGCTGTGGAGCGGTCTGTGGAACGAGCGCTTCTGGTTCCCCGCCAACGTGAGCTGGGCCGACCTGGAGCGACAGGACCCCGGCGTCGGGGAGGTGTACCCGCTCCCCCGCCACGTTTGGGCCGCTTTCCCCGGGGCGCTGGGCCTCTTCGCGCTGAGGCAGCTCTTCGAGAGGTGGGAGAGCGGCGGCGGGGAACGGGGTGGCGGGGACGGAGGGAGCCGGCGGGGGGGGGGAGCGGCGCACACTTCCGCCCGCCTGCCTGACGGGCCGAGGCGAATGGGATGGGTGGGTGGGTCCGAGAGGGAAGAGGTAGCGTCGCCCTCGCTGCCGCTTCCTCAGTCGGCCTCGAGGAGGGTTTGGGGAGGGGGTCAGAGGAGGGAAGACCCGTTTTCTCTCGCCTTCTCGCGCCACGTTGGGCCGCTGTTTTATTTCAACATAATAAAACCTTCAGAGGAACTCCGTAGCCAGACCGCACTCTTTATAAAGATGGGGCATACGCAGGAGATTTCCAGGAGATATAATAATACAGTGGTACCTCGGGTTACATATGCTTCAGGTTACATACGCTTCAGGTTACAGACTCTGCTAACGCAGAAATAGTGCTTCAGGTTAAGAACTTTGCTTCAGGATGAGAACAGAAATCGTGCTCTGGTGGCACTGCGGCAACAGGAGGCCCCATTAGCTAAAGTGGTGCTTCAGGTTAAGAACAGTTTCAAGTTAAGTACGGACCTCCGGAACGAATTAAGTACTTAACCTAAGGTACCACTGTAATAATAACAACAACAACAACAATAATAATAATAATAATTTATTTATACCCTGCCCATCTGGCTGGGTCCCCCCAGCCACTCTGGACGGCTTCCAACAAAACACTAAAATACAATAGCCTATTAAACATTAAAAGCTGCCCTAAACAGGGCTGCCTTTAGATGTCTTCTAAAAGTTTGGTAGTTGTTTTTCTCTTGGACAACTGGTGGGAGGGAGTTCCACAGGGCGGGTGCCACGACCGAGAAGGCCCTCTGCCTGGTTTCCTGTAACTTGGCTTCTCGCAGTGTGGGAACCGCCAGAAGGCCCTCGGAGCTGGAACCCCGTGTCCGGACAGAATGATGGAGGTGGAGACGCTCCTTCAGGTATACTGGACCGAGGCCAGTATACCTGATATATATAGAAGGTGCTTGTAGAATTTGTACTGTTTAAAACGGAAAGGGGTTAAACGCCAGTGGTTCCCAAACTGTTTTTGGCCATGCCCCACCTAAGCATCTCTAAAATTCTGATGCTCCTCCCACCGACATAATAATTCTTAATTGTCCAAATAGTGAACTCCTGTTCAAATGGAGGAAGCCTTAAAAGTCCTTGACTTGACCTAACTGTTCTCGAATTGCCCCCCTTAAAAATCAAATGGCCCCCTTGTGGGGGGTTTGCCCCATGTTGGGACCCACGGGGTTAAACCATTGCAAGAGGTGTTGAAATTTTGGGAGGTTCGATAGTTGCAATGGAATGGTCTCGGTGGTGGGGTGCACCTTTTTATTTTTACTTATTTATGATAATTACTTTGTCAAGAAAGGAGTGTGTGTGTGTGTGTGTGTGTGTGTGTGTGTGTATATATATATATACACACATACACACACACATACATATATATATAAAAGCAGCGGCAATTAGAATAAGATCTATTATTGCATCAACTTTACATTTTTAATAATTTTATTTAGTTTTCAGAAATTTACAATCACTTATCCAACAATCAACATAAAAAGAGAATTCCAAAAAAATCTCCTGAACTTCCCTCCTCCCCTTTGTGGGTCCAATATAAGGATTAACTTTCCCATATGGCTCAGCTTTTTGTTTTTTTAAAGTGTGACTTTGGGGCGTGCCCTAGAATCATCTTCCAAAAAAGTGTTTCATACCAGAGGCCGTTATAAAGAAGACAAGACAATTGTGATCTATTCACCACCCCTATAATAAATTTCCAAACTGCCCTTTGTCATAAATGACCTCCAGGCAGCATTAGTTGCCAAAATAGAATGCTTAGTTGCCATTTTGGGGCAAGACAGCTCTAAAGTTTTCTTTTTTATGGAGTGGCTGTGATGGATTATCAGTTAAACATCTGGCAAGTTCAGATGACAACCTTGAGCTACGTTATGAACTTTGAGACCTTAAAGAAGAATAATCACTTGATCCAGGGACGGTTCACATATATATTGCCCCATTCCTACCTGTTTTTTCTTAATGGTGACACAGAATGTAAGAGGATTTACAACTGAGCAGCACAGTTGGGTGGGGTAAGCGAAGACAAGCTACAACATTTAACTATAATGTTATTCACTGCTCCTGCTTAGGCTGCACAGAAAAAGCATTTTGGTTCCTGAAATTCATTTGGATTGTGCAGATAAAATAGAACTGATAGAATTCTACAGGATGTGGTGTTACGTGTTCAAAAAAAGCCAAGATCCAAGGATCCCCAGGCATGCACCTAAGCAATTATGTGGGCTTCTACAATTTCCTCTTCCAGCTGTAAGTTGTCAGGCTTCAACAAATCCTGTTCAGGGAGAATCCTTTTAGGACCAGTTAGAGTGACATGGAGGAAGAAGCATGGTACTTTGGATCTGTCACCATGTTTTAAAAATAAAAAAAAAGTTATTTGGTTAAATATTCATTATTACATTCACTCCCAATGGACTTACTCTGCAAGCATAATAGTTGATGACATCAATCTGCATAATATGTGTCTGAATAAGTTCAAAATAACTGAGGCAGTTATTGTTTTAGTTAATATATGAATTAGTATTGAACAGGATGAGAGAAGAAATACTGCTAAATGTTTAGGTTCAGTTCAGCATTAGGGTTAGGTCTCAGCTATGCCAGTTTCAAAATGAAATTTTACCATGCACTTCAGGGAGAGTCTTCTGCTGCTGTGCTACTATGCGTGTCAGTGGCTCAGCAGCAAAAGACTCCATTCTTTTCCTGAAGCACTGTGGCACAAGCCAGGTGATTCACACCACAGCATGGCAGCAAAAAAATCCGCTGCTGTGTGACAGCCAGCCAGATAGTGGAGATGTCAGTCATCATCCTGGTGCCCATATACGGTATCTTCACTTGGGTCCAAGTAGCTCACAGCTCAACGTGCCTGTTGAGTTTTGATCTTTGCTTCCAGGTAGTTTATACATAAGCAATTATTAAAGCTATAAAAGCTATAAAACTCAAAAATGCATTAAACTCAGTACCCGTTTGACTTTGTTTTTTGTTTGATTTCCCTATAAAATAGCATTTTTGTAGCAAGAGAAAAACCTGTATTCATGAATTTGGCTCTAGAATCAAAATCTCAGTAGACTTCAAATCTATTTACAGATAGATAAATTGAAAAGTGGAATATCAGGAACATTTTTTGAAAATATTGGAAAAAACTGCTCAGGAATGTTGCGGCTGGCCATACAAAGCAGTTTGGGTCATACAACCCTTTTTGAAAGGACTAGTACAGTTCTTGCAGTGGGGGTTGCTGCTGTCACTTCCAAAGCTCTGGCTGGCTTGCAGCAGCTAGGGCAGGTGGTAAGATAGTGGGATTTCTGTTGTCCCTTGTTCTCCTTTTTCTTTCTTTGCAGTCAATGAGAATAAATTAACTATACCAGCTTTAGGGCTGATGTAGTTAGGTGCTCTGTTGGGAGCAGGATGGGAGAACAAAGGGGGCTTAGCATCCTGCAAATCACCAACCACCCCTGATGCACTCCTTTTCTTTTCCTACCCTCCTCTCCCCTCCCCTGACAGGCAGAACATCTAACCTTATGGAGCATCTCACTTGTGAAATTTGGGCAACACAATACAGCCTTTTTCTGTGTAGAAGCCTTTTGACCCCTCCCATGTTCATACATAATTTTCTGATTTATCCATTAAAATTTCACTACGCCTGTTTTCTTATCCTCATGTCCTGGAATGAACACTCCATGAATTATGTGCTTCAATTTAACATTGGCAGTCTGGGACTGATGACTCACAATTTGAGCCACAGATTTCTTAAACCATTGTTTTTTCTTCCCTTCCTGTCTGTGGTGCCTCACTTTAGAGGAAATGCATTCACATTTTCGGCATATCATAGCAGCACACTAGTTTATCATATGCATATCTCTCTTTTTTAGGCCCTAGGAGAGAGTGTAGTCTATTGTTCCTATGTGTTAGTCTGTTTCCTCTCAGTTTTGCCAATGAAACTCAGAGATAAGTGAAACTCTGAGAGAATGACAGGAGATCAGCTTTAGCTTTCGCAGAATGGCTTAGTATTCTGACCTACAAAGAATCACCTCATTTTTTTACTGAAACCTTCAGAAAGGCCTCAAATTGTCATCGCGCCACTCCTTGGTGTGTGGAGTACCTCAGGGTGTGATACTCTCCCCGATGCTTTTCAACATCTTTATGCGCCCCCTCGCCCAGCTTGTTTGGAGTTTTGGGCTGGGTTGCCATCAGTATGCCGATGACACCCAACTCTATCTGTTGATGGATGGCCATCCTGACTCGGCCCCAGACACACTGACCAGATGTTTGGAAGCTGTGGCTGGATGGTTACGTGGGAGCCGGTTGAAGCTAAATCCTTCGAAGACAGAGGTCCGTGGCTGGGACGGGGCGATATGGGATTGGGGGGCAACTCCCATCTCTTGCGGGGGCGCAATTAGTGCCAGCACCGTCCGTTAAGAGTTTGGGTGTAATCTTCGACACCTCCCTTTCCATGGAGGCGCAGATTGCAGCTATAACAAAGGCGGCATTTTTCCATCTCCGCCAAGCTAAGCAGTTGGCTCCTTACCTCTCTCGCCCTGACCTAGCCACTGTGATCCATGCGACGGTCACCTCCAGACTGGACTATTGTAACTCGCTCTACGTGGGGCTGCCCTTGAGACTGACCCAGAAACTCCAGCAGGTGCAGAATGCTGCAGCGAGACTCCTTACAAGGTCTTCGCTGCGAGATCACATTCACCCAGTGCTATACCAGCTGCACTGGCTCCCGGTGGAGTACAGGATCAGGTTTAAGGTGCTGGTTTTAACCTTTAAAGCCCTATACGGCCTAGGACCCTCGTACCTACAGGACCGCCTCTCCTGGTATGCCCCACAGAGAAACTTATGGTCTTCAAACAAAAACATCTTGAAGGTCCCAGGCCACAGAGAAGTTAGGCTGGCCTCAACTAGAGCCAGGGCTTTTTCGGCTGTGGCTCCGATCTGGTGGAACACTCTGTCACAGGAGACCAGGGCCCTGCGGGACTTGACATCTTTCCACAGGGCCTGCAAGACAGCGCTGTTCCACCAGGCCTTTGGTCAGGGCACAGCCTGGCTCCCTCCCTCGGCAATCTTTGCGGAGCTCTGGCCCAATGGTTGCCAGTGGCTTGAATTAATTAATTTTATAATGAATGATTTTAGAGTGTTGTTTATGCTGTACTTTTGTACTGTTTTATTGTTGTTAGCCGCCCTGAGCCCGGCTTCGGCTGGGGAGGGCGGGATATAAATAAAATTTTTTATTGTTATTAAATGCACAAATGGTTTTAATAAGTGCCGTGGAATACTGCAGGTAGTGTAGTTATTTTTCATGTGTCCATGTCAGGCCATTTGGAACTGTGATAGGCCTGACAGACTGCCTTCCCTAAGCTTCCCTTCCTAAGCCTAACTGGGGAGGGGTTTACTTTTTATATTTATATTTAGATCCTGTCATATTTATTCCTTTCTTCATTTTACATACTCTCAATCACTCAACAGCAATACAGTGGTGCCCCGCAAGACGAAAAACCCGCTAGACGAAAGGGTTTTCCGTTTTTCGATGTGCTTCGCAAGACGAATTTCCCTATGGGCTTGCTTCGCAAGACGAAAACGTCTTGCGAGTCTTGCAATTTTTTTCGCTCCCCCTTTTTCTAAGCCGCTAAGCCGCTAATAGCCTTTTAGCCGCTAAGCCGCTAAGCCTTTAATAGCCGCTAAACCGCTAATAGCGCTAAGCCGCTAATAGGGTTGCTTCGCAAGACGAAAAAACCGCTAGACGAAGAGACTCGCGGAACGGATTATTTTCGTCTTGCGAGGCACCACTGTAAACATAAAATGCAAATAGAGGTTACAATCACATATATGAGCATTAATTAAGAAGTCTAGATATAGGCATTCCATGTTGGTGGCTCTCCCTTCTTGTCTTTCTTGTTAATGTAGGTGGTGAAATGCCACAAGACTAGTCCAAGCAACTCCCCATCTACATGGGAGTTGTGTTCCCAGGCGCCATACGGGTCAGTGGGATGCACTTAAGCCTGCCACACCCCCTTGTGGTGCTGAAAATTGTCTGTGTGTGCTGCTCACACACAGATGAGTTGTCTGAATATATTGTATCTGATTTTAGATTTATTTTCTGCCCTTCCCTATAGAACAGGATGCCCCAAAACAAGTTGTCTTAAGTGGTACTGATAAACATCATAGGAGCATCTTGTTGCTGTAAGACATTGAACTGGATCAATTTCGATGTCAGTGGGGAGGCTTTGACTCCCTTGCATCCTTTGTGTGGGAAGCAAATTTAAATGGAGGGGAGTTTCAAAAGTAGTTTGAATTATGGCAGGGAGGCTGTTGCATAAGGTCATAGGGTGAGTTGACTTGATCAACAATGTATGCATCCAAATAGGTTTTCTCATTCTTCTTGTGTAACTTTCAGGAAACCACTTTTGAAATTGAGGCATTTCAAAAGTACCGGTAGTTCAGTGGAATTCTTGTACTGCTTGTGAGTTTCTCACAAGCATCTGGTTGGCCACTGTGAGACTGGACTTAGATGGGCCATTGACCTGATTCAACAGACTCTTCATATGTTCTTAATGTTCAAGATAAATAAAAATATTTTTTTCAGATCTCAGCTATTATCTTGCAGTGTTTGCAGACTTGATGAGACGATGAGACCCTGTGGAGATGTGTACTGCTTTGGTGTAGTTCAGTCAAATTTTATTCCCTCAAATGCAGACTTTAGTGTGGTGTAGCTAAATTAATTGATGCCTTTTGAGCCCTTTAATATATACAGTGGTACCTCTGGTTACGTACTTAATTCGTTCCGGAGGTTCGTTCTTAACCTGAAACTGTTCTTAATCCGAAGCACCACTTTAGCTAATGGGGCCTCCTGCTGCTGCCGCGCCGCCGGAGCATGATTTCTGTGTTCTCTCTTTTTTAAAAAAATATAATTTTTATTAACAGGCCAATCAAATCACATTATTTCCTAATCACATTAGTTCCAAATTATACAGCCAGATTTTAAAATTTTTGTTGGGGGTACCCATACTTCAAGCTCCGAAAGGGGGTCCAAACATCACTTATATTGCTGCTTCAATTAGACAGTTCTATCCAGTTCTGTCCAGATAGTCTCTTTGTTACTTTCCTCATCATCTTGTTGTTATCATATAATCCTTTCTTTGCAATCTCTGATAATCTTCAGAAGCGGGTTAAAAACAAACATCCTCTGTGTGGGTTTTACACTTTCCAAAAATCATATCGCGTAAGGACAGACGCCATTTCCACACCTCCGTAAAGAACTTTCCCTCAGTCTGTCCGTTAATTTCCCCAGGCTTGCCAAACATATCTCAGAGGGCTCTGCCAGGTCTAGATCACATTCTGAAAATCATTTGCATTCCGATGACCCTGGTCCTCCTCCCCCTGTCCTTCTTAGGCAAGCCTGTCTTGGCGAGACCCCATTTGAAACTGCGACATAAAACTTTCCTTCATTCTCCGAAGTTTACCAATCCTCTCTTTGATCAATAATTCACTCCACACAGTTCTTAAATTCCTGCTTGTGATTAATAAATTGCAACGATTCTTCTTTCTGGGGTGGAGGGTTATTAATATCACATAAGGCAAAAAGAAATAAAAGTTTTTTCCTCCACCCCCTTTCCGTTTCACTCCAAACATACCAGTCTTTTAATGGTGATTCATCACTTGATTTATTTGTCCTGCCCGTCGCTCCGCTCACAGAGATCCATTAATCAGCAGTCTTAACTCCCGATCTTCGCTTGATGTATGTGCTTTAGCTTCTTTCCAATTATGTATTTCCAATTATATATTTCAAGCCAAAGCGAACCAGTGTGCTGATTGGAGACAGCGTCAGGAAGAGCCGACTTCAAACGAGGGCTTGTTCCAAGTGTCCGCACCCCCTTCTTTCGAATCCGGGGGTGAATTATGGACACCGCTGGCATGGCAGGCCCCCCATCCTCTTGGGGGGGGGGCAGGAAGGCTGCATACTTCCCATAGCAGCCTCTTAATTACCTCGTGTGGGTCGGAGAGATGTTATTGTCGGCCATCTTCCAATGCGCTCCCTGGTGGCCCCCGAGCACGATTTCTGTTCTCATCCTGAAGCAAAGTTCTTGACCTGAGGTAATATTTCTGGGTTAGCGGAGTCTGTAACCTGAAGCATATGTATCCCGAGGTACCACTGTATGCAGAGTGATACTTCTGATGGACACATGAATAGAACATATATGGTATCTGTTGAATTTTCTTCTGAGGCTGCTTTATTTTTGTATGAAAATAGTACTATTTTCTCATAGCCTCAACTCAGCAGAGGTGTCTTGTCAATGGTCAATACACAGTCCAAGCTTGTTGGAGTTAAGTTTGCATTGATAAAAACCTGCACGTAGACAGGAATTTAGGAAGATTACAGCTGGGACTGAACATCAGTGAAGCCATGAGTTCTAGGTTACTCCAGACTTGAAGATAGAACTGAGATGGTTCAATGTTATGTGCACTGAACTTTTCAAAAAGATGCATTTTAACAAAAGAGTGTAGATTAAAGAAAAACTTGGAGTGCATTGAAGTGCATAAACATTGGTGTGTCTGCTTTTGTCTCACTGAAGGATGCTGTAGTTGCATAAGGAAACAGAACCCAAGGAAACAAAGCAAATTGTATTTCAGAAACAAAATACTGGTATATGTTTGTTTCAGAAACAAAATGCATGTTTATAATCCTCAGGTGTCTTTTTAGATTATGGTTGACTTTTGGAATGTACTTTAGGGCATAAATGTTTATCTCTTGTATCTAGAGATGAATTGTGAAATAGCTTTCGGGTTGCTGGCCAGAACCTACTTAGCTGTTACTTGGTACACTGGAAAATGGAAGGTTAAACCCCAGAAGATTTCTACACAAGACTAAACCCATTGAAGATTCAAAATTAATATTCAAAATTAATAACAGTGATGAGGTAATAGCCTTGCTACTGCACAGAATAACACATTGAATGTGACTTTTGGAGCTTGTAAGTAGAGCTTTTAAACTCACTAATGGTGTGGTCTGCTCATTGCAAGAGGAGTAGAGGGGAAGCATTGTAAATGCACTAAACGGGGTGTTTAAAAGGTCTAACAGTCTACATTTTCCTAAAGCTTCACTGTGCGGTATGATTCTGTGACTTTAATACTCTGCTGGGGGCTGCCTCTTGCTGGAGAGTGTGTTTAGCCCCTTGCTGTGGATCTAGACATCCAGCCAAGCCTTTTATTAATTAACCCACATGGGTAATCTGTCTATGTGTGGTGGAAAGTATAAGATACAGACAACTCTTTATATCAGGGGCTGATATCCTGCTGGCCTCCACTTGCTCTTGGACTACAATGCCCATCATCCCTCACCACTGGCCATGTTGGATGCAGCTGATGAGAAGTGGTCTAACGGAATATAGGGAGGCATAGTTGTTTAAACCAGGAAAGGCATTAATACCTGTATTCATCGCTGTCCTTCGCTATGACATATGTAGAAATCCCAAGCGGCCTCCTTTTAAAACTGAATTGTAACATGGTACACAGCCTTAGTTATGTAATACTAATTTAAAGACCCCTTAAATCAATTAAATGTTTTATAATCTGACTTGCACAAGTGAAAACATGGAGCAGGGCCATCGTGGCTGACCTTAAACTTTGGACATGATTATACTGGAGCAGGAGTTACTTGATAAAGGCTGCTTATACGCCAATGCGCCTTGAATTTGATCCAAGCCCACAGTGGTAAGCAATGTACTTTGTTTTCACCCAGTTTACACTTCCTACCAGTTAGTATCCATTATACTTTCCAAACTGTCTTCGTAAGTGCAGCCTTGTGAATAAGCTTGCGCAAGTTACCAGCCTGCAAAAAGAAATACAGTACTAGCTTACTGGGGGTTGGCAGAGGTGGGATGGAGAGTTGTGCCCTCCTTGTAGCATACTGCTGCATTTCTAAGCTGACCATGGAGGTAGAGGGCTTGTCTCCTTTGGCAGTTCCTTTGCTGGGAGTAGAGGAGCAGTTGAGCACTTGGTTCCTCTCCAATCAGCCTGTTCGTTTGCTTCCATGGAATTCAATGCATTCACCTTCATGTAGTTCCTTGTCACTTCTGGTTACCAAGCTAGTGCTTAAATGAGAGGCTGGGTTGATACTGAGCGGTTCAAAAAGTTTGATCAATTTACATTTTTGTACCTTGTTATAAAGGAACCTTGTGGCACCTTAAAGACTTACATGTTTATGGTGGCTTAAGCTTTCATGGACTGGCATCCGCTTAATCAGATTCATGAAGTGTTACTTTTCAGCTGGCAACCTGGGCTCATGAAATGCCCATAATAAGTACATTTGTCTCCTATGAGTGCCACACAGCTCTTTTCTTGCTTTCTTATTTTGTTGCAACAGGTTAGCAAGGCTGTACCTCTGAAAGGCGAGTTTCAGATGGTTAATTCATTGCAAGAGAGAAAAGTGTTACGCATTGACGCTTTATAGCAAGTTATATGAACTTCTTTTAAAAAAAACCCCAATAAAACTTCTGAAAGTGTATGGCATCATTTAGAGATTTGTTTCAGTGAGATAGATTGCACAATAGAACTCAGTACAAGTTGCAGTTGCTAATATGTATAATGATAAGATTGTATATGCAAACACTGCATTGTTTTTTTATTAGGTGGAGTGGGGAGCCTTTAATGAGATATGCCAGAGTATGCCTTTTAATTCACATCATCATCTTGCTGTTTTTATTACATTTGGATATAAGACAAATACTGTAACTGAATTGGGACCTTTGTTCTCTTCCATACTGGAGACACAGGCACTCTGCCTGGTGTGGTGTAATATGAATTGAGCTGGTAACTGCTGAAAATGTAATAGGTAATTGATATGTGGGTTTAACAAACTTTTCATCTAATAAAATATGCCCACAGCTGGGTGACTTCCATTGTTAGGAAAGACTGATGAGTGCAGATTCATCTACTGTACTTGGATCGGTTTGCTAAATGGCAGCTATGAAATCTTTGGCGATCAGTGCACTTCTTAAATGAATTTCTTCACCCTCTTCTGTCGCCCATTTCCATTACCCATTATAAAAAGAGGAATCCTGCACTTTTGAATTGAGGTGCCTGCAAACATACAGCCCTATAGAAAGGAAATGTGTTGTTGTTTATGCTGTAGGCTATGTTCTAGTTTTTGTGTAGAAAATTATGGTCTAAGTTTGGCAAACTAGTGTAATGTGTAATTGGTTTGGGCTGCTTGATAAACTTGGTGACATAGAGATGAACTACAGAACCAGTGTACTTAGGCCTAAAACAGGTGTACAGTTGTACCTTGCTTGTCAATTTAATGCATAGTCTGTTCGACTCACAGAACCATTCAAAAGCCAAGTCACGGCTTCCGATAGGCTGCAGGAGCTTCCTGCACTCAATCAGAAGCTGCGGAAGCCGTGTCGGACGTTCAGCTTCCGAAAATCGTTCGAAAACCGGAACACTCACTTGAAAAGAGAATTAGACAAATTCATGGAGATAGCTATCAAAGGCTACTACATGTGATGACTGCTCTGCTCCACCACTGGTGGCAGTAATGCTTCTGAATACCATTTGCTGGAAACTACAGGAGGGGAGAGGAGAGTGCTGTTGTACTCATGTTTTGGTTGTAGCTTTCTGAATAGGACTAGATGGGTCACTGGCATGGTCCAGCAGGCTCTTCGTATCTTCTTATAAAGGTAAAGGGACCCCTGACTGTCAGGTCCAGTCGCTGACAGCTCTGGGGTTGCAGCACTCATCTCTCTTTACTGGCCGAGGGAGCTGGCATACAGCTCTGGGGTTGGGGCGCTCATCTCGCTTTACTGGCCGAGGGAGCTGGCATACAGCTTCTGGGTCATGTGGCCAGCATGACTAAGCCGCTTCTGGTGAACCAGAGCAGCGCACAGAAACACTGTTTACCTTCCACCGGAGCGGTATCTACTTGCACTTTGACGTGCTTTCGAACTTCTACGTTGGCAGGAGCAGGGACCAAGCAACGGGAGCTCACCCCGTTGCGGGTATTCGAACCGCCGACCTTCTGATTGGCAAGCCCTAGGCTCTGTGGTTTAGACCACAGCGCCACCCGCATCCCTGTATATTCTTATGAGTTATAGTAAAAGCCATGGAAACCTTCATGCACTGCCTTTCACATTCAAATATATTAACCAAGTGTATGATGTAGCTGCATCTTCAGTGTAGCTGCTGCTGTTTTGTCTTCTAATTTAGTTTATTATCTCCCCTTCACCCACAATGTCCCAGAGTGGGCTACAACAATGCTAAATACAGTCAAACCTCGGTTCTCGAACTGCTCCGTTGCCAAACATTTCGGCTCCCGAATGTTGAAAACCCGGAAGTAAATGCTCCAATTTTCAAACATTCCTCGAAAGACGAACATCTGACGTGGCTTCCGATGAGTGCAAGAACCAATCAGAAGCTGCACCTCGGAAGTCGAACTGTCTTCTGGAACAGATTATGTGCGACTTCCGAGGTTTGACAGTAAAGTATTAAAAATGTACAATCAGAAATATAGAGTGGGTCTTGAAAATATATTTACCAGGTTTTAAAGCCTAAGGTAAAGAGTGCTCTTTCTCTGTCTGGTTCTCTGTCTCTCTCTTTGCCAAAAACTGTACAGTGGTACCTCGCAAGATGAATGCCTCGCAAGACAAAAAACTCGCTAGACGAAAGGGTTTTTTGTTTTTTGAGCTGCTTCGCAAGACAATTTTCCATATGGGCTTGCTTTGCAAGACGGAAACGTCTTGCAAGTTTGTTTCCTTTTTCTTAACACCGTTAATACAGTTGCGACTTGACTTCGAGGAGCAACTCATAGAACGCGGTGTGGTAGCCTTTTTTGAGGTTTTTAAAGACTTTGGTGATTTTTGAAGCTTTTCCAAAACTTTCCCGACACCGTGCTTCGCAAGACGAAAAAAACTGCAAGACGACAAAACTCGCGGAACGAATTAATTTTGTCTTGCGAGGCACCACTGTATAGTGAAGTTGCCAGATGCACATCTGTGGGGAGGAGTTCCACAACCTACCTATAGGTACATGCTGGCATGCTAGTTCTACACAAATGTGCCAGTACCCATGATAAGTGCATTTAAGTATGTCCGGGGAAGCATGGAACATTTACATCAGTAAGCATTTGCCTCTTGCTTGTGTCAGATTTGTTTGAGCTGATCCCTAAAGCAGTTTCTGATCTGTTTAACTGGAACTTAAAACCACCCGTTATCGATGTACCGCCCCTCACCCTAGCACAGGTTAATCTGCCAGAAATGTAATGTTTGAAATGGCCCTCACGTTCCTTTCTTAAACATCTCTTTGGAAATGGGCTCCAGTACCTCTGGCTGTGGATCTGTGCTTTGAGTACTTGCACTACAGTACTAGACTGCAGAATTCTTTTCAAAAGAATGTTTTCTTTTTTCCTCCCATACATTAGGTATTATGCAAGGGAAGGAGTGGGCATGAAATTTGTGTTCTAAAAACTTCACCTATCTTAATGAGCATATTGAGATGCTCAGGGTATGATTGCATATTGTGTTCAGAGAGTGTTTATATGAATGAGGAAGACAGCCAGAGTAGTATCTATCTGGCCCAAATTTGTCTGTGACTTGTACAATATTGAAAATTCTATATAGAAGTAAGAAGATGCTGGATCAGGTCAGTGACCCACCCAGATCAGCATCCTGTTGACACAGGTCCTTGTGGGGAACCTGCAAGCAGAACCAAACAACAAGAGCACTCCCCCCCTTACAGTTTTTAGCAACTGAGATTACTGTGTGACAAAAGAAACCCACAATTTTTTTGAGACATTCAAAAATAAGAAGAATAAGAATAAGAATATCTTTATTGTCATTGCCCCCTTCGGGGACAACGAAATTACTTGACTGCTCCATAAAAACACTAATTAAACAATACAATATAATACAGCAAGGGAGATTAGATGACTTTCAAAGTCTGGGCTTCCCATTCAGGGCCGAGATCGCTCTGGAGAAGAAGCTGTTCTTAAGACGACTCGTTCTTGTCTTCATCGACCTGTATCTCCGTCCCGACGGCAAGAGCTCGAAGAGACAGTGACCAGGATGCGATGGATCTTTTACTATGTCCAGTGCCTTCCTATGGCACCTTGTGGCATAAATCTGCTCTAAGGTGGAGAGTGGGCAGCCAACAATGCTCTCTGCTGCCTTAACAACCCTGCACAACCCCATCTTGTCCTGGCCAGTACAGCTTCCGTACCACACACATAAGCCATAAGTGAGCACGCTCTCAATGGCACAGTGATAGAAGGCAAGCAGCAGTTTCTGCGGAAGATGGTTTTTCCTTAGTATTCTCAAAAAGTACAGTCTCTGCTGCGCCTTCTTCACAAGCCCCCTTGTGTTGACACTCCAGGACAGATCCTCTTGTAATTCAATGCCCAAAAATCTGAACGTTGTTACCCTCTCCACACAGACCCCATCAATCAAAAGTGGCTGGACGTTGCTCTTCTGTCTCCTGAAGACCACCACAAGCTCCTTTGTCTTCCTTGTATTTATGAGCAAGTTGTTAGCTCTGCACCACTCTGTCAGCCACTCCACCTCATCTCTATAATCCGTTTCACCCTCCCTTTCAGAGATGAGCCCAATCACAGTTGTGTCATCTGCAAAATATGTGTCTTACATTTTTTTCTCAATTAATGGAGCCTGAGATTACAACAATTAGCATATGGGGGTCCTCAAACAAAAGAGAGTTTAAAAGGCGGTCCTCTAAACATTATTTCTAGAGCTTTTACGACCAAGTCACTGGTGGCAAAGATTGCTACTGGGTCCAAGCTGGTCTGGGTTCTTAAATTTCTGACACTTTGTAGAAACATTCATCATATCACTTGTCATCTTATATTCTATTTCTGATCTTTAGGGAAGAGTCCCTGCACTTATGTAGCTGAAACAAAAACACTCATGAGCAAGAGAGAGGTGAACCCCTGTGTTTGCAGAAGTAAAATCAGTATTTGGGTTGGGGCTGTGGGGGGCACAAAAGAAGGGCAAAAATATACAGAAATAGCCTAGTGGGATGCTCAGAAGACGTTGACTGTTGGAAGTTGGGTTGAAAGGGGGGGCGGTTACAGAACAAAATGAATTCAAACTGCAGCATTTTGTTGCAGGTCCTTCTGGTAATGTCTAATAATTAATTTTAAAATCCTCCCATTGCTTTTCATCATTTTGCTAAACTGGCCAGTTATTTTTTATATATATCATGAAAATACATATGGGGAAACTAAGGAAACCTTTTTCTGTTGCCGTATCAAACAGAAGTGTGAAGTAAAACAAGCTTGCACTTCGCTGAAATTTAAATAGAATTCTTCTTTTATGTGAGTGGTCTTTTGTGTGCATGACCATACGCAGGGCAGAAAAATGTGACTGAAGTTGCGGTATATTTGGGATTTTCATATTCTGGGTTATTTTTCTCTGTGTTCATTTGTTACATCTTTGGGATTTTCCCTCCAGATTTATTGCAAGACCATGTGCTGCACTTCTTAACATTCAAAACTCTGAACCTCGCACAGCTCAACCCAATGCAATTCTAGAAAAGGTGTTTACATCTATCACTAAGGTGAGTGATGCTTCAAATTTTTGTTTGAATGCAATAGAATGAGTAGTGGTTATAAGAACCATACATACAACCTTGAGCTCCTTGGAGGCATGGGGGATATAAATATTATTAAATTTAAAAAAATGCTCTTTCTTTCCAGTTCTGTCGTTTTCCAGGGAAAATAAACTTTTCACTACTATAGTGAACATCTAGCTCATGGGTAGGCAAACTAAGGCCCGGAGGCTGGATCCGGCCCAATCGCCTTCTAAATCTGGCCTGCGGATGGTCATCAGCATGTTTTTACATAAGTAGAATGTGTGCTTTTATTTAAAATGCATCTCTGGATTATTTGTGGGGCATAGGAATTCATTCATTCCCCACCCAAATATAGTCTGGCCCCCCACAAGGTCTGAGGGACAGTGGACCGGCCCCCTGCTGAAAAAGTTTGCTGACCCCTGATCTAGCTACACATAACCATAAAATCTGGCTACATGTGTTCTTTACATTGTTTTGTATGTGTTGCTGTCTACTCCCCACTTCCATTGTGTGTGTTGAGTGCGTACATCTAGTACTCAGACTATAATTCTGTATAAGGTTTGAACAGAAACCAGGCAAGGTACTGTTGAAGATAACTGATCATGTCATTTCCTCCATAGTTCTCAGTTTTTCTCTGAAGAAAATTACTTCTTTTCTTACTGTCACTACTAGGCTAATCTGTTGAGTTATTTTCCTACTGTCTGGGTTTCTCAGAACATTGATATGTAGACAATAATGGATGCAACCAGTGTTTTCGTTTTCTTTTTAGAAAAAGGGATGTTGATACTCACCATTAAGTTGTTAGAGAAAGTGTCTCAGATTTAACATTGGGGGGGGAGGTGCTGGTGGTACGTACCCCTAGATAAAAGGACTACTGTATTTGCAACAGCATTTAACAGAAGACTAACCTTTAGCAGAACTAGGAATGAAGGTTTGACAATAATTCACCCCCCAAAAAACCTTACCTATGCTGAAACAGGCATATTTCCAAGAAACTATGGATTTATTTCTGTTTTATTCTTCACGGGATGGATCCTGGAGGCTGACTTCTTATTTCTGTTGAATGCTTTTAACTCCCTACTGCTGCTTTTAATTTATATCAAATACTCTATTGTAAGAATATCCCTGTCGTGCTCTGTTCACCTTGGCTACTTTTGTTAGCTCTGTCTGCTGATGGATGGCCACACCGACTCGGCCCCGGACACACTGACCAGATGCTTGGAAGCTGTGGCTGGATGGTTTCGTGGGAGCCGATTGAAACTAAATCCTTCGAAGACAGAGGTCCTATGGCTGGGTCGGGATGGCATGGGGATGAGAGACCAACTCCCTTCTCTTGCAGGGGCCCAATTAGTGCCATTGCCTTCCGTTAAGAGTTTGGGTGTAATCCTTGACGCCTCCCTTTCCATGGAGGCGCAGGTTACAGCAACAGCCAAGGCGACAGTTTTCCACCTTCGCCACATCAAGCAGTTGGTCCCTTACCTTTCCCGCCCCGGCCTGGCCACAGTGATCCATGCGACGGTCACCTCCAGGCTTGACTACTGTAATTCGCTCTATGCGGGGCTGCCCTTGGAAGCTGTCCCAGAAACTCCAGCGGGTGCAGAATACAGCAGCGAGGCTCCTCACGGGGTCTCTGCCATGGGAGCATATTGACCCAGTGCTTTTCCAGCTGCACTGGCTCCCGGTGGAGTACAGGGTCAGATTTAAGGTGCTGGTTTTGACCTTTAACGCCCTTCATGGCCTAGGACCCTCGTACCTACGGGACCGCCTCTCCCGGTATGCCCCACGAAGAGCCTCAAGGTCCATAAATAGCAACACCCTAGTGGTCCCGGGAGGAAGTTAGATTAGCTTCAACCAGAGCCAGGGCCTTTTCAACACTGGCTCCGGCCTGGTGGAATGCTCTGCCTCATGAGACCAGGGCCCTGCAGGATCTGATTTCTTTCCGCAGGGTCTGTAAGACAGAGTTGTTCCGCCTGGCCTTTGGCTTGGAGCCAATTTGATTCCCTCCCCCTCTTTCTTTCTTTTTTCTTTTCCTTTCTCCTCCTGTGATGAGGCTGCATTTTAATATTTTAACGTTTCAATATTTTAATGTTGTATTTTAATCTTATTTTTAAGTTGTATTAATTCAACTTGTTTTTATTATTGCTTGTTCGCCGCCTTGGCTGGGGAGGGTGGGTTATAAATAAAAATTATATTATTATTATTATTATTATTATTATTATTATTATTATTATTAAAGGCAAATGTAGGCGTAGTTTTGAAAGCACTTGAATGGAAAACTAGTTTTGGTGAAACTAGCCTGGCATCAAATCCTGTTTTGCTGCCAGAATTCCAGGTGATGAGTAGGAACTTTCTGCACAGATGCGTGTGGCTGAAGGGAAGAAATCTCTGGTAGTATTGTCATCTTTTTGAAAAAGATAAGGAAAGTACTGCAAGCAGTCAGTAGAATAACCCAAAATGTAAAAATGCAGTGTAATCCCCTACTGGTGTGTTAAGCTTACACACTTTGGTTTTGTGTGGGTATGTGTTATTTCTTTGGAATTTGTTTTTCATGGCATCTTGCATCCACACTATTTTATATTATCATATTTGATCTTTATGTATATTTCTTCTAATAATTTGTTTCTTGAACTGATTATTTAACCAGTGTTACTTTTTCTAGCAAAACGTTGTCGGTACAATTTTGTATAATATGCAGCAGATCGAAGAATAATTGGGCGATAATGGGAAGAGTCTGTTTTGGAAGGTAGCTAAGGAGTATGTGTTTGATTACTTTCTAGTTTCCAGATGCAAGAAGATTAGAGGGCTTGTCAAAACAACTAGATTGGGATGTCCGAAAAATCCAGCGCTGGTTTCGTCATCGAAGGAACCAAGATAAACCAAGCACTCATGTGAAATTCTGTGAGAGCATGTAGGTTTGTGTGTAGTTCACCTCTTACAGCTCCAATTGTTTTGTTTTAAAGTTGACATCTTGTGGTCTCTGAAATTTTGAAGAAAGGCATTCTTGTAAAACAGATGGCTATTCAGCAATAGGCATTACTGAAAATTCTTTTAAGGTTATATCCAACTAAATGGTTGTTGCATGGAACGACAACTACAAGTTCAGTTGCAACTGCTCCTTCTTCCCCTTGTGTGCCTTCAGTATCACCCTCAAATCTGCTCTAGAGGGCTAGAGGGAATCCCCAGAGCAGATTTGGGGGATGCATGGAGAAGGACAGAGAAAGGAAGTTCACTTGCACTTGTGGAAGTCTTTCCATGTGTGCAATGATTTAGCTGGATACAACACTTGTTTTTTTTTATTTGTACCAGGAGATATATTTGGGTGTTTCACCACTATTTGTGTTTCAGTGTGGTAAAATAGCTCTTTCACCTTTAGTTTGGACTGTAGAGCAGATAGCTATAATTTTTAATCTTTATGCAAGCTATATTTTATCCTTTGAAGTTACTTTCCATTGCATGCACTTGAATTTTTCCTGGGCCCTCATTTCTTTTCATTCCCACTTAAATTTATTTTCTTACCCTTTTCTGCATGACCTCTATCACTATAGTATCTGAGCATCTTTGCCTTCCTGCCTGCTACTTCTGTGACTTCTACCTCTCTTCCTCAGTGGCTTCTTCCCCAAGATATTTGCTTTAGGTGAGTGGGAATCTCATTTGACATCTGTCTGTCTTTGGTTTATACTCTAAATTGGAAGCTGCTTAATCGTAAGCCCCATTCCCATGTTACTTGTGAGTAGGGCGTTGCTGTGATTCATGCGATCCTGTCCCTGTTGCAGCATCTCCTCCTCCAAAAGAAGTTTGTCTGAAGTGTCTGCAGTTGTCTGAAGTGAATGCCCAACCTGGAAGAATTATTGGGGGGTCAAGATACATTCAGGAACTCACATTTTGAGGTTATACCAGACAACCTTAGTGTCCATGCATATGCTTTTTCCTCTTATTGTGGGGCTAGCATAGTTGTGTATATCAAAGTCTCCTACGGATATTTTACAGATCTAAATTATATTATGTTAAGTCTCTAAAACATGTTCGAGTTAATTTTGGATTTCCCCTGGTTGGTGCTTTACAACATCAATATATTTGTACCATATATTTGATTCTTACTTTTTCACTTCCAGGTGGAGGCTTGCATTTTCTATCTGTATATTTACGTATGGACTCAGAATTCTTTGGTTGGTGAGTATGTTGCATAATAATCAATATATATTCGGTGGAATTAAATTAAAAGATTCATTTGGTCCTTGGGGACTTCCTTAACATTCTTATTTGGGTGGTCAGTTATTCCTTCAATTCTATCATGGCAGAACAGGAAAGGTAGCCTTTATATCACTCTTCATCTCAGGAATGCTGCAACTTTCCCTTTTTGACTCCAGAACCAGAAAGACCAGTTCATGATTTGTGATGCCTTTTGTTTGTTGTCTCTTGAAAAGGGTGTTGATCCCTGTCTTACAATCTATGGTTGCTTGTATTGAGCAATTTCCCCCTCAATATAAGGGATCCCGTATCTACATGTTCTAGTTGTACAGTTTTCTAGTATCTTTCATTCATTCATTATTACTATTTTTTAATCTAGGCACCCTGGTTTTGGGATACTCGACAATGCTGGTACAACTACCCTTTTCAGGTATGTGGTGTCTTTACTAATAAAAGCTTGTAACAGTGTTAGGTATCATTTCCTGAAGTCGTTCAGCCTTTGACTGATCACTTTCCTCTTGAACCAGTTTGCCACTGGAAGTACTGATATATATACAAAGTTCCCTCATTTGAAACAGCTTATCTGTCAACTTTGAGGGAAGTAACCTGTGGAAGAGCTGTGTCTGTCAAAATAAGCATCCTGTTCTTGCAAATATATTTTCACATGTTAGAGCTTAACTTGGAGCGCTGGTAAATCAAAGGTGACGGATTGCAGTACGTGTGCCTGGTTGTGTTTCAAAGTGAATTTGCAGATATGTCAAGAAAAACGTAATTCTTAGAGCAAATGGGCATATTATGCTTTGCTACACATTCCACTAGCGTGCCTTTCTGTCTGCCTTTTAATGATCTGGTCTGTGTAGGAGATAATGGGCATACTTTACTTAGAATGTGTTTGATGCTTTAGTGCTAAATGTAAGGAATGAGGGAATACAAAATAGCTGGAATGATGCAATAGGGAGAGATTTATAGTGGCAGTTCTCTGTGTGGTGTAGACCTTCTTTTAGTCCTGCAGTCATTATGTAGATACAGTGGTGCCTCGCTAGACGAAAAGAATCCGTTCTGTGATTCTCTTCATTTAGCGGTTTTTTCGTCTTGCGAAGCAAGCCCATTAGCGGATTAGCGCTATTAGCGGCTTTTAGCGGCTTATCTGCAGATCAGATCAGCTGATAAGCGGCTTAGCGGCTTAGAAAAAGGGGGGGAGGGAAAAAACCCAGCAGGAACTCGCAAGACATTGTCGTCTTGCGAAGCGAGCCCATAGGAAATTCATTTTGCGAAGCACCTCCAAAACGGAAAACTCTTTCATCTAGCGAGTTTTCCGTCTTGCGAGGCACCACTGTAGATTGAAAACTAGTGAGAAAAACTGTGTGCTGAAAACCATCCAGTTGCTAAATAAACACTCTCTGCATCTGAACTCACCTAAGTTTTTGTCTTGCTGCTGATCTATCAAAAAAGTGCTTTTTTATGGGTTTGAGGCTCCAAACAGTACAGGCTGATTGCTCTCTAGTTTTGTTTTTTTTTGTTTTTTACATGATACTTGGATGGTAATGCTGAATTCTTCTTTGATCCTCCTCTTTTAAAATTGCTGTGTCTAAGTAACATGTATTTCAAAAGCACACATGGCAAGTAATCTGTGGCCTTTTCTTTGTAGACACCTGCTAAATGGAAGACACACTTTTTAATAGTTAGCTAAAGGCCTGTCAAGTTTTGCAGCCTGGGGAATAGACAGTTCTAGTCTTTTCTCCAACCAATCTACTTGTCTTCCCCCAGTCCTTAGCTTGTTACCCCTCATTGAGATTTTGGGAGTGGGGTATCAGAAATATTGCCCTTTCCCTGAAAGCTAAGAACTATGACCAGGAGAAGGAAGTGTTGCTTTTTCTCATGGGGCATTTTGGTGTGGTCAGGCCACCAGGTTTCAAGTAGTGTGGGAGTTTGTGCTGCCACCCTAATGTTATCCTTAAGTGCAAATGACAGCTGTTCAGTTTATATAAGGGTACAATTGGGTGTGATTTTGGGATATCTGCCATCAGATCTCACTTAAAAAACCACACATAATAGCAGCTCTGTGGGAGGAAGTGGGAAGAACCGAAAGAAGGGAGGATAGGTTTCTTTGTAATTACAATATTTAACACTTACCGTATTTTTCGCTCTATAACACGCACCAGACCATAACACGCATGTAGTTTTTAGAGGAGGAAAACAAGAAAAAAATATTCTAAACAAAACAGTGGATGTATGATTTTTGTGGTTCATGCTGTGGCCACAGACATGTGATCTGACGGTGAGTTTGGCGTAGCCCAATGCAAAAATCCTGAGGATCCATGTGGATCCACGCTAAAGTCGCCCTAAAGTCGCAGGGGCGCTGGGGGAGTGAACAGGAAGCAGGAGGAGGAGAACAATCCCTCTCTCACACACAGACACACAGAGTATCAATCCTAAAGTCGCAGGAGAGGCAGGGGCGCTGGGAGTGGGAAGCAAGAGAAGGAGAACGATCCCCCCCCCTCTCTCTCTCACACACACACACACAGAGTATCAATCCTAAAGTCGCAGGAGAGGCAGGGGCGCTGGGAGTGGGAAGCAAGAGAAGGAGAACGATCCCCCCCCCCTCTCTCTCTCTCACACACACAGTATCAATCCTTAAGTCGCAGGAGAGGCAGGGGCGCTGGGAGTGGGAAGCAAGAGAAGGAGAACGATCCCCCCCTCTCTCTCTCACACACAGACACACAGAGTATCAATCCTAAAGTCGCAGGAGAGGCAGGGGCGCTGGGAGTGGGAAGCAAGAGAAGGAGAACGATCCCCCCCCCCTCTCTCACACACACAGAGTATCAATCCTAAAGTCGCAGGAGAGGCAGGGGCGCTGGGAGTGGGAAGCAAGAGAAGGAGAACGATCCCCCCCTCTCTCTCTCTAACACACACACACAGTATCAATCTAAAGTCGCAGGAGAGCACAGGGGAGCTGGGAGAGTGAACAGGAAGGAGGAGGAGGAGAAAGATAGCTCAAGCACACACACACACACAGCCCCTACAGTGGCTGATCCAAAATCGGACAGCAAAAAACTGCAGGCAGGGACATAGAGCACGGGGTTGTTTTAAAGAAACCATCCCCGATCCAACCCCGATCTGTTTCTCTCCCTCCTCCCTGGCTCGGCTGGCTGAAAAGCTTTGCTGCTACTTAGCAGCTCACTGGAGAAGACAGAGGGACATCGAGCACGGGGTTGTTTTAAAGAAACCATCCCCGATCCAACCCCGATCTGCTTCTCTCCCTCCTCCCTGGCTCGGCTGGCTGAAAAGCTTTGCTGCTACTTAGCAGCTCACTGGAGAAGACAGAGGGACATCGAGCACGGGGTTGTTTTAAAGAAACCATCCCCGATCCAACCCCGATCTGCTTCTCTCCCTCCTCCCCGGCTCGGCTGGCTGAAAAGCTTTGCTGCTACTTAGCAGCTCACTGGAGAAGACAGAGGGACATCGAGCACGGGGTTGTTTTAAAGAAACCATCCCCGATCCAACCCCGATCTGCTTCTCTCCCTCCTCCCTGGCTCGGCTCGCTGACAGGAGCCGCTTACACCCGCTTTGCAGTTTCAAAGAGAGCCACGGACTGCTCACAACTGCAGCGGATTCCCCTGCCATCTGCAGGCATTCGCTCCATAACACGCACAGACGTTTCCCCTTACTTTCCAGGAGGAAAAAACTGCGTGTTATAGAGCGAAAAATACGGTAGGTTATCATTTTACAGGATGGTAGGACATAAACACTTACCTGTTTAAGCCAGCAGTGGAGAACCTCTAATTCTCCTGCAGGTCAAATTAGGCTAGAAAGTGGTCCCAGATTGTCCTGCAAAGTTGTTTCCCCTAAACTACACCTACCTGCCCCACACCTGATGTCACATGTGACACCAGTTGTGGACAGGCAAAGATTCAGGTACAAAGGAGCAATAGAGAACGGACAAGTGTGCTCCTGATTGCTTTTTGGCAAGCAAGCCTTGTTGTCAGCTTCAATCAGTCGATTGACAGTGATAGCAAACCCTGCTGAGATGGGCTGCACTTTGGAGCCCCCAGTCAAGGTTGAGCACCCAATCCCTTGCCAATGCAACGCATGCCTATTGGTTTACAAGCCCTGCAGAGAAACATTCCATTCGCTTGCACTTTTTGAAATAAAATTGCACAGGCAAAGGGATGCTTCACCTGGGGTCATGATGACATCAGAAGATTGATAGGTGAGTGGTCTCAGCTATAAGTCAATTACATCCTTGGGGTTGGGGGACATCAGGATCTGGCTCTCTGGCTGGACTCAATTCCCTATCAGTGGTTTTAAGTATTTAAATCGGGGTGGGGAACCTGTGGCCCTCCAGATGTTGATGGACTACAGCTCCCATCATCCCTAACTCTTGGGAGCTGATGGGCATTGGAATCCAACAGCATATGGATGGCCACAGGTTAACCATTCCTGCTTTAAGTAGCTCTTAATGCATATGTTGCATGCTGTTTCTAAACAAGACTTTCTTTCTGTTTTTCAGCCCCTATCATCCAGCCTTTACTACTACTATTTTGTGCAACTGGCCTTCTACTGGTCTCTTATGTTTTCACAGTTTATAGATGTGAAGCGAAAGGTAATTAACTAGCTGTTTCCAGGAGCCTTAAACAATCCCATTGACCTTTCTGAATGAGGGGAAGAATCATTCAGTACCAAGTAATAGAATGACTGATTTGTATCTTATAATAAAACCAACTTTGATTAGAAGACTTCCATCAAATGCAAACCTGTGATGAGTGAAGTACGTGTGTGTGTGTGTGTGTGTGAATGTATTATGATGACTCATGTGAGACTGGCTGAGCCTTTTATCCTTTTCTAGGAGAGGGAGGAACTAAGGAATCCTATGTGTGGTTTTCTACATTTCCTAGCTTGTTTTTTTTGAGCTATTCTGAAAGCATGGGTTTAGAACAAAAACAAACAGGTGCCCTCAGCTGGAAAATGCATTTTGAGGCTGTGCTGACCCGCATCTGAAGGCCACTGCTGAAGGTTGCCCTACATGGTGTTGTAGTCAGGTCCAATGTGAATCCGGTACAAATGTGCATTTAGATATGTGACATTGGACTGTCCAGGCAAATAAATGTCACTAGTTTCATGGGTTTATATCCTTTCCTCTTTCCCCCTGCTCCACAATATTGCTTTACCTAGGCATGCTATTAATCCTGTTTGTGTTTTAGGTTCCTTAAACCTGAATTTCAACTTGTTTTCATGCCAATATCTCTAGATTTCTCTGCTTAGATAGTGTTCAATGGAGAAATGCTCAGTAAGTTGTGATTTAGATGCTTTCCCAATTTGATTATGGAAGGAATTTAACATTTCCCATTTGATTGTTGAAAGCAGTAGCGTCCTTAAGGCATATGTTCAAAGGAGCTTACAGAGAGAGAAAATTAAAAATTTAATTTTAAAGCTTTTTTTAATAAAAAAATATATAGATCAGCTAGTCGAAAACATCCTTCCATGAGAAATCCAATTTACAAAAAGTGGTCTTGTGTTTCCTGAATAAGGTTCTGTGAATACAGTGAGCAAACTGGAATTCAAGAGTATGAAAGAAAAGTATGGAATCCCAAAGCCACAGACATTGTATTGCATTTCTGTAAGAAACAGACATCAAGAATAAATATGACAGATAAAAATCAGTTGCATTAACATGTACATATAGCAGAGCACAAGGCACAAACAGGAGTTGAATAGTTGTGTTATAGTAGCTATAAGGATAAATATTTCAGACCTGGGAACTCTTTTGTAAAGCTGTTGATGTGTCCTGGAGTGATCATGATAATGTACCCCCATCATTTCAAAACAAAGGAACTGGGCTAATGTTTCTAGAACTTGAAGGATAGTAGAGAACAACTAGGAAAATAAATAGAAAATATTGGATTAAGATTATCTTAAATCCAATTACCACTGTCATCAGTTGTCTGGGCCTAGGATGTTGTGCATTTGTCTTCTCAGTTACTGCTCATATTTTGGCTGCAAACATTTTTGGCATTCTGTATAAATGGGCCATATTCAACAAACAGGAGCTGATGAATTTAGTTTTGAGATATTTTGTGGGTTGCAGAGGTACTGCCCAGTTACAGTGAATAGTTTCTAAATGCAATTACCAGTAAAAGAAGCAGTTGTTTTAATTGCTGCTGCCATTATTTGCTTTCTGCAAACCACTGGAAACAGATGCACCTGGAAGTCTCTCAATACATTGTTGGAGAATGGGTGCTTTCCCAGAATGTCTTCTGTGTATGCATTGATGGGGAACAAGGCAACTGATTTGGCATTTTCATTATTTTTCTCTCGGACAATCATGTGAGCAGAAACCACCAGAAATTTAATGTCTCAATTGTGAGTTCTCCCTGAAATGTTTTGTGGCTGACCACTTTCACTAAAACATTTTCATCTATATGCCTCAGTAAGAATTGCTCCAAAAATATTTGTATGGAGGCAAATGTTTTACACAAGTTAATCTTCCCTTTTTTGTGTCACTGTAACTGGAGTTAATCTCCAGTTAAATTATTATAATTATAATTATAATCTCTTTCCTTCAGCTGACTGTTGAGATCCCTAGGAGAGGGAGATGTGTGTACTTCAGTTTACTCAGGCAGCCCTAGCAGAATCCTACCTAGTAACTTGTTGAAGAGTTAGTGAGTACACCTGTTAGTATTTTGTTGGCCTGTTAGTAGAATTACATGAGAAGCTTGAAAAAGAGGCAGTTCGAGTATTGTTGAATGCAATTGTTGTTTTTATATATGCTTCCTAAACCTTGAGTCCCTGACCCAAGTCCCAAGGTACTTATTTATTCTGTGAACTGCTTTGGGACCTCCGGGCATCAGGCAGTATATAAATTCAATCAATCAATCAATCAATCAATCAATAAAATAAATACTCTAAGGTTGCTGTAGCATTGACTTTTCAGCAGTCTACATAGTATATTTTGCAAGGATTGTGAGTAAACTGTTTTCACTGAAGGAGTGCCCAGCATTGGCTGCTTATCATGAGGCTTGGTTCCTAGAATAGGCTACCCAATCTGTACAGATTCTACACCCAGAATGGGAGGTTGCTGAAAGAAAAATAAAAAAGTCTATTGTCTTACTCTGGCACCAGTGATTTTCTCCCAAAGCAATACCTTTACTGATAACATTTCAGATTACAAAAAACCCTAATTTTATCTTATTCAAACTGACTACATTGAGAGACACTCCTATATAGCAAATAACCCTGTTCTGCAATGTCCCTCAGATCAGCCTCCATACCTGAGGACTGGAAAGCAGCCAAAGTAGCACAATATTTTTTATTTTTTATTTTTTAAAAAGGGTTCCAGCAGGGATCCTGAAAATTACAGGCTGGTTAGCTTAACATCTGTCTCTGGAAAACTGATGGAAAGTAATGTTAAAGATAAAATAACCAACTATATAGAACAAGGGAAAGTCTTGTCTCACAAACCTATTGGAATTCTTTGAGAATGTCAATAAGCATATACAGTCGTACCTTGGTTCTTGAATTTAATCGTTCCAGAAGTCCATTCAACTCCTGGAACCAAGGCACGGCTTTTGATTGGCTGCAGGAGCTTCCTGCACTCAAATTGGAAGCCGTGGAAGCTGTGTCAGACATTTGGCTTCTAAAAATCGTTTGAAAATTGGAACAATCACTTCCGGTTTTCAGTTGTTCAGGAACCAAAACGTTCGGCAACTTAGCTGTTCGACATCCAAGGTATGACTAGATAACAGTGATCCAGTTGGCTTGGACTTCCAAAATACAGTGGTACCTCGGGTTACAGATGCTTCAGGTTACATACGCTTCAGGTTACAGACTCCACTAGCCCAGAAATAGTACCTCGGGTTAAGACCTTTGCTTCAGAATGAGAACAGAAATTGTGCCGTGGCGGTGCGGCAACAGCGGGAGGCCCCATTAGCTAAAGTGGTGTCTCAGGTTAAGAACAGTTTTAGGTTAAGAACGGACCTCCAGAACGAATTAAGTTCTTAACCAGAGGTACCACTGTACTTTTGACTAAGTACCTCACCAAAGACTCCTGAGAAAGCTTAGTAGTCAAGGAATAAGAGAGATCCTCTTTCAGATCAAGAATTGGTTAAGATGCCGGAAGCAAAGTGTAGGAATAAACAGACAGTTCTCCAAACAGAGAGAAGTAGTGGGGGTTTTGTCTTTTGACTTGCTAATAAATGATTTGGAGTTAAGAGTGAGCAGTGAGGAGGCCAAATTTGCTGATGATGCTAAATTGTCCAGGGTTGTTAAAACAGAAAGAGATTGCGAAGAGCTCCAAATTGGCCTCTCCAAACTGAGTAAATGGGCAGTGAAAAGGCAAATGCAATTCACTGTAAACAAGTGTAAAATGATGCAAAACATAATCTTAACTTTACGTACATTCTCCCAGGGTCTGAACTGCATGTGACAGACCAGGAACAAGAGTAGATGATGAAGATGTTGGCCAAGGTGCAAATCCCATGTTGTCATTGCTGTTGAGGATCAGGAAACTTTCTCACTTGGAAGAAAAGGTTTTCAATAACACTAATGGCACACCAGTTTGATTTGTGATGAAGTGATGGCTGTACACATTTCTAGACCGCTGTTCTATAATAAATCATTGTGATCTTGAAAGCAGCTCAGAAAGTTCTTTAATAAATCATTGTGATCTTGAAAGCAGCTCAGAAAGAAGTTCGTAGGTGCTAAACTAAATATTTCCCAATCTGTATTATGTCGTGTTCCTTGCACTCCATAGTGATATCCTGCTGGTACTTGTTTTTTTCAGGATTTCCTGGTCATGTTTATTCATCACTTGTCATCAGTTGCACTCCTTAGCTTCTCCTATATGAACAACATGGTGCGGGTAGGAAGTTTGGTTTTGTTGGTTCATGATACAGCAGATGGCTTCCTAGAAGTAAGTACCTCACACAGTTCTATCGAGTTTTTACCACTGTATTCAAATGGCTTATTTGTGTTAGATGCTTTTAATTTTTTTCTAGAAATCCATTTGCATACAACTGAACAAAGTAGTAACCATTTCTTAAACCATTTCTTAAATGATGGGATTATTGCATTGAAGTCTGGAGGAGTTTTCTTAGAGCTTCTCCCTTTTCCCCCCCCCAGGTAGCAAAAATTGCCAACTATGCCAAATACCAGCGAGTCTGTGATGCCACCTTTGTACTGTTTTGTGTGGTGTTCATTGTTACTCGTTTGGGGATTTATCCTTTCTGGTAAGTATTTACTGGGATTGAGGTGGGGGAGAGCAAGTCAAGGGATAACATTATGGGTTCATTGTGCCAAGAGTCTGGTACAGACGATTAAACAGCTGTAGCACACAGGTAACCTCTGTAACAGGACCCCTTCACAGATGTGTGATAAGAAGCATATCCCCTGAAGGACTTGATTGAGTTTGAGACTCAGGAAGCAAAAGGGCCTGGCAGAATGCATGAGGAGGCATCAGGAGCTCCAAGTTTGGGTTGTGCTGTTTCAATATTTTATATACAATGGCAAAATACTTAAGGTGGGCCCTGAGTTGGGTTTCGATCTCTTCAGGTTGCGCAGTGCCATTGCAGCTTGTGCTTGAGAGGCAGGATATGGAATGTGGTCCCTGGTCTCCATTCAGTCATAATGCCAGAGGTCCTCTCCCCCCGTTGCAGAAGGGGCCAGTTTGAATCGGTGGAGATTGTTGAACAGTTCCTCTTGATACTTTGTGCATTACTTGCGTGGATACAGAGGTATTGGAAGGGAACCCATTGAGTATCGCTTGTTATACTGTGTGGCTCCTGCTAGCCACTCAGAAAAGGTGCCCTGCTTCAACTATATATCTGTGTAGGCCCTTGCAAGATTTAGAACTTGGATTGTCCAGATTTCTGGATTACACAGGGAGCCTACACAGGCAGAAAGCGCTCTTCAGGAGTTACTGTTGACGCATGAGAATCCAGGAGGAATCCTGCAACCCAGGGTTGCTCCTTTGTGCTGAGTGATTTGGGAAGAGGAATTAGGCTGCCCAGTACATCTGCATTTGAGGTGTGATCGACAGATGTCCCTCTGAGCCAACTCATGCCAACTTTCTATCCTAGTTATCATTTTCAGCTATGGCAGTAAAGTACTCCCTCAACCGAGGAGAGATTTCAGAGTAATAAATGACTTGAAATGTCTTCTTGCACTGGTGCATTGGTCTGTGCAAGCAAACAAATCTTCTTACTACTGGCCCCACTGATTGTGATTACGCCATGGCAGCCTGTATGTATTGTTGCTATATCACTCAGCAAGCCCTTGGCGTGTGGTAGGGAGCCAGTGAATCTTTAATGCTGTTTCCATTGGTCTTATTGTAATCCCCCTGTTTCCCGGGTATGCCTGCTTATCTCAGATTGCAATGGGAAGTCTCAGTGGTTGCATACTGTGTAATGCCATACTTCACTTATCAAATAGCATGCAGTGGCTCATGTAGAAACTGTTTTTCCCTTTGGGGTGGGAAGGTCCCTCCTCAGAGAGCGCAAAGGCAGGTTTGACTAATGAAGACCTGCGGGAGGAGAGTTTCAGGCTCTCTTGAGTTCTATCAACCAGAGGCCTCAGATTTCATTGGCTTTCTCCCTTTTTAAAGTCCTTAATAGATCTGATATTTTCCTGCTGCAGCAAGGTGCAGTGGGGTAAATCACACATTTTCTGTCAGTGTAAGGCTTCCTAAATCCATTAAACATGTAAAACCAACAGACCTTTTTATTTTTTTCTGGAAATAGATGAATTGCTAAGCATTTCAGCTCCTGACTCAATCAAAGCATTAACAAAAACTGAATGGAGAAGAAACCTGTGCCTCTGAGATGTCCGCTCATATACTGAGATGTCTTAAGACTAGAAGCATTAACATTACGTAAAGGAATTTTTTTATGGGGCAGGTGTTTTTGTAGTCGAGTCAGCTTGGTTTCTATCTAGAAGCTGGGAGTTGTGAAAGATAAGCAAAGTGCCAATATAACAACTCACTTCTTTGTCTTGCAGGTTACTGAACACAACTTTGTTTGAAAGCAAGGAAATAATTGGCCCTTATCCATCATGGTGGCTATTTAATGGGCTTCTTCTAATTTTGCAAGTTCTAAATGTCATCTGGTCCTATTTCATCATTCGCATTGCCTACAAGGCCCTGGCACGAGGGAAGGTATGAATTCCAACTTGCTTAAGCACTGGGACCTCCCAGATACTTGCTTCCTTTTTTGCATATTTCACAAACACCTGTGGCTTTGAAGAAGGCGGACTGCTGCCTGAGATAACAACTTTTTACTTCGATATTTTAACTTATATGTTAAGTAGCTGCTAGAATGAGAAAAGTATTTGTCTCTCTTCACACCACTCTACTTCCTCTCATTGCACACACAAACACACCAGCCATTGCTCTTGATCCTTCTCTAGACTGCCCATATTTATCCAGACCACCCAAGTAGTTCTCTCACATTGATGAATGTTACGCACTTGTAAAGGTGCAATTGCAGAGTGAATCACAATTTTGCTCAGAATTCCCTGATGTGCTGTACTTCATGTTACATATCAAATGCTCCCCACCAGACAACATCAGAGGCTTAGGTTTGACTGAAGTAGGAAATGCTGCCCCAGCAGATCAGGTTGGCCACTATGAAAACTAGATGGACCTTTTGTCAGATCCAGCAAGGCTGCTCTTAACGTTTTTTTGCACTCTGAATTCTGGTACCAACATTTTATTGCTGCCAGATAAACCTGGCCTACCTAACAGTGCTAGGGGTAAACAACTGCTAAAAAATACAAGTATGCACCAAGAAAAGCTTGAAACAGCACCATGTAAAATCTGTCCATATAAACAATATTGCACAAAGTGTGCACAATACGTTTTAATAGGCATCAGGGAGTGGCACAAAGCTAGGCAGAGCCTATACAAACTGGAATAATGCTTGGCATTCTTAGCTCTCCCTTCTTGGATTCCCACACACTTTCAAATCTGTCTTCTCAATCCTAAGCACTTTTTAAAGATGTAAATTGTAAAAACAGATAATGAGTTGCTGGATTCTGTATTATCACATACCAACCCTTGTTAGTGGACAGAGGAACACTGCACTGAAAGGCTGGAGGGCTCTGGGTTTTTTGTTTTAAAATGCAGTGGCATAGAAGGAATTTTCTGAAATGAGAATTGATGCTGCACCGATGCAGATCATACTAACACAGGAGGTTTGCCTATCCTTTGTGCATATTGCTCTCCAGTGTAACATTCTGGAGCATTTCTCCGTATATTCCACTTCACTGTTCTAGTTACTAAAAATGGGGATATTTAATTCCAGGAGCTGATCAGTGTGTCAAATACACCCAGCAGAAGGAAAGGTGATATTGAAAGGCCGAAAGGGCCTTGCTGCTAAACTCCTCTTTGCTTTGTAGCAGTGAGTGCTCCAGGCCCTTACCTGCAGTGTTGCTGAGCATAGGTGCTAGAACTGACTCTTAGAAGCCGCTCCTTTAAGAAGCATTGGAAGCCACTACATTGCCAGAACTTAGCTTGCCTTCACTTTTTTTCTGAGGAGGACAGTGGCATGAAGGAGGACAGGTAGCTAAGTTTATTAAGACCTCTGGCTCTCAAAGTAGGGCTTGTGTTTAGCCTGCTATTGTGTCTGCAGGGCTTTGTGGGAGGAGGAGAGGCTATAGTTTTATGTAGGAAAGAAGTGAAAACTACTTGTTCTTATGAAAGTGGCCATGGAAGCAGATTTGCAAAAGAGAGAGAGATAATTTATCTGAACAATTCAGATTCTGAATCTTAGCTAAATACTATATATTTACAGAAATAAACAGTTCTATAGTATTGGGCATTTGCTTTCCTGTAGAGCATTTTAATGATGCCTGAGTACTTTTCTTTCTGCGTATTCAAATAACCCCAATTTCTTCTCTGCCTTGCAGCTTAGATACCGCGTCTTTTCTTTTCCTGTGTTTGTATCTTAATTACATATATATTTGTGGATTGAATCTAGATGTGCCATGAGTAGAGCTGGGGAGCAAACAAGCCGGGTTGAGGGGAGCCTTCCAGAATTACTTGGGAAGTAGTGCTGAAGAATGCTGGGAAAGGGGAGATTCAGTAAAATTTGCCCATTCCACTTTTCTTTAAACAGGATCTTCAGCTGGATCTCAGTCCCTTCCATGAAGGGAAGGGGAAGTCTGATCTCACCCATGTTTGTTTCGTTCATTTATCTGCTGAGTGGCTATAGCTGATTTTCAAGCTGGGGTGTCTTGCAGGAGACCTGCATCTCTCCTCTCCTTGCTTTTCTCTCCTGATCAGGTGACCTAGTCAGGGAAGGACTCTCCTCTGTATTCTTCATTCTCTCTCACTCCTTTCTCTGTGCCAGACTGAAGCTGGATCTCTTCCTCTTCTTGTATGTAAGTGCAATCTGCTATTGTGGCCGGTAGAGGGGAGCGGGGGGACTACCTGTGTCTAAAACGAGACTGAACACTGTTTAGCCTCAAACCAGCTGTGCTTTGCAGGTTTCTTTCAAACAGTTGTTAGTTAATCTGAAAACTGCTCCCAAGAAAGTCAGGTCTTTGATATTGACGTAGGTGGCTATAATCTTTGTGTACGACCTTCATCTGTGGACCTTCAGCTCTGTGGTTCATCTTGCTAGTATTTTTTTTCAAGTAAATCTTCCTTTCTTTGGAAAGGAAAATATAGCATAGAAAATTAAGAATGTCAGAATGTATCAGGTAATGAATATTTGCTCTAAAAACACATACTTTTTTTTAAAAAAAGGGCTGAATAAAACAGCATGTAAAATTTGAAAACCTAGTTCAGTTCATTTGTTGCAAACAAATGAGATTGTTTGTTTCTCTCTGAAATGTTATGAAAATGGCATTGGTAGGTTTTATATATTTTGTGGTTTTATATTTTGATTTTGTTCCGTGAACCACCCTGAGACCTCCGGGTATAGGCAGTATATTAATAATAACAACAACAACAACAACAACAACAACAACAACAACAACAACAACAACAACAACAACAGATAGGTAGGTTGGGAAAGTGTTGCATAAGGCCTGAGCAACCACCAAGAAAATCTCTGCTTGTCCCTACTGTGGATGCTGATGGAATTTAGCATCATGAAGCCAGACTTCATGAAAACCTACATGGTCAGGTCTTATGGATCCGGGTCATTTACAGTTTTCAGAGTTAAAATCAGCACCATTTACAAGTGGATATACCTTGGAAATTGGGATATGGAGACTTAAAAGCCTGCCACATAGTATTCCTAGTCTTCACTTGAGGAAAACCATTGCCACAAATGGCTATAAAATATAACACAATTTTTGTTAATTATTCCTGCCTCCCATTTATATTATCATCTTAAAAGCATTTGGTAGATATCAGGCAATATATATTTGCAGCTCTTGAGAAGTGGGCACCTACAGTTGACCCTGTCAATCATTAACTTGTCATTGGTAGGTGCGCTGCCATCCTTTCCATAGGGCTGTTCAAAGTCCATATGCCTAACTGTAATCAGGGGTGTGGATAGCTTGAGCACACCTAGTGCGCATTAGGCGCACGGGTAAAAATCCTGAGTGTTATGTAAATCAGTGCTATTGGTTGCAGGCTCACAAGTGGAGGGCCTACCCTTGACAGTTGCTACAGCAGAGATAGAATAATCTGTATATAACTATGATGTGAGCATTTCCGCCTTGTTTGCAGCAACGCCCGGTGCCTTTACTGTTCAGTAGTAATCTATTGCCACCTTGTGGCAAGTCATGTAAACAATAAATACAAAATGGACTGTGAACTTTATAGGACCTGGGTGCCAGTCTGCATGAGGATTTTTCCCCTGATGCGCATGGGTTCTAAAACACTTGCCGCATGATGCACTAGTTAATCTGTACCCTTCCTGCAGTTTCTTCCTGTTGGTTCTGTGTGTTTTCAGAGCTCTTCTGTTACGGGTGGTGGTGGTCCTTCTCTCTATGTGCTAGTGCTTGTGGTGTAGCATCACACTATAATATTTTCAGTGGGAGTGTCTTAAAACCTTAAAAACATTCCCCACCCCCCAGCTTTTACACCTTACCTTTATCTTAACCTTTGGTTGGCCCATTTTCGTGTACATTCCTGCATTTCACAGCCATTAGCAAGCAATAGAGAAGGCAGCCCTTTGTCATAGTGTAGCCGTGAGAAACACACACACACACACACACACACACATTTTCTACAATAAATGAAGCTTTGTAAATTAGTACTTTATTTCCCTCCCCCACTTTAGCTCCCTGTATGTTCACCTGCACTATTGCGCCAGTGCTTACAAGGTTAAAAATAAAAAGCCACATGAGGCCCCCGCCACCAGCCACTAATAAGCTACTTCCCACTGTAATCAGTGGCATGGGATTACTTTTAGAGGAAGAAGTGCACAGTGCCACAATGTGCTGCCACCACTATGCCTCAAGGACCGCATCTCCCCATGGAAATCGCCCCAGACCTCTGCGTTCATCATCTGAAGCCCTTGTTCATGTGCCTTTTCCACGTGAGGTCTGGAGGGTGGCAACATGAGAACGGGCCTTTTTTATAGTGACTCCCTGTTTGAGGAATGCTCTCCCCAGGGAGGTTCACCTGGCACTTTCATTATATATATTTTTAGGCACAAGGCGAAAACGTTTCTCTTTGGCTGATTAATATTCTACAGCCTTTTAAATGTGTCTGTGGGAAGGGGGAGTTATCATTTTGCTGTTTTTCTTTTAACTATTCACATGTGTTTTGATCTTGTGTGAACCACCCTGAGATCTTGTGATGAAGGCCGAAATGTAATAATAATAATAATAATAATAATAATAATAATAATAATAATAATAATAATGTTCAACAGTGAAAAGCTGTCTAGGGCAGATTTTTGCTAGTGTAAGTGTATGCAAGCTTTTGAGTGTCACATAATTCTTTTTTTATATAAAGTCTGCATGCGTAATATAGCAGGAGTGGGTTCAAGAAATATTATTGTACCTGTTTTGCACGGCATCACGTCACCCAGGAACCACTTACTGAAATACGTTCTTGTCTCTATTATAAATACGTGTGTGTGTATTCAGTTATGAATATATAAAGAATAAACTTATGTAGACCACAATCACAATTTAGCCTGGACCACAGCTTGAATGCAGCTCTCCATTTGTCTCTTCACCTCCCAGGACTCTCTGGGGCTCACATCTCTCCCCTCCCCAGCTCCCCCCCTCTACTGGGCCTGCTCAGTGCCTGCCTTCCTCAGGTGGTTTTGCATGGCCGGAATGTACCCTTGAACTATTATAATGTCTCTTGCTGGCATGCCTTGATGTGTGTAAACCTCTAGCCACAATGAGGCTGGAAGTAGCTTCCTTTACAGAAGGTAAGAGTGGGATCTGTTGTGCTTTTGCTTCTGGTCCCACCTACCACTGCCATGTGGCCCGTGGCTGAATTCCCCATCCCTGTCATTGAGGGAAAGTCTGACCTCTTCACCACTTGTCTGGTGTTTTTGTTTTAATATATCCTTACCTGGTTAATTACTACGCCTGATGGCCAAATTAGACTTGGGCTAATTCTGGTCATGTGAAAAGTGCACTTGTAGTACTTACATTTCAGGAGATATTCCTCTTGTGTTCCTGGGCTATCCTTGAAAGAATGGTATTCTCTATTTAAATTGTTATCCATTAGAATGAGCAATGTTTGTAAGGCTATGTGGCCTTTTTCCTTGAAGAGCTGAGATGCATTCTATTTGTAGGGTGAACCTCTTCCCATCAGCTTTATGATGTTCCCTTGTAGCTCAGGTGTGTTTAGTGACCAAGCAGTCGAATTTCCTGCCCTGGGAGATCCATCTGGCTTCCTCTTTAATGTCATTTTGCTATTTCCTTTAAATATTTTGCATTTTGCATTTACATTTTATAATATCCTTGATACATTTTCATTCTGGCACCTGGTTAGTTATTTTTCTGAATGAAGTTACTATTTTATTTGCTTTAAAATTTAGATTCTTGGCTCCTTGAACACTTTTCAGAAATTGGAAGACAGAGAAGCAAATCATTAATTTTTTTAAAAATTCTGCGAAGAATGGAAATGCATTAGAAATAATATATTCCATTTCCTCCCCCGCAATGTTTTGAGGTCCAAAAGTAGCAGCCACAACTCCTGCAAAAAAGCATTTCTGATCTTCGTTGGAATCTGCCCTTCCAAAGGAAGCTTTCACATAAATTTCCTTATTTTTGTGGCTATGTAGAAAAACTGAGGATACCTGCTTCTTTGTTTTCTGTACTCTGTTCTTTCCTGGTTGTTCTTCGCAAACTTCACAACTAAATTTGAAAACTATACCATCTAAACAACTAATAGCTAAGTATAGTATGGTGAATGCTACACTGAGTGCTTAACTGATTTTCAAATTAGACTTACTTTGCTTCTTTCTGTCAGGTGTCAAAAGATGAACGCAGTGACGTCGAAAGTAGCTCCGAAGAGGAAGATGTGACTTCAAGCAGCAGGAAAGGAGTCCTTGGCTCTTCAAGCAATGATACCAGTCGGATTAACGGCCACATAACTAGTGGGCAGTGGGCAGAAGAGGAGTAAGAACTGGCAGGGAGGCCTCAAGAAAACACAGACTTGTGTTCAAATGACTAGCTATGTCTTAACTCCATATCCCCAAGAAATCTTTACTCATGCCGGCGCTTTGCCCCCCAAATCCTCCAGCAGTTCTGAAACAGGCACATCACAGTTTTGTACCGAAGGAATCTAGTTGATTGCTAGTGCAAAAGCTATTTCCAGTTTCACATTTTAAAGAAATTAAGCCATTTTGCATTTAATGGTATCCTATGTTTGCTGAAGCGTGTGAGTGAGAGAAAGTGAGTGAGTGAGTGAGAGGTGGGGGAGGCTGTTTTATTTTAAAGATCAACTGAAACTTTGAGAGAAAGTATTCTTGCAACAACTCTGAAGGTTTGGATCCCAAACAGGTTCTGCCTCTCACTTTTTAATTGCATTCCAGGGTTTTTTAAAAAAACCACTGTGGCCTGGTCTAAATTGATATTCCATGCTCCTAGCAGCAAGGACTAAAGCTGTGTCCTAGGGAGTCTGGGATGTGCCACAGCTAGGCATAGCAACCTGGTGGTGGTAGAGACAGGCCGACTGAGCAATTTGCTTATTTGTTGTTGGGATCCCATTTGCTAATAAAGTTTTACGTCTGCTTGTTTGGGTGGGTGGGAAGACAAGGCTGGCGTTCATTGCTCCCCCCTCCCCCCCCGAGTGGAGTAGTGTCTCCAAAGTCTTCATTTTGACTTCCTAAAATCACCTGTTTTTCCTACGAATGCTATGGGTTTTGAGCCACATTGGAATTACAAGGAAGAAGTGGATAAATTTGTGTACTAGGATAATAGGCATGGATGATCTGGTTCTGCTGCCGACTTTTCCATAGACGCTTCTACTTTCAGAAGAGAAGCAAGCCTGTACCTGCTTCAGAGTCTTTTGGAGAGATGTCTGTGGGATAAAGAGGTTGCCACACAAGGGCTTTGAGTCCCTCCCTCCCTTTTACTAAATGGTACTTCAGGGGAGATGAAAGGCAGCAAAGTGTTGTCATGAGCAGGACTTTGAAAATGCCCTGAGTTATTATCATTTTATACTATTGTTTACTCTGATTAAAAATAAATTTGCTTGAAGAGTTGGGTCTGTGAATTTTGCTTTACTGTGGAAAGGTTGTGTGCGTTCTGATTTTAGGTAATATTCTGCTAACATGCTAACATTGCCAAGTTACACAGGAGCAGTAGATGGTGCTGGAAATTTGAACGCTGCAAAGCAAATAGCACATTAGTGGTATTAATTCTGTGTTAGCTGAACTAAACCCATCCAGGGCCTTATGCAGTTCTAGAAGATGTTCAGCATCCAGAGTTTCTGATTCTCCCAAATGGCCCCTCTTTCAATCTAGGAACAGCCAGGTGTACTTCCATGGAGCATGTGGGGTCTACATGTATGTGCAAGTTGGCCTTAGAGTAGAGCTTTCCAAACGGTGAGTCGCGACACGTGTGTTGGCCGTATTGTGTAGGTGTGCCACGTGAATGCTCCCTGCTCTCCTCCTGGGTTTGGTATTAAAACTGAATTACTGTGTCACGAAATGATGCATAGCTAAAAAGTGTGCCACTAATGTGAGAAGTTTGGAAAGCTATGCCTTAGAGTAATATTCCACGTTTCTTACAGTTAGCAGTCACCTTTATGCCTGCTAGATTCTTTCTGAACTCTGTTAAGGTGTGATGATCTTGTTTTACAAGCTCTACAACCAAGAAGTGGAGCCAAAAACTGCTAATTACCATTTTATAGTATTGTTACAGGGCCACCAAATGATTCTGGGTCAGAGTCCAATTTAGAAGAAAACAGCTGCTGCCCTAGATAGTCCAAAGAACGTTGCCTTTTCTCGTTTGACCTCTGTGTCATTCATGTATCCATTTATAACAGTCATATCATGGGTGAAGGACAGAGGAAATCAGAGGTGGTACTGTTGCCCCTTCTTGTGACCTGCACAAGCAGGAAGTAAGGGTGCAACTTTTTCTTGCCATGATTGTGTACCCCCCCCCCATTTCCCTCCCATTGACTTCAATGGGGATATTAAAACTATGTAGATACCAGGTCTGGCATAGTATATGGGATAAGGAGGGGACTTAGGATGCCGTAGTTCCATAACCTCCCTGCCCCACACTGCGAACAGCCCATTTTGCCCCAGCACACACAGAATATTACTCTGTGTGTGTGTGTGTGTGTGTGTGTATCCCCCCCCCCCCGGGCTGGGTTTCCCCAGCTACTCTGAGCGGCTCCCAGCAGAAAAGTAAAAACACAATAAAACATCAAACATTAAAAACTTCCCTAAACAGGGCTGCCTTCAGGTGTCTTCTAAAAGTTTTATTGCCAGTTTAAGTAGGAAGCTTCCTTTTTTCTGGTTTGAGCTAACATGTGTATAGGAATTGGGAGTTTTACAGAGTGGTAGTTAATGGATAGTTATTAAGTTTCACAGCCTTTAGGGCCAAGCTAGTTGTTACAGTAAGTTTTTGGCTGCCACACATCCTAATTCTTACCTCCTCTGTAGCATCTATTATTTTATTGAAAGTATTTTTATATGCTATTTAAAATATTTTTATACTTTATTGAAAGTTTTTTATACTTTAAATATTCCACTTTTCAGCCAAAAAAAGGCTCCCAGAGCAGTTTACTGCTATCAATGATAAATCAGTTTCTATTCTCAGGCTTTCTATTCTATCTAAAGGATACAACACAAAAGGAAAAGGGATTAGGAATAATGGAAGTTTCTGCTTTTTTTCTTGTACAAAACTCTCAAGGTACAGAAACCCTATTGGTGAAAGGTTAGCCTTTGCTGTCGTCATGTTGACTTCCTAAATGAGAAGCTTCTAGCCATTTATATGCCTTTTTAGTGGGAAGGGTAACAGCAAAGGATGAATGAGCATTTCTAAACTATTTTGGCCTAAATCATTATTTCACAAAGGGGAATTGGCAGTAACTGGTAGAAAGACATTAACAGCTTACTGAAGGCATGAGATAACCAATATCTAGCAGAAAATATACATGTGACATACCTAAAAAAAGAACACCCTGGCCTTGGCAGTTCTGAACACTATTCTGTTAGGTTTCTGTTATGCCACTGTGCAGTTCTTGGAGTCACAAGACTCGTTTGACATTCCAGACTGTTGGAAGTCTCACGGGAGATGGGAGACGGATGTTGAAGTTACTGGTTTCCTGTTTCTTTGTTCCTGTTGTTTTCTGTCTCTCACAGAGAGCAGACACACATTCTTTTCTGTCCTGCATAGTCAGAAATAAAGCAGCAATGTAGCACATATTTCTCGCTCTGCTGCTGCTGTCTGGGTACTCTGCGTAATGGGGAGCGTGCCTGAAGTCTCATTCAAAGGCTTAGGTTGTTAATCACCGCCGGAGGAGTAGCCTTCACAGCTCGGTCGTACGGAGGCTCCGACATATTCCTCCCTCGGCCCTATAATCTTTGTAATTAGTAGTGTCTGCTAAACTATAGCTACCCTGGAGCCATGCTGTCTGACACACCATTTCACCATACCTCGATACAATCTTACTTTACAGCAGGTGGAATGAAGCCATCCTAATCCAGCCTGTGGTAATGAGAATTTTATTTCTTGCCTAATTTGTTCTTCGTGAACTCTTTCTTGCTTTTGTTTATTATTATTTAGAAATGAAAAGACAGTGGCCAGACAGTTGCACAGCAGATGGTATAATTGGATTTGCAATAACAGAAGGGCAGACTTCTCATTTGCTGAAGTAGGATCAGAGAATGCAACATCACATTCAAGATTATTTTCCTTTTGGCAAGGTTTCTATTCGGCAATCCTCACACCCGCAATTGTGTCAGATTTTCTATTTTCACATGTCTTTATCAGAAGATGTATGTCAAGGCGACATGATTTATTCCCACATGGAAACACTTGTTGACCCCGATGTAAAGACAGTGAGATGCACCTTTGCTTTAAAACTTGGAGCAGTAAATTAGTAAATGGAAATAGATGAAGTACCACAACACCCACCCGCAAATCATTTGCAAACTTGCAGGCTCAGCCAGAGGAATCCTGTGGCAAACTGTGTTTATCCTCATATTCTTTTCCTTCTTTAAATGGACAGGAGGATGTAAAAATAAAGAGGGAAACAATTCTGTGAACACATCTTTTATAGTTAGATTCTGCTAGCAGTGTATATTTACAAAAGCAAGCCACATATGAAACATTCAATTACTGCTGAATTGCATAGGTGTTTCCATCCTTTTATGCATCACACCCTGAATTAGTGATTCTTCATGGCAGATTCCAGGGCTGCATTTTCTGAAATGAGTTTTTATTGCAGCACACCAGTCTTGTATTCATTAAGCATCCTATGTCAGACCACAGGACAGTGTTCAGTCCTTAACTGCTGCGTTTATTTCCTGCTGCTCAAGCTGCTTCAGCAAATTCCTCCTCTGGAAAAAGCGATATACTCTGACACTACAGAGGTAGCCACCATACAAGGTAAGGAGCATCATGGACCCAGAGAATGCTTTATAGCCAAAGTCAGCCAGCCGCTTTGCAGAAGCCATTATTGCTGTGAAGAAAGCAAAGGGAGGTTAGTATTCAGAGAAGTTTTTAATGTGTGACATTTTAATGTATTTTTAATCTTTGTTGGAAACCGCCCAGAGTGGCTGGGGAAACCCAGCCAGATGGGCGGGGTACAAATAATAAATTATTATTAATAATAACTCATCTGATCATTTCCATTGTACCTGAGGTACAATCAAAGGAAGGAGTTGAACAGAAAAACACATTTTAGCAATGGTAAAGGTAAAGGTACCCCGACTGTTAGGTCCAGTCGCGGACGACTGGGGTTGCGTGCTCATCTCGCTCTATAGGCCAAGGGAGCCGGTGTTTGTCCGCAGACAGCTTCCGGGTCATGTGACCAGCATGACTAAGCCACTTCTGGCGAAACCAGAGCAGTGCATGGAAACGCCGTTTACCTTCCTGCCGGAGCGGTATCTATTTATCTACTTGCACTTTGGCGTGCTTTTGAACTGCTAGGTGGGCAAGACCTGGGATCGAACAACGGGAGCTCACCCCGTCGCGGGGATTCAAACCGCCGACCTTCTGATTGGCAAGCCCTAGGCTCTGTGGTTTAGACTACAGCGCCACCTGCGTCCTCTTTAGCAATGTAATCAAGGCTTTTCAGTATCTAAAGAGTGAAATTGTTTGGGGGGAAACCGTGGTGGTGGTGATGGGGAGAATATATATCCAAGCTCCTATTTCTCGCCTTGGTTTTTTTCAGTTGACATATAATTCATACTAGGCATGTATGGTTTACTTCTGTTTGCTTGGTAAGAAGAGGCTCAGGAAGAACCTAATGCCAGGTACGTATATTCTCAAAAGATTGAAGGAGATAGCTGCTGGGACTAGGAACGAAATGGATAATTGGGTAAAGATTTGCGGACCAGGTGGAGGCACAAGAGACTACAGGCAACTCCCCATTTACGTACATTCGAGTCACGTGTGACTGCACACTCGCACATTGCTGTGAACCCAAAAGTGGCACTTAAAGAGGCAAGAATGCCCCCCCCCCCAAAAAAGGTGAAAATGGCATCTAGCAATCCTACAAGCTTTTACAAGTGCAATCCCAGGAGCCTTTGTACTGACCTTTGAGGCCTGTGGGAGTTTGAGCAAAGAGGTTTGGAGGGAGTCTGATAAATGCTGCTGCTGTTTTTTTTAAAGGGGTTTTCAATGGTTTCCACAGTTTAGAGGGTGTTTCAATGGTATTCCCAATATCTGCAATTTCACTTACACACCCACACACCGCCTGGGAACATTAACCCTCGCATAAATGGGGAATTGCCTGTACTCAAAAGGGGATTATGATGCACAGAGGGGATTTCACCAGCCTGCATATCTGCTGTCTATTGACAGTAGGGGTCCCTTTTACTGGTTAATATTTTACTGAATTTCTAGATGAGCAAACATTTCCAGGTATAATATTGTTTAGGCTTGTTAAAGACTTAAGTCTTAAGCAGACCCAGAGAGGGAGAGAGATTGGCTCAAGGCCAAGTGAGCTTTATGGCTAAACAGGAATTTTAATCTGGGTCTCCCCAATCTAGGCCAAATACTCTAACCCAGGCATAGGCAAACTTGGCCCTCCAGATGTTTTGGGACTACAATTCCCATCATCCCTGACCACAGGTCCTGTTAGCTAGGGATCATGGGAGTTGTAGTCCCAAAACATATGGAGGACCGAGTTTGCCTATGCCTGCTCTAACCCACTATACCCTGGATTTTTTGGGGTGGTTATTGCATAGCATAACATTTGTTATTATTTACTCTGTTATTATATTACTCTACAACGCAAAAAACAAAAAACCCAAGCAACTTAGAACAGACATACTAATAAAATTAATAAGAAATACGTATTTTAAAACTAAGATAAAAAATGTTTCTGAATTACTACTGCAGATGTGGGGGGAAGTACCCTTCCACCCCCCCACCCCCGAGACTGGATGTCCTTATACAACCAAAACAAGAACAGAATCCACAATATCAATGCCCACAAAAACACCTGGGATAATAAAAATGTCTTGGGCCGGCACCAAAAATATGAAGAAAGGTTGATGCCTCCTAAGCTTTCTTGACGAGAAGCAAACGGAGGAGGGGCCCAACTGAAAACAGCCATTTTCTCGTTGCCATCCTCAGAGGGCGTGTGCATAAAAAAGTCCTTGAGAAAGGCATCCCATTAGTTTAAACCCAGAAGTCTGAATTGGGCTTGGAAGCAAACTGGCAGTCTCTGCAGTGAGACAGAATTGGTCTGCGTTCTGACTTGCCTGGCCCAGTCATAATCCAGCCCATCATAGGGGGACTCTGTTGCCACGGGGGACAGGAAGGAATGCAGGAGCCATGGCCATACGTAGCCTGCAGTGTTCCCTCACTAGGGTGGACACCTTGGTTCTGGCAAAATGTAGGGGTGGGTGGATGACTTTTCTCCCCTGCCTCTGGTGCTGAAGTGACTTCAGTGCTGATCTTTTCTGTGAACCGCCCTGAGACCCCCGGGCATATATTAAATCCAATAAATAAGTAATAAATGACAATAAACTCAGGGGTCAGCAAACTTTTTCAGCAGGTCCACCATCCCCCAGACCTTGTGGTGGGCCGTACTGTATTTTGAACGTGGGGAAAATAAACGAATTCCTTTGCCCCAGAAATAACCCAGAGATGCATTTTAAATAAATGGACACATTCTACTCATGTAAAAACATGCTGATTCCTGGACTGTCCGTGGGCCGGATTTAGAAGGTGATTGGGCCGGATCCAGCCCCTGGGCCTTAGTTTGCCTACCCATGCTGTAACCTCTGAAAGATATGCAAAGTATAATGTGTGGGGAGCAAGTGTAGCTACCACCCTGACTACTCTAACAAAATGCATTTAGCATCTGCTGAATATTAAGTGAACTGGTAGATTCCCTGGCCAAAGGGTTCACAACCTGCTTTGGGGGACGGGACCATCCTGGAGGGAAAAACTGCTGGATTAGATTAAAAATCCACCCAACAGGCCTTAGTTTGCCTACCCATGCAATAAAGCAACCCGTTTCAGCCTAATAACGGGATGACCCCTCTGGAGTGTGTGTCGCGCGCGTGCGCGCACACGTGCACACATTGGAATTTGTCAACCTGCCATCCAGAGCTTAAATCCGCAACCTTTCGCACAGCTTTCCAAACACACGCATTTGGAGACAATCCCCTAACTGGGCAGAGAGGGAGACGACCTGAAAGACAGGACAAAGCCGTATCAATACAGGACGCAGGATCTGACCCCGAAATATGGGGGCAATCCTGCATTATACAGGCCAGGAGGCAACCCTGTCCCTCAGGGAAAGAGTGGCCACGGCTGCACCTCCACCTGTTTAGCCCCAGCTAACAGCGTCTCATCAGCTCTACCAAGTTGGTTTTCGTCCATAGAGTTCGAAGGGGCCCCCAAAGGTCATCTAGTCCAACCCCCCCGCAAGCCAGTCTCTTACCACTATCTGTAAAAATAAAATAAAAATGTCATCCCTCCCTAAGCCCTGACAAGTTAATAAAAACAATATAACGCCTGCCCCAAGCACTCACTCGATTAACCGCCGCCTGGCGTAGTCGCGGAAAAAACCTCTCCTTCAGCTGCCTTGCTTGCGCGCGCAGCTGGCGAGGGTTCACTTCCGGGGTTTTGGCGCACGCGCGAAGGGCGCGGTTTCCGGATCGACCGCTTCCCGCCCCTCGCCCCTCCCGCGCGCAAGACCAGCCGCGGCGCGTCGACATAGAGCTGGGAAAAAGCAAAGAGTCGCGAGTCCGGTGTTCCGTGGCGGGAAACGCCCGTGTCCGTTTGGCGCGCTGAGGAAGGCAGACGAGTGGAGATGGCGGCGGCCGGGCGGCACCCACCCAATACATTGAGGAAAGGTAGGGTTCCCCTCAGAAGTTTGCAGGGAACGGTAGGTTTGGCTACAATTCCCAGCACCCTTGACAAACGGCTGTTCCCACTGTTATTTTGGGGGGTGGGGTGGCCTTTGGAGCTGGATGTACCTGCCACAGAAAGAGCCTCGAAGTTAGCAGAAAAGACGAAAACAAGAAAACCTCTTTGAAGCGCTTCTTGTGTGTGAAAGCAGTTTCAGGGGTTTGAACCGCGTATGCCAATGCGACTGGTGGGTGAAGGTCGTGGCAGCCCTGCAGTGTAGTCCCCTCGGCCCTTAGTTGGGTATAGCATCGTCGTCCAAAACTTGCATGCAAGAGGATTCCGCTCAGGTAATCCGCTTTGGAATTAAAGAACCTTTTAATGAGGATGAAAGAGGAGAGCGCAAAATATGGTCTGAAGCTCAACATCAAAAAAACGAAGATCATGGTCACTGGGCCCATCACCTCCTGGCAAATAGAAGGAGAAGAAATGGAGGCAGTGAGAGATTTTACTTTCTTGGGCTCCATGATCACTGCAGATGGTGACAGCAGCCATGAAATTAAAAGACGCCTGCTTCTTGGGAGAAAAGCAATGACAAACCTAGACAGCGTCTTAAAAAGCAGAGACATCACCTTGCCAACAAAGGTCCGTATATTTAAAGCTATGGTTTTCCCAGTAGTGATGTATGGAAGTGAGAGCTGGACCATAAAGAAGGCTGATCGCCGAAGAATTGATGCTTTTGAATTATGGTGCTGGAGGAGACTCTTGAGAGTCCCATTGTCTGCAAGAAGATCAAACCTATCCATTCTGAAGGAAATCAGCCCTGAGTGCTCACTGGAAGGACAGATCCTGAAGCTGAGGCTCCAATAGTTTGGCCACCTCATGAGAAGAGAAGACTCCCTGGAAAAGACCCAGATGTTGGGAAAGATGGAGGGCACAAGGAGAAGGGGACGACAGAGGACGAGATGGTTGGACAGTGTTCTCAAAGCTACCAGCATGAGTTTGACCAAACTGCGGGAGGCAGTGGAAGTCAGGAGTGCCTGGCATGCTCTGGTCCATGGGGTCACGAAGAGTCGGACACGACTAAACAACAAAACAACAACAAATCCGCTTTGGGTCACCGCCACCTGGGTTCCAGTTAATGCGCACGTGGAGGCATTTCAAATGGTGAAAAACCAAAAATTCACCCTGGGAAATGATAGCTAACGAATGGAAAAGGATGTTTAAAACAATGTTTGTAAAAAAAACCAACAACCCCACAACTCTTATCCGTTAACTTTTCTGTCGAGGTCATGCTGACTATATACCCTGTTTCTCTGAAAATAAGACAGTGTCTTATATTAATTTTTGCTTCCAAAGGTCTTATTTTCAGGGGATGTCTTATTTTTCCATGAAGAAGAATACGGTACACATTTATTGTTGAACAAAAAATAAATAAATGGAAATTTATTACCTGTATATGGTACAATGCCTTACGGTAGCTTCGGGGGCCTTATATTCTGTGGTGGCCTTATTATCAGGGAGGCCTTATATTACAGCGAGAGGCAAAACTGGAAGTAGGTCTTATTTTCGGGGGATGTCTTACTTTCGGGAAAACAGGGGAAGTAGGGCCAGGAGGAGCCTGGGTCTCATTTTCTCTTTCTAGCTTCCTTCTGGTGTGGACTCAGTGCCGGATTTATGTACAAGCTAAACAAGCTATAGCTTAGTGCCCCACTCTCTTGGGGGCCCCCAAAAAAATTTAAAGCAAAAAAGCCCCTGGATGTACGTTTCCAAAATATAAGATAAAAAACAAATAAAATAAAACCTACATACAGCAACAGTGTTTTGTGTTGTGTAGGCTCCTATTTGTTATGTGCACATGGCTTTAGATACCTATTAGGTCCATAAATTACCATATAGCATATATTCAACACAAAAAACAGTGACAGTTTGTTGTTGACAAAGGATAGCTGGACATATAAAGGGCCTCATTACCTTCAGTAGCTTAGGACCTCATCAAACCTAAATCCGGTTCTGGGTGTGCTATATATAGTGTTAATGTTTAGACTTATTATAAATTATTGTAAGTTTAAATTAAGTCTGCTGCAACTGGATTTCTTAAGGACAGTGCCATTCCTGAATGTATTGGATTTGTGACCATTTGCCTTCAGTAGCAGTACAGCTCTGCTGGATGATATATTAATTGCCTCTGGTCTATTTTTGGGGAATCCTGCAACATGTTTAAGTTTTTAATTTAAGTTTTAAAGTTTGTAATTAAGTTTAATTTTATATGTTGGAGTTCTGCTCTGGATCAATATTGAGTAGAATTCCATGACACTGATACTGTAATAAAACAGTCAGTTGCACTTTCCCCACACAAAACAAATGCATCTAATCGTAAATTCCCGTCTTTTCCTACTAGCAGGGTGGGCAATTAGCTGCTGCTTAAAAATAGGCTAAAACCTTGCATTTCTCCACTGTTTTTTAGGTTCCCCCTAAAAACGGTGTCCAAATGAACTCAGAAACTGAGTTCTGTACGCGAGTCTACATGTTAGTAGTCTAGTGCTCCTCTTCACCTGTTTTTAGTTTTCTAGATTCTCTCCCCCGCCCTTCTTGGGCAGTTAAAAGGATGTCTTGACGCCGCAGTGCATGTTGGGACGTGTAGTTTCTGTGTGGCTCTTCCTCCTTTGGGGAGCTGCCTGAACCGTGTCTAGAGACTTGCTATGCTTCTGCATCATGTGCCCTTAGACCATACCCTGGAAAGGGTTGCTGCAACTTTCAAGTACTTGGGAAAAAATATTATTAATGTAGATTTAACATATCTCTAATGCAAGCAGCAAACCCAGTTGCATATGGACACAGTGTAGCCCAAACATTTTATTAGGCCTATGTGAAGTAAAATTCTTTCAAAGCACTTTAGTAATAATAGTCAAAGCTAAATAGAAATAAAGTTATAAGAACCATTTAAGCAAAGAGAGGCTAAAAATACTTACTTCATCTTAGTACACACCAAAGTCTGCCTCGTCTAAGCATCCATTCTGGCGAATGTCCGCGGCAAACCCAGAAGTACTGGAGCGGGTTACTTCCAGGTTTGCCGCTCGCACATGCGCAGAAGCGCTAAATTGCACTTCGCGCATGTGCAGAAATGCAAACTGCTCTGCGTGCGTGCACAGATGCAGCGCTTCACCCTGCGTCCTTTTCGTCTAGTGGCTGGGGCCCTGGAACGGATCCCGGTTGCAAAATAAGGTACAATTGTAATTGCAAAACCAGCATATTGCAGAACACTATGGGAAGGAAGGAAGTTGATTTGGTTCCCAATTATAAATGACTGAAGTAGGAGATAACATACAATATACTCAGGCAAACTCATTGTTACCCTTGTTGTAAAAGCAAGGAGATCTGAGTGGCCAAGTCAAGAAGCTTCCGCACTCATCTTTTGAAAGTATCTAAAGGTGCTTTAATTGTCTTGTCCTAGAGCAGGGGTCAGCAAGGTTTACCTCGCCTGTGCCGGTTCACTCCCGCAGAGATTGCTCCCTGGGCTGGATCGCATCTGTGCAGATGCGATTTCCGGCACCGAGGAAGCAAGTCCCCGCTCCATGTTGCACCTGTTTAGCGCAGCGCACGGGGACTCACCAAGAGGGCAGCTCATGGGCCGCAGGTTGCCAACCCCTGTCCTAGTTTTGAAACAAGTTACTGTTGGCAAAATCCTCTCCTCTGCTCAAGGAATAAAGGTAAAGGAGCCCTGTGTTCTATTGCACCTTAGGTATTGCATTTCTGTTTTATTATGAATTAGCATCTGGATCATTTTAAATACAGTGGTACCTCGGGTTACATACGCTTCAGGTTACATACGCTTCAGGTTACAGACTCCGCTAACCCAGAAATAGTACCTCGTGTTAAGAACTTTGCTTCAGGATGAGAACAGAAATTGTGCTCCAGCAGCACGGCAGCAGTGGGAGGCCCCATTAGCTAAAGTGGTGCTTCAGGTTAAGAACAGTTTCAGGTTAAGAACGGACCTCCGGAACGAATTAAGTACTTAACCCGAGGTACCACTGTAGAAAGGTAGGATGAAATATTATAAAGATATTCTCTTTGACAGTGCTATTTTTCTCTTATAATGGCAACAGTGCCCACCTGAGAGGTGCCGGAACTGAGTTCCTGCGAGTTCTGGCTGAGAAAAAGCCTTGCTCTTTGGAGTCTTGGCCTCTGAATCCAGGTCCCTCTGTGCAGACAGTACCAGTGCATGGAGGATGCAATAATAATAAAACCCCACCTATCTGACTAGGTTGCACCAGCCACTCTGGGCGGCTTCCAACATATATAAAAACATACTAAAACATCACACATTAAAAGGATAAACTCCCAAAACACTCAGTGGCTAACTTAAAAAGCAAAATTATCAGACCACAACAAAAATCATACACTTTCCTGCTAAACTATTCTAGGAAAGTAGTTCACAACTTTTTTTTCCAGTTTAGGTGAGACATTCAAACCCCCACCACCACCGCCAAATAAGGATTTGAGCTGATTTGCTCTTGCAGGAGTGAAGAACCTTGTTATGATGGAGAGGTGCAATAGTTAAAACTCTGCTGGCCTGGGCTGCCAGCTCTAGAGCTGCTATTTATAGTTACCCTAAAATGTTGCTGACCTTGCCAGCACAGGGCTACTTGATATGTCTCAAGATCTGTAGGTGGCCCAGAGGAAAGGCTGCTCTGGCAGCTGACCAAGTGTAGCCCTTGGGTGGGTTAAGAAAGGACTTAGGGGTGGAGAGAAGACTTCTGCATACCTTGTCTCAACCCCCCAAATCTGGTGTCCCTGTTTAGCCTGAGCCCGTGTATGTTTAAAAGGGTAAAGGACCCCTGACAGTTAAGTCCAGTCGTGAACGACTCTGGGATTGCGGTGCTCATCTTGCTTTACTGGCTGAGGGAGCAGACGTTTGTCCGCAAACAGTTTTTCCGGGTCATGTGGCCAGCATGACTGAGCCGCTTCTGCGAAACCAGAGCAGCGCACGGAAATGCCGTTTACCTTCCCGCCAGAGCGGTACCTATTTATCTACAGTGGTACCTCGGGTTACATACACTTCAGGTTACAGACACTTCAGGTTACAGACTTTGCTAACCCAGAAATAGTACCTCGGGTTAAGAACTTTGCTTCAGGATGAGAACAGAAATCATGCTGCGGCGGCAGCGGGAGGCCCCATTAGCTAAAGTGGTGCTTCAGGTTAAGAACAGTTTCAGGTTAAGAACGGACCCCTGGAACGAATTAAGTACTTAACCTGAGGTACCACTGTACTTGCACTTTGACGTGCTTTTGAACTCCTAGGTTGGCAGGAGCTGGGACAGAGCAACGGGAGCTCACCCCATTGTGGGGATTCGAACCGCCGACCTTCTGATCGGCAAGCCCTAGGCTCAGTGGTTTAGACCACAATGCCACCCATGTCCCTTCATGTATGTTTACATGGAAGCAAATCCCATAGTCTTCAGTAGACTTTACTCTCAGGTAAACATGTGTAGAACTGTATCATTGGGAGTACTTAACTAAAGCTTGCAAACCTGCCAATTGCACTAGTAATTAGGAGCTGGTGCTTTGTGATCTTGTGTACCAACTCCCCAGTCACACCCCAGAGGACAGGATCACACTTCAAAACGACCTTGACAGATTAGAGAACTGGGCCAAAACAAACAAGATGAACTTTAACAGGGAGAAATGTAAAGTATTGCACTTGGGCAAAAAAAATGAGAGACACAAATACAAGATGGGTGACACCTGGCTTGAGAGCAGTACATGTGAAAAGGATCTAGGAGTCTTGGTTGACCACAAACTTGACATGAGCCAACAGTGTGACGCGGCAGCTAAAAAAGCCAATGCAATTCTGGGCTGCATCAATAGGAGTATAGCATCTAGATCAAGGGAAGTAATAGTGCCAATGTATTCTGCTCTGGTCAGACCTCACCTGGAGTACTGTGTCCAGTTCTGGGCACCACAATTCAAGAAGGACACTGACAAACTGGAACGTGTCCAGAGGAGGGCAACCAAAACGGTCAAAGGCCTGGAAACGATGCCTTATGAGGAACGGCTAAGGCAGCTGGGCATGTTTAGCCTGGAGAAGAGGAGGTTAAGGGGTGATATGATAGCCATGTTCAAATATATAAAAGGATGTCAGAGGAGGGAGAAAGGTTGTTTTCTGCTGCTCCAGAGAAGCGGACACGGAGCAATGGATCCAAACTACAAGAAAGAAGATTCCACCTAAACATTAGGAAGAACTTCCTGACAGTAAGAGCTGTTCGGCAGTGGAATTTGCTGCCAAGGAGTGTGGTGGAGTCTCCTCTTTTGGAGGTCTTTAAGCAGAGGCTTGACAACCATATGTCAGGAGTGCTCTGATGGTGTTTCCTGCTTGGCAGGGGGTTGGACTCGATGGCCCTTGTGGTCTATTCCAACTCTATGATTCTATGATTCTAACAACCACTGTTATCAAGGAGAAACTACCCTGGGATTTCAAAGGGGATTTCACGTTGGCAGTCTGGAATTTCTAAGTGTGCTCAGAGTAGTTCTCTCTTTACCACTTGGGGTGAGGGGCTCCCAGACATCATCTTTTTTATGGTGCATGCATTTTGATTTGCCATGACAGTATTGGACTGGTTCTATGGGATTATATATAACAGTGCAAATGTTTCAGGGCTGGCCTGCTGCATCCTTTCTAATCAGGGCATTTCCTGTAGCTTCCTGTTGAAATCCTATAACTTTGCATACCACAATTTTTCCTCTATATTTTTTGGAGGAGGGATGCTGTTGTTGTGCTGTAGTGAGCTAAGAGTGGGGAGGCATCACAGAACCACTGATAAAGCAGAATGATGTGTGGATGATCAATAATAATAATAATAATAATTTTATTATCTATACCCCACCCATCTGGCTGGGTAATGCGCAGCATGTTGCAATTAATAGTAAGTGGCAGAGTATGCCCACAATTAAAAAATAATAATAGCCTGGAGGTGTCTGTCTAATCTTAGTTTCTGATTGTACCTTTGTGTCTCTCCCAGCATGGCTTTCAGTTTTTTAAATTTCTTTTCCACCATGGAAATAGTGAAGGAGTCTAGCAGGAGCCAAATTTTATCTTCTTGGCTTTGTCTTCTACATCGGTGTTTGCACTTGCCAAATAAGTGTCATGTTGTAGCTGAGTTCATTGCCGGCATGGCGAGTTGTGTCGTTATTATGTGAGACAACACATGGTGAAAGTTGTCTGCTCCTCAGAGGAGAATAGGGTATTCTCAGTAGTTCCAAGTAGCACCAGACTTAGGATGATGCAGGCGGTTCCCCCACACATTAAGCCAAGCCGAAGGGGCACAAAAGAATAGTAACTGGATAGCTCAGTTGGTTAGAGCATGGTGCTGATCATACCAAGGCCGTAGGTTCGATCCCCGTAAGGGACAGTTGAATATTTCTGCATTGCCAAGGGTTGGACTAGATGATTCACAGAGTCCCTTCCAACTCTACAATTCTATGATTCTGTTGAGAAGATCCATAATAATGCAACTGTACCAAAATGATTTTTTGTGAAAATAATATTGGTAGGGCAGGCACCAGATTTCATCCTCACTCAGAGCACCCTATTACCAAAGTCCACCCCTGTGCCAAGCCTCTGTACCAGCAAACCCCAGTAAATATTATACCTTAACTTACACTGGGCCTGTCCCTTCTTAAAACTGAGAACAGCCCTTAACAGGCTGCTGTGCTGGCAGAACATAACTCCAAATGGCAAAGGGGAGACCTTTTTATAGCAACTGCAAAGGGCAGGGAGAGTGCCATGTAGACCTGGGAGACTTTCAAAGAGCAGCTCACCCAGTTTCAAGCTATACACAGTTTCTACCAAGTGAATGCGAGTTCTCTGCCATATCGGGATTACTTTCTTCTACTTGATAGTACAACTGGGAACCACTAAAGGTTAGGGGTATCCAGATGTAAAAGAGAGACAGGACACCTGTACCTTTATGGGAGGAACAATACACTCCCGTGATTTTAATGCTGTGAGCTCCTCCATTGTATGCTCAGGTTGCATATATGCATAAATAAGCCATATATCATAAAGACACTACGGTCTCCGTGCTCCCTCATTCCAAGGAAACTGAACCCTGGAATCTTGCACTACTTGGAGGTTGGGGTGGTGTGAAGTTTACCTGTTTCTTACACTCTAAATTTAAGTAATATTCTGCTAACATTGCCAAGTTACACAGGAGATGATGCTGGAAGTTTGAACGCTGCAAAGCAAGTAGCACATTAGTGGTATTGGTTTGTAGGTACTGTTAGCTGAGCCAAACCCATCCAGGTCCTTATGTCGGTCTGGAAAATGTTCAGCATCCAGACAGAGTTGCTGATTCTCCTAAATGGCCCCTTTCAGTCTAGGAACAGCCAGGTGTACTTCCATGGAGCACATGGGGTCTACTTGTGAGTTGGCCTTAGAGCAGAGCTTTCCAAATGGTGTGTTGTGACATGTTAGTGTTGGGAGCAGTGTGTAGGTGTGTCGCACGAATGCTCCCTGGTCTCCACCCGGGGCTGGAATTTAAAGATGTGTGATGTATGTCTCCTTGATAGTGTGTTAGGCAGATGGCAGAAAGAGCTGCATCCTGAGTTAAAATGCATTGATTGTGGAATCGAGAGAGCAGAGGTGATGAGCCACCAAATGGCTGGAACTTCTTTTTGAAGAGGAAGGGAAGCTGATATATGAGAAGATGGATAATGCTTCCTGGAGAAGGGTGCAGGTATTGATATTTGCGGATCCCTCCCATCTCCCCCAGTAGAGAATAAACCATGGGTAGGCAAACGAATGCCCGGGGGCCGGATCCGGCCCAATCGCCTTCTCAATCTGGCCCGCAGACAGTCCGGGAATCAGTGTGTTTTTACATGAGTAGAATGTGCCCTTTTATTTAAAATACATCTCTGGGTTATTTGTGGGGCATAGGAATTCGTTCATCCCCCCCCCCCCCAATATAGTCTGGCTCCCCACAAGGTCTGAGGGACAGTGGACCGGCCCCCTGCTGAAAAAGTTTGCTGACCCCTGAACTAAAAGGCCCAGAGCCAGTGTCACCTTTGATTTGGGGAGTGGGAAATAGGGCCCTCTCCCATCCTTCCAATTTATTTATCTTTAATTTAATTTTTTGGGGGCTGTCTGAATAGAAAGGTCACAGGGTGTCCAGTGATTCTGAGCATCTAATAAAAGGCACAGCGACTCCTGCCACTTCAGCAGATTAAGTTGCTGGAGGGTGGGGTTGGGGGTTGGGAAGGGCTGGAAAGGTCACTCCAAAAGGAGGAAGGCAACTCAGCTGTAGCACTGGGAAAGCGAGCGCCTTGTGAAATGAGCAGAGTTTGCTTCACCCCATCCATCTTCAGCCCCCTAAAACTGAAGAATTATTCTGGCCAAGATGCCAAAGCCACCCCAAAACCACATACCCAGAATATTCCTAACATGCTGCTTCTGTTCTCATAATCATCCGTACCTTTGTCCTGGCAGGATAGCTCAGTCAGTAGATTACTGCATTGCAGGGGTTGGACGATCGGTGTGGTCCCTTCCAACTTTAGAGTTCTATGTTTCTATGAAATCCCCCCTTGCCCCTTCCATTGCGTGCTGTGAAGTTCAGCCAGGTCTTTGAAGAATGATAAACAACTAATCTGTATTATTTCTTGTTTCTCACTTTAATATTTGTTTTTCAAAAAGACAAATATTCACATTCAGGGCTACAGTTCCCATTCCCATGGATACCAGGGATGCTGAGGTCAAGCCTTGTCTGGGGAGAGAACCCTAGCAGCTATTTTTAAATCATGCCTGGGGTTCCTTGCGTTCCAAGCATGGCGTAAAAAATAATAATACAGGCAACCCCCCCATTTATGCAGGGGTTATGTTCCGAGGCACTGTTCATTTAAGTGAAATTGCGTATATTTGAAGAAGCCTGCAGACACCCTGTTCGTCCCCTTTTCGTGATTGTTTTCAGGTAACTTCTGGGTTTGAAGCGATGCATGTATGCACAGCCACACACATATTGAATGTGCATAAATGGTGGTTTACCTGTAATCGGAATTTGCTTCCTGTCCCTTCTCCCAATTACTGACTTTCAACAAGCCCTTAAGGCAGGCAAAACCGGTAGGGTTCAAGCCTGAACCCAGAGAAGTCAAAATCAAGTTGGAGAAATGTGACAGAGAAGAGGCAGAAGAAATTACCGTATTTTTTGCTCTATAACACGCACCCGACCATAACACGCACGTAGTTTTTAGAGGAGGAAAACCCGTAGGCATGCCACCCGTAGGCATTCCCTCCATAACACACACAGACATTTCCCCTTACTTTCCAGGAGGAAAAAAGTTAGTGTTATGGTGCAAAAAATACGGTATTTCTCTCTCTGCTCAAGAGAAAAGATAAAAGCCAAAGCTTTGCCTGCTGTGTGTGCCGAGAAGTGGGATGCTCTGGAATCTAAGAAGAGCAAAACAAGAGACTGACTCAACATAGGCAACTTTTGTCCATTTAAGGTGAGATTGGTAAATGGCAGAAACTCCCTGGCAAAAGAGTTGATCCAGTACCTCCATGGTGGTTAGAGCTGTTTTGACAGTGGGACGGACCACCAAGGTGGTGGACTCTCCTGGAAGTTTTTTAACAGAGGTTGGACGGCCATCTGTCTGGGATTATTTAGCTGCGTTTCCTGCATTGCTGGGGTTTGGACTAGACGACTCTTGGTGTCCCTTCCAACTCCACTATTCTATGATTCTTTGATGAGTCCTCCCTTGTTTGCCCCATGCTCTGTGTTGGGTCCCTCTTCTCATGTTGGGATGGCAGTGGGGAAAGAGGAAGTCCTCCCAAACCCCTTTCTTTGTAGGAGCGAGACTGGAAGCCCATCAAAAGTGCTGAGGATGGTTTTGCAGGCACTTGATGAAGTCGGAGACAGGTTTGCCAGTGTAGCAGATCTCGTAGACAGCAGTGAAAAGTGGGAATCTGCAGTGGGGAGAAAAGACGGTAAATGAGATTTAACTCCCACACAGGTGGCAAAGCTTGCTAGGAAAAGGAAAACTAGCAAAAGGGTGAGTTTGAGAAACCTGCTGTGACACTAGGAAGAGCATTGGAGGGACCAGTGATTTGTCTGTAAATAAAATATGGAATTTCATGAGGCCTTAGGGGTGTGTTGTTGCCCTGTACTTCTGGAAGTGCAAATAAATAGGGTAGTGAGCTTCAGGCTGCAGTCCTTCGCACACTTAACTAAAAGCAAGCCCCTCTGAACTCAGTGAGACTTACTTCTGAGTAGAGTTTTATTTGTATACAGCCAGTTTTAATTGATGAGGGTTAAGGGCCACTGCAACAAACTAAAAAGGCTAAAATTAAAGCTGGCACTTCCAGCCACAAATGGTTGCTTTTGTTTATTAAATAGTCAGTTAATTCACATTTTCTTTATTATCTCGAAATAGACCTCCCACACTTAGATTTTGGTAACATGCAAATTTATTGAATTGGTGGATTGAGTAATCAGTTCATCAACCAATCCAAGAATTTGCATACAGCCCTAGAAACAAGCCCATCGCTGATTGTTACACCAATCCAATGGGTGCCAGTGCAGCATTCATATTGATGGCAAGCAAAACAGGAAAAAAGGTCACACGGGACTCACTTGTCGACCAGATTCTTGCTCTTGAGGATGTGGTTCAGCTCTGCTGATGTCTGAGGGCCCTGCAGCTTCTGCCCATTGAGCATCTCCTTCTCTAGTTGCTCGATAGACTGCAAGATGCAAGACAGATCTCCAAGTATGAGTGGCTGCTTGGCACAGCCTTCCTCCCCAAGTTGGGCGAATCCTAGAAGGTTGATCCAGAGAAGGACGTCCTTCTCTGTGCTTCTCTTTGGACATATCTTATGCCACACAGAGTTAAAGAGATTCAGATGCTGGACTCTCTGCCCTGGGGAACCTGCAAACCAGGGATGGGAAAACTATGGTCCTCAAGATGTTACTTGACTCCCATCAGCTCTAGGTATCATGGCCGGTGGTCAGGGATGATGGACGTTGTAGTCCAACCAACAGCTGGAGGGCCACAGGTTTCTCATCTCTCTAAACCAGTTTAGCTAGGCGTGATCATATCTGTAGTAGGGATCTAACAGACTTTTCGGCATCTTTGCCAACTACACATACCATGACTCCTTGGGAGTAGTCACAGGTAAAAGGTAAAGGACCCCTGGACAGTTAAGTCCAGTCAGAGGTGACTGGGGTTGCTGTGCTCATCTCACTTTCAGACCGAGGGAGCCAGTGTTTGACCACAGACAGCTTTCCGGGTCATGTGGCCAGCATGACTAAATCGCTTCTGGCATAATGGAACACTGTGACGGACGCCAGAGTGCACAGAAACACTGTTTACCTTCCTGCCACAGTGGCACCTATTTATCTACTTGCACTGGTGTGCTTTTGAAATGCTAGGTTGGCAGGAGCTGGGACAGAG